>NC_069781.1:70135123-70748007 GCF_027406575.1 Nycticebus coucang | reverse complement strand
TAAGCAAATAAAAATGAAGTTATAGAGGATAAATTGAGAAGCTCTAAGCTCCAACATATGTATAATTGGTGTGTTAGATGAGAAAATGGGAGAGAGAGATTATTATAAGAAAAAATAGAGAGTTTTCCAGAATTGAAGAAAAACATAAACTCTTAGGTTGAGAAAGTCATTCTGTGTACTGTTTTATTTGTAGTAGTAAATTTCACAATAATTATTCTGAAAGGAAACATTGATGGTGAAAGCTTAGAAATATTTTGTGATCATTTTATAACTCTTCATGCATACGTCAATTTTTTCATTGACCATAGACAAAATATTTTTAAGAATCCACTATCAGATTTCTTGTTGGCTGGGAAGAATCAACATTGTTAAAATGTCCATATTACCCAAAACAATATACAATTTTAATGCAATCCCTATTAAAGCTCCACTGTCATACTTTAAAGATCTTGAAAAAATAATACTTCGTTTTATATGGAATCAGAAAAAAACCTCAAATAGTCAAGACATTACTCAGAAATAAAAACAAAGCAGGAGGAATCACGCTACTGGACCTCAAGACTATACTGTAAATAGGTAGTGATCAAAACAGCATGGTACAGGCACAAAAACAGAGAGGTTGATGTATGGAACAGAATAGAGAACCAAGAGATGAACCCAGCTACTTACCTTTATTTGATCTTTGACAAGCCAATTAAAAACATTCAGTGGGGATGATGGTGGATGGGACAGATGTGTAGCCCACCTCTCCCAAGTCATCAGGTGAGAGGAAGGGGATTTTTGGTGTGGAAAGACAGCTGGAGAAGTGCAGGGAATTGGCAGATTGCTGTATATGAGGTGTAATTTAAAACCACAGACTCTGTTGTAGAGATTTTCCCTGCTTGGCTGTGCTGGCCAGCAGGCCCCTCCCTCACGGAGGACAGCAGCTTGCACTTCTTGGCAAAACCCAATTGATGAAAATTTATTCCTGAGCTGAGTTTAGCAACCCAAAAAGGGTCCCACTCAGAGCCACAAGGGGCTAAGCAACCCAATGGAAAATTGAAGGGAAAGGATGCTGCCCAAGAAACAGACATTTTGAATTGTCCGAAATGGCAGACACCTTCCCCCAGAACAACTGGAGTGATTAAATAGACTAGACCATTCCTGGTGGGAAATATTGGTGTGGGCTGGCAGTTCAGGCTGTGCAGTGAACTGGTGGGTGGCTGGACTCAAAAGTCCAGATTCAAAAGTGAGACTCTGAGACACAAAAACTGAGGATAAGGTCTCGGTGCTCTGCAGCCGTGGGAGCTGGCAGCAGCTAAAACCAGTGGCAGTCAGCACCCTCCCCCACAGCCGATTGCAGTTGCCAGTTTATAGGAGAACAGGGAGCAGAGTGGAAAGATTTGTGAAGTGTGGACTCCTGCACCGAGTTAGGAGGTCGGATAAGAGTGCTGTATGGAACAGAGCAGCTGAGGTTGGACAATAATTAGATAATAAACTTTTACAGAAAATCCAAAATGGCCAGGTAGGGTGGTTACGGTGGTAACAGTGTAAACTGTGTAAACAGTGTAAACTGTGAACCAGGTATAAGCCTGGGAACCACTCACAGCGCCACCTGGTGTCCAGAAACTGTATTGCATTATAAATATATTCCTACGAAAGTTGATCCCTACGTCATACATATAGATAAATACTATTCAGCCATTAAAAAAAATGGAGACTTTACATCCTTCGTATTAACCTGGATGGAAGTGGAAGACATTATTCTTAGTAAAGCATCACAAGAATGGAGAAGCATGAATCCTATGTACTCAATTTTGATATGAGGACAATTAATGACAATTAAGGTTATGGGGGGGAAGCAGAAAGAGGGACGGAGGGAGGGGGTGGGGCCTTGGTGTGTGTCACACTTTATGGGGGCAAGACATGATTGCAAGAGGGACTTTACCTAACAATTGCAATCAGTGTAACCTGGCTTATTGTACCCTCAATGAATCCCCAACAATAAAAAATAAATAAATAAATAAATAAAATAATTCTATAATTAAAAAAAAGATGTATATTTCTACGTATATACAAGAATAATATTTTTGTGATTGGTGCCTTTTTTTTCTCTTCCTCATCATTTTCTTGGAGGAGCTATTGTTAATTTTTTTAATTTTTATATATATATATTTTATTTTTTCAATTTTTAATTTTTTCTTTCTTCTTTTTTAACTTTTTTACAAACACTACTTTTTTTCCTTTTTCCCTTCTCTCTTCCTCTTCTTCCCTTCTTATTGTTTCTGACAGTGCTTACATCAGATTTTTAGAGGTTTTCTTGTTTGTTTGTTCATTTTGTTTCTTTGTTTTTTTTACCTGTTTTTAAATTATTTTACGATTATCATTATTTTTATTGTAGTTTTTGTTGTTTTTGTTTGTATGTCTGTGTTTTTTTGATTGTTTGTGCATCTGTGGGCTTGTGTGGTAGCCCTTTTATCTGTTTATTTGCTCATTTGGTCTTAATGAGTTTGGTGTTTTGCTAAATCCTCAGGTTGCTATTTTCCCTAACTCCAATTTTCACATTCAACAAGAACAAGGGGGAACGGGGGACGATGGCTGCTTGGATCCAGCTCTCAATAGAAGCCCCAGTTAGGAGGGAGAGATAATGACCAGAAAAAACCCACAAAAGCTGCAGGAGGGGAGCTGAGCTGAGAGAGGAGATAGATAATTGCTCGTCTTCACCGCTGAGGCAAGCTTTGACTCCAAACAAACTATTTTCAGAGGCAGAGACAAGATGGCTGACTGAAGCCAGCTTTCCACAGAGGCTTCCATCCAGAAGGAGAGTGAAAGAATAGAAATTTAGCAAGTAACCTGGTGGATTAGAGATACACCAAAAGAGAAGGTTGAAGAATGCACATCAACCCCTCTGAGATGAGCTATGACCCCAAAGATACAAATAAAATCCATCACCAAGCAGACGGGAATACCCTTCCCCATGAGAAAGGGTCAGAGTGCCCCACAAACAAATGAGAAGAGTTCAAAATATTTGAGTTGTCAACAGACCCCTGCAATCCAGTTGCCAGAGACATTTTAAGCTCTCCCACCTGAGACAGGTGCTGATGGAGACAATTGATTTGGACCTTTTGAACTGAGCCAATCACCCAAGGACTTTTCAACTGGTGCCATGGGTGTTTGGTTGTAGGAAGGATTGATTTTCCTTTTCCAATTGTTGCCAGTGGGGGACAGGGTGACTTAATTGCTGGTGTTTCTCCACAGCTGAGGCTTCAACCCAGAGTAACTGTTTCACTAGGATCAGACAGAGACCAACTGAAAACAAGACAGAACCACTTAGCCCCACCACACCAAACATGTCCCCATTCTTAGGCCGTAGCACTGTACAGGTCCTCGACAAAGCTCCAGGGGAAAAATCAAACCGTGTAAAATAATCTTGGGGCGGGATCAGTGGAAAAACTCTGGTAACATGAATAACCAGAATAGATCAACCCCTGCAAGGAAAGATATGGCATATGTAACTAAAGATCCCATAAACAGCTGGCCAAGATGTCAGAAATCAAATTCAGAATTTGGATTGCAAACAAGATTAATGGAATGGAGGAAAATTTGGAATTAGAAATTCGAGCAGCAATTCAAAAGTTGGAATTAGAAATTCGAGGAGAAGTTCAAAAGTTGTTTCAAGAATTTAATGAATTTAAAGACAAAACCACCACAGATTTTGACACACTGAAGCAAGAATTTTCAGCCCTCAAAGATCTGAAAAATACAGTAGAATCCCTCAGTAACAAAGTGGAGCAAGCAGAAGAAAGGATTTCTGACATTGAAGACAAAGCTTTTGAACGCTCCCAAACTCTCAAAGAGGAAGAGAAATGGAGAACAAAAATGGATCATTCTCTCAGAGAGCTCCAGGATAATTCAAAGAAGGCTAATATCCACCTCATTGGAATCCCTGAAAGTGATGAAGTGGCCTCTCAAGGCACAGAGGCCCTTCTCCATGAAATTATGAAAGATAATTTTCCAGACATGCCAAGAGATTCTGAAATTCAGATAGCAGACAGTTTCAGAACCCCAGCTCAACTCAATCCTAATAAGACATCCCCCTGGCATATCATAAATAACGTCACTAAAGTTAATATGAAGGAGAACATTCTGAAACCAGCCAGATGTAAGAAATCCATTACCTACAGAGGGAAGAATGTTACAATGACTGCAAAACTCTCTGCTGAAACTTTTCAAGCCAGAAGAGGATGGTCATCGACTTTTAATCACCTAAAACAAAATAACTTTCAACCCCGGATCCTGTATCCAGCTAAATTGAGTTTCATTTATGATGGAGAAATTAAATACTTTAATGACATTCAGATGTTGAAGAAATTTCCCATAACCAAATCAGCTCTTCAGGATATTCTCAGACCTATCCTCCATAATGACAACCCCAATCCTCTCCCACAAAAGTAAACTCATTTAGAAACTTTTGATCAAACTCCAACTTCCACAATGGTGAAAGGATTAAAAATGTCCACTGGACTTTTGAAAAACTCAATACCCTAAATTTTACCAGACTTATCAATATTCTCCATTAATGTGAATGGATTAAACTGTCCTCTAAAGAGGCACAGGTTAGCTGACTGGTTACAAAAACTCAGGCCAGATATTTTGTGCATACAAGAGTCACATCTTACCTTAAAAGATAAATATAGAGTCAGGGTGAAAGGATGATCATCCATATTTCAGGCAAATGGTAATCAGAAAAAACAGGTGTTGCAATTCTATTTGCAGACACAATAGGCTTTAAACCAACAAAAGTAAGGAAGGATAAGAATGGTCAATTCATATTTGTTAAGGGTAATACTCAATATGATGAGATTTTAATTATTAATATTTATGCCCCCAACCAGAATGCACCTCAATTTATAAAAGAAACTCTAACAGACATGAGCAACTTGATTTCCTCCACCTCCACAATAGTCAGAGATTTCAACACTCCTTTGGCAGTGTTGGACAGATCCTCCAATAAGAAGCTGAGCAAAGAAATTTTAGATTTAAACCTAAGCATCCAACATTTGGATTTAGCAGACATCTACAGAACATTTCATCCCAACAAAACTGAAAAAACATACTCCTTATCAGCCCATGAAACATACTTGAAAATCGATTACATCTTAGGTCACAAGTCTAACCTCAGTAAATTGAAAGTAATAGAAATTATTCCTTGCATCTTCTCGGACCACCATGGAATAAAAGTTGAACTCAGAAAGACAGGAATCTGCATACTCGTACAAAAACATGGAAGTTAAATACCTTATGCTGAAAGATAGCTGGGTCAGAGATGAGATTAAGAAAGAAATTGCCAAATTTCTGGAACAAAACGACAATGAGGACACAAATTATTAGAACCTCTGGGATAACGCAAAGAGTGTCCTAAGAGGGAAATTTATGGTACTGCAAGCCTTCCTCAAGAGAACGGAAAGAGGGAAAGTTAACAGCTTAATGGGATACCTCAAGCAACTGGAAAAGAAAAAAAATTCCAACCCCAAACCCAGTAGAAGAAAAGAAATAACCAAAATTAGAGCAGAACGAAATGAAATTGAAAACAAAAGAATTATACAACAGATCAATAAATCAAAAAGTTAGTTTTTTGAAAAGGTCAATAAAATAGATAAACCTCTCGCTACCCTAAATAGGAAAGAAAAGGGTAAAATCTCTAATTTCATCAATCAGAAACAACAAAGACAAAGTAACAACAGACTCCTCAGAAATTCAAAAAATATTTAATGAATATTAAAAGAAAGTGTATTTTCAGAAATATGAAAATATGAAGGAAATTGACCAATACTTGGAAGCACGTTACCTTCCAAGACATAGCCATAATCAAGTGTAAATGTTGAACAGGCCAATATCAAGTTCTGAAATTGCATCAAACATACAAAATCTTTCTAAAAAGAAAAGCCCGGGACCAGATGATTTCATGTCAGAATTCTACCAAACCTTTGAAGAGGAACTAGTACCTGTATTACTCAACCTATTCCAAAATGTAGAAAAAGAAGGAAGACTACCCAACACGTTCTATGAAGCAAACATCACCCTGATCCCCAAACCAGGAAAAGACTCAACAAGAAAAGAAACTTATAGGCCAATACCACTAATGAATATAGAAGCAAAAATATTCAACAAGATCCTAACAAACAGAATCCAGCAACACACTAAAAAAATTATACATCATGACCAAGTTGGTTTTATCCCAGGGTCTCAAGGCAGGTTCAATATACGTAAATCTATAAGTATAATTCAGCACATAAACAAATTAAAAAACAAAGACCATATGATTCTCTCAATTGATGCAGAAAAAATTTTTGATAATACCCAGCATCCTTTCATGATCAGAACACTTAAGAAAATTGGTATAGAAGGGACATTTCTTAAACTGATAGAGGCCATCTACAGCAAACCCACAGCCAATATCGTATTGAATGGAATTAAATTGAAATCATTTCCATTCAGATCAGGAGCCAGACAAGGCTGCCCATTGTCTCCATTGCTCTTTAACATTGTAATGGAAGTTTTAGCCACCACAATTAGGGAAGAAAAGGCGATCAAGGGTATCCACATAGGGTCAGAAAAGATCAACCTTTCACTCTTCGCAGATGATATGATCGTATAAATGGAAAACACCAGGGATTCTACTACAAAGATCTTAGAAGTGATCAAGAAATACAACAGTGTCTTAGGTTACAAAATCAACATTCATAAATCAGTAGCCTTTATATATACCAACAATAGTCAAGCTGAAAAAACAGTTAAGGACTCTATTCCATTCACAGTACTGCCAAAGAAGATGAAATATTTGGGAGTTTATCTAACAAAGGACATGAAAGATCTCTATAAAGAGAACTATGACAGTCTAAGAAAAGAAATAGCTGAAAATGTTAACAAATGGAAAAACATACCATGCTCATGGCTGGGAAGAATCAACATTGTTAAAATGTCCATATTACCCAAAGCAATATACAATTTTAATGCAATCCCTATTAAAGCTCCACTGTCATACTTTTAACATCTTGAAAAAATAATACTTCGTTTCATATGGAATCAGAAAAAAACTCGAATAGCGAAGACATTACTCAGAAATAAAAACAAAGCAGGAGAAATCACACTACCTGACCTCAGACTGTACTATTAATCGATAGTGATCAAAGCATCTTGGTACTGGAAGAAAAACAGAGAATACGGTGTCTGGAACAGAATAGAGAACCAAGAGATGAGTTCAGCTACTTAACCGTTATTTGATTTTTTACAAGCCAATTAAAAACATTCAATGGGGAAAAGATTCCCTATTTAACAAATGGTGCTGGGTGAACTGGCTAGCAACCTGTAGAAGACTGAAACTGGACCCACTCATTTCACCATTAACTAAGATAGACTCTCACTGGATTAAAGATTTAAACTTAAGACATGAAACTATAAAAATACTAGAAGAGAGTGCAGGGAAAACCCTTGAAGAAATCAGTCTGGGCGAGTATTTTATGAGGAGGACCCCCCCCCCCAGGAAATTGAAGCAGCTTCAAAAATACACTACTGGGACCTGATCAAACTAAAAAGCTTCTGCACAGCCCAGAACACAGTAAGTAAAGCAAGCAAACAACCCACAGAATGGTTATGTCTCTGATAAAGGTTTAATAACTAGAATCCACAGAGATCTCAAACATATAAGGAAGAAAAGAACAAGTGATCCCATCGCAGGCTGGGCAAGGGACTTGAAGAGAAGCTTCTCTGAAGAAGATAGGTGCACAGCCTACAGACAAGTATTTCATGAGGATGATCCCCCAGGCAATTGAAGCAGCTTCCAAAATATACTACTGGGACTTGATCAAACTAAAAAGCTTCTGCATAGACAAGAACACATTAAAGAAAGCAAGCAGACACCCCTCAGAATGGGAGAAGATATTAGCAGGTTATGTCTCCGACAAAGGTTTAATAACCAGAATCCACACAAAACTCAAACGTATAAGGAAGAAAAGAACAAGTGATCCCATTCCAGGCTGGGCAAGAGACTTGAAGAGAAACTTCTCTGACGAAGACAGGTGCACGGCCTACAGACATATGAAAAAATGCTCATCATCTTTAATCATCAGAGAAATACAAATCAAAACTACCTTTAGATACCATCTAACTCCAGTGAGATTAGCCCATATCACAAAATCCCAAGACCAGAGATGTTGGTGTGGATGTGGAGAAAAGGGAACACTTCTACACTGCTGGTGGGAATGCAAATTAATACATTCCTTTTGGAAAGATGTTTGGAGAACACTTAGAGATCTAAAAATAGATCTGCCATTCAATCCTATAATTCCTCTACTAGGTATACCCAGAAGACTAAAAATCACATTATAACAAAGATATTTGTACCAAAATGTTTATTGAAGCCCAATTCATAATTGCTAGGTATGGAAAAAGCCCAAGAGCCCATTGATCCACGAATGGAATAATAAATTGTGGTATATGTACACCATGGAATATTATGCAGCCTTAAAGAAAGATGGAGACTTAACCTCTTTCATGTTTACGTGGATGAAGCTGGAACATATTCTTCTTAGTAAAGTATCTCAAGAATGGAAGAAAAAGTATCCAATGTACTCAGCCCTACTATGAAACTAATTTATGGCTTTCATATGAAAGCTATAACCCAGTTATAACTTAAGAATATGGCAAAGGGGGAAACTGAGGAGAGGGGAGGAGGGAGGATGGGCAGAGGGAGGGCGATTGGTGGGATTACACCTGCGGTGCATCTTACAAGAGTACATGTGAAACTTAGTAAATGTAGAATATAAATGTCTTAACACAATAACTAAGAAAATGCCAGGAAGGCTATGTTAACCAGTGTGATAAAAATGTGTCCAATGGTCTATAAAACTAGTGTATGGTGCCCCATGATCACATTAATGTACACAGCTATGATTTAATAAAAAAATAAATTAAGTAAGTAAGGAAGTATTATAAAAAATAAAAATAAAATGACAAAACTATACTTTTGGCAAGTAATTTAATTGTACTTCTTGTTTGATATATAATAAATGAATAAATAAACAATATATCTCTTGTTTGAGATATAGTTTAGGTAAGTAATTTAATTGTACTCGTTGTTTGAGATATAATAAACTAAACTTCTGATTCGAAATGGGACATGTCAGATTTAATGACAGAATATTTTTAATTGCCCATGGCAATGTGTTAGCACATTAAAAAAAAAAATTACCTTAGTGAGGTCATAGCCAAAATGTATGCTTTTTTTTAATTTTTGAGATTTTAAAAATATATCTTACTCAAAGCTAGTAAGATATTTTAGGTTAATTATGTAGCATTTTTACGGTTGCCACTTTCAGAAAGAAGAATTATGCTATCAGTAGATCGTAGGGTCTTTCACTCCTGACTGGGTATGAAAACATTCCACTCAGTTGTCCTCCTGGGAAACAGAACCAGGCTTACATGGGGAGATGAGAATCTCAGAGAAAACAGTGGGGACACGCTATGGATTAAAGCAATCAAACATAGAAATACTATCTCAGGAAGCATCAGTAAGTGAGAACTTGGAAGGATGCCTTTGTAAAGCCTGTCACTGTGTTGTGCAAAGGCAATGCTTTATTTGTAGAAGGATCTTGATCTTTTAGAGGAATTATGTGGAGGAACTGATTGACAAGAAACAGTTGGCCCTCCTACTTAAATCTTGAACATTCCTTGTGATTCTGGATCTGTGATATTTCATACATTTTAACATCATCAAATCACTATTGAAATGGGAGATAAATATGGATAATTTAAAAACTTCGTAAGTCTCCAGAAACTTTTATATCCTTGATCTAATTTAATCTATATAGTAGACCTGGTTAAAATGTGTTACTGCCCTTATGAACAAATCTTGAGCCAGGAGCTGTAGGATCAATGTAATGTGCTCAAGGTCGTGAACATGATATGTTGTGAACATGACAGTCACTTCGGGACAAGCTCCACATGCAAAATTTCTTCTGTACTTCATGCTTTCTCTCTAATCCCAATTACAGAGTCTATTTCCTTTTCTTTGGGTATTGTCAATTTCAATGCTTTCTTTTCTGCATGTTTGCCTGTGATCACGGCACTACTGGTTCCAAAGTATTAGCACAAACTGTGACTATCAGCCTTAAATGGCACATTTCTGTCTTTCTATTTCTACCTTTTGAACCCTTCCTTGAAGATTTGATTCCGCTAAAGATGGAGCACCCTTCAAGACATTTTACTGCTATAGTTTTGCATAAACCAAAACAAATCTTTTGGAATCTCAGTTTAAAGATTGACTACCTTAAAAGCAAGCATCCATTATCACTTGAATTAAATTAGCTTTCCCCACAAGACATATGCCTTTGTCTAAAAAGAGTAATGTGGTGTGCAGCTCAGCTAATACTTCACTCCATTCCAACAATGTGTTTAAATTCTTCCATCTTCCATTATTCAGAACCAAAATATCCTTTTTGTTGATTATCCAAACAAAAAGTAGAACTATTTTAAGGCTACATCAGGCCTTCTTGGGTGTGGAATTGGGAGATTTGCAGACAACTTCTCTTGTGATCTTTTTCCAAGTGGCTGCACAATCTATCCTCTCCGCTTCTCTCTGTGCATGTGGTCCGTTATCCTTTCTGTGAGGACCTTCTTCTTTAAAAAAAAAAAAAGACACTTTTTTCATTTTATAAAGTAACCAGTGCATCGTCTTGTGAAGAGAAAGTATCCTTTTATCGTCCTATAGTATATCCAGTAAATGAATCAGGGTTAGTATTAGGTGTCAGTACAGATTTTTCTAAATACAATTTAGAAATTAATTCTTGTTAATTTCTTCATGACAGATTGTGGTGTGAAAGTGGATTTGCCCATCAAGAAAGTAACGTTAAATTTTCAACAGATCCAGATGAGTCCCCCCACTCTGCAACCCTGAAAACACCTTCCCTGCTCATCAGCTTTCTGGGAGTTACCAAAATAGTCCCTGTTCAACCACTTTAAATGGACAGCCATGGTCACCAAGCACCTTCACTCAACTCGAAACTGGCCAAGTGAACACACCAAGATCAAAACCAGGAGAAATGTAAGGGAGGCATACCAGAAACTGTTAAGCATAGCATTTCAATGACAGAAACATACTACTAGTCTTACTAAAGTTCTGAAATTGCCAAATAGATGAGTTGGGGACTGAGTGTCCAGGTGCATACTGAGTCCCAGACTCAGGTTGCTTTGGTACCGAGTTACAAACGTTCAACTTATGTATAACTCACACTTGTGAATGGAGGCTATTATAGGTTATAGGTAAATGGACCTGTTCCAATTTACACACAAATTCAACGTCAGAGCAAATCTACAGAGTCTCTCATTCATGACCTGGGTACTTCCTGTACTATGTTTACTGAGCCAGGCAACCGCAAGAGTGCCCTGGGCATTCAGCAGAGATGTGAGTTTAGATCTATTTGGCACCAAGAGTCCTTCAGCTCAGTCACAGAGCACTTTCCAGTGCATTGCAGTTATCATTAAAGCCTGCCAATTTGGGGCTGCACCTGTGGCTCAGTGGGTAGGGTGCCAGCCCCATATACCGAGGGTGGCAGGTTCAAACCCAGCCCCAGCCAAACTGAAATAAAAAATACCTGGGCATTGTGGCAGGTGCCTGTGCTCCCAGCTACTCAGGAGGCTGAGGCAAGAGAATCACCTAAGCCCAGGAGTTGGAGGTTGCTGTGAGCTGTGTGACACTATGGCACTCTACCAAGGGCGATAAAGTGAGACTCTATCTCAAAAAAAAAAAAAAAAAGTCTGCCAATTTGAAGAAGAGCTTGGCAGACGTTAACTCCTTTCCAGGAGGGAGGTCTGATCTTCAAATGGATGGTCGTTGAATCAGCTGTACCTGATTGTCATGACCAAGTAAGACACTGCTTCCTGATGAAGCAAGTACCCACCTTTCTCAGAAAAATGTTTCTTACCCATTTAGCAGAATAACCAGGAGGACCTTACAGGCACTCTTGAAAGGATCAGTGTTTTGTAGATCTAAGCAGTAGGAGCTGAAATGTTCATCCATTAGGAAATGGAGCTGCTGGTCTGTAGCATGAAATGGGATCTCAGAGGTACTTATGCTGGTCAGTGGTTTCATGCTGTAGACGCAATTGTTATAGTATTGATTTTTCCAGGTCTCCTGCTGCAGCAAACTGCCATCTTAATCTGCAAGACCTAGACTTAATGCTTGATATCCTGATTTCTGGAGAGCTGAGTGTCAATTTACCCCTTCAGGAACTTGGGGCATTGACTCCCACAGTGCATGAGGACCTCTTAAGGATTTCATCTTAAAATGTTCAACTTGTCTTTCCATAAATGGATACATTTAGCTGTGTAAACATCAGATGTCATCATCAGTACAAAAGTCCAGTCAACTGGTTACTTGTCTTCCCCAGGGCCTCCCTATCCCTGTCAGCACCTGCCCAATGCATCTAGTCTCCCTTGCCTTTTTTTTTTTTTTTTGAAGGATGTCCAAGGCAGCACTAGTCTAAAGTATGAGAGCTGGGGAAAGTGAGCATGGAGGGGTTGGGTGAAAGAAACCCAGGCAGGCAGTGCCACAAGGATGTGCAGGAGTTGACGTCCTCTTCAAGGCTCTGATCTTTTGGAGAAACTGACTCATTTCAAAGAAGGATCACTAATGGTGAGAGTTTAGGCACTGGGCCAGAACACCACGGGGCTGGTGGAGGGGGGGGCGGCGGGGATCATTGGCCTCACTGGAACAGGCTTACTCTCCCCACAGTTCCGTTACGATGCTGTGTTCTTTCATTCATGCATTTATATCCTGTTTTGCTCACAAAGGGATTTGAGACAGTTTTCAAAAATAAATACAATCTAACAGGATTAAACAAACAGAAAAAGAAATTGTGGCTGTTATTCAAGTTCTCTGTGACAAAGATCCAAATCCCTGTTCCGATTGCCTAGCACCACAGTGAGGGCCTTGAGAACAGGCACAAGGCATGTCCTGGGCCCATACGGAATCTTCTGTCCCAGTCAGGCCTTTAAAGCTGGAGCTACAGTAGGTATAGAGTAGTCCCAACTCTTTTTCAAGACAAGTCTGGTCTGGAGAGCAGTGTGATCAATTGATCCAAGCTTTCTTTCCTCCGTATCCTGTTCACATTTCCACTTGGCCTTCCAAGGCATAGCACTGCCCAAGAAGAAAGCACTTTCAGTCCTTGCCTGACCACACCAGTCTCTTGGGAGTTAAGACAGATTGTAAAAAGAAAAAAGAAAGAGAGAGAATGAGGAAATTAAAATGATGTTGGAGAAATGCCTGTTATTTGTTTGGTCTGCAATTTCGTTAGCTCTCACATAAAGTCTCCACCTTCCTCTGCCAATATGGTAGCCTAACTTATTTAATCTGGGAATTCCATTTTGACCTTGATCTATTTTAAAGTTCACTTTCCCTGTGGATAGAGTAAGGGCTAAAGAATCACTTGGGAAAAGTTGTGTTAGAGTCATGGCAGGGACCACGGAGACAGTGAGAAAAGGGACAGTAGGAGGAATATAAAATAAAGTTAGATGGGAGATTAGCAGGCAGGAATTTATAACTTAAGATACTACTTTGCATGCATGTGCTGAAAGTGGTTTACAAATTTGGTTCTTAGCTTTCTAGCAGGCAAAGAAAAGAAAGAAAAACAATAATTTACAAAGTTCAAAATGTCCATATTATAATATAAAGTCAACACAGTTACTCAGAAGAAATACAGTTTTCCTGGAACTGAAACGATACCATTAAAGAGATTTTTGTCTCAAAATTCTTATTAAGGGACACCACCCAATATAGAGCACAATGTTCTTACTCACATGACTTTATTAAAAACATATCACACCCTTAGCCATGATGCAAATCAGTAAAAACAAATCCAAAAGGCCATTTTCTTTAAGTAGGTTTTCATAACTGATAAATCACTAATAAATGAGGTTTAGATTTTATACTTTTTTTAACTTTAAAAATCATTTTTATCAGAGAATGTTAATTAATATGGATAATTTAAGGATCTTATCCCAGCCCTTTTTCCCACCCCTGGAGTTCCTCTACCATGGGACCCTAACCCTACAATTTGTCCACAGTTGATTAAATAAGGGTAAGTCTCATCAACACAATGGTGATTTATAATTCTACCTTCAAATACTTTGAAAACTAGAAGCCCTTTACAAATTTAAGGGATTGTATCATTCAGGCCATGACTTGGATTAATCTGAATTAGGTTAGAATTTTTAAAATCAGAAGGAAGGACCCTTGTGCGATGAGGTCCAAGACAGCTGAATCATAAAAGCAAGGAGAATGAGCCTCAGGGGGAGGCCTGGGAATAACTGAGACATGTTATCCAAACCATGGGTGATGATGCCATTCAGAGAGGAAGACCAGCTCCCTGCAGGAGACTAAACAAGTCATGAGAAGCAGGTACTCTAGGGATAGATTTCCAAGTTCAAATCTTGACATTGCTACACACTACCTACTTGACCTTGGACCTTTCTGTGATATTTTCCCGTAAGTGAAATGTAGGCAAGAGTAGAATGAGCCTTATAGGGTAGCAATGATGAGCAAATGAGCTGACATTAGGAGAGTGTTGAGTGCCTGACACTAAGTAATGGCATGTTGGATAAATGAAATACGGCACAAAGGAAAGGTGGTCTGGGGAGGGGCTGGGCATCACAATGCTCACAAATTGCCTGCGATTTTAGCTCTAATATAAGTTATTTATTATTTTTTCATATTCAGAGATAGATTCATAACACAGTAGCTTAAATAAATTTTGAAAGTGGGAAGTTCAGTGAAGAAAAAAGTGCACAAATCCAGTGGAAGAGATTTGGAAACTATTTTAAGGAAAAAGCAGAATTAATTTGTCGACAGATGGAATGACAGTGTTTTTCTTTTTCTTTTTTTTTACAAAGAAGAAAAGGTAAGATAGTCCTTGAATGTTAAATGCCAAGAATGTGGTTACTCAAGTGCAACTTCCTGATGTTTATGGAAAGTGTCCTGGGCCTGTTGTGAGCACAGGTGTTGAATAGATGGTGATGGACACTTCTGATGAGTGAGCAGTGGCAGCACATGGCATTTCAGGATTTAAATTCTATACCAACACCACCCAACAGAAACATGATGAGAGTCACAGATGTAATTCAAAGTTTTCTAGCAGTCTCATTAAAATAAGTAATGATAAATAGGTAAAATAAATTTCAATAATACCTTTGATTTAAACTAATATATCCAAACTGTTATCTCAATACATAATCAAATATAAAAAATGAGATATTTTACTTTTTAAATTTTTTACTAAGGCTTTGAAATCTGGTATGTACACTTCCAGGACATCTTAATTCACATGCTTAATCTATAAATGTGGCTCATGGCTATGGTATGGGACAGAACCATGCTGGAACTTCAGTGAGGAGAATCTTGTCATTATCCTTTATTTTGGGGTACTTAGTACCCTTGCCAGCTGGAATAATATCTGTTTGTTCCAATTTGGTCATCTATGGTTTTAACTACATGCATTAGTTCCTACTGTGGGTTCGGCCTTGAATTAGATGCTAGAGGTTCAAAGATATGTATAAGAAGTAAAATTTTCTATCCCAAGTAAGTTTTAACTGCATTGTTCAACAGGAATTCAACCAAATCAAGTTAGTATACATATAAATGATTGAAAACTGGATCAAACTGTTTTGGCCCAGCAAGACTAGGTGAACCTAGTTGAACAAGAGCAAACATTTCTGGTTAGTTCCTTTGGGTTACAGCTTAATTACACTCTTAAAAATATGTTTTGATTTCAAATGGTTCTTCTGTGTTTTGATAATTTAGTTTTACCTGGATATGTGTGTTCATTCCAGCCATTTCAAAATGGCTCAAAATGGATTCAATAATTTCTCACCAATTCAAAGTTAACCAGTCTGATTCCAATAACATTGAAACTTTTAAGTCACTTATGAACAGATACATGTTGCTAGATCCAAAAAACTCTGGGAAAGAAGGCAGAAAGCAGGTTGCAAGAATTGAGACCTATGTGCTCAACTAGTCTGGCAAGAAGCCTGACTATTACCTGATTGGTAGATTATTGCATTAGGATTCCCCAAACCTCCTGAATGCTTATTCCCAGAAAGAGGTATAACATGAAATACTCAGTTAAGATGAAGTTCATGAGTTGATGTCAGACTTGGCAGTAGGGTGCTAAGGACTGCTGATTTTTAGGAAAATACATACAAAAGAGTGGGGAGGGGTCTGGAATTAGACTTCAAATCAACCTGTGGTCAGTGCGAGGCTCCAGTTAACTGTACTAAAGAAAGAGGCAAAGAAAAAGAAGCAGTTATATCTAGTGGGGAAAGGGCTGTGATTTGTGAGGGGCTTTTGGAGTATCGGTAAAATGCTGTTTCTTAATCTGATTAAACATGTTTTAAGCACTGTTAAAAAAAAAAAAAGAAAGAAAAAAAAAAGAAAAGAAAAAGAAGCAGAGAAGGGAAAAAAGTTGCTGAACATACTTCACCTCTGAGTTAGGGTCTGGGTGAAGGAGGCCTGTGAGAAGGGTCCATAGGGAAGCAGTAACCACACACGTATGCAGGGGTGGATTGCAGGGAGATGGGCTGGCTGTTCCTTACTCCTCACATTTTACCCTTCAACCCGTGATGCTGTACTCTAGCATGTGAAATTGTCATGAACTAATCTTCCTTTTTTAAGGTCTTACCTCTCTTTCTCTCTTTTTTGTTGAGACAGTCTCACTTTGTCACCCTCAGTAGAGTGCTGTGGTGTCATAGTTCACAGCAACCTCAAACTCTTGGGCTCAAGTGATACTCTTGCCTCAGCCTCCCAAGTAGCTGGGACTATAGACACCTACCACAATGCCTGGCTACTTTTAGAGACAGGATCTCACTCCAGCTCAAGCTGGTCTCCAATTCCTGAACTCAAGTGATCTACCTGCCTCAGCCTCTGAGAGTGCTAGGATGATAGGAGAGCGCCACCACGCCAGCTGCCTCCTTTCTCAAAAATATTCAATGGCTCCCACGTGGCTAACAAATCAAGCTTTATATCTGGCTTTTTATCACCTGCCTCATCTGTGCTAGCCAGGCTAATTTCTTTGCCACTTTCTGCTTGCCACTAACCTCTATGGTCAGAATTGCTATCTTTTGAGTCTCATGTTACTTTATCTTTCATGCTGCTTTCCCTGTCTTCATTCAGTCTTTTCTATGCTCACCTACTGTCCATTTAACAAAGACAGTACAAGGTCCTACTCCCTGCCTGATGTCTCCAGCCTCAGAGATCTCAATTTCCACTCAGATTTCCAGTGCTGGTCAGCATCACGCAACTACTGTCTATATTGTCTCACCCTGGTCCTTGAGAATTTCCTGGGCGTTAACCCCAACACCCCAAGTAGCTTGGAGATAGTAGCAAGAATCATGTTTTTGTAAGCATCTCCCACCAGCCTTATATAGTTATAAATATAAAAGTCATCAATACAAAATGGGTTTTCATGCTTACCACTTTGGATGCAGCAAAAAAATAAGAACTCTGGCTTAAGGGAGTTTATAATCCAAGGGGAGAAAAAGAAAAATGCAAATGAATACATGATCTAGTTTATTTGTGACTTGATATGTTCTAGGATGAAAATAAGTTAGGCCAGCGTGATGAATAGAGAGACGGGGGGTATGGGTACAACTTTGGTTTCCAAGATTCAGAGAAAGCTTCTCTGAGGAAGTCAAACATAAGCAGCAAGAATTTAAATGATGAGCAGGAGAAACAGCCCTGCCAAAGAAAATGTATACTAAATATTTTGTCATTTGCATTGTTTATAATGAAGGCAGACAGGCTGACAAACAGGCTTAGTGTTAGCCCAGGTATAAAGAAAACTTCAGCTACCTGCCATTCTGCACTGTGAAGAAAGACATTGACCCTACACAAAGACAAAGGGAAGACGTCCATAGAATAATAGAGGAACATTTTTCCAATTACTTTCTGTCTGTGAGAAGATATTGATTTAAATGTGATAGTCAAAGCAATATTATGATGAAATGTACAGCCTACTGTGCATTTCAACAGATTTTTATGAAATAAAATGGTAATATAAATAAAGAGAAGTTATCAGGGATACTGAGAAAATAAAGGATGGACATTCTTGCCCCATTTGCCTTCTGGACTGCTTAGAAAACATGAGCCCTATATTAGTCAGGGTTCTCCAGAGAAAGATGAAAGATGAATGAATTTGTTGTGTGTGTGAGCGTGTGTGTCTATGTATACACACACACACACACATATATATATAGATGCACACATATATATGGAGAGATTTTAAGGAATTGAGTCCCTCAATTGTACAGGCCGGAAAGTCCAGTCTGTGGGATTAGGCTGGCAGTCTGCAGACCCAGGGATGAGTTGCTGTTTGAATTAAAAGGCAGTCTGCTAACTGGCTTATTGTACCCTCAATGAATCCCCAACAATAAAAAAAAAAAAAAAAAAAAGTGGGGGAGGGGTCCAAGCAGAGTAAAGAGGTAAAGTATTAAAAAGATAAAAAGGCAAAAAAAAAAAAAAAAAAAAAAAAAAAAAAAAAAAAAAAAAAAAAAAAAAAAGGCAGTCTGCTGCCAGAATTCTCCCTTCCTCCAGGAAGGTCAGTCTTTTTTTCTGTTGGGGCCATGATTAAACTATGACAGTGGTAGTAGGGGAAAAGAGGGAGCTACTTTCAAGAAACATTCATAGGATCAAATAAGCAGGACTTAACATCTAGATAAGAATAGAAAAGGAAGACAAAATCTAAATGGACCTCCCTCCCGGTGCTTAGCTTGGATGCACACATAGAGACAGGCTTTATAATGTGAAACAAGAATATAGAGAGATCAACTTTAACGAGGAGGGGAGGTGAGGAGATTTGATGCATTCAATGAATCAGGGTTGGCATATTTTGATTTTGAAGAGTCACTGGGACTTCTCATGGGGGTGTGCAAAAGGTTCTCTGAATCTTAGGCTCAAAGAAAGTTTGAGAATGTAAAACCAAAATGTGAGTCTCAGTATGGAGATGATGGAATTTCACGAGAACTTCAATAAAGCTGGACAAATAGAGTCTGAAGGGGAAAAGAGCAGCGGGTTAGGAAGAGAGGAGGAAGACCTCGTAAGAAGCCTGGGAAGGAATAGTCAGAGAAGCGGAAAGGCACCAGGAATAACAAGAATCAGAGAAGTCAAGACAGAAGGGAACCAAAGGGAGGAAGGTTGTCAGCAGTGCCAGTGCAGCAGAGAGTTTTAAAAAGGTAAGTAGCTGTGTAGGTCCACAGTGCTTGGCAGCAAGGAGGCCACTGGGAAGACCAGCCAGAGCAGCTACGGTGGAGTGATGGGAAGAAAGCCAGATGGCTAGGGCTGAAGAATGAGAGGGAAGAGACGGAATGGCAGCCATGACAATTCTCTGACAAAAACCCTGGCCAAGAACGCAAGGAGAGCATGCGTAAGGCTAGGTTAAAGGAAGATTATACTTTTCAGTATGAGAGAGACCTGGTAGACAAAGAGCTAGGTGGAAGGATAGGGAGAAGTTCTAGGATGAGGAGGAGCTCATGCCTGGAGTACAGAGGATGTCACAGGAAATGGGAACAATCAGCAAAGGGCCCAGCCCTGACTCACTTGTCTGTGCTGGAGGAAAGCAGAGAATGTGGTCACAGGTGCGTGTACACTCAGTGGAGCCCCATATGGAAACCATTACGTGGGTAGATACCTTCTGTTTCTTCAAAGAGGAACTGAGATTATCATCAGTGTGGTTTGAGGCAGCTGCTGAAGATTTGGAATGGCGGGTAAAGTGAAAGAGAAGAAATTGCCAGAGGCCCAGTGAAGACCATGAGTTTGCAGGGCATCGTTGCTTACTATTGCATAAAGTTCTGCCGGCCTGCCTGATACAGCCAAAGGGAAGGGCCAATAGAGCCGAGAGTGTTGGTGATAAAGAGCTTTCAATGAACAAAAACTTTAAGTATTCAGTCCTTTTTTCTTTTACCTAACCTATGGTATCATAGAAAAAGCTCTAAAAATTTTCCATTTATTGTGTCCCTTTAAAATGTTACTACTTGAGCTTCTTAATTTTTTACTATACATAACTATTTCAGCTTAATGTGAAAAGGAGGAATAATTAGAATTTCCCCAATGGTGCAAAATGACCCCCTCCAAATCTACAGGTTCCATACTATTAGATAAATAACAATAGTAGCTTAGCTTTGAATAGTGTATTTCCATCCAGCAACCCCCCAGAAATCTGAACACAGCCTTTCAAAGATATGCATATGCACACAGGTGCATATATTTGACATAGTGCAGACCTTTCATTGGAAAACAAAATGCTATTCATGCTGAGTAGTTTTCATAATTGTTTCTTTTTGTATTATTGAAAGGGAAGCAAATCTGCTTCCTCTGTATTCACAGGAATGGAAATTAGTATTGGAAATAAGCAATTAAAATCCCCAAGATTACATTAATGACAAAATACAATAAGTTAAAAATACCATATGGAGCGGACAAAATCTGATATTGAGCCAGGAGAAAAATAACCATAAAGGCCCAGGATTCAAGGACAAGCTTTCCTGTTCCTTTACTCTCTGCAAGGTACAGGATTTCCACACATATGGTGTTAGAATCTTCTCTGTTCTACAACCCCTGGTGCAGGACCATATGTGCTGAGATCCACAGCACAACAGGGTGAGATGGGAATTATCTGCCAGCCTTTCCTTGGAGCTCCCTTGTGTTAAGGAATTTTATACATTGCCCTATTGTTAGAATTCATTAAATTAATTGCAAAAGCCATTGTTGTAATTCATTAAATTAATTACAGAAGCTTTTAAGTATTTGACATTCTCCCACTGCCCTAGATTCATATATGACTGACTTTTGCTCAAGCCTGTGCCCAGATCATTGCTACTATCATCGATTTGGGCCTCAAATCTAATCTCATAGAAAATCCAATCAGCTAATTGATTAGGCACTAAATTATACTTTTTCTCTGGCTGGCTTTGTTTTTCCTTCCAATTCACAAATGCTATAATAACTGACTCCATCTTCTAAGCCTACCCTTCACACATTTTGATTAGTTTTTAAAAGTTAAGGGGAGCAGCTTGGTCTGCCGTACTTCATGTTTTGAATGTTTTCTGTTTATTTATTTTTTAAAAATATAGATAGGATCCATGATTTGTTATTTGAGGCTCCTGTAGTATTGTTATTTTTGGCCAGCTTTATGAGAAGTTGATATCTAGGACAAAATTTGTCTTTCTTGGCACTATTTATTTTCTGGCCTTTTCAATGTTGTTGGGGTGGGCCAGTGCATTGTATGTTTACCAGCATCCCTTGCTCTATCTGCTAGATGCCAGTAGCCACTCCCTTGCAGCTGTAACAGTGGAAAGTGTCCTCAAACATTGTCAAATACCATCTGGGTGACAAATCAACTCTGCTTTAAAATCACTGATCTTTGAGAACCTTGTAATATACACCTATACCAAAATGCCCGTGCCTCTCTGAAGAACAAATTGTATTAGGAGAGAAGCATTAATTGTTAGCATGGTATTTTGCAAGTGAGTATGAAAGACTATTAAATCCTGAGAAAATGTTTGCCAGGGACAGAGGAAGGGTGGTGAGAGGATGGGTGGAGGGAGAGAGAGAGGTTGGAGAAGTTTGAAAATTCTTTCAATATTTTGAAATTGATATTTGAATAAATATTAAAGGAAACTAAAGAAAAAAGTGCCAATGAACAGGAACAAGGAGAAGAAAAAGGTGGCTGAGAACACAGAAAACAGAATTTTCTGTCTGAATTTTTCTCAGTTCTGTCTCAGTGGAACTACTCAGTAAAAATAGATTGCTGCTTCTCTCTCTTTTCATCCACCACTAATCCATTACCAAACCCTATTGACTGGATCTCTGATATCTCTGACCCCACCCACAGGTTCCCTTCTTCATTACCACCTCACTAGTCCAAATGGTCACCTCCCTTATTTCTACTACTCCAGCCACCTCCGACCTGTCCCTTGGATTCCAATCTGGCCTAATTCAATTCCTTTCTACACTGTAATCAACATGATGTTTTCAAAAACTCCAGTCCAATCAGGTTCCTGCTGCTCTATATCCCTCACCATGTCCCCTTGCTCTGAAGACAGGAAACTCCTTAATGAGGGCAAGAGGTTCCCATGTGGTCTTTCATCTGCATTCCTGCAGCCTCACCTCCTACCGTGATGCCATTTCACTCCCTGTACACCTTCTTTTCTTAGAAGTTTGCACACCATATTCCCTCTATCTTGAAGGCATGCACCTCCTCTTTTCTTCCTCATGCTTTAGATCTCAGTGATAACTTCACATAAATTTCATTAACATTCATCTCATCCCATCAGAATTTTTGTTCCAAGAGAGCAGGAAGGATCTGGTCTGTCTAGATCCAGCTTGTATCTCCAGAGACCAGCAGCATAATGCCAGTATATAGCAAGTGTCCAATAAATATTTGTTTTGTTATTGAATGAAGAAATAGATAGAAAAAATCTATTGCAGAGAAATTCATAAAGAGCTTTGATGGGGTTGCATCTTCTTAATGTATCATCCTATTCCATAAATATGCAAATGTTAATTTGTAATCTCATTACCTCATACCAGTTCACATGGCAACTAGGGTATGAGCTCTGGGTGAGCAAGCACTATGTTAATATCTTTGTTTTTCCCTGAGGACCTCACTTTGTGCCGAGAGTTGACTAAATTCACAGGAAAGAAACAAACAAAAGAATGAGTGAAAAAAGTTTATGATAATATTTATAAAGATGGGGTCAAGGGTAAATTTTCCTTTATGTCTTAAAAGTAGAGACTTTTTAAGTCTCTTCAATGTTAACCTAGTGTCTCTATTTCCTTGTGTTCTTGCCTAGTAGTTGTATCTCATAATTTCTCCTGAACAAGCTGGCTTTATGGTAAGGGAAGATGCTGAGCCTTGAATAAGCTGGAAAACTGAGAAGAATTTATTGAAAAGCTGCTTCTCATGGGTAGAATTTTGAAGAACTTGACAGACTTTATTATTTGGGCAATGCAAATCTCATCTCTGTTTGCCTCTTCTATAGACTCAGACCTCTAATCAGAAAGAAAAAATGAAGTCTAGGCAAGATGGCCTGACAATCAGAGTGGCCCATGGCAAAAGATTTGCAAATATAATAGGATTTGGGCTCTAGTCCAGAGGAACTTTTTTTTCTTTTATCCTTTCATCTTTAGGATAAAAATGATGATGATGATGATGATGATAATGATTATGACAACTGGTATTTTAATGAACACTTCACTAACTTTTAGACTTGGCAGCTGGTCATTTTTATATACTTTATCTTAACTTAGTCCTTATGACTACTCTGTAAGGTATAATTGCTAAGGGTCAAGGAATGATGTTGAGAGATTAATTTCGGGGTCTGGATTCATACTCCTTTTTTGTCTCTTTGAACTGGAGCATGAAAGAAAAGAGAAGATGATCACACAGGCAGAGTTACCATTTTTATGTAGTATGATTTTTTTAATTAAAATAAAAACTATACTTCAACATGTTTAGGCTCAACCATGACCAATACCTCTTGGGAGTATGTGTGTGAGTTAATACTAACTCTGACCAAATTTAAAAGGCATTTAATTTTTACAAATCAATTTTATATGCATTACCTCATTTCATCCTTAAACTATCTTCTATCAAGATTATTAAAAATGAGAACACCAATATTTAACCCAAGGTCTGTAGCCAGGCAATAGTTCTGCCAAAACTTCAGCAAAAGTCTTAGGAGTATTCTTTGAGTTCAACGCTCCATTTATGACAGTGTTTGAAGAGAAGGAAGTGACCACCAATCAGGTTAGGACAGAAATCTGTTATGAAGGAAGACTTTAGAAGTGTGTGGGATTTTTAGGGTTATACGGTGGGCTACAGGAAGTGAATAGAATTTGGGTTAGGAGGTGAGAATTTATGAAGAGCTGAAGATAAGTCAGTACTGAGATAGAGAAAGTGGATTGTTAGCAATAGTATTTTCCCCAAAAAAGCTTTAGACTCAGGAAAAAAAATTCAAAATTAGTTGTGAGTTAATGAAGTAAAGAATCTGGGTAAACAACTTGGAGACTTGGCTTAAAAGGTTGAAGACTGAAATGGAAAAGCCAGACAAGAGTATAGTAATGTGTGCATGGAAAAGGGATAAACATGATGATCTATCACTAAATATCTCTTGCCAAGAGCCTCAGTTCAGTAGTTTCAGAAATAGAAAATCAGTTATAATAGTAATAACTAACATTTAAGGTCTCTTTCACGTACAATTCTAAACACAAAACAAATATTAACTCATTTGATCCTGTAAGTTGATCACCCAAGGGACTGTAGAAACTGGTCAACATACAGAGGTGGTCAACATAAGGAACTAGGCCTACTGTTCTGATACCTACATGTGGTGCATGTCCAGTCTATGATAAGTAGATCAACTAAAGAAGGTTGTCAATGTAGGGAGGTGGTCAACTGTGGAGGTTCTAATGTATTTGCTGTGGTGGTGCTGAGTGGGACTCAGAAGCAGTATTGCTTGAGTATGAGCTCTGACTCTGCCTCTTATTAACTAGGTGACCTTGACAAAGTTACTGATCAACTCAATTCCTTGATTTCCACATCTATAAAATGAGAATAGTAATAGAAACTATGTCAGAGGTTTGTTCTGAGCAATAGATGAGTAAATATTATCGAAAAAAGGCTTAGAACAATGCCTGGCATATCTCAAAAGCTATATAAGTATTTGTTCTTATTATTCTCCTTATTCCCCTGTATAGATGAGGAGACAGAGGCATACAGAAGTAATTGGCTCAAGGACACACTGCTGGTAAGTATCAGCGCTAGGACTTGATCCCAGGTAAATGGCTCCAGGAAGCTCACTCTGAACCAGAAAGCTCTTCTGCAATGCCCCATGCTTAGTAGTAGCTAGAAACATGGTTAGACTTGTAGAGTTGATTGACAAAAGCTAAGATTCAGCCTCTTCAGAACTGCAGCTGACAGAATAGTGTCCCCACAAAGGTGTTTATTTTCTAAACTCTGGAGTCTATGGGTATATTATATTCCATGACAAAAAGAATTAAAGTTGTAGGTAGGATTAAGATTGTTGATCAACTGATTTTATAATAAGGATGTAGTCGTGTGTTACTCTGGTGGGACCAGTATACTCAGACAGGAAATGTGGAAAGGGAGGCAGATGAGTCCAGTGTTTGAATGATAAGATGTGACCAATGTTCAGTCAGTCATTGATAGCTTTGAAGATGGAGGCAGGGGCCCCAGCTAGTCCTGCAGAAGCTGGAAGCCTCTGGAAGCTGGATTTTAGCCTAGTGAGAACAATTTTGGATGGTAAGGTAAAACATCTGTGCTGTTTTCTATCATTATGTTTGTACTAAGTTATGAAAGCAGCAATCAGAGACTAATAGAGGAACTTATTTGTGGTTAGAGAGAAAATGATACGAGGACTCTACCACATACTGAAGACTAACCACAGCTCCTCATGCTATGGAAGATGGAAATAAGACTGACCTTTGAGTGATTGAGTGAACAAACCTGAGATTTGCATTTTAGAGTAAGTTTTGGGGGTTATCTTTTTGTATTTTATATTTTCCAGTCTAGTGGGCAATTAATTGTTTCTTAATGAAACCAATTAAAGTCATAATATTAGATAATAAAAATTTCTTTTTTCCACTGTCACACTTCATCCTTGTGGCTCTAGGTTAATGGGTGGATGGTGTCTGAGACACTGTGGGACACATAGTGAGGAATGAACAGTCAGGGAAGACCCAGGTTCAAATTCTGTTTCCAACTATGGTAGCTGCTATTGAGCATGCAATGAAACTTCTCTGCCCTGTGATTTCTTTATCAATAACATGGTGGTAGTGCTGCTTGTTTGTGAGGATTAAAGAGGATGCCATTGAAGGGCTCTGCTATTCAGGAAGATACCCTATGAGAGCTGTTTTTTCTGTCTATGTCTTACAAATGGGGAGACTAAGGCTGAAGAAGAAAAAAGCTCGAGTGAAATACTCGACTAGTTGATGACAGAATCAGGAATCGATCTATGTTTCTCAATGCCTTTTATACAGAGCCCCTTCTATCATATCTTGTTTACCTTAAATTGCTTGAAAAAATGCATTGCTGTAATCAGTAACTTGCTAAACTAATCTGATTGCATTAATCAACTTATTCATAATTTACACCCTGCCTGCTTCCAAGGAGAATTGGAAGTGACTCGATCAAATTTAATGCCTGAACAAGGTGCCTTTGTAAGGCTCTTTAGCAGGTGCCAACAGGCACACCATCCTGGGAAGAAGCAGAGATCCAACTAATGCTGCTGATTATGTGGCCACACAATCCAGGGGTGATTTCATAGATTCTCTGACTTCACCATCCAGCATTTGTGCTGTTGAAGATGGAACACGTTCTGAAGAGTGTGTCAGCAAACCTTCACTAAGGAAAGCTCCCTATTCCCACAATTCAAGTATAAGTTCTAAACCAGGACAGGAGTAGGGTCACAAATGAAGGGACAGTCAGGGTCAATAAATAATAAAAGTGACTACCCACATCACAAAATTTGTTTTGAAAAATAACATGCAAACCACTCTTAACATTCTATTAAGTTTAATAATGACTAAGTATTCACATGGCTCAAAAAACTGTTTAAGTTAGTAGGTTACCAAGCTATGCTTCAGAGTGAATTCGAAAGGCTCAGGTCAAGCTGTTGGCAAAATTAAAATATAGAGGGTTGGAAAACAAGTTCAATTCTAGGATTACAACTATAAGCCTTTCCGTTCAGATTGTAGCCTGAAGTGTTCTAAATGGAAATATAAATATATATATGTTAAACTATATATATTTAAATAAAATGCAGTTTAAAAAATTGTGTTTACTTTTTAAAGAAGTATATTTTGAGTGGTAGCCACTGTGTAAGATTCAAGTTAGTGTCTGACCCTTATGGGATATGTGTTATCTCCATGCATAATGGTAAAGAGGGCAGGGAATCTTAAGGATACCAAGAATGGCACAGAAAAAAAAAAAAAAACATATAGGAGTTCAAGGATATATCACATTTCATTGGGGAAATGAGGAAGGCATTTTGGAAGAGCCATTTTGGTTTAAGCTTCAAGGAATAAATAAGAGTTGCATTTGAGGAGATAGGATAAAGGGAGAGTCCAGTGTGTACATGCGCTGCATTTGCTAGTATGTGTGCATGAATGAATACATAGGGGGAACTTTTTAGGTTGGAAGAGTATAGAATAAATATTAATTTGTTTGTTCAATTGAAAAATATGTATAAAATAGCTCCTGTAGGCTATGATTTTTCTGGGGGGCAGAAAAATACATAAAACAGATGTGATCCTTACCTTCACAAAAAGCAGTAAATGTTCATGGATATGAATATGCATTAAAAAGAAAAAGTCATGGAAGATATCAGTAACCAAAAAAGCATAAACAGACATTTGGAATGAAATATGTATTCTTGTTAATTTACTTCACTACATGAAGAGATGGTACTTATGGTTGACTGTTGAAAGTATATTCATCACTTGCAGACAAATTTACTACTACAAATAAGTTCTATAGCATGTCTAACATTCTTAGAAAGAAACAAAAGACCCTTTATTCTCCCATTATTTTTTATTAATAGAAAAGGTACATTTAAATTTCTCAGTAATTACTAGTCTAAATGCCTTCATTTCATTAAAAAGTATATACACTGTTCATATTAAGTTAAATAGATAATACTTGCAACAATATACAATAGCTGCCATTTTTTTCATATCCATATGTCAGATAAAGAAATTAAGGCATTGAGGGATTAGTTTAGTCATCCAAGGCTAGTGGTTTTATAGCTAGTTAGCAACAAAGCTGAAATGAACTCAGATGGACCACGTCCAGAGGCCATGGGCTCAACTCAACTGCTGTAAGCTGCTTCTAGTACATTATTACTCATTCCTCGAAATTTGCAGGATGAGCTGGAAGTTGAGATGTGTTAGGTACTTCTTTGGGTTCTCTCTGCTCTGCCTGACATGTCTCCTGAAATTCTCCGAATTACATTTATTTTTGGATGCATTCCAGAGGCCCACATAGATCTGTGTGAGAATGAAGCACCCACATCTGAAGATGAAAGTGAGGAAGGAGAAATAAATCTTATACTTCTTAGTGATCTTGAGAGAGCAGCAGGCAGCTGCAGAAGAACTTCTTTTCTAAAGATAAGAACAAACTTTATACTGAGCAAAAACGATCTTGAAAAGCAAAAGCAAAAAAGACTCTGTAACTAATAACAATACCCTGGTTTCTAACATCTGTAGCCATAACTGTGTAGCTGATATTGAACTGGAAAAAAGAAAAAAGTATAAAAGAGTTTTGAAAAAAACTGTTACCCAGAACTCAGCATTTCATGCCTCGAGGCACCTGAGTTCTTCCTAGCAATTAAAGGTTCCTTCTTCTATATTATTGGTGTAAGTGTCTGTTTTAATCTGCCATTTTTCTGCAACAAAAGATGTTGCTTCTTATGCTATTGCAAAGATGCTGAATTTAGTGAGTGGTGCTTGCCATTTAGGGCTTTGAGAGTCCTTCTTGGGAGTTCAGTAGGTCAAACTTCCAAAACCAAGTAGTGCCCATACAATCCAAAAGTGGTCCATGGCAGGCACACAATGACCTGCTTGGTTTGACATTCTTGCTTTGTTCTCTAATCAGCAAAAATCCTTTCACCCCCCCCAAACCAGTATTTGTTCATGCATTTCTGGAAGCCTGGGAGGAAAGATAATATGCAGAGAATACACCCAAGCATATAACCAGATAGATTATAAGATCCAAATGGACACCCAATGTAATCCCATAAATACATAAAAAGCCAAACTCGAGCACTAAGTGCTGCTCTTATTGTAAAATGGCACTGAATACTGCTGCTGCTTCTGTTTCTAAACCAATTTAGATTTCAGGGCTCATTTGCAGCTCTGGTTCTATAGCCATTGGTAACCCAGGGGACAATTGCATTCTCTTCTTCCTGCATATTAGTTTTTTTCTTTTGTTCTTTTTAAAGACATAAAACTTTTTAACGAACTTAGCCTCAAATGTTCTCTAAACTGAGTCACCACTTCCTGATCCTCTCATTGCAAAGCCAGGGGAAAGAGAAAAATCCCAATCTGATTCTCATTTGTCCTTAAAACTGAACTTGGGTCATGTGGTTCATGAATACCTGAAGGTATTTGGTCTTATTTTCAGAAGTCCTCTCACAAGTTAAGACAAATTTGGAGGGAAGGAAGGAAGGGGGTGGGGGGCGGAGAGAGAGAAAAAAAAGAAAGAAAAGAAAAGAGAACATGCAAACTTGAAGTGAGGAAGGGAAGGAAAAAACCTCAAGTGTTCATTGACCACCAGCTTGGGGCCAGATATCCTTGGACAAGGGTAGTGATGATCTTGGGAAGACTTTGATGTGTGTTTCTTTCCACAAAATTAGGGTCTTTGAAAATGTCACAGATAATTACTTCAGCAATAAACCAAGGATGTTAGTTAACTCAGTACCAGGTCAAGCTGAGACAAAAGATTCAGAGATTCATCCTGAAACTTCAGACAGCTGATCTTCGTGCTTGCACAGAGGCCTAAGAGAGTTACCCTAATACGTGAGCCAAAAAGTGACAGACTGTACATGGAAACAATTATTGAACAGACAAGTGAGACTCCTCAGCATCAAGATGAATCGGAATGTAATGCTGTAATCGGAATGTTTTACATAAGTGGAACATGATTAGATTCCTAAAACAAATACATTCAGGAAATGCCAATCATCCAGTCTATATTTACAGATGCCCTGATATCCTTGATAGAGTATCTTGCACACAGTAGGCACTGAATAAATGCTTTTTGAATAATTACTGAATTGAAGTCAAACAGCAAAACAAAGCCTGGCAGAAATCCACGTATTTCCAAGCCCACCGGCTACCATTTGGATGTGCACACAGGTGAACTGTGAACAGGTATCAACTCCCATGGAGGAGAGAGGAGAGACTTGCACTTGGAGCCAGGGAGCATGGCTCTGAGTCTCTGCCCTTACATTACCTTAGGGAACATGCTAAGGTAACCAGCTGTGTTACCTGAGATGAGATCTTTGGTTATGCCACTGTCCTCATCTGCGTGAGAGCAAAAGTCACTTCTTTCAGGTACAACTGCTTACTGCTTAAAGATTTGTTGAGGTTTGAAATTGTGTCACAACTTGTTATTACTTCTTTTGGTACTAAAGAAATATAATAGATATGTTAATTGTTATGTGCGTTTTTTTTAATCCCCTTGGAACTCTAATCTTCTGAAAAATGATTTAAAGGATACTAGATTTGGGGGGCGTGGAGGACGAGAAGCTGAACTCGGAGTCTACATCTTGAAATCCCAACTTTTCATCTAGTGCAAATTTGTTTGATATGTTTTATATACATCAGGCTTTCCTATAAGATTTCAGCTAAAGATGTAGTTCAACTGATTTAAAAAAGGTTGAAGAGTACTGAATCAACCTCATTTAATTGTGTTTGGAACTGTGTCAGTAAGAAAAAAATCCAAAATAGCCATGAACAAAAAAATGGATAAACAATTTGTAGCACATTCATATAGTGGAATATACTACCCAGGATGAAAAAGGAATGAGCTACTGATACATGCCACAATGTGAAAGAATCTCAAAAACATTATATTGAGCTAAAGAAGACAGATATAAAAGATTACTTTCTTCATGATTTCACCTACATAATGCTAATTATATGTTTAGGCATCTTCCTCTAAAGTACTATTGACAGAAAAGAAATGTAAGAGAACTTTTCTGGAATGATGAAATGTTATAGATCTTGGTCTGGCAATTTGGTTATTCATATATAAAAAAAAGTCATTGAGTTACACACTTGAGATTTGTGCAATTCACTCTATGTAAATAATGCTGCGATATAAAAATGTAAGCTCAGTCTATTGGTTTCCTGGTCATTGTATAGAAGAGAAATAGAATCAGTTCCAGAAAGGTACAGAGGAGAACTATAAAAACGTATCAGTTTCTCTATGATAGAGTCTGTTGCCCCCTTTCCTGCCCTTTAAACACATACGCACAGGCACACAAACACACACACACACACACAACATACACACCATACACACACTTCTCCATTAGGCGTATCTGATTTCCTATGCTATCCCTCTTCTCTCGATCTTTTCTTTCCAGACTCTACTAGGTTGCTAGATGTTATAAAATTCATCGAATACCAAACACTCCTTATTTTTAAAGTTGTTTTGTATTCTGCCCAACCTATAAAAATCTCTGAAATATGTTAACATTAGCCTGCCAAAAAAAAATTCTAGTACCAAAAAAGCATCTTTTTCTTGAAAATTATTTTACTTATAACTGTGCTGCAGAAATCCTTTTCTAAGATTTCAAGGATGCTTACATCTAAAATAATAGTCAACATTTATGGAGTAAGTACCATTCTAAGCAATTTGTATGGATTAACTATTTAATTTTTCCAACAAACTTGTGGAATAAATGCAGATGAGATACTAAACCATAAAGAAGTAACTCACGGTCACCCATCAAGAAAGTGGGGGCCACACTAGGATTCCAGACAGCCTGCCCTCCTCAGCAGCTATGTGGGTAAGACAAGTAACTCTAACTAAACAATTAATTTACCTGTTAGCTCCAAGTGTCCTCTGTGAACCCGAGCTTATAGTTAGATATTCTTACTGTGAAGTCCTTTCTGGTGATATTTTTCAAAGTTTTTGAAACCTATTCTCTCAACTGGACAGGTGTTTCCAGATGATGTTACCATATAAGAGACCAGTGCATTTTCCTGAACAGCACAGTGATCAATAAAGGAAGAGAAGACATTTGTGTGCCTGGAAAGGTTACTTGAAAGGGTGCCAGTGTACCTTTGACATTTAGGGCAAAGTAAAGGCATCATGGCTCCTTTACCAGTGTGGCAGAACGGAGCCCAGTATGAGGCATAGACAGGCAAGCGCTTGATAATGTGTGATGCATGGAGATCTAAATCATAGCAAATATCTGTACACCTTCTGTTAGCTTCCTAGGGCTGCAACAGTCTTGTACTGTAAACTAGGCAGCATAAAACAATGTGAAGATGTTGTCTCATTGTCCTGAGGCCAGAAGCCTAAAATCACATAATCCCTCTGAAGTGTCTAGGGGAGGATCCTCACTTGTGTATACACACACACACACACACATATTTTTTTAATTAATTAATTATTTTTTATTTTTATTTATTTATTTATTTATTTGAGACAGTCTCACTCTGTTGCCCTGGGTAGAATGCTGTGGTGTCATCTTAGCTCACAGCAACCTCAAACTTCTGGGCTCACGTGATTCTCTTGTAGCTGGGACTACAGGTGTGTACCACAATTCCCAGCTAGTTTTTCTATTTTTAGTAGAGACATGGTCTCACTCTTGCTCAGGCTGGTCTCTAAATCCTGAGCTTGAGTGATCCCTCTGCCTTGGCCTCCCAGAGTGCTAGGATTATAGCTGTAAGCCACTACGCGCTGCAGATATTTTTTTTAGTTGACAAAAGGAAGTTTATGTTTCTGGGATATAATGTTTTGATACATAGTTACACCATGGAATGATTGATTAAATCAAGCTAATTAACATTATCCACCACCTCACATACTTATCTTTAAATTTTTTTTTTTTTTTTTATTGTTGGGGATTCATTGAAGGTACAAGAAACCAGGTTACACTGATTGCATCTGTTAGGTAAAGTCCCTCTTATAATTGTGTCTTGCCCCCAAAAGGTGTGTCACACACTGAGACCTCCATTCCCCTCCCTCCTGTGGTGAGATCATTTTCAACCTACTCTCTTACTAATTTTGAAATATACAACTTATTGTTTTTAATTGTAGTCTCCATTCCATGCATATGATAACTAAAGCTTTTCTGCCTGAAAATGTGTACCCTTTGATCAGCATCCCTGTTCCCCATCCACCTCCTTCCTCCAGCCTATGATAACTACCATTCTTCTCTCTCCTTGTATGAGTTTGAGTTTTTTAGACTGTATATATTAGTGAGATCTTGTGATATTTGTCTTTCTGTGTCTGGTTTATTTCACTTAGCATAATGTCCTCCATGTTCATCCCTGTTGTCACGGATGACAAGATTTCCTTCTCTTTTTTATTGGAAGAAACCTAACCATCCATCAGCTGATGAATAGCTACAAAAAATATGTTAGATATGCACAAAGGAGTACTGTTCAGGCTTCCTTGCCTCTTCAAGTTTCTGCTAGCCTGAGAATCTCGTGGTTTGCTGCCACATCACTTCAATCTCTTCTGTTACCACATGGTACTATACCTGTAGGTCTGTGTCTTCACCCGGCCAGCTTTCCCTCCTATAAGGAAACCAGACACTTTGGATTGAAAGCCTACCCTAAACCTTGTCTTAATTTGGTGACATCTGCAAATGCCTTATTTTTTTCTTCTGCTTTTTTTTTGCAGTTTTTCACCGGGGCTAGGTTCGAACCCACCACCTCCGACATGGGGCCAGCGCCCTACTCCGTTGAGCCACAGGAGCCACCCCAAAGGCCTTATTTTTAAATGAAGTCACATTCACAGGGACCAGGGATTAGGCCTTCAACATTTTTTTTAACTTCAGATTAATATGAGGGTACAAATGATTAAGTTTCGTTGCATTTGTAAGGTAAAGTTCAATTTGTAATTGAGCCCTTCCTCCAGGGGGTGTGCGTTACACTGTGCACATTGGGTGAGAGCACAACAATTTACTCCCTCCTCCCCTGTCCCCTTCTTCCCTCTTCTCCTCACTTGAATGTACTTGTGTTTTTCTCTCTTGTGGCCATGGAGTTACATTTCTGTTGATTTCATATTAGTACTTGCTTTCCCATTCTTTCTGAGGGACACAGTTTAACTCCTAACAAAACGGAACCACCCAAGTCTACAGTTTTCCAACGCCATTTCTCGGTGATAGTCCTCTTCCCCAGACGCCATCGTCAGCCACCCGAGCCCCATGTTTCTTACTTGCAGAGGCATTTGCACCTTCCCCTCATGCCTGCTCCTCTCCCTGACACGCTGCCGTGCTTTATCTCTCTCCTCGGTGGATTAATCATCTCTGGAAAAAGACTTTAAAATTGAGTTCCCTCTCTCTGCTCTGACACCAAGTTCATTTCACTCTCAAAACTCCAGGCTAAACAGGGCCTTTGAGATAAATTTTGCATTAGTTTATCTCCACAAATGCATATTCTATAGCACAGTATCTAATGTTACCGGGCTACCTCCTACCCGTGGAGTTGCCAGCTAATTCCCACCAAGTTGATGTCAGAATGTGAAATTAGTGGCTAATAAAATGAAACAGACAAAAGGAGAACGCTGAGTTATAGAAGGAATAGGCATGATGTATGAATATCATTAGCTGTTCCTTAAAGAACATTTACGTGATTACATGAATGTGAAAATGCAATGCAGTATTTTAGAAATTTCACCAGTCACTGGAATGCTCTGAAGCAGATGGACTGTGTGACTGATGATTCAATAATTGCACTCATTAAAAATGTTCACGCTTTTAATTTCTTCACAGCCCATCCCCTCCCTCCCATTCTATGGAGAGCTGAGGAATGAAATGGTTTTGTCATTGTCAGCAGATAGATAATAATTGAGTTTGCTTTGATTTCCTGGGGTGCCCCTGGCCTGCCTCTGGGTTCCTGATTGACAGCTTAGAAACCCAATAAAATGTTGAAACTAGTCCCAGCTGTCCCAAAGGCAAGAGCCAATCACAGGACCAGCTTCCTTCCTCCTTCATCATTCCTTGGAACAGCTCATCTCACATGTACACATGTAAACAGAGTAGGTGCTGTGTCTTTTCAAGTTGCTACACTAAAATCCCAGGCATGGAAAATTGAGCTGACAATTTTGAATTCAAACTTGTAAGTCCATCCACTCTAGATACAGCCAAGAATAATGTGAGTGTGAATGGAAAGTAGGAGTTAAGAGCTGCAGCAGTGATTTCAAGGAGAGAAACAGAACTCAAATTCAAAACTTAAGGTTGTGACCATGTGTCTGTAGCAACCACAGCATCTACACATTCATGCAATGGTTTTGAAAGGGTTTGTTATTGGCTGCACCAATTCAATGAGACTGAAACTTCCTTTTCTCTTTATATTAATTTATTTACTGTGCTCATTTATCAGTAAAAGCATCATTATCCACTAGTACAAGATCTAGATTCTGACTTGACCTATACCACTAACAGCTGCATATCCTTTACCTTGGTGGGCTTCATTTATATTTGGACCTCACCTCTAAAGCTTTCTGATTTTATGAGACATTGACTGTTTACTCATTGCAAGATGCAGGTGGCAAAGGGACACTGACCACAGCACTATCCCTGCTTCAGAAACCCATGGTCTCACTGAGAAGATACAGCACAGTTGTATACATAGAAATATAACATTCCCCAAACCAGATGGGCACCTTTATCAAAGAAGGACAATGAGTGCCTTGACTTTAGGCAAAGGAGAGAAAGCCCTTGGAGCCAGGGAGGCTTCAGAGTGGTATTCCTTGAGGCAGGGATAGCATTTAGAGAAGTAGAGAAGAAAAAGGGGGCATGCTTTGGGGAAAGAATAGTTTTGAATAAATGTGGGGGGTAGGATGAGTCAGATGCCTTAGGATAAATTAATGAGTAGGTAGATTGACCTCTGAAAAAATTTCATGAGGCTTGCTATAGAGTAACACCAAGCTCCTAAAATTAGAGGGACCCTAAGCCTCATCCCCAACTTTCTCAAAATCTCTATTCAATATGGAAAGTGAATGAATTTGCATGAAGGAAAGTCTTAAATGCCATGTGAAAGAACAGAATCTATAAACACCAGGGTGTTACTGGAAATTTATAAGAGGAGAATAACATATGAAGTCAGATAATGAAGTTCACAAACTCATCATAGAAAAAGAGCTACATACTCATTGCTGACTATCACTATGGTCACCTTTGAAGAACTTCCTTTGGGAAGCTATGCACCAAATCCAGTACCTCGTCCACCTTTCAAGGCAATTTTGGAGCTCTTTTACAGGAATGGTCATTAGAGTTGTCATTGTATAAGGTCTGACAATTAAGTTCATGAACTCATCCTAGAAATAGTGCTACATTGCTCATTGCTGACTGTGACTACAGACAACTTTGAAGTGCTCCCCTGGGCTGCTGGGGACTGTGGTTATATTCCTCGATTCCACTTTTTCTAGGGTGAGTTTATGAACTTAGTTGTCCAGCTTTGTATGACTGATGGATGCGTGGGAAGTTTAAGCGAGGAGTAGGCTGCTGGATGAGAGCAGGTCAGACTACTGCCAGAGAGGATACCTCAAGAAGCCCTGTCTGAGAAGGGCTATAACAAGAGCAGGGCAGAGAAGAAAGGGGTGAATTTGATTCCCTGGGAACCTCCTCTTTGCAACCTTTGCTTTCCCTTTTATATCAAGATTCAAACATGTAATTCTGTGCTCAGTGTCAGTATTTCCTGCTAGACTATAAACTCAGCACAAGGGCACAATTACATCTGCCTTTTTCGAGCTTTATATCTCTAATATTATTCAGTTATATCTCCAAACAGTGGTGTTGGGCCCAGAGGAAATATTCAAAACACCTGAGGAATACACGAATGCATGTAGAAAAGGGCAAAACATTCAGTGAATCAAAGTGCTCTTCACTTGGTAAAAGGACGTATGATGAGAGGAACTGGGAAAAGTAGAAATAGCAACATGGGAAGAAAAATGGTGCTGGAGATGAAATTGAAGTGATTCTAGGAGGTCCATGTGGAAATGTTCAGAAGGTCATGGGAAATATTGGGTTTTATGTTGAAAAATCTGCCAGTGTGGCCTTCTTTAATATAGAAAAATTGAGCTGGTTAGCTCAAGTCCTTTGATTTCCAAATTCCATTCAGCAGAGAATACATATGAGGTCATGGACCTCAATTTTTTTTTTTTTTAATGTACAGAAATGAAGAAGAACAGTTACCTTTTTCCTCCCCAGGTGAGCCCTATGTCAGAAATTTAATACATACTTTCATGCCATTTTTTTTCTTTTAAGAGAGTTTTTTTTGTAAATTAAAAATCTGGCTTTTTCCTGTTAATATACTGTATCTTAGAAATCCATTGTCGCTGAAAGTAAAAGAAACTGTATCGGATTACAGAATGCCTTGTATTTATTAAACATTAATATCTCCTTTTTATTGAGGTAGTTTTGTGTCTACTTTCGGATGCTACAAGGAAGAACATTGGTGAAAGATCAGGTGCATGGTTCGGATACAGTTTAGTAAACTTTGATGTCACATTGACCTAAACTTGAATTCTGGGCCCAACACTTCCTACTATGTTACTAAACTACTCTGGATTTTGTTTTTTTCAACTATAAACTGGATTTTCTATTGCCTACCTAACATATTTTATGGAAGTTAAACATACACTGGTTTGGATTGAATGGTGGCACTACAAAACCATTTGTTTACATCTCAGAATCTGGAGGTGTGACCTTATTTGGAAAGAGGGTCTTGAACACATAAGGATCTCACCACGGGATCCTGAACTATGTGGTCAGGCCTTAAATACAATGGCAAGTGTCCTTATGATACACACAGGCATAGGGAGAAGAAGAGAAGGCTGTGTGAAGATAGAGGCAGAGACTGGAGTGATTCAGCTACAGAGAATGCTCACAGCCACAGGAAACTGGAAGAGGCAAGGAAGGATTCTCCTCAAGAGCCTCCAGAGGCTGGGAGGCCCTGCCAACACCTTGATTTCAGACTTCTGGCCTCTGGAACTGTGAGAGTATAAACTTTGGAGGCAGCAGTAGGAAATGAATGTACACACATACTAGTTACCCGGTAAGGGCTAGCTCTATTCCCTCGTCCCTTATTTCAGCCACCACATTCCAAGCCCTTTTGGATGAAAATAAAATAAAATGAGGGCTGGAAGCATTCCACTAGAGGAAGGAGGGGAGGAGGCTGCCATAAGCGTCTTTGAGCAGGATACCAGTATTAATGGGAGGGAGTGCTTGTGAGACACACAGGGAGAGCGCAGAAGAGAGTGATTCCAGAGGAAGGAAGAAAATGAAAGAGGAAAGCAGAAATCCAGGTATGAAAGAAGGAAAAGCAACGTCATTCCCACCTCATGCCCGGCCCTCCCTGTCCCTGAGAGTGCTTCCTTGATGGTCACTCAGTGGAAACTGGAAAGAAGTTGGGGGAGACATGATGATGAAAAGAGAACCACCAGATGCTTCAAACTTGCCCTCATGACATGGCAGCCTGTTTTGTCATTAATCTTCCCAGGTTGGGTAACTGAGATATGAGGCCATTGTCAAGTAAGAACCAAGGCCTACTGGCTTCTAATTTTAGAACCACAAGATCATACAGTGTCTGCCTGAGATCCAACATGCATCACTTTCTTCTCTCTTTTGCTCAGCTCTCAAATGGAAAGTTAAAAGAAATATTAGGTATAATATAAGATACTGCAATAATCACAGCAGTCACGATCCCCTATGTAACACATTTTTCTGAGTACATTAGTGACTTGTCATTTCTAAAAAGCATTTATTTAGCAGTAAAGTTATTTTCTATGCATCAGTGGCCTACATTAAAAAAAAACAAAAATAAAAAACTTAAGCTACCAAGTATAAGCCACTTTAAAATATTGTTATAAATAATCGCATGGTGTGAGGCCACATAGAGAATGGAAAGAATAATGTCTTCCTGCAAAGAAATGTATGAATATAATTGTAAAAATGGAATCTACCAAATACCAAGTAATTATAGACATACTTAAAATTTCTCCAGAAAGCAATATGTCCTGGAGTCCCTGATAATCACAGACTCACTCAGCTTCTCATCTCCCCATCCAAGCAGGGGTCCAAAGTCCTGACACAAGAGGAATAGCCTCTTGCCAGATGGTCAGTGATCATCCTGATAAAGTGACATAAGAAGCTGCCACATACATATGTAAGTCTTGTTTTGTTTTGTTTGTTTGCTACTGTAGACACACTGGGAACCCAGAAAGATCTTCTGTCTATACCACTCCACCACCGCTTGAAAAAAAGAGACAAGCGTTGTGTCTCTAAAGACACTGGGAAGTGATGAAGCACAGGGCTCCCAGACCTCAGAAGCCTTTAGTGTACGCCTTGTGATCAGCCTGCCTTTGAACTGAAAATATGGGTCTCTGCAGGAGCCACAATAGCCCCAGGACACTCTCAATACTGTGGGACATGTAAGCCACTGGAACTCTTCTATGGTCTAATTTAGGGGGAAAGACCTTTAAAAACAAAATTCTTCTAACCAATCTTGTCAAATGGAAAGCTGAAATGGAGTTCACTGAGATAACAATAGACAACTATGAAACATCCCACACAGTTGTGAAACAACATTCTTAGCTTTGAAACTGGCCTCAAGGATAGAAGTAAATAAGTGAAAACTTGTGGAGTGTTGTTCCAAACATACTGCTATATAGCTATACCAAATTTTGTCAGTGAGAATTTCCAATTAAATGGACACATCATTCTCCCCTGGAATAGGTTCCAGGGACAGTTGTCAACCCATCCCTCAGTATCATAAGGAAGGTGCTGTAAGCTCCACCCATTCCTAACATTCTAGTGATGAGAATTAATGATCTCCCCTGTAGTACACGGGGAATAACAAAGGTTAAAAGTTATCAATATCAAAGCACACCATGCATCTGAACAGATTGCCAGGGCTTTGACGGGAAGACAACAGCCCAGTTGCTTCCTGGCCAGCTGATATGGGAGCTGTGTCCCTGTGTCAGGGCAGAGAAAGGCAGATGCTGCCGAGATTTTCAGAGATCAAAGGGGTCCAACCCATTCCTCCCTCGCTAAAATGTTTTTCCTAAAAGGAAAACTTCAAAACATTAAAAAAAAAAAAAAAAAAGAAAGAAAAAGATTGTATACATTTCCATTAGAGAGAAAAGAGCTGAATGACCTATTTTATCACGAACATCCTTCCCCAGCAGGAGTTCTTAAACTCCCCTTGAAGACCTATGAAGGGTTTCTAGAAGTCCATGGGCCCCCCAAAATTGTAGGCAAAATATTGTTCATTTTTTGTCAGGAGAGTATATACAATCTCAAGGCCCCAAGAAGCTTAAGAGCTACTTGGTAGAGGGAACCATTAGCTTTCTTTTCGGAGCTGTACTTATGAACACAGGCCCCAAGAGAAATAGCTTTCAGGAACCTAATTCTACTTCTGTGGCTCAGTGTGGCAGTGAAGGTGAAGCTAAGAGTCTGTCCATGACCTGTTGGTGGGCTCTTTCCACAGCTTGTGACTGACTGTGCCTGCTGTGAGCTGTGCATTACCAAAAGCACCTACTGTGAAGACAGCCTCACAACAAAAACTCACCACTCACCTCACTGAATCTTCATTACAGTCTTAGGAGGGAACTGTTTTTATTCCACAGGAAAAAAAAAATGCAGAAACAGAGAGGTTTAGGAACTTACCAGAGGGCACACGCTCTATCACAAATGAGCAAGCCCCCATGTTTGTGGATTCTAAAGCTTGGACTAGTTCTGTCAACCCACACTTGTCAGAACTCCTGCTAAGTGGATTCAGATTCCTTCAACAGAGGGGTTCCTATATACTTGTTGAATGTGTCTATATTTTTAATGTTCATTGATTTAGAATCCAGAAAGAAAAAGAAGATACCTGGTTCAAGGCAGTGGGAGTGATTGTGATTGTACTAATATGTGCACTTCAGCCCAGCTTCAATGACTGCGTCCACAGGGAGAGGCTTCCTGATGCTTTGGGTACGTAACCTAGGAAAGGTCATTATCTGTCAAATGCAGACAGTTGCCCACCTCCCAGAGCTGTAGTGAAAATCAGTTAAGATAATTAACCTAAGAAATACTCTGGCTATAGCACCTAAGGTGACATTGATAATGTGCACAGACATTGTACACAAGGCACCTGACAGAATATTTCTCATACTTAATTTCAAAACAGTAAGCTCCTTAAGGGCAAAAGTCCTATCTGATTTGTATTTGTCTCCACGGTTCCTGAAACTCATAAGATCTCAGTAAGTAAGGACTGAAGAAACAGTCAATGTTTTCAAATCGATCAGGAGGTCATAATGCCATCCAATATTCGACATCCATATATGCGTGGGGGTCACAATGTAAAGTTCATGTTGTGGCAGAATAATTAGAAAATCAAATTGTTCCAGTCCATTTGGGTTGCTATGGCAAAATGTCTTAGACTGGGTCATTTATAAACAACAGAAATGTATCTTTTATTGTTCTGGACGCTGGGAAGTCCAAAATCAAAATTTTGGCAGGTTCAGTGCCATGTGGGGGGTTATTCCCTGCTTGAAAGATGGTGTCTACGTGTTGTGTCCTCACATGGTGGAAGGCTGAAAAGCAATGAAAGGATGAACTGGTTCCCACAAGCTGTTTTTTTGTTGTTGTTGCAGTTTGGCTAGGGCTGGGCTTGAACCTTCCACCCTCGGCATATGGGACCAGCACCCTACTCACTGAGCCACAGGTGCCACCTGTCCCACAAGGTGTTTTTAAGAGCTCTAATTCCAGACACAAGGGCAGAGCCTTTATGGCTTACCTCAAAGCTCCACCTCCCAAAGACACCACCCCTTAATACCATCACTGTGGAGTTTGAGTTCCATGAATTTTGGAGGGACACACAACTTCAAACCATACCACAAATGTACTTGCTTCAGCAGCGCATGTACAAACCAGACCACCAATGAATGATGTTACTGTGTAACTATTTATTGTCAGAACTTACAATTTCATTTTCAGGAATAATAGCATCGAAAGTATTTTTTGCTACTTGTAAAAGTCAAGACTTACTCCAAAGCAAACAATTTAATAATCAAAGTAGAAGTAGAAAGTAGAAATTTTTTATAATCAAAGTAGAAGTTTTTACTTGTACTATTTTCCTGGGAAGGAACGCTGACAAAGGTTCTTCAAGGGGAGTGGAAGAAAAACCTGGCCTGCTGAACCAGGAAGTCTAGAAGGCCCATAAGAATGTGAGTGTGAAGTAACCTAGGTAACTGATGACCAATAGAAAAAAAATGTGGATGACCAATAGAAAAAGACAACACTGCTTGGAAGGGTAAAGAGGCCAGTGAAAAACTTGCAGCCAATTCCAAATGGAGTATTTATACGCTTCAGTATTTATACTTTATATCTGTCTCCATCTCTCTCACCTCTGCTCCTTCATGAGAGGGACCCACTTCCAACTCTCTTTAGAAATGCTCTAAACTTTCTCTTCTTCCTTCCTAAATGAAACCTCTCCTTGTTACCCTGAAACTTGGCTAAGTTATTTTTGTTTTCTAGCCACACTGCCTGTGCCGCTCCAGTTTTGTTTTCAGTATCCATTCACTTTTGCTTTCAATTACTGCTGTGCCTCTGTTGAACTTTAGCTCAGCCCCGTAATCAAACCAAGTCAACTGGCCTCGGGGAACCAGGAACTCTGACCCCCAATGTTCCCAAACTGCTCTGGAAGAATACTAGTCCCAAGAGATAAGCCGGCAAACTATTTTAAAACAATTACAGTATGTTGGTTTTCAAGAGATGTGGCATATGAAGACTTTGATAACTCCTTAAAGAAAGAATCCTATTTATGTTTAAACCAAAATTATTTGTCTCTGAATTATTCCTTATTTTCCTATACTCTTCCCTCTTTTCTTAAAAATCATATATACTTAATATTCCATTGAACAAATTTTGGGAGATGCTAATTTGTGTTCCCTCAAAATTCCTATGTTGAACCTAAACTCTAAGGTGATAGTTTTGGGAAGTAGGGTCTTTATAGGTATTAGGTGATGAAATGGGATCATTGCTTTTATAAAAAGACACCAGAGACCTTGCTTTTCTCTTTCCTGCATGTGTGACTACAATGAGAAGTTGGTAGTCTCCGACCTGGAAGAGGGCTTTCCATATTACCTGACCAAGTTTGCCTTGATCCCAGGCAAATGTCTGGCACACATAATTCATTGCCATCACTAACACTCTCACCTTTAGTTAGGTGTTAGTAATGATTTATTTGGGAGGTCTGAATATAATGGTAAACCATCTCCACTCTAGCATGGGTTGACAACTTTTAGCAGAGGAACTGCCAAAATAACCAGGCCCCAAATTGTAGCTGTTGAAGGGTTTCTGTTTCTAGAGCTTAAAAGGGTAAAGGAAAAATTACATCTTTCCTCTCCTTCCCACTTGTTCACTGGAAGAAAACTAGAGTACTGGTTTTAAGCACTTACTATGGACGTGGAAATGGCCATCACTGAGTAGGGAAAAAATTATGTCATTAGTTGTGGACACCTGAGGGGAGAATGTTCTCCCTTTTCTACAGAATCTAAAAGGGAATCTAAAGTAAATTCCCAGTAGCCAAAATATATCAGAGACCCATTTTCTAAAGAGGGAGGAAGCATTTCCTTTAGGAGGTTTGACTTTTGTTGCAAACAGAGACCAAAAAAAAAAAAAAATTTAATAAAGAACCAATGCCCTGTGGCTTTGGGGTATGTGGTATTTCAAAGCTGGGAGATGTGCTTGTGTTTAAAGACCAACCTAATTGGTACAAAGGTCAATTTTCTCAGATAACTCTAATTAATGGAGAGAAAATAGTGCTTTTTGTTAGATCACATGGAAATGGCTGGGCTCGACAAGATTTATTTTTATGCCATGTAATTCCATATCTCCAGGCTAAAGACACACATACCCTGTTTCCCCAAGAATAAGACAGTGTCTTATATTAATTTTTACTCCCAAAGATGCGCTAGGTCTTATTTTCAGGGGATGTCTTATTTTTCTGTGAAGAAGAATACGGTATGCATTTATTGTTAAATGAAAATAAAGGAAATTTATTACCTGTATATGGTACAGTAGTACAGTAGTTGTCAACACAAACCAGACAAACTGTGAATCCTACCTTGAGTCATCCTGAGGGCGGCCGCGAGCATCAGGCAGTGTCACCAGAGACAGACCAGCACTCACCACTTTCCCCGCGTCCCATCCGCTCTGATCCTCCTGTTCTTCTACACGCATGTGTGAAAGTCTCCTCCTCTCTCCTGCCCCGCGCTCACCACTCACTCCGACCTCCGCTCAGCCTCCACACAGCAGTGACGTCAGGACTCCGCATAACGTCACTGGTTGCTAGATGCCAGTTGGGGTGGCCCTAGCAACCAGTTTACGGTAAATTAATTTTCATTCTGAGACAGAGCCTGGGGGGGGCTTATTTCCGGGGGGATGCCTTATATTTCTCCCAGAAGGAAACTTGTAAGTAGGTCTTATTTTCAGAGGATGTTTTATTTTCAGGGAAACACGGTATATATGTATTTAACCATGCTTCTATCCATAACATTCATTGCATTTAGAGGCAACCTAAGCTTTATGGGAAATAAGTCCATTTAGTCTAGACTAAGTAAATTCCAGTGATATCTTAACTGAAATAATACAAAAGTCAGTACTTCTGCCTGTGAGCCCTTCTTTCTGATGGATAGTTACATGTCTATTGTTATTTGGGGTAATTAAGTGAAGCTTATACAGAGAAAGAGTAAGAAAAGAGGATGAGTTTATAATTCAGCATTACAAACTCATTACCAGACTAAAGCAAATACTAATGTAACTCACTTATAAGCCCAATGATGTGACCAAATGAGTAATGAGTGAAAAAGTTGGATACTTTTTTTTCCTCTTCCATCGTGAATATATGAAGTTTGGTACAGGGTAGATAAGATGGTTCAGTGGAAGTAGTATCGGATTTGGTGCACATGAGAATGGATTATCATCCAAATTCTGCCATTTGGTAGCTGAATGACCCTTGTCAATAACTGGATTTTATTGGCTTCTGTTTGTTCATGACTTAACAGAGTTGGACAAGATAATCCCTAAAGTTTGTTCCAGCTATAAAATTCTATCTATTTAAAATTAGCCAGTGAAGTTTGTATCCCAGCAAATCACAGCAAAAAGATGCGGTTAGAGACAATTGTTTAAAGGTTGCAGCATCAGAGAAGTTGTGCAGTAGCTGGTAGCATATGAATCCTTTGATTAGGTGAATAAAGTTTGGCTTCTTAGCACCAAAAGCCTGAGATAAACCAAAGGTTTAGCGAACTGGTGCTTCTAGTATTCATAATTTAAAGTTATAGAGAAAACATGAATGCATCTATGTGACATTGTTTCTTTTAGATCTGGTTCCATAGAAAAAAATAATTCATTTATTCTTTCATTCTATATTTCCCTTTTATGCACTACCTCAGGTCAGGCTCACCTGCCTCCAAGCCTGTGTTAGTTCTGACTAATGGAAGCAGACCCCTGGGAAAGATCCCAGTGATTTACAGAAGCAGTACTCCTGGGTAAAGCCTGTAATGCAGTGAAGAAAACACGGTCGGTGAGGCAGGAAAAGCAAGTCAGCATCCTGAAGAAACCAGGCTAACATATATTCCAATTTAGATTTAAAAACAAAAATCGAACTCAAGGGCTGGGCGCGGTAGCTCACATCTGTGGTCCTATCACTCTGGGAGGCCAAGGCAGATAGATTGCTTGAGCTTAGGAATTTGAGACCAGCCTGAGCAAGAGTGAGACCCATTTTCTAAAAGGATGAATAAATAAATTAATAAATTAATTAATTTAATTAAATAAAAATAGAACTCACCTATACCTATGTGTTAAAGCATTCTTAGAATTTTTACCATTCTAAGAAGAATATGCAACCCTTTGATTTAACACCAGAATCCTGAGCCCTGTGCAGTAGCCACTAAAAGTTAGACAGGACTGAAAGAAAGAAGCCTCCTGCTTCTTTGCTGCCGATCAAGCCCTGTCCTGCTGTATCTCAATTCTGAGGCGCATTTCATAAGCTTTCTCAGAAGGTGCCCAGCAGTTGGAACCTCACTTATTCACACTGAGAATCTGCTCGTTATGGCATCCTTTATTGGCTTTTCTCCCTTCTAGCATTGCCAGATAAAACTACAGGTGTCCTGGTTCAGTTTGATTTTCACATAAACAGTGGAAGATTCTTTAGGATAAGTATCTTCTATGTAAGGATTGGGACAAACTTATGCTGAAATGTTATTGGTTGTTTATCTGAACTTCAAGTTTACTGAGCATTTTGCAAATGTCATTGCCAAATCTGTCAACTGTGCTCACATTTTCCAATTCTCTTACTTCCTGAGATCACCTCTCACGTAAACTAGTCTCGAGTCCTGCTTTTGGGTGAATTGAAAATAAAACAGAACCCAAATATATTTGAATCTCTGAGTCAAAGAAATGCTAACTCCTCTCACAATATCATTCTCTTTTTCTCCCCTAGCCAAAGTCTGATTTCATCTTGGGTGGCAGAGCTCCCAGCGAAAGCCCACATTTGCAAGCTTACTTTGGCTAATAAGATGTAAGCAGAAGTCTTTATGCAAAGCTTAAAAGAAGCCAGCTGGCTTAGGGATCTCCCTTAGGGAGACATGGCCTTTTGTCTCTCTTCCTACTGCCTGTCTAGAATGCAAATATAATGGCTGGAGCTCCAGCAGCCATCTTAGACATAAGGCTAATTTTAGCATTGAGAGCATGTGCTAAAAATGTATAATGAAAATATAGAAGAAAACTGAGTCTTTGATGACTGTAGAGTTATTGAAACAGCCCAGAATTGCCTACCGCTGGCTTTTCACTGCACATGAGAAAAGGAACCCCTAATTTCTTTGGGATTCTGAGCTTCTGTTTCTAAGAACTGAACATAGATTCTCACTTATAAACTCTCTGTGGCAATAGGGAGCACTTTTTCAATGGGATCAGAATTCTTCATTTACATGTTATCTTCTCAGAAAGCCTTTTCTGATTGGCCTGTCTAAAAGGACACAAAGTATCATTTTCTCCATTGTTTTCTGTGTTCATATGCTTATTTAAAAATGTCAACGTTGGTTGGGCGGCGCCTATGGCTCAGTGAGTAGGGCGCTGGCCCCATATGCCAAGGGTGATGGGTTCAAACCCAGCCCCGGCCAAACTGCAACAACAAAAAAATAGCCGGGCATTGTGGTGGGCGCCTGTAGTCCCAGCTGCTCGGGAGGCTGAGGCAAGAGAATCACATAAGCCCAAGAGCTGGAGGTTGCTGTGAGCCGTGTGACGCCACGGCACTCTACTGAGGGCAGTAAAGTGAGACTCTGTCTCTACAGAAAAAAAAAAAAAAATGTCAACGTTGGGGATAAATGAAGTAACATCATAACTGCCCACTGCAAAGTAACCAAACAATAAATGGTCTTCACTATTATGGCCATCTTCAAATGGGAAAACAGAAGATTAGGGAATAGACATCAGGTTGCTTTAATTTCTTGGTCACTAGAAGTGACAGTGTTTGCCAACTCTTTACAGAGGGTCCATAGAAGTTTTTGCTTCCCTGGCAGGCAATTCTGGGCTGTTTTAATGACTTTACAGCCATCAATGGTCTTAATCAACAATGGTGGGCCTTCCTACAGTGGATTATTTGCACATGACTTGGAAAGAAATCCAAATGGTACTGAAATTTAGAAGTCGAGGGGCATTATGTATGTAACTTTCTTTCAAATGGTTTAGAAAAAAATTATACATGGATAGATTAGATAGTTAGACAGACAGAAGCAATGATAGAACATTGGGATATAATATTCACTATAATAGAATCTGGGTAAAAGATAATAAGTGTTCCTTAGATTAGTCTTGTAACATTTCCTTAAGTTGGGAATTGTTCCCAATACAAAGTTAAAGTAGTGAGGAGTCTTCTAATAATTTAGGAACCATCAGTCCAGTTCAGTCCCTCATTTATGGATGAGAAACCTAACACTCAGAGATCTGCTGAAGCAATAATAGCCATGTTTAACTGGACCTTACAATATTCAAAATTAGCACAAATACACTGTGCAACTCGAAACAGAATACGCTCAGTTAATATGATGCATACACTCACATTCACCATGCTGTTCCCTCTATTTGTGCTGATAACATCGTTCGCTCTATGTTTTTTTTAAAGATTAAACTTTATATTGTTCATAAACTTCAGACCAGTTTGGATCTTCCTTATGTTTTTCTCCTCAAGAAAAGTTTCCATACTTCTCTGGTGCCCCAGCTATTTATTTTGGATAACTCAGAACTGAAATATAATCTTGCTTTAGGGTATGTTTCTGTTCCACAGGGTGGTTCCATGATATCTCTTGCAGCTGTTTGAAAGGGCAGGTGGAAGTTTGAAGGGGAAGGAGTGGCTATGGGCAGGGCGGAACCTACCTTCTACTCTTTCTTCAGGGTTTCTGTCTGTGTCAGATTTTCTTTCTTGCTTTTTTTTTTTTTTTTTCCTGTTTTTCTGGTGTTTTTAAAAATAGCTTTGAAGGAATGGAAAATTTCTGTTGTAGCTGATAGCAAATACAGAAAGGCTCATTTGCATATAGATGTTTTAGCTTGCAACTGAATAATCCCCTGAGAGGGGCCTTGTTTAAATGGGCAGGCAGGCTGGCACAGGGCTGCCCAGTTCCTAATGAAAACTAAATTGAAACTTGGGAAACATTTGCCTTGGAGGTGGCCAGGCTTTTTAGAGTATGGATTTACATCTGAAAGAAGCAAGCTGCCCCATGCCAAGTGGCCCCTGACTCTTTAAAAGCCCTAAGACAGAAGGGAGAGGGGAAATCAAGAGAGAACAATAAATGATCAGGTAAAGCCTGTGTTAACTAATGTGCCTCTTCTACTTAGAACTCAGGCCTGAAGAATTCAAGACACTGAGCAGGTGGGATCCTGGAGAAGAGATGTGGAAGCTTCATCTATTCTGGAAAGGCCTCAGAGACAAAAGGGCTCTTTTCCAGGTATCTGGGGGAGCCAACCCTATTGAGACAACTGGTAATCCATTTATGGGCTGAAGACTTTTCAGATTGAATGTTCCCCTGAACTTGACTGTGGGCTAAGTAGATAAGGACAACTCTGAAAACAAGATAATGTGGAAAGAAAAGAGATTACAAAAAGGTCAAAAGATTAGCTGGGGGATAAGAAGAAGTCTGAGGAAAATAAGGAAAAAGGTTAGAAACTGATACCAAGCAAGGCAGATAAATCAAGTTAGCAAGCGGAAGAGGTGAACACTGGAGGAAAACAGGAAATGGAATCAGGGGAATTTGCCACAGAATAAGAGGAATACAAAGATGTTTAAAAGTAAACATGCAAGAAAACAAAAGAACTGACAAATAAAGAAGAAAATAAAATAAAAATATCAAACTGAATACCTCAAAGGCATCTCTGTCTGAATCTAATGAGAATTGGCATGTTAAAATGTTGTTCCCAGAAGTACTAGTATTTCTTTGTTGTCATTATTAAAACAATTGTTTTCCTCGTTCAAACTATTTTATAATCTTTTTGAGTCAACATCTGGGATTGAGTATAATATCCTCACTCATTAGCTAAAACATTATAGGACTGGATGAAGGTTTTGGTAAGTGAACGTCTTAGGGAGCCTTTAATGAAAGTGTGAGAAAAATAACACTGCATCTGAACACTGCATCTCCAACACACACACATGTATATGCATGTGCACACACCCAAACACACGTGTGTATGCATGTGCACATACACACAGATTCAAATTTACTAGATATAGACTATGTTAGTAATTAAGTATATAACGCCCACAGATAGAAAATAGATTTATTCTACAGTGACATATATCACACATACACATTTGCTGAATGCCTGTTACTATATTTGTGGTTGATGCTAAAGTGATCTCAGTGATGTTAACTGAGAGCCTAGTGCAAATTATTAACATTAAATAATCAGATAATGAAATATAATCTTTAGAGGAAAAAAATGGAAGTGAAATATTATTTGCTATAAATTTGCTATCTATCTATAGCAAATATTGCCCATGCAGAGACGATAGAACTTGAAACATGGAAGAACTTTTGTTCACTTACCTTAAAGATAGTATAGCTGTGTACCATATTTCAGTCAAAGGCAGACACACATACTGTAGTGGTTCCATAAGATTATAATATCACATTTTTACTGTACCATTTCTATGTTTAGGTATGTTTAAATACACAAATACTTACCATACTGTTACGATTGCCTACAGTATTCAATATAGTACCATGCTGTATCGGTTTGTAGCCTAGGCGCAGTGGGCTATACCATATAGCTTAGGGATTTTTGTGGATTACGTTCTATGGTGTTTGCACAACAATAAAATCACCTAACAAAGCATTCCTCAGAATGTATCCCTGTCGTTAAGAGACACATGACTGCACTAAGTGAGGTGGGTACCAGATTACAAGAGCTAAATTATCTTGTGTATAAAATGGGAAGAGAGAGCAGTCCTAAGGAATATGCTGAAATAGAGATTAGGATGGAAAAGCTTTGTTGGAAATAGGAGTCTACAGGATTGAAGACCAAAAAAAAAAAAAAAAAAAAAAGTCTGTGAGGTCTGGAAAAATAATGCATGTTATGTAATATAAATGCCCTCTTCTTCTCTTCAGTTAAAGATTCAGTAAAACATTGTTTTGTTTTTTTAACCTAGGTCCAGTGAGGTAGATTTTCTTCTTGGAATGAAGAAAATCGCTGAATTCTTCCCAAGGTTGACTATGGAAAGTCATACCTACCCATTAGGAAGTATCTGTTTACAAAGACTAAAATAAAAATGAGGAGGATATGACAAGCTCAGAATTAATTCCCTCCCAGGCTAGAGTCACGATAGTCATACTAAGCAAGGCCCTATGCTGAATAGGACTATTATCAATGGGACTTGAATAAGAAAATGTTGATCTGTCTTTTAACTCATAATTCACAACCTGAGACTTTTAAAACAAAATAAAACAAACAAGCAAAACTAAATTTAAACAAGTACAGAATCTAAGTATCTATATCTAAAGGCATTGTGGGGAAATTATATGACAGATGCTACATTGAGCAGTGTACGTGCAAATTTCATTTAATCCTCACAACCAATTTTTGAGGTAGATATTTTTATTATCTTCATTGTGTAGATGAAGAAACTGAAACTTATGACCATTAAGTTACTTTTCAAAATCATAATTATTAAATGGCAAAACTGAGGCTGAACCACAACTGTTCGATACCAATACTCATGTGCTTAAAAACGTCATAGACACTCCTCAAAATTCAAGGTAAAGTATCTGCTTGCCTTAGTCTGGTGGGTGCTACTCTATCAGAATACCTGAGAATGGATAATTTATAACGAACAGAAATTTATTTGTCTCACGGTTCTGGAGGCTGGGAAGTAAGTATGATTGGAGGGTAGGGGGCAGAGAACGCTCTGATTGGCCAAGCCTGAATCATGTACCTCTCCTGGGAATCAAGGGGTGGGGTCATTCTCATCTGCACCACATAACATGGAGGTAAGGTCTGGTCCCTAAGACAGTTAAGCGCATTTTGTTTAAAAGAAGGGGAGATTAGATGTTAGGATATGGGTTCTCCACAGTTAGTTTCTGGATGCAATGCTGGGTAAACAGTGTCCATTACAACTTTAGGCTTTTGAGTCCAGCAGACCTTCATCTATATCCAAGTTGTGTCACTTCTTAGCTGTGGAACCTTAGGCAAATTGCTTAATCACGATGTATATCTATAAAATGGAAATATTAATTGCACCTAGCTCATAGATTTATTTCCTTTATAAAGCATAGAAAGTAATCACTTAAATACCTAAAGAAGGTGATGTGACCCCCCAAAGAAAACAATTTAGAGACAAATTAAATTTTATTCCTGAGTAGTCAAAGGAATGACTACTGTCTTTTTAATGACTAGTGTCTTTTTAAATCTTTGATAAAAAGAAGTAAAATTCAGTCTACATTCATCTACTGGTGGTCAATGTGTTTCTTAGTCTTTTCATAAGGAATTTAATCACTATAATAAATAATTTCTCAATGGTTTCTGGATCTTAGGGGGTAATCACTATTTAGCTCTTGCACCATCGTTACACATATATGCATGATTTAGGAGAAATATTTTGAAATAGGATCATTTCACAGTCCTAAATTACTTCTTTGTTGTCAACTGCAAATTCAGGGTGCCTGCTGACATATTTTGATGGGGAGGAAGGGAGAAAATTCAGAACCTACATAAAAGATTGAAGTAAAGTCTAATACAAAATTGAGATTGCTAGCACAGCACAGAGGTGCCAAAACTGCATGGATAAGTGATTTTGAAAACCATCAAATAGACATTCCACAAGGTCAACCAAAATGCAGTGTGCCTGAGAGTAATGAGTGATTTTAGTCCAATAGATATTAAAATGCCTGAGAGAAAGTGTTTCTCTTCAGTTGACTTTTTTCTTTTATAAGAGAATATTATTTAATATATACATAGGACACTTCATCTTGCCTTTAATTGCCTGGCTTACTTATAAATACTTAATTTTTTTTTTTTAAATCGTTGACATGCCAGAGGAGAAATCTGACTTGGGGTTTTAGAGTCACCTGGGATCAGTGACAAGGATAAAAGAACACCAAGTAAGACAGTAAAATAAAAGGTAAGGCACCCAAATCCAAAATCCAAAGAGATCCATTTACTTTCTTCCTTCCTTTCTCTCTTCCTCCCTTTTGACAAATAGCATTTGTCAATGTAGAGATTTTGTTCTGCGTATAGGTCTTTATGTATATATGCATGGATGTATGTAGGTAAGTCTCCATCTATAGTTATAGGAAAAGTTGGGTTGAAAACTTGCTATCTTACTGTGCTATATCATCACATGTGTATTTATGGAATTATGGGTTCGTAATCCATGAAAGCTTTATAATGCTCTTTACCTGCAAAACTGTTACTGATAACAATGAGCAAATCCCTTCAAATTTCAAATTCAGTAGGAAGTCAGTAAACCACTGCTCTCTTTGAGATGAATGCCATTGTAGACAGAGCCTGCAATTCCAGAATCTGATCAAGTGCAGTTAAAAGAAGGAAATTAGTTTGAAAAGTAACATATATAACATTAATACAAGTGTTTATCAAAGAGACAGAGGGTGGTCTAGAAATCATTGCCAAGAATTTTAGAATTAAAAAAAAAAATGTATGTTAAGAATTATGTGGATTCTGGGAAGCACGGGGAGGTAAGGGGGGAGGAAATTCTCTTTCAGAAAGGTTACACTTCTCTACCAAATGTAATTAAGGTAAAACTACCCTGAAGATAGTCTTGGGGAATATGCCTAAGTGAGGTCCAGAAACAGGATATAAATTCAAATCTCTCTGATTCTAAAGGCTGAGCATTCAGCGCTGGTATTGCAAAAGTAAAACCTTAAGTCTCAAAAACACAGCACCCTAATTCTCCATTCTCACCCTGACACCATCATACCTCATTATAATATTGTCATTATGATCAAAACCTGATGACAACTCAACAAGGATTTACTAAGCACCACAGAATATGTCCTTGAAGGAAAGATCATAAAGAAAGGATATTATGGGCGGTGCCTATAGCTCAAAAGGTTAGGGTACCGGCCCCACATGCAGGAGGTGGTGGGTTCAAATCCAGCCCTGCCCAAAAACTGCAAAAAAAAAGAGAAAGGATATTATCCTTCCTCTCTGAATTTTTTTTAAAGACAAAAATGCAATTTGTAGTCTTTCCAATTTTTTTCTTTGTTATTGTTGTAAATACTCTCACTATGCCTGATTTTAAGTGAAAGGCATTTAATTTGACTGGCTTGCAAAATTCCTGAAAATTGAGTAGTCAGCTCTTATGAACCAGTATAAGCCCAATGATCAGTTCTAGTATATCACTGGAATGGGGCTTCTTAAAAAAAAAAAAGTCCTAGGGTTAAGCTCTGGCTTGATTTAAATGTTTCACTATCATTTTAGACCTATCACCCTGGCTAGATGTGTGGCTAACTACAATTATCCATATTTAGTCTTGTGACCGCCTCCTTACTGGCTGGGTAGTCATTGAAAAAGCAATCATATCAGATCATCAGTGAGAAACATTCTGTAAAAGTTCAGAAAAAGAGAAATGAGAATGGGACAGATGAAGTCCAGAGACATGCAATGCCCTTCCTGAGAGGAAGACAAAGTGTACAAATACACCACTCAACTAGGAAGAACATGTGAGTGTGACCACAATAATTACAAAGAAGAATGGAGGACAGTGAGGTATTTCAAGAATCCATTTCTTGGTGTAGAAAGCAGAAGAATAAATTGGAGAACCTGTGTGAGTTAAATTGTTATATACCTCCAGCCTGGCTATGGAAACGCCCCCAGTGTTCTCTCCTGCAGGAAAATCACACCAGAGACATTTAGACTAGAAACACACATTAAATGTATTGCTTGTTTTAGGACTGCTGAGGTTGTGAATATGAGTTGTTCAATTAGCGCAAACACAGGTGTATTTTAAATGCTTCAGTCCCCAGCAGTTCTCTCACGATAGGCTCTACCTTTGAAGCTTTGTTTTGATCATTTTTTGGCTCCAAAATGAATTTTCTTTTTTGTTCTGTTATTCTATATCTTGCTTCTTTGATGTGGGGTTTGACTGCCATGTTTGCAAAAGCACACTTCCCAAGCTTAAGAAAAAATAAACAATGCTCAACACCTACACATTTGGCCCCATTGAACAGTTTCTTTCCTCACAATTAATCCAAAGAGAATAGAGATGCGGTGTTTCCTCTATTCATCAAGGCGATTGTCAATTGAAAAGGGGAAAACAGCTCACAAAGCTAGATGCTTACACTGTGCAGCAGCTCTTAGTCAGAAACAAGAAAAAAAGCTGGGAACGGAAGGTACTCTTTTGAAAGCATTTAGAGTTTAGAATGCATATTTAATTCTCCTGGTAGTATATCCAATATTTTCATGTATATTACAGACCACAGAAGAAAAAGTACATCACTGAGCATTTCTTTAATTTTTTGTGTGTCAGCTTGAATTTAAACTATTCTGAAAAACTTTGCTGACGGCCAAAGCAGAGAAAGGAAAGATGTTCCTTATATTATTATTTATAAAAGAAAATAATTGAAAACAAGCTATGGATTTTAAGTAAATTACAATATATCTACTGAATGAAAATTAAGCAGACAAAATAAAATAATATTTCTGAAAAATTTTTAAATAATTGATAAAGGCTTCTGTCCCATATTAAGTAAAAAAGTATCATTTGAACTTTCATGTGTAATATATGAATACTCACTATGACTTTATTCTTAATACCAAAAACCTAGAAACAATCGAGATTTTCCTCAGAAGATGAATGAATAAACAAATGGTGGTTAATTCAAGCAATGGAATAACGCTCAACAATACAAAAACCAAACTACTGATGCACGAATAAACCTCACAAATGTTGTGCTATGTGAATAAAAGACAGGATAAAAAAATTCCATATTCTATGTTTTCATGTATGAATTTCTAGAATAACAAGACTAATCTATATACCTAGCCTAAGGCATGGTTCAAGGGGGGATTCACTACAAAGGAGCACCAGGGCAGAGGTGGGGGAAATATAAATGTTCTGTATTTTGATAGAGATAGTGATTACATACAAGTATACTTTTATCAAAAATCATCAAATTGTGTATTTAAAATGTGTACATTTTATTATGTAATAACACTTTAACAAAGTTGATTTTAAAATCTAATACCATTCAGGCTGCTATAACAAAATGCCATAAACTAGGTAGCTTATAAACAATAGAAACTGATTTCTGGCAATTGTAGAGATGAGGAAGTCCTCAGTTCAGGCAGCAGCATATTTGATGTCTGGTGAGGGACTGCTTTCTGATTCATAGATGGCACCTTCTTACTTTGTCCTCATGGGGTAGAGGTTGAGTCTATTTTATGAGGGACTAATTCCATTCATGGGGGCTTCCCCCTTCATGACCTAATCACCTCTCCAAAGGCCTTGCCTCCTAATATCATCCCCATAGGGATTAGAGTTCCAGCACGAATTTTGCTGTGTGGTTGAGGGACACAAACATACAACCCATAGGGCAGTATAATTCAATTTTGTAAAATAAAAATATAAGAAACTGTACATAGAAAAATATTATGAGAAACATTAGTGTTAAAACATTCATTATCTCTAAGTATGAAATTAAGAGTAATTGTTTTTTCTTCTATTTGAATAAATTGTTAAATCTCTATGGGAAGAGAATAGGATAGAAATATAAATAAAATAAGTAAAAATAAATAAAATAAGTATATTATAATTTTAATTTTATTATTTCTATCAATCATATCTCTCTCTCTCTCTGGATCATTCCAGTCATTGGCTCCCCAATTTTCTGCCCATCTATCCATCCCTTCATCCATCCATCTACCCTTTTTTAATTTTACATTACTATTATGAAGAATTGCAGTAACAGGTAGCTAGATAGATGATAGATAGATAGAGAGAGATAATTTTTTTAAGTGTGCTTACAAGCCTCTAGCATTGTAACAATCCCACTTCATGGCGATTTAACCTGAGAACATCTTGGTTAGTTTTATGGGCATGCCTGCCCCTGCTCACTCTGATTTGGGCAGTCACTTCAGAGACAAGTAATAAAGTACTCAATATCTTAAAAGAGGGTTAGGTTCATTGACTGATTAGAATGCTTTGATCATTCATTTTGTCAGGATCAAAGAATAGGAACTATTGATTACCTAGTGTTCTATTCAGCCCTGCTGGTACGACACAAAGATTACTTGAACAGCATTGATTGTTGTTTCTGGAATCCTGATGAAAATGGAAATGATTCTCCTGGGAGGCTGTCATTCTAGACAATATCAACAACTAAACGACATCAACTCCTACCACTACCCACAAGAACTTAAAAAACATGGTAATACTGATATTAAAATGATTTGGGGCACTTACATATTATTGAAACACACCCACGATAACTCTTGAGACATGAGCAATTCTGTGGGGTACATAGGAGAAGCATTTCAGACATGTTTTTCAGACGAAGACTGAGATCCAGGAGGCTCATCACACATTACAATGGCAGAGGTAGCATGCAAGTCCAGGACTCCTGAAATATTTCTACTGTACTACTTTGTTCCCAAAGAATTTTAAAATATTACCTTCATTTTATCTTATGTTGACATTGATAGATGCTTTCTTTTCTTCTAAGAAAAAGGTTTTAATGACATTTTGGTTGTTATTATATTATTAATAATAGTTTACCTGTTTTGTGCCTAATTTGAAGGTGGGGGAATTGAAATGCAATCTATTATAACTTACAAATAGTTTTGGACCAGTTCTATCAAATTTTCTAAACTCTGAAGACTTAGTATATAAGGACAATCAAATTTGTACATCCACATTTTCCTTCCTCTGGCTGAATTGTCAATATTTTCGATCTAACAGAGACATGACTGATTTGTGAGTATGAATTAATGGCAAGGGGGGTAGACATAGTGCGTACTGTAACTATAAACAGAAAGGCGATTTCAACATAGCATTTAAATTCAATCTTCTCTTGATTTGGATAGAAAAATAGATTCTCATTTTTTATTCTACAAAAAAGAAAAATACCAGTTTCAGGATACAGAAAGTTTTCTTCACAAAACATTTTTTCCCTAGGAAAATACTTAATTGCCAGATAAATCAGTGACAAAAAGACATATTTTACCAAAATATTTGTTAGGTAGATTTTATATTTACATATCCAGGAACATAACTTTTTTCCTATTGTCGCAAAGATTTCCTTCTCACCTAAATTTTGCAGTGCATACCTCCTAAGAAAGCAAGTGAGAATATTTTAAAGGTAAAGTAGTCAATTCTTCATTATTATGTAAGGTAAAACACAATGAAATATTAACTCTATTAACAAAGTAGAATCCTAACCTACCTTATCTGGGTTTAGGATTTTAATAAACTGACTTTGCTCTTTCCAAAGTAATACAAATCAAAGATACCAAAATCACTTATGAGAGAAGGAAACACTGTTTCTGAGTCATTTGAGAAACTGCCTATGGACAATTGGCTTCATCTAAGAGTTCATCTTTCTCTGCCTGAAGTTTCACTGAGCAGATGGTCCATTTTTCTCATATTTCTTATCTTCTTGAAATATGATTTCAAAAACGTCCAGGGGAAAATTTAAAATTTCATGAAGAATGGTAGTCTAGGTTCCTTTTTATACCTTCCAGAATTGTCTTCTTCAGGCACATTCTTCAATTGGAGCTCATGTTTGAGAATAATTATAGACCCTGAGAATTCATGTGTCTAAAAAGAAGAACTTGTTGGAGCAAAGTGTAGGACACCAGTAGACTCAAGGGAGGACGATTGTTTGCCATGTAGAATCTTGATTTGGATAGAGAAATAGATACTTTGTGTTCTAAAATAATTTTTTTATTCCCCCAGTTTTTAGGGTAGGTAGGGAAAAATCCTATCAACCATATTAATTCCCTCTTCCATTTTTAATTATTTTTGGAATTATTTTGGAATTATTTTTAATTCCAAAGTTAGTTAATGATTCAAGTATAAATTTCTTGCTTAAGGTACAGATGGGGTGGGGGGTGGGGGAGGTCTGTTGAATGTAAATGTTCTGCTTTCCAGCAGTTACTGTTACATAATATTGGAGCAAAAGGTGGAAATAGAGGCTTCACAACAAGACCAAGACATGGTTATCAGAATGTGGGCTGAAGGCACAGCAGGACTAGTAGAAAATATGATACCACAGAACCTGCTCATTTAGTCTATCTATCCATTCAACAGTCACTGGCACTTTAAATTATCAAAGTTATAATTACATATTGCTATTTTGCAAGTGAAAAAGTCCAGTGCTTGGTTTCCCTCTTCAAGTTTAGCAGTTAGAACACTGCTCTTTGGGGGAATAACAAACTCTGGGTCTCCCCATTGCTCATTTCAGGTATTTTTCAGGCACACTGTAATCTACTGAAGGAACATCCAATTAGCCAGGAAAATAGATCCTTTTCTTCCACCTTGACATGATCATTGTCATAAAAAAAGTGTTAAACTTCCCAAATATTTTATCTTCTTTGGCACAAATGTAAAGGGAATAGAGTCCTTGACTGTTTTTTCAGCTTGACTATTGTTGGTATATATAAAAGCTACTGATTTGTGAGTATTGATTTTGTATCCTGAGATGCTACTGTATTCCTTGATCACTTATAAGAGTTTTGTAGTTGAGTCCCTGGGGTTTTCCAGGTATAAAATCATATCATCTGTGAAGAGTGAAAGTTTGATCTCCTCTGACCCTATTTGTACACCCTTGATTGCCTTCTCTTGCCTGATTGTGATGGTTAAGACTTCCATTACAAAGGACGTGAAAGATCTCTACAAACAGAATTATGAAACTCTGAGAAAAGAAATAGCTGAAGATATTAACAATTGGAAAAATATCCCACGCTCATGGCTGGGAAGAATCAACATTGTTAAAATGTCCATATTACCCAAAGCAATTTACAAATTTAATGCAATCCCTATCAAAGCACACCCGTCATACATTAAAGATCTGGAAAAAATAGTTCTTCATTTTATATGGAAGGAATGTCATGAATGTCTTGAATAGCCAAGACATTACTCAGAAATAAAAACAAATCAGGACGAATCATGCTATCAGACTTCAAACTATACTACAAATCTATGGTGATGAAAACAGCATGGTACTGTCAGAAAAATAGAGACGTAGATGTATGGAACACAATTGAGACTCAAGAGATGAACCCAGACACTTATCATCATTTGATCTTTGATAAACCCATCAAAAATATAAATTGAGGGAAATATTCCCTATTTAACAAATGGTGCTGGGAGAATTGGCTGGCAACTTGTAGAAGACTGAAACTGGACCCACACCTTTCACCATTAACAAAAATGGACTCTCACTGGATAAAAGATTTAAACTTAAGACATGAAACTATAAAGATTCTTGGAGAGAGTGCAGGAGAAACACTTGAAGAAATTGGCCCAGGAGAATACTTTATGAGGAGGACCCCCCCACACCCCAAGTAATTGAAGCAACATCAAAAATACATTACTGGGATCCGATCAAACGAAAAAGCTTCTGCACAGCCAAGAACATAGTAAGTAAAGCAAGCAGACAGCCCTCAGAATGGGAGAGGATATTTGCAGGTTATGCTTCTGACAAAGGTTTGATAACCAAAACCCACAGAGAACTCAAATGTATTAGCAAGAAAAGAACAAATAATCCCATTTCATTGTGGGCAAGGGACTTGAGTAGAAACTTCTCTGAAGAAGACAGGCGCATGGCCTATAGATACATGAAAAAAATGCTCATCATCTTTAATCACCAGAGAAATGCAAATCAAAACCACTTTGAGATATCATCTAATTCCAGTAAGAGTGGCTCACATAACAAAATTCCAAAATTACAGATGTTGGCGTGGATGTGGTGAAAAGGGAACACTTTTGCACTCTGGTGGGAGTGCAAGCTAATACATCCCTTCTGGAAAGAAGTATGGAGAATACTCAGGGATCTAAAAGTAGACTTGCCATTTGATTCTGCAACTCCTCTAGTAGGTGTATATCCAAAAGACCAAAAATCACTTTATTATAACAAGGATATTTGCACTAGATTGTTAATTGCAGCTCAGTTCATAATGGCCAAGTCACGGAAGAAGCCCAAGTGCCCATCGACCCAGGAACTGATTAATAAACTGTGGTATATGTATACCATGGAATATTAGGCAGCCTCTCCCAAAACATGGAGACTTTACCTCTTTTCCATTTACATGGATGGAGCTGGAACATATCCTACTTAGTAAAGTATCTGGAGAATGGAAGAAAAAATATACAATGTACTCAATACTTTATGAAGCCAATTTACAACTACTAACACTTTCATGTGAAGAATAGATCACAAGTATGACCCAGGATGAAGGAGGGGAGGATGGAGGTCAGATGGAATCTTAACATAATAATTGAACGTGATGAGGTCTATATTAACCAGTGTGATGTAAGCATTCCTAATTCTACATGAAATCAGCACATTGTACCCCATAAATGCTTTAATGTATACATGATCTATGTGTTTATGATTTAATAAAAAAAAGTGTCAAACCTTATCTTTTTATACATGTAACTATTTAAAAGCAAATAGAGAGGCCCTCAAAAGCTTCCTCTCTCAAAAAGAAACCAAATTGATAGGAGTGGGATACCTTGGATAAATCCCTCAAATACAAAGGCAATTTGGGGGTGGCTCTTTGATTTACTAATTGTATAACCGTGGTATGTTAATTTACTTTTCTAAGCTATAATGTGCTAATATGTAAATCAAGAATATCAACAGTGCCTGCTTAGACTGTTATGATCAAGCAATGAACAAGACACCTAGATATGCTCAAAAATGTTTATTATTTAAAATTTTTTTCATAGCCTACGTATTAACTACCAATAATCAAAAACAAATGGAATTCATTTATTTACCTTTGAGGATACACTTACCTATGTGTATATGTCTCTATACACAGGTATATATGTATACAAATATACATTTATTTATATCTGTGTGTCTATATAAAAGTAGGTATGCACACATACACATATATGTACAATTTTTTAAGATGGAAGTCTTTATTGCTGTGTCTTCTAATGAATTGTTACAGTGAAATTCAAATGATACACAGAAAGTAAGTACATGTTGTTTGAACATTGACAAGAGGTGGACTGGGAAACAGTTCTTATCATCACAGAGGAGATGGAGTGAGGCCTCTGGACTCCACCCCCATTTTGTAGCAATCACTTCACAAGCAAAAGGAGCCCATAGTGTGAGAACTGTACAAACAGATACAAATAAGTGCAGATGCTATTTTATTATAATAAATTCTAAGCCCTGTGGGAGTGTCCTTTACTATTTTTTCAAGACTATGTAGTCTTTCATAGTATTGGTTGAGGACTATTGTTTTTAAGCCTCCATGGAATCTTGTGCTGAGTTTGGGGTATGTGAATTAACAACCATAAAGACCCCTCTAGATTCAAGAATTTCCAAAAAATCATTCACTAGAAGCTTGGGCACAATCGGAGTTTTCAAAATATGTTTGTTTAACAAAGATTTTACTAGTTAACATTCAAGTGATTTTTTTTCCTAAGATTTTCAGATTTTATAATTTTCCCTCCTAGACATTTTCTGTCAAACATTCCAGTTACAAGTTTGCTCTCCTTATCCCTTCCCTATTAAAAATCCACAAACAGTGGTGTATAGAAACTATTTGGAAGAAGGTTGCAAATAGAACTCCCTTCTCCTCCATAGCTCCTGTAGCTTACTGAAGAAAAGACTAGAGTCTCACTGCTCTTCCTTCACTGTCTTTATATATAAAACCTATGATTCAATAATAGAGGGAGAACTCAGTGTCATGACCACCTCATTTTATGATACACTAAGATTTGTTATCTAGGAATGGTGGGACCTATGTTGAACTGGGAGAGAGGAACCACAGAAGCATGTATCATGTACATACTAGGGACTTGATGAGTATTTGTTGAATAAGCTCATCAATAATGGATGGTACATAGAGTCTTGCCTCAGCATTTTTCCTCGTCTATATGTGGTTTGGACCAGATCAGGGCTATATAAAGTTTTGGGGGAATGACAAAAGAATAGGGGCTAATGGACCAAGCCATCATCCCCCAACCAAGACGTACTTAAACCTGGCACCAAATACTTGATCTTCACAATGCAGTGACATTTCTCTGGGTGTCTGTGTTCAGACAGGAGCCTACCCAGTTGTTGGGAAGACAATGGTTGCCAGCAGCAAGGAAGGAGGAAGAAAGAAAAGAGAATGTGGAAGCATGTTTTCTCTCCCAAGGGAAAGGGCTTTGAGGAGTCAGGCAACATGCAGGGCCTTAGTCCAGGGTTTTGTGGCTCGGCAAAGGGCTGGAGCCCAGCAGGAAGCTGAGGCAGAAGGCCAGGCCATGTGGACCAGGCCCAGAATGCAGAGGGAAGGAGAGGACTACCATTTGGTCAGCCCCAGGTGCCCAGCACTCATACCAGGTGTACCAGATTCTGAATTTATGGCTAAACAGCTATTTTCAGACCCCTCCTGCTAGCAAAGCCACGACTCCTTACAAACTGCTTGTTCTGATTCAGGAAGGAGGTGGAGTTTTCTGCAGGTGGAAAAGCACAGCTGACAAGGGAGAGAGAAAACAGCTTTGATGGACACAGAGCAGCATCCTTTCTATGGCACTAATTTGACAAACTCTTTCAGTAATATTGATTTGAGGGCAGTTGCACAACCAGAGAGAAAAAGGTGATATGGAATAGATGTTTTCTGCAGTCTGGATGACAACTCGGGCCACACTGAGACTTAGAAAATCACCTTCTGGGGATTCATGTCAATGTGTCCCACTCCCCCTCAAAAAAAAAGAAGAAGAAGAAGAAGAAAAGAAAAACACGGAGTGTAGTAGAGTGTAGAGGGCTATTAAAAAATATTATTTTACTTCTGACTGAAGACATGCCCATAGAGTCCAGAATTGAGCACCTGGCCAGCAGTTACAGCCCATAACGTATTAGTTTAATAGAGCCTGTAAAATAGCTGGACCCAGCTGTACAAGGCACAATAAATTATTAAACATATAAAAATAAAATGTAACCTTTACACTTTAACATTAACTTCTACAAATAACAATAGTGTCCTAAATCTTAACCAAAGAGCCCCCCAATTCAGATGAAGCTGGGGAAATTTTTCCACTGTGGAAGGGCAATCAAGGTACAAGGCTAGTCACCTTACAGCTTGGCTCACCTCTAAAGAAGGCACACCCCAGAGACTTGGGTTGGCGCCTCCCGACATTCCCAACAAGGCTTTCAGGGACCTTTCTCAAGCTGAGAAGCCATTTTAAAGCAGCCAAAAGATACGGATGCATGGTATCTTTGAAGTTTGTATTTTATTTGATTCCCGGCTGTTGCTAAAAGGAGTGTTAATCTTCACCAACAGTCACATTGCAGGGTTAGGACTGCCACATAATGAATTTGGGGGACAAGGACATAATTTAGCCCATAACACACTTTAATGATTTTGGTTTTGCAAAAGCAAGTGAGAGATCGTAGCTGTGAAAACTAGAACTTAATTCTAATGGGATAAGTCCCCAAATGGAACTTGTAGCCTAAAAATAGTAATGACCTATGTGTACGCTTATATGTTTGTTTAAAATAGCTCTATATAGATTTTTTTAAATTTTCCATAATTGCCATGAGAAGTAAATTGAAAAAATATTCTTATCCCTGTGTGACAGGCAAGGATCCAGAGGGGTTGATGAGGAGTGTGTAAAGTGACCTGTCTGAAGTGAGTCTGGGAGCTCAGAGGAGCGGGAATCTCTGTACAGACCTGCTCTATACTTTCCATGCCTTGTCTCCATCACTTGTCTTTCCTTTGCAAGCTGCCAATAAAATACTTTTCAGATGTCCCACAATGACATAACAGGACAAATATCTATAGCAATGCCAGAACAATAACAGCAGTTCTTTACAATTTAGTAATATGAAATCAGGTGCAAAGGTTGAGGCTCTATAAGTTATTTCCCTCTTGGTGTAACTTCATTCTCAAAATATTTTCTGGGCACAGTTCCTCAAGTAAATGGAAGGAAAATACCCTGGAGGAAGATAAAAACTTCACTGAGAGACCTATTATGGGCGTGTATATACATACATAAATACTTTTTTTTTTTAAGAAAAATGATCTAAGTTCACATAGAAGCAGAATACGTGAGTACCTGGGGTGAGGAGGAAAGCTTCCTGATGTAGAGTCTGGCATCCTATCAGGAGGACTATGATGATAGGATCTGCTTGGAATATCCCCAAGAACCAAGTGCAGCCTCCCTGGGACTTTATGGGAGGTATCTCTGTAAAAACAGGTGCCTTCTCCTTCTCAGTGTGTTCTAAGCCCAGCTCTGTATCATTGGTCCAATCCCCCTCTTCCTCCCCTTCACTGCCTTGATCAACAAGCAGCTCCTGTGAATATACACACATGTATTTTATTGACAAAAGGAAATCAAGCTGTCTTCTGATGCTGTGGCAGAGGCCACAGGTTTCTTCCAGTCGCCAGTCCCACGATCCAGTGATCCTATATCACAGGTCAATGGACTGTGCTCCATAACAATGGGCTGGACTTACATTCTCTTTGCATGCGAACATCTAACAAACTACTAGTTTAAGCACAATTTACCAGCCAGAGCAGGTGGGGTCCTATCACTCACAAAATGAGGTTGGTGTATTTCAGAGAACTGCATGTTATGATAATCTCAGTTCAATACTATGCTATAGATACATATCTGTAGATTTCTTGTGGCTGGAAAAATCCATGGAAGGGAGAGTTTGGCCACGCTGTAAATCCACAGCTGTGATACTCTTCAAATAATGGCATTCTCCAGACCTGCTGCATCTTTGACTATTACATTTTACATCATTGTTATTCTAGCCCTAGACCTGCTCAGAAATGGCCTGCCTCAGGTAACAGGCAGGTAAAAACCACATATAACAGAGCTGGAGGAAAATGAGCTGAGTGAGAAATAAAACCTGCCATTTACTAAGCACTCGTTAGAGGCTAGGGCCCTAGCTAGCTGTTTACACTCATCATCTTAATTCATGCTCACATCCATTCTATCAGGTGAGCATTATCATTCCTGCTTCATCAAAGAAACAACTGAAAGTTAAAAGTGTCCAGGCGGTGCCTGTGGCTCAAAGGAGTAGGGCGCTGGCCCCATATACCAGACATGGCAGGTTCAAACCTGACCTGGCCAAAAAATTTATTTATTTATTTATTTATTTATTTTGAAATAAAATAAATAAATAAATAAATAAAAATGTCAAGGAACATGCTCAAGATTACCCAGTGGCAGAGCTATGTCAGGAACCCAGGACCTGTCACCATCTTGACCAGATGTTACCTTCCTGCTCCCAGAAGGGTGTTATTACCTTCCCATCGCAGTATGTACTGCCGTGTGGTCATTCCATTAACGGGAATCTTTTTTTTTTATTATTAAATCATAGCTGTGTACATTAATGCGATCATGGGGCACCATACACTGGTTTTATAGACCGTTTGACACATTTTCATCACACTGGTTAACATAGCCTTCCTGGCATTTTCTTAGTTATTGTGTTAAGATATTTACATTCTACATTTACTAAGTTTCACATAAACCCTTGTAAGATGCACTGCAGGTGTAATCCCACCAATCACCCTCTGGATACAGAAACCTTAAGGGGAATCTTAACACCTCAATTGTTTTGAGAAAGCACTTTGTTCCCACTAACTCCACCAGAGGCCTCTGAAATACTTGTAACCTTTGTTCATCATTCATGCAATGTTCAGTGAAGTAATTAATCTATAAAAGGCTTTGAAAACAAAGCAAGTTGTAATTAAAATTTCAGACAGCTGCACAATACAGTGGTGTTCTATGTCATTCTTATTCCAGAGCATGTGATCACTGGGAAACGGCTGTCCTGGCATTGTAGATAAACTGTGGTTCTGACAGCAGAATTGAAGCCCATTATCAACTCTGAGAGAATTCACTGTTCATTACCAGAAAGATTACAGATTGATTCTATCTGTCCTACAACCACACATTGTTTTAACATTTTTAAATAACTTGTTACACAAACACGTAACGATATCGATGGAATGCAAAAGAAAGGGGAGAAAATTACCCATGATCCCGACACACTTTTTAAAAAAATCTATTTTCATTTCTCTCTGTCCAGTCCATGTATATAATTTTTACAAAGTTAAAACCTAGCAGAGGTATAATTTCGTATTCTATTTATGTTCTTTCAATAAACATTAGTGCAAAAGCTTTTTCCACATTGTTTAGAATCTTCAATTGCTGCAACTATGGAATGACAGTGTCCACATCCAGCTGCGGCCAGGCCTGGGCAGCGTCGGACCCAGGAGGACAATATAAGTTGCTCTTGGGAGGAGGGTTTGCTTCCCTTGCTCCCCATTATGTTTTCATATGTCCATATTGAGAAATGTGGCTATAGTTCATTCCCTATAACTGCCATTGTTTCACAATCTTAATACAACACAGTTTATCCATATCCAGAAAAACATCTGGACAGCTGGGTAGGAATGGGTCAGCCCAGAGAAATAATTCAGCATTCAAAAATCTGTGTTAAAGATCAGATATTAAAGTCTGAAAGCTTTGTAGAAGAGTGTTGCTAGAGCAGTGGTTCTCAGTATTCCTAGTGCCGCGGCCCTTAGTACAGTTCCTGTGGGTCTCGACCCACAGGTTGAGAACTGCTGCTATAGAGGGAAACAAAGGGAGTGACCCATAAACAAGCCAGGTTGAAAGTTAGAGGTAGATGTTGGGGAAAGGAGAAGATGTTTCAGTTAGTGGTGGGAAAAAGACAGTAAATGCAGTATTTTCTCAGCCTTTAGAACCAGGCAAAGCATCACTCACTAGCATTGTCATTCATTTCTTATTGTTTCTATTTATATTTGAGTTCCACAAAGCTCCCTGTACCTTTGTTTCTTATATAAAAATACTTGGTTATAAAATACATTCAAAGTTTTGAAGAATAATAACATCCAGGTACTCATCACACAGCCTCATTCAATGTTAAAATGTCACTATATTTGCTTCAGATATTTTTTAATTTCCATTCCTCTTATGCAGAAGTAATTGCTGTTCTGAAGTTGCTATCTTTCCTATGCATGCTTTTAGAACATAGCATGTATGGATCTAAAAAATAAGTTGTTTCAAAGACTTTGTACTATATACAAACAATATCATATTATGTCCGCCTGCAACTTGCTTTACCCATGGTTCACTCCTTTTGTGTATTATTCCATTGTATGAACACATCACAGGCTACTCATTTTCCTTTTGAAGGATAGGTTGTTATTAGGATTTTGTTACATTTAAAACGTTATAGTTAACATCCTCGTGTATGTCTCCTGGTGAACATCGATGTGTTGAAGCAATTATGTGATAATGCCAAATTGCTCCCCAGAGTGTTGACATTGCTATCCACATGCTTGTTGATTCTTGGCACTAGGAATTTTTAAAATCGTTGCTGGTATGATTGATGTGAAATGATGTCTCATTTTGGTTTAATAATAGTTCCCTATTTAGTAGAAGGAAGGTTGAGCATCTTTTCATAAGTTTGTTATCAATTCTGATTCTCTCTTCTGTGAAGTCCCTCTTTTTTTTTTATTTCCTATTAATATAATGGTACATATCATTTGGTTCCATTGCTGAAGTTTGTTAGATAAAGTCCAATTTGCAGCTGAGTACCTATTCCTTCTTTTCCATCAGGTTGTTTGATATTTTCGTAATTACTAATTGGAGTTCTTAAAGCTGAATATTAATATTTATCAATTATAAGTATTAAAGTGTCTCTTTTGGGTTTATGTCTTGTATTTTAATCTCATATAGAGAGACTTGCAATAGAAATTCTGATGTTATCAACTTCAGCAGCCATTTTTTGGAAAAATCATGTATTTTTTTTTTTTTTGCATTTAGATATTTAATCCACTTGGAACTTCACTTTGTGTATGGTGCAAAATAGCCATCTGATCTTACTTTATGTTTTCATGTGGATAGCCAATTTCTCACCATCTATTACTGTCTGCTCTCTGACACTATCTTTGTCATGTGGTGGGAACAGGAAGGAACCCCTGTCTGGGCTCTCTCTCTAATCTGTTCTCCTGGTCTGTTTCCTATTCATGCTCCAATACCACAGTGTCTTGTTACTAGAGCTTCATAATAAGCCTTGGTAAAAAAAGTCTCCCAACCTCATTTCTCAAAATTATCTTAGCTTTTTTTGTTGTTATTTGTATGTTTGTTTTGATCCTTTTTTCTTCCATATTAGTTTAGGGTCACATGAACATAAAGATTACCTTTTTTTCATAGTTCTCATACCATACACTCTGAATTTACCATGACCTCCTGTATAACATTGAATAAAATCAACAGTGAACATTCTCACATTTGGAATGTATAGTGTTGCGAACGGAGTGTAATATGTGATGCAAGTTTTTAGCAAACAGTATTTATCAGGCTTGATAAATTTTCTTATCAAGGCATTTTCTTATAATATTTTTGATCAAGTACAGATGTGGACTATATTGAATGAAATTTCTTTATTTGATAATCATATGAAATCTTTCCTTTAATTTCTATTAGTAGTTTTTTAAGCTATATTTTATTTTTATAATTATGATGTTTTATAATTATAGTATTTATCAATATAATATTATAATATTTATTTAATAAGCTGCTGGATTCTATTTGCTAATGTTTTAGTTAATATTTTCATAATTGAGATCAGTCTTTAATTTTTGTTTAACACTTTAAATTTTATTTTTCCTATATTGTATTTGGTTTTGTTACCCAGGTGATACTAGTCCCGTAAGATGAATCAAATAGCTTTTTCTATTTTCAATATATAATACAATTTTATAAGATTGAGATTTTTTTGTTGAAGGAATATTCAGTAAGGCATTGAAAACTTGAAGGAAAATAATATATAATCACTTGGTCTTGGAATGGTTTGGGTTGAGATGTTTTATTACTGTTTGAATTTTAATGATAATCAGTTAAATATGGATCTGCTGAATTTTGAATCATTTTTCTAAAATATTTCCCCCAAAATGTCAAAAAATTTTATAAAAATTATCTTGGCCTTCAAGTTTGTTCAAATAAAATTGTTATAATGGCAGTGAGTAGGGAGCTGGCCCCATATGCCGAGGGTGGCGGGTTCAAACCCAGCCCCGGCCAAACTGCAACAAAAAATAGCCGGGCGTTGTGGAGGGTGCCTGTAGTCCCAGCTGCTCGGGAGGCTGAGGCAAGAGAATCGCGTAAGCCCAAGAGTTAGAGGTTGCTGTGAACCGTGTGACGCCACGGCACTCTACCGAGGGCGGTACAGTGAGACTCTGTCTCTACCAAAAAAAAAAAAAAAAAAAAAAATTGTTATAATGTTCCCTTATTGCAATTATTTCTCTTTTTCTCAGGTTGAGGATTATTATTTATTAGTGACTTTTCTTTCTTTCTTAATAATCACTCTTGGCAGGCTTACCTCTGCTGCATCAGAAGCATTCCCATGCCCTCTATCACACTGAATGAGTCTGGTGATTCATCATGAATACTACAGGTTACCAGGTAATACATTTTAAAAGTATTATTGGATTGAATTAAAAGCTTTTAATATGTCAGTGTTTATTACGAATCACAAAAAGCAGAGTTTCCCAAATGTATTTCATAATGGAAAACATTGCCTTTAGTTCCATTTCATATGATTAGCATTCCATGGAAACTTTGGGAAAATCTTATCTTGCCTAAATTATTTCATAAATGAGGAAACTCACTGTAGACTCCAAGAAATTACTTGCTTGGATTAAGGCCAGTATATTGTATGTCTCCCTCACTAAGACATTGAGCTTACGAAAACAGGGGTGAATCAAGAAACATCCACAAATTATGAAACAGATCATCTACTGGTATAGTTCTTATTTCTGCTGAATCATTTTATATAATGTTGAAAAATTAGAAATTAAAATATTTTTAAACATCAAATTGCAAAAATTTAGTATTAGACACTGTATAATTTAATATGACCTAGGAATGACTAAATTAACTTCCCTCATTACTTATGAAAAGAGATTCTTTTTTTTTTTTTTTTTTGGTTTTTGGCCAGGGCTGGGTTTGAACCCACCACCTCTGGCATATGGGACCGGCGCCCTACTCCTTGAGCCACAGGCGCCGCCCGAAAAGAGATTCTTAATAGTGGACCGGGGGAGGAAAGTTTTTGAATAATATTTGTCCTATCACACCCCCTTTAATCATCAGTATAATGTAACAATTTCTAAAAATAAGATATCGTATCATAGATGTGTTGAGAATGTAAGATACTGATTGCAGATTACAGATTTTAATGAAGAAAGGATAATGGAGGAGGCAATATCCAAAATAGAATGTGCAATAATAATATAAATGAATCTTAATATTGAGTAAAAATGCATTGTTTTTGTACATTATTGTATGTATTAAGTTAACATTAAAAATATGCATCTTGTTAATAATATCGATACAAGGACTCCAAACAACAAATGACTCAGTAAAAGATTAAAAACATAATAGAGAAGGACATGCAATGATAAAGTCTATCACCATGAGCAAGAAAGTAAGAGTATTGTACATAAAAATGCAATAGTTCCCTGCTATTTTTGTAGAAAATCTGTATAGGAATAATGTCTGGTCTTATATCGTTTTTGTTACTTCCTAAATTTTTATGTCTGATGAGAGTATCATTACCCATCCACATCCATGATTGATCTTATATGATTCTATACAAGAATTCTAAAAGAAGATTAAAATTATTATTCTTTTTAATAAATTTTTTAAGCACGAAACAAAGTTTATTGAGGAAAAGAAAGATTTACAGATCAAGAGTAAGATATAGGTTTACAGAGCAAGATACATTCTCCTTAGGGAGTGAACAGGTCCCCTCTGCCACAACAAGAAAAAGGCTTAAAATTATTATTCCATTGGAAATACAACTCTCACACTTCCAATGAGGCCGTCATAGAATAAGGGATATAACAAAAGTCAGCAAAGTAGGAATTTTAACATGTTTCATCTAAGACTTTGAGATGTTCTTGGAAAACAGCCTTCACTCTCCACCTTTGGAACTAGTCCAACCTCCAGAGGGCTAGCCTTAGAACCACTCAGAAAAAGAGTAGATATGTTCTATTTGACATTTAGATATCAAAGACCATCATTTTCGAACCAAAACTGACATACATAACCTGATAAATATAAATGAACTCACAGGCTCATAAGGGAAATATTTGAAGTTGAAACCAATTTGAAGAAGAAAGTACCTTTTAATACTCTTATTAAAGTATAGCTTTTCTGAGTCCTAATTCCTTTATTCTCTTAGTTCTAAACTTAACATACTCACTATCTTTGATTTAAATGGTGAGCACTCTAGTGAGATGTTTTACTTTTAACAATCCATAAAGTACTATGCAAATTTAAGCATGGAAATTATATGCACATGTATTTTCTTTCCATTTTTTATTTTGAAAAAATTATCAAAGAGTAAGAATAAGTAGAAATAAGTCACATTTTTGTTTATTTCTGGTTTTATTAAAAATAAAGAATGCTCTATGACCCTATGAACACAATGAAAATTTATTGTACTGCCTTCTTCTCAACCCCTACCACCCACAGCTTTTCTATGCTACCCTCTCCCCCTTTTTTTGTTTCTACTAAAAGCTGCAGAGTACTAGGGCAGAGCATATAGGGGCACTTTCTCTGATGGATTAATATTGAAAGCATTCCGTTAAGAGTTGAGTTAAAGAAGGGATTTGAAAAGAGAAGAGGTATGCAGGTGGTAGGATTTGGAGTTACCTGAAAGGAGAACGAGCCGTTTTTTTTTTTTTTTTTTTTAACAAATGAAGCAGGTTTTCTTTGGCTTCCTTTTATGCTTTCCTATTTTTGTATGTTATCATTCCCTGAGGCTCTAAGCTATGTGAGTGCTTCTTTAAATAAATCTCACAAGATAAAAGCAAAGTGCATCAAAATCACCAGGCATTGATGCCTGTCTGTAAAATATAATCACACACTAATCATGCAGTATAGATTTGCTTTCTTCCTCAAGGCAAGTCATTCCTGGCACCTGTGGAGGTGAGCCCCAGCATGAATGATCTGCTTTTGACAGTCTTTTCATACATGAAAGCTCATTGACGAGTCACCTAGGCACACAATTTAACAGTCCCAAATGCATTTTTTTTTTTTATTGTTGGGGATTCATTGAGGGTACAATAAGCCAGGTTACACTGATTGCAATTGTTAGGTAAAGTCCCTCTTGCAATCATGTCTTGCCCCCATAAAGTGTGACACACACCAAGGCCCCACGCCCCTCCCTCCTTCCCTCTTTCTGTTTCCCCCCCCCATAACCTTAATTGTCATTAATAGTCCTCATATCAAAATTGAGTATATAGGATTCATGCTTCTCCATTCTTGTGATGCTTTACTAAGAATAATGTCTTCCTCTTCCATCCAGGTTAATACAAAGGATGTAAAGTCTCCATTTTTTTAAATAGCTGAATAGTATTCCATGGTATACATATACCACAGCTTGTTAATCCATTCGTGGGTTGGTGGGCATTTAGGCTGTTTCCACATTTTGGCGATTGTAAATTGAGCTGCAATAAACAGTCTAGTACAAGTGTCCTTATGATAAAAGGATTTTTTTCCTTCTGTATTTGCTGAGAAATTGTACATCCAGAAGACCAGGAGGAGCCCCTTTAGCCACACTCAAGTTCGCCCTGAACAGTCTAACTCTCCCATCAAATACAGTATCACTGGCTACATACAAGTATTTAAATTAAAATTAATTGAAATTAAAAATCCAGCTTCTCAGTCACAGGAGTGACATTTAAAGTGTTTACTAACATTATGTGACTAGTAGCCACCACGTTGGACAATACACACATAAGACATTTTCACCTTGACAGAAAACTGTCTTTGACTGTGCCAGTCCAGGGTAAAGTAGCCAGTGACAATACTCTCCATGCAGCTGAGTAAGAGTCCTCTGCAAGCACAGCTCTCCCTGGGGATTGCTGGATCATGACACAATTTATCCTTACAGACTTGAGGGACTGCTTCTCCCTCCCTGGCTCGTAGCTGAGCAGAAACTGTGAATGAAAAAAAGGAAAAGACTATAGTTCTTTGCTGCTAAAGTGTCTGATATTCTTATAGATAATCTCTTACTTACCTGAGAGAAGAGATGGTGCCATATCTGGCACACAGTAGGTGCTCAACAAGGTTAGTTACTCTGTCAGGGCCCTGTTAGGAGACACAGCAGTTATAGGAACATAGAAAATGGAATGCAAAGAATCATTCACAAGATATAAAGTAAACTAAGGTACCAGAGAAATAGAAATTACAGAAAGTAGTTTCTGTTCCTAGGATTGAAAGAACAATGGTAGGGGTTGGAATGATGAAATCTTCAGACTGGGAGGAAGGTCCCTGTAGAGCTGAAACTTGTATCTTGGAGGAAAAGGCTCTGCTTTGTGGGGACTGGTGTCTCTTGCATGCATTGGGAAAGCTGCAGTTTGGATTCAGCTCCTGTACTGGGGGGAAACCCCTGTAAACATTGTGAAGAAGCATTGCTGGAGCGATGCTCACGAGAAGCTGTGAAAAGAGTAGACCACAGGGAACGCATGGAAAGGAGCCAGTCTCTCCTACCACTTCCAGCTTTGCAGGCTCTCTCTCACCCCTCTCATGGCAAAGCCTACCAGAGAGCAGGTGGCAAAGCTGAAATGATATTTGCAAAGTCCCAGCCCCAGAATTAAAAAGCCTAGTACATAAAGCTGGATTTGAAGCTGAGAGACAATAACTTAAGTACAGGCTCAATCCTAATAAACTCTAAAATATTTTCCTTGGCTAAGGTAGGACTTCTTCTCTTCTTTCCACATATCCATCTCAGTTCCGTATTATTTTCTTATTTGGATTGCTATTAATGATGGTTAAAATCTACTCATTACAGACCAACATACAAAAATCACTTGCATTTCTATAAATGTACAATGAACATTTGCATTACAATTCCATTTGCAATAGTGTCAAAAATAATAAAATGCCTAGATTAAACTCAACCAAGGAAGAGCAAGATTTTTACACCAAAATACAATGTTGGAAGAAATTAAATCTCTAATAATAAATGAAAAATATTCCATGTTATAGACTGATGACTTAATATTGTTAAGATGGTTATATTACCAATGGAAACCATAGATTCAACTAAATCTCTAATAAAATTCCAATAGACTCTTTAGAAATGCATGAGATGATCCTAAAATTCATATGGAATTGTTGCATGGGAATACAAATTCTCCCCCTTTACAGAGAAGAAAAAAAGAGTGCATCACACTCTTCCTGATTTTGACACTTACAACAAAGCTATAAGTAATTAAAACTGTGTGGTACTAGAATAATGATACAGACATATGGATTATTGGAATAGAATTTAGTTTCCATAGATAAATTCATATAGTTGCACACTTACTCCCCCTCTTAAAAAGATTAACTCAAAATGGATCAAAGACTTAAACGTAAGAGCTAAATCTCTAAAATTCTTAAATAAAAGTATAAGTTTAAATCTTTATGATCTTATATTATGTAATATTTCTTAAATATGACACTAAAAGCACAAGCAACAAAAGAAAAATACAAAACTTGAACTTTGTGAAAATTTAAAACTTTTATGTATAAAATGACACTATCAAGGGTCCCAAAGAATGGCAGAAAAGATCAACAAAAGAAAAGGAGAAAATATTTCCAAATCGTATATCTGATGAGAGTGTAGTATACAGAATATGTAAAGAAGTTTCACTACTGAACAACAAAAAGGAAACAACCTAAGCAAAAAATAGGTAAAAGACTTCAATAGATATTTCTCTAAAGAAGATATATAAATGTCCAATAAGTATAGAATAGTCATTAGTCATTAGTCATTAGATAAATGAAAATAAAAAACCATAATAATATATCTCCTCACACTCAGTTGATGGATGGATTTTAAAAAAAAAAAACATAAAACAAAACAAGTGTTGGTGAGGATGTGGAGAAATTTTAATTCTCATATATTGCTGTGGGAATGTAAAATGGTACAGCACCTGTGGAAACCAATTTGATAGTTTCTTAAAAAGTCAAACATAGGAGTTATATGAATCATCAGTTCTGTTCTTAGGTATATATCCAAGAGAAATGAGAACATACAAACAGTCCCTGAGTCATACAATTCACACTTAATGAATGAAGGTTATTATAGTAAGTTGCCAAGTTACAAACATCTGCCTGAAGTGCAGCTTGCACTTATGAATAGAATGAATGGAGATTATTACAGGTAATAGGTAAATGTACCTGTTCCAACTTAAGAATGGACCTACAGAATCTACCTTGTTCATAACCTGGGAACTGCCTTTATATGAATAGTCACAGAAGTATTATTCTTAATAGACAAAAAGGAGAAACAACCCAACTATCCCATTAACTGATGAGAGATACAAAAATAAAGTATATCCAAAAAATGAAATATTATTCACCCACGAAAAGGAATGAAGTACTGATGCATGCTGTAAAGTGAAAGAAGGCAAACACAAAGGCCATATATTCTGTGATTGTATTTACACAAGACATCCAGAATGGGCGAATCTATAGAGACAGAGAGTAGATTAGTAGTTCCAGGGGGTGTTTGGCAGGAGCAATGTGCAATGATTGCTAAATAGGTACAGGGTTTCTTTTTGGAGTGATGAAAATATTCTGGAATTAGTGGTGATAATCACATAACATTGTACACTTTAAAATAGTTAAATAGAGAGTTTTATAATAGGTGAAATTTATATCAATAAACATTCTACTATCACGTGTATTAAAATGAAAGCACTTGCTATATAGGGAAAGGCAAAAATGTGTGGAGGCATAGCATTTTGTGGTTCACCTTCCACTAAAGGCACGTGAGCCTTCTGCATTAAAACAGAGTTTTATCTGTAGCATGATGCTGTTGGTTGAAAGTAATAAAAAATGAGTCAAACTGGTTCAGATATTAAGGAAATGTATCATCTTACAGTGTGAGTCCAGAAAGAGGTCAGAACAGAAAACTGGTTATTTTTTGGTCAATAGTTAATGTCGCCAGAAAACAGAGTTTTTCCATCTCTGATCCACTCTTTAAAACCTTCTCCTCACTGTGTTCATAAGACATCTGCCAGCAGCAGCTAACTGTTATGCTTTCTGATTCATGTTCAGTAAGAGAGAGAGAGTCGGATAACTTATTCTCCAACTATGAAATATAATTCTTTCCCTTAGTGTTGAATAGGCCGAGTTTGGTTACGTGCTCATACTGGGAGCTAGGTGACTGAAGTCCTCCACACAGCTCGTACAGAGTGGACACTGAGCAAGGAGAAGAGGAGCTAGGACCCCTCAAATGTCCTGTGATTTATCATAACCTCAGGCACCAATGTGCCTCTTAGGGAAGGAACTGTTTTTAGGAAAAGACTTTGTCCACTGGGAGACAGAAGATGAGAGATGCCTTAAGGGTATGTGTGAGTTAGCAGGAAGCAAATGGAAAGGAGCTAAATTGTTTTTCATAAAATATAGAATGAAATTTCATGAAAGACAATTAGAAAGTAGACTTGGGAGGGCCAGAATGAGGAGGAAAAGAGGACGCTGGGGGAGAGTCATGGAAAGAGGCTGAAGGCTAATTTGGCTGAAATTACTAAAAGACTGTTGAAAATATGGATGTGTAACATTTAATTTTGAAAGTTTCAAGTTCTGAGTGCAAATCTTCACGTCAATGGTACACTCACAGTTAACAATCTTTTGTAGGTGGGAATTGTTTGGGTGAAAATTAGATTGTTTGCAAATCTGCATCAATAATAAGGATTTTTTATTGTTGTTGTTCCTTCAGGTCTTAAAATGTGTTTAAAACTTGGGTAATATGTCTGAACAATAACTAAGAAAATGTTAGGCTATGTTAACCAGTGTGATGAAAATATGTCAAATGGTCTGTAAACCAGGGTATGGTGCCCCATGATCGCATTAATGTACACAGCTATGATTTAATAATAAAATAAAATTAAAAAAAAAAAACACTTGGGTGATATATGGGACTTGAAGCAAGAAAAATAGAAGACTGGTAGAGTGTTGGAATGTTCTATGTGGATTATTTCTATGGCAGAACTAGGAGTCCTCTGAGGGAGAGAGCTCAACCCAAGGACAGGACTCATGCTAATCCAAATTACAGCCTCCAGTCATCAGGGCCACGGCAGGGTGTGTTTGTATATGTGTGTATCTGTGGGAGGAGTGTCATTATGAATAAAAAATAATCATAGCTGTCATTTGCTATGCATATAATTCTCCCCATGATTCAGTTATGCCTACATACATGTATATGAATGTCTAATATATAAAATTGGAGACACATACACACACATGCATACACATTATTTCTTCAGGCTTACCTAATTAGAAAAAAAGAGTTGAACCAAGGATATGTGTGATTCCTAGGAGAATCTAACACCTTAATGATGATGATGTCCGTCTCTTGGACTTATACTCAAATGTGAGAGACCAAACTAGTAAAATAGATGTTACAGATGATAACATCACCCCATTTAAAATCCAAGTTGGTATGGAATCCTATATGTTATTAACTTTACAAGCCCTTTTCCCAGCCCACTTCAGAACAACATCTTGTTTAAAAATAATAATGCTATCAACCACTTTGCTTAAAAATTGTAGCAATAACACAAAAGAATAAGTCTTTTTCATGGTATATTGACTGTTGTGTAATAGTCATTGGCCCTCATAGCGTCTCTGTCCTAAGCATCCCAGCCTATTTTCTCCCACAAGCTTGGAAATTCCACTTTACTGTGTCCTTGGGACAGTTCTGTCCTCTTACTGGAGGTTTTTCTCCTCTTCCATGTGACCATATGGTGGCTGTTTAGCTAGATTGCTGCTGTCCACATGGCCATTAAAACAGTGTTCTTACAAAGGGGTAGGGTGGAGCCTATTTTTACCTTTTCTTCCTATTTACTAAGAGTTTGTGGTACACTGTATAGTATAATGGTGTATATAGTTTTGATTATACTATTTATGTATAAAAATATATATAACGGGTGGCGCCTGTGGCTCAGTGAGTGGGGCGCCGGCCCCATATACCGAGGGTGGCGGGTTCAAACCCAGCCCCGGCCAAACTGCAACCAAAAAATAGCCGGGCGTTGTGGCGGGCGCCTGTAGTCCCAGCTGCTCGGGAAGCTGAGGCAAGAGAATCGTGTAAGCCCAAGAGTTAGAGGTTGCTGTGAGCCGTGTGACGCCACGGCACTCTACACGAGGGCGGTACAGTGAGACTCTGTCTCTACAAAAAAAAAATATATATATATATATAACATATGGGTGGCTTCTGTGGCTCAAGGAGTAGGGCGCTGGCCCCATATACCAGAGGTGGTGGGTTCAAATCCAGCCCTGGCCAAAAACTGCAAAAGAAAAAAAAATACATACATATATTAATATATATATGTGTATGTGTATGTACATAAAGGATAGTGACTAACTCAAGGGGATTTTTATAAATTGGGGTTCTAATTGTACCTCAAATAAATAAACTCCATCCACCTCTCTCTGTTCTATAATACTGCATGGGGAAAAGTTAAGTATATCATTAACACATAATCTCTCTAATTCAGCAAACATTGATTAGGTGCCTGCTGCAGTAATAATAAATTATCTATTAAGTTTACATTATGTGACATGCACTCTGCATTTGCTAGGTCTAGTCTTTGAAACAACTCCATAAAAATGATATTATTCTTAGTGTATAGTTTAAGAAACTGAGGCTCAAATGAGACAATTTAATACAGCACAATTAACAAGGAGATGAGACCAGATTTGAACTGCTAAGTGAATGACTCCAGATACAATATTCTTACTACTCTTCCAACAGACTTTCTTTGTTCCAGGTACTATATGAGAAAAGTGCCTTCACTCCCTGGAAAAGTGCAAACAATGTGATGATGAGGGTAGATCGTGGAAACTTCCATCAGGGTTGAGTAGGGTAAGTGCTGCAAGGAAAGGAGATTGGTTTTAGAAGCCTGAGAGAGAGAGAAAGAGAACATAAGAAAACCTGAGATTAAAGGCAGATCGGGGGGTGGGGAGGATTAGTCAACAGAAAAACGTCTTGGGAGCAAAACAAAAAGCTTTTGGTAGAGAAAGGAAACAAGAATTTGCCCAATTTTCTTCTTTGTTGATTTAGTTTGTTTCTTCATAGTATGTCGGAAGGTCAGCTGGAAAAGACACAGCATATGCCTTTGACACCCTTCCTCTCCAGAGAGGTGACCCAAACAAACCAGCAGAAGTGGTGAGCTGGAAATACTAAATGAGATAAGTATTGTTTCCGCTCTCAACCCTTCTGCTTTTGTTTTCAAACATAACCCTGCCCTTGGGGATTTGCCAAATGCAATCTGTAGCAGAGAGTAGAACACAGCACACAGACATACTCAGGGAGGCATTTTCAAGCAAGAGCTATTTTCCCTCTGCCAGTCCCAGGTGGAAGGATAGAGAATGCTTGAGAGAGGCAGTGCAATCAGGGCAGGTAGCAAAACAAAAGCAAATCCTTCCATGATCATGTCCTCCCATGTCTGACCCTAATGTACAGTTAGAACTTTGCAAGCTAGATCCTGTCCTTTGGTGGGGTTGAAGCAAGCATGTGGTTTAAAGCTATGAAACATGTCCATTGCTCCTGCAGAGTGGTTGTGAGTCATCCCTACCCTGAAGATGTCGTTCGAGAGACTGTTTTTGACTTAAGGAAAAGTTCAGGTTGACTGAAGCCAAGCATCTTTGGACATATATTTTCTTGGTGTACTTCTAATATTAACTTGTCAATGACCTACTATGTAACCTTTCTGTGTAATGGGAAATAATCATTCCTATTAAAGTGATTGAAATCATTAATCATTTTCTTAATCAAATATTAATAAAAATAGTTTATGTGTTTTCCACATACTCAATTTACATTTTTTAAGAAGTTAATTATTTTGAATTGAGTATATATTTACAGAGTGTTGGCACTGTACTCAAGTCTCGTATTCAGATAATGTTTCAGCAAATCTTCACAAGGTCTTTATAAGGGGATTATTATTCCTGTCTCTGTTTTGCAGAGGAGGAAGTTGAAAGCTAGAATATTTAGGTAACTTACCACGAACCACCCTGGCTGTAAGTGGTTGGGTCAGGGCCACTTTATCTACATTCATAGCTTCTGTTCACATTACGAATTTTCAGGATTCTGTGAGTAACAATATAAGCCTCTCACTAGATTGCGAACTAGTCATCTTTGTATCTCTTGAACCATCTTGCAAAATATTGGCACCTAGGATGATCTTAGCTTTATTTTTATAATTCAGAAATACAGAAATATGAACGGAAGAATAGATAAGATGTTGTCATCATTTTCATTACCTGTTTATTAGTAACATGATATGAAAATCCAGATTCCCTAGAAACTATGGTGAATTGTATATCTTAAGACATAGACCTAGATAATATTAATTATGTCACATCATTTTTTCCTGAAATGAAGAGAAGAAGCACACTGAGAGTCTCCATGGATAGGTGATGGTGGCATCACACTCCAAGAAGACAGTATTGGATTTGAAGCAGAACAACGGTCCCAATATATCCTTGTCTTTTAAAACTTGGTCATTTGAGATTAATTAAAATAGTGAACCCTGTATTCAAATGACACAAACATAATTTTACAGTATAACATCTTTCCACATTTTATAGTTGTTTTTTGTTTGTTTGTTTTTTGAGACAGAGTTTTAAGTTGTTGCTGTGGGTAGAGTGCTGTGTGTCATCACAGCACACAATAACTTCCAACTCTTGGGCTCAAGTGAGCCTCTTGCCTCAGTTTTTCTCTTTTTTAGTAGTGGGGGGTCTCACTCTTGCTCAGGCTGGTCTCAAACTCATGAGCTCAGGCAATCCACCCACCTAGGCCTCCCAGAGTGCTAGGATAACGGGTGTGAGCCACCACACCTGACTTCTACATTTTATAATTGACAATATTAATTGGTGACATGAGAGACCTCCATACTTGTTTTTATGCTGTAATTAAGCCTAAAACACATACCATGACACTGAATTCTGGAAATTATTTATAAATCAAGTTAAAGTTTATTTTAAAGAGAAGACCAAGTACAAGTACGCACACACACGGAAGTTAGTGTCGTGTATGTGCATGCATATGTGAGCATGAATATGAAAGAAATACTGAATATTTTTAAAAAATCATAAACCTGTTGCTTAGGAAATTTATAGAGTTCAAAGGGTAGTGGGTAAGGAGGCAGAACAGTATAACTTCATATTTAAAGTATTAGCAAAAACGTGCTTTGAATGAGTAGGTAAGCCACCTGCACAACTGATTCTACGTGTGTATTTATTGTTAATTAATGTATCATGAAAAAATGAATGGCCAGTGTTTGTCTAAATTAAGAGATAATATTTTGGGAGATAAGAGTTAAAATAAAAGTTACATAGAATATGGAAAATGTATTTTGGGGATTATGAGGGTCATCTCTAAACAGACAATCATCTATAGTTGGCTGAAACTGGGATGACCCATAAGTATTAAGATATCGTGCAAAGTCACAAGAGTAAACATTTTGATGGAAGCTGATTTTCACCTGGGCAGCTCTATATGGTGAGTTCCAAGTAGGAGTGAATAGCAGAAAAGATTTATTTATTGACCGCTATTTTTTCTTCTAAGGTTTGATTTTGTAGTACAAGCAGTTTAGCCTAAATTGATACTACTGGTCTGACAGGTTTTTCTATTTGTAAAAAAGAAAAAGAAATAAAAATAAATGCTTAAATAGGTAGAATTTGGAATTTTGAGGTTAAATCAATTCATGTCTACTTTGAACCATTTTGCTACTTATTTTGTCTCTTATTTTTGGTTGCATGAATAAAACTCACCTATTGTCCTAGGAAAGAACTGAGTCATTTTTACTACATCAGCATTGGTGTTAAACTCCTTCCAAATTGATAGTTTACAAGTGAGCACCATACCCCAGCTTCTGAGAGTCAGCCAATCAGTGATAGCCCCACCTTCTGAGAGTCAGCCAATCAGTGATAGCTCCAGCTTCTAAGAGTCAGCCAATCAACAACAGCTGCTCTTCAATAACCAGACCTCCAGGCTAAAAGCCAATGGATGAGCTCTTTATGAGATGTTCCTGAAAGCTCACCAATCCTGAATTCCAATGCCCATCACCCTGTATTTGATCAGAAATTTGCTTTGGTAAGGTATGTCTTAAAAACACTGTTGTGCCTTTCCTGATAAGCGACAAATTCAGCTTCTTGTTTCAGATATTGTAGTGGGAGGCTCTTCCTTCAGTCTTTGAGAAAAAGTGGCATTCCTAATATAGGAATTACAAGAAACAGAGCACAGTATTCTTTTATCCACCAAAATCTGCTCCTGTCTCAACTGTTCCTTGAGTATGGAGTGTGCATCTTCATTTACTATTTACTAGTTTGTATTCCTTTTCTTTTTCTTTTCTTTCTTTCTTTTTGTTGTTGTTGTTGTTGCAGTTGTCATTGTTGTTCAGCCCGCTCAGGCTGGGCTCAAACCCGCCAGCCTCGGTGCGTGTGGCTGGTGCCTTAACTACTGTGCCACAGGCGCCAAGCCTCCTTTTCTGTTTCTAAAGCCAAGATGCGTGTCCTATTGGTGGTTGGGGGTACTGTTTTGCTGGTACACAGGTGAGCTTTAAAATGTGTGTTTGTGTGTGTGTGTGTGCATCTTCTTTAACATGTATTGGAATAATATAGAGCCAGCATATCAAATCACTGATTTGGGGAATGTTATTGCTTAAATCAAAACACGTGTAGGATGTTGCTATGGTCTGAATGTTTGTTTCCATAAAAGAATTCATACTTATAATGGTATTAGAAGGTGGGGCATTTGGAAGGTGATTAGGTTACAAGGGCTCCACCCTTATGAAAGGTTTTACTATGCTATTTTTAATACCAAGTATTTACATTTTTTTCTTCTTTCTTTTTATTTGCAGTTTTTGGCCGGGGCTGGGTTTGAACCCACCACCTCCTGTATATGAGCCCCTGGCGCCGCCCATATTTACATTCTTTTAACCTCTTATGTATTACCTGGTTATTCAAGTACTTCCTTTGTTATGCCCATCTTCATCTTGCTAAGGGTTTTCAACATGCCACCTTTAAGACAGGAAGCTCAGGTGAAAGAGTTTAGTAATAACTGCAAACCTCCAGCTTCTCCTTGTAAGGTATTAGCTTACAGGTATTAGCTCTTGTCAAATTCAAATTCAGCTTGCATTAAGGATTCCTCCTCCCCTACCTAAAGCCCCTTACATAGGGTTTCCACCCCTGGAAGCACTTTGAGGTGTGAGCCTCCTCCCAGCTTGGCAGATCAGTAATGGACCCTTGCTTAATTTGGACTCAGTGTGCTGGCATTTCTCTATTCTGCTCTCTTTGGGTATAACACTTTAACTCGAGTTATTCATATTAGCCAGTGTCTCTAGGTTTTAGAATTTGTTGTCATGGAGTGCCATGTAATATTCTTTTGTCTCTTTGAGTTTCTTTTTCTATATGTGATTATATCTCCTTTCTCCTCCATTATCTTGCATTTTTTCACAATTTCTCTTACTTTTTTCCCCTTAATTTGGATTATAAGATGTTTATCTCTATGGGGTGAACTCATCAAAGAAGGAGCTTTTGAATTTCTCTTCTATTTTCATTTTGTTTAGTTTTCTAGTTCATTACTTTCAGATTGCATTAAGTTAATTCTCTTTTCCTACACTACTTTGGTAAATTCTGATGCTTTGCAAGATGAACATTAACTTCCCCTAGTTTTGTTCTTTCTTTAATATAAAGGCATTTAAGGTTATAGCTTTTGCCATGAATATTGCTTTTTGCTGTTTTTATGTGATAGTATAAAGTAATTTTTTATTTCATTCTTTCCAGATAGGATATAATTTTAGTTTTACATCCTCTTTAGGCCAAAGGTTATATAAGAAAGTGATTCATAATTTCAAAGAGGATAAGATTTTTATCATTTAAGATTTTCTTAAATGACATTTCTTATTTGTTATATTTGGTTATTTTCTTTTTCTTTTATTTATTTATTTGAGACAGTCTCAGTATGTTGCAGGTCGTGTACTGTGTTGTCACAGCTCACAGCAATCTCAAACTCTTGGGCTTAAGTAACTCTCTTGCCTCAGCTTCCCAAGTAGCTGGGACTACAGGTGCCCAGCCACAACACCTGGCTAATTTTGTTGTGGTTATCATTGTTGTTTGGCAGGCCTGGGCTGGGTTTGAACCCACCAGCACCGGTGTACGTGGCTGGCACCATAACCACTGAGCTATGGACGCCAAGCCTATATTTGATTATTTTCAGTACAGTCTTTATGATAAAAAAGTTAGTAAAGTCTAATTTGTATACAAATATGTTATTAATTTTTATGAATTTACATTGAATGTAACAAAGTATTTTATATTGCCCAATTTAAGATTCCTTACTCATTTAAATTAAGTTGATTAGTATCATTAAACTTCTCTATGTTCTTACTAATATTTTGTCTACTAGACCTTCTTGATTCTGAAAAATAATAATTGAAATATGCTGTCATTTATTTTTATATAGTTTAGTTGAATTACCAGTGGTATTTGCTTTATTTAATTTTTGTTTTGTTATCTACGGAGTCATGATGGTATTTCCTGCTTCATAAATTATACTTAATACAATGTAATTTTTCTATTTAGGAATTTTAACTTTAAATTCTACTCAGTCTAATAGTAATATGAGTACCCGATTTTTCAAATTATATTTGCCTAACCTTTATTTATTCCTTTATTTTAAAACTTTACCATTTCATTTTTAACTCTGTTTCTAACACATAGTATTTAGCCTAGATTTGGTTTTTATTTCATCTAACATTCTCTGTTTTTTTGGGAGAATTCAGTGTTTTACATTTTGCATCATATGTATTTGACTTGATTTCTTCTCCTTACTTTGTTATTCATTTTCATCTTTTTATTTTTCCTTAGTTTGCTTGTATGATTGTTATTAACTTATTAATTTGCTTTTTCCTCTTTGCTAACTTTGAAGTCCTACCCTTAGGTTAAGCAGTTAGTTAGAAATGAGTAGGGTGGATAGTGGATGTTATTATGGATCAGGCTGGCCTGAGTTGTCATGGGAATGGGGCTAATTGAGACCTAATGGGATCAAGATGTTGCAGGTGGGTTGCTTTGAGATAGAGGCTACTCAATATCCCAGGGACTGACTTCTTCTTCTTTTTTTTTTTTTTTTGCATTCTTACTTATCCATTTATTCAGTATTGTTTCAAAATATAGAAACTATAACTTTTGAAAAATATTCTTATTTTCTGAATAGTCTACAAAATTTATTTATTTTATTTATTTATTTTTTATTGTTAGATCATAGCTGTGTACATTAGTGCAATCAAGGGGTACTACGTGCTGGTTTCATATACAATCTGAAATATTCTCATCAAACTGTTCAACATAGCCTTCATGGCATTTTCTTAGTTATTGTAGACTTTTGTATTCTGCATTTAGTAGGTTTCAACTGTATCCATTCTAAGATGCACCATAGGTGTGACCCCACTGCTCCACCCTAACCTACCCCATCTCTTTCCCTCCCTTGGCCCTTTCCCCATATTCTTGTGCTATAGTTGGGTTATAGCCCTCATATAAAAGCTATGAATTAGCTTCATAGTAAGGCTGAGTACATTGGATACTTTTTCTTCCATTCTTGAGATACTTTGCTAAGAAGAATATGTTCCAGCTCCATCCATGTAAACATGAAAGAGGTAAAGTCTCCATCTTTTTTTAAGGCTGCATAATATTCCATGGTATACATGTACCACAATTTGCTAGTCCATTCGTAGGTCAATGGGCACTTGGGCTTCTTCCATGACTTAGCAATTATGAATTGGGCTGCAATAAACATTCTGGTACAAATATCTTTGTTATAGTGTGATTTTTGGTCTTCTGGGTATATACTTAGTAAAGGAATTATAGGATTGAATGGCATGTCTATTTTAGATCTCTAAGTATTCTCCAAACATCCTTCCAAAAGGAACATATCAGTGTGCATTCCCACCAGCAGTGTAGAAGTGTGCCCTTTTCTCCACATCCATGCTAACATCTCTGGTTTTGGGATTTTGTTATGTGGGCTACTCTTACTGGGGTTAGGTGACATCTCAAAGTAGTTTTGATTTGCATTTCTCTGATGCTTAAGGATGATGAGCATTTTTTCATGTGTTTGTAGATCGTGCGTCTGTCTTCTTTAGAGAAGTTTCTCTTCGAGTCCTTTAGCCACCCTGAGATGGAATCACTTGTTCTTTTCTTGCTAATACTTTTGAGTTCTCCATGGATTCTGATTATTAAGCCTTTATCAGAGGTATAACCTGCAAATATTTTCTCCCATTCTGAGAGCTGTCAGCCTGCTTTACTTACTATGTTCTTGGCTGTACAGAAGCTTTTTAGTTTTATCAGGTCCCAGTCATATATTTTTGATACTGCTTCAATTGCCTGCGGAGTCCTCCTCATTAAATATTCACCCAGGCCGATTCCTTCAAGAGTTTTCCCTGCACTTTCTTCAAGTATTTTTATAGTTTCGTGTCTTAAGTTTAAATCTTTTATCCAGTGAGTCTATCTTAGTTAATGGTGAAAGGTGTGGTTTCAGTTTCAGTCTTTTTTTTTTTTTTTTTTCAGTTTCAGTCTTTTACAGATCATCAGCCAGTTCACCCAGCACCATTTGTTAAATAGGGAATCTTTCCCCCACTGAATGTTTTTAATTGGCTTGTCGAAGATCAAATAACGGTAAGTAGCTGGAGTCATCTGTTGGTTCTCTATTCTGTTCCAGACATCTACTTCTCTGTTTTTGTGCCACTACCATGCTGTTTTGATCACTATCAATTTATAGTACAGTCCCAGGTCTGGTAGCGTGATTCCTCCTGCTTTGTTTTTATTTCTTAGTAATGTTTTGGCTATTCGAGGTTTTTTCTGATTCCATATAAAACTAAGTATTATTTTTTTAAGATCTTTAAAATGTGACAATGGAGCTTTAATAGGAATTGCATAAAAATTATACATTGCTTTGGGTAGTATAGACATTTTAACAATGTTGATTCTTCTCAGCCATGAGCATGGTATGATTTTCCATTTGTTAACATCTTCAGCTATTTTTTAAAGTTTCATAGTTTTCTTTATAGAGATCTTTCATGTCCTTTGTTAGATAAACTCCCAAATATTTCATCTTCTTTGGCACTACAGTGACAGGAATAGAGTCCTTGACTGTTTTTTCAGCTTGGCTATTGTTGGTATATATAAAAGCTACAGATTTATGGGTGTTGATTTTGTAGCCTGAGGCACTGCTGTATTCCTTGATCACTTCTAAAAGTTTTGTAGTAGAATCTCTAGGGTTTTCCGGATATACAATCATGTCATCTGTGAAGAGCGAAAGTTTGATCTCTTCTGACCCTATGTGGATACCCTTGATCGCCTTTTCTTCCCTAATTGCAATGGCTAACACTTCCATTACAATGTTAAAGAGCAATGGAGACAATGGGCAACCTTGCCTGGTTCCTAATCTAAGTGGAAATGATTTCAATTTAACTCCATTCATTACAGATATTGGCTGTGGGTTTGCTGTAGATGGCCTCTATTAGTTTAAGAAATGTCCCTTCTATACCAATTTTCTTAAGTGTTCTGATCATGAAGGGATGCTGGATATTGTCAAAAGCTTTTTCTGCATCAATTGAGAGAATCATATGGTCTTTATCTTTTAGTTTATGTGCTGAATTACATTTATAGATTTACGTATATTGAACCAGCCTTGAGACCCCTGGATAAATCCCACTTGGTCATGGTGTATAATTTTTTTGATGTGTTGTTGGATTCTGTTTGTTAGGATCTTACTATTTTTGCATCAATATTCATTAGTGATATTGGTGTATAATTTTCTTTTCTTGTTGAGTCTTTCCCTGGCTTAGGGATGAAGGTGATGTTTGCTTTGTAGAATGTGTTGGGTAGTATTCCTGCTTTTTCTATATTTAGGAAGAGGTTTAGTAATATAGGTACTAGTTCTTCTTTAAAGGTTTGGTAGAATTCTGATGTAAAGCCATCTGGTCCTGGGCTTTTCTTTTTAAGGAGATTTTGTATAGTTGATGCTATTTCAGAACTTGATATAGGCCTGTTCAACATTTCCACTTCATTCTGGGTAAGTCTTGGTAGTTGGCATACTTCCGAGTATTGGTCAATTTCTTTCATATTTTCATATTTCTGAGTGTAAATTTCTTGTAATATTTGTTAAGAATTTTTTAAATTGCTGAGGGGTCTGTTGTTTCATCTTTACCATTTCTGATTGATGAAATTAGAGATTTTACTCTTTTTTTCCTGGTTAGGTTGGCCAAAGGTTTATCTATTTTATTGACCTTTTCAAAAAACCAACTTTTGGATTTATTGATCTGTTGTATAATTCTTTTGTTTTCAATTTCATTTAATTCTGCTCTGATTTTGGTTAATTCTTTCCTTCTGCTGGGTTTGGGATTAGAGTGTTCTTCCTTCTCCAGTTGCTTGTGATATCCCATTAAGTTATTAACTTCCTCTCTTTCTGTTTTCTTGAGGAAGGCTTGCAGTGCTATAAATATCCCTCTTAGGACTGCCTTTGCAGTATCCCAGAGGTTCTGATAGTTCGTGTCTTCATTGTTGTTTTGTTCCAAAAATTTGGTGATTTTCTTTTTAATCTTGTCTATAACCCATCTATCCTTCAGCATAAGGTTATTTATCTTCCATGTTCTTGTATGGGTATGCAGATTCCTGTTATTGAGTTTAACTTTTATTCCATCATGGTCTGAAAAGATGCAAGGAATAATTTCTATTTTTTAAAATTTGCTGAGGTTAGATTTGTGGCCTAGGTTGTGGTCAATTTTGGATTATGTTCCATGGGCTGATAAGAATGTGTATTCAGTTTTCTTGGGATGAAATGTTTTGTAGATGTCTGTTAAGTCCAGATGTTGAATGGTTAAGTTTAAATCTAAGATTTCTTTGCTTAGCTTCTTTTTGGAGGATCTATGCAGCACTGCTAAAGGGGTGTTAAAATCTCCAACTACTATGGAACTGGAGGAAATCAAGTTGCTCATGTCTGTTAGTTTCTCTTATAAATTGAGGTGTGTTCTGGTTGGGTGCATAAACATTAATAATTGAAATCTCATCATATTGGTATTACCTTTAACAAATATAAAGTGTCCATCCTTATCCTTTCTTATTTTGGTTCGTTTAAAGCCTGTTGTGTCTGTGAATAGGATTGCAATGCCGGCGGCGCCTGTGGCTCAAAGGAGTAGGGCACCGGCCCCATATACTGGAGGTGGTGGGTTCAAACACAGCCCCGGCCAAAAACTGAAAAAAAAAAAAAAAAAAAAAAGGATTGCAATGCCTGCTTTTTTCTCCTTTCCATTTGCCTGGAGTATAGATGACCATCATTTCACCTTGAGTCTATATTTGTCTTTTAATGTAAGATGCGATTCTTGTATGCAGCAGATATCTGGCTTGAGTTTTTGTATCCAGTCAGCCAACCTGTGCCTTTTTAGAGGACAATTTAAACCATTCACGTTAATTGAGAATGTTGATAAGCTTTTCGAGAGTCCAATGGACATTTTTAATCCTTTTGCGACTGTGGAAGTTGGAATTTGATGAAAAGTTTCTGGACGGGTTTACTTTTGTGGTGGAGGATTATGCTGGTCTTTATGGAGGATAGGTCTGAGAATATCCTGGGGAGCTGGTTTAGTTGTGGCAAATTTCTTCAACATGTCATTGATGTACTTAATTTCTCCATCATAAATGAAACTCAGTTTAGCTGGGTACAGGATCCTGGTTTGAAAGTTACTTTGTTTTAGGAGATTAAAAGTCAATGACCATCCTCTTCTAGCTTGAAAGGTTTCAGCAGAGAGATCTGCAGTTATTCTAATATTCTTACCCTTGTAGGTGATGGCTTTCTTTCGTCTGGCTGCTTTCAGAATTTTCTCCTTCATATTAACTTTAATGAAATTGATTATGATGTGTCTGGGGGATATCTTATTTGGGTTGTGTCGTGCTGGAGTTCTGAAACTGTGTGCTATGTGAATTTCAGAATCTCTTGGCTTGTCTGGGAAGTTCTCCTTTATAATCTCATGGAGAGGAGACTCTGTGCCTTGTGAAGCCACTTCATTGCTTTTGGGGATCCCTATAAGATGAATATTGGTTTTCTTTGAATTATCCCAGAGCTCTCTGAGAGAGTGATCTGTTTTTGCCCTCCATTTCTCTTTCTCTTTGAGAGGTTGGGAGCATTCAAAAGCTTTGTCTTCAATGTCAGACATCCTTTCTTCTGCTCGCTCTATTCTGTTACTGAGGGATTCTACTGTGTTTCTCAGATCTTTGAGGGCTGCAACTTCTTGTCTCAATGTGTCAACATCTTTGGTCATTTGGTCTTTGAATTCGTTGAATTCTTGAGATATCTTTTGGGTTACTGCTTGGAATTCAAATTCAATCTTATTTGCTATCCAGATTCTGAATTCAATTTCTGACATCTCAGCTATTTGTTTGTGCATGGGATCTTGTGCTGTGTCTGCCCCATTGTTCCATGGGGGAGTTGATCTACTCTGATTATTCGTATTGCCAGAGTTTTTCCATTGATTTCACCTCATGATTGTTTTTCACTATTGCCTGTGGCCATCCTCAGAGTTGGGGAGGTGTGTCTCCAAGATTAGACCCCAGCAGGATCACTCTATTGTTGCTGGATCTTTGTAGGGAGTGACCCTGTGTAGCTCCTCTGGGGCTGCCCCATCCAGGGAGTTCTGGTTGTGGGAGCAGCTCCGGAGTGTGACACACCCGGATCCAGCAACAGGGTGGGGGGTGTTGCACACGGTTCTAGGAGTGCCTGGCGCCCAGTGACTTTGGCACAAAGGGCCAAGTCTCCAGCAGTCTCTGGCCAGGAGAAGGTCTCCGGAGTGCACATGGCTACCAGAGTCCCTGGCCAGACGAAGGGTCGGTGAGGAGGCAGGGAGGGTACAGGAGGGAGGACACGGGGTTGCACGCCTCCTGGAGTTCCTGTTCAGGGCATGTGGAGGCCCTGTGTGTACCGGGTCCAGGTGGGTGCAGATGGGGTCACGGGTCGCTATGCAGTTCTCATGGAGGACCGGGTGGGTGCAGATCATGGGTCGTGGTGGAGCTCTTACTGGGGCCAATCGCCAATCGTGGTGCAGCTCTTTCAGAGGTGGGGCGGGTGCCGATTGTGGGTTGCAGTATAGCTTTTCTGGAGATCCGGCAGGTGCGATCGCGTGTTGCAGTGCAGCTCTTCTGGAGGTCAGGGCAGGTGCCGATCCTAGTCTACGACTTATACGAGCAGCAGCAACTGCAGCAGCACCTCCCGGTGGCAACGCCCTATCCCAGGGACTTTCTGACATGACAGACAGATGTTGTCCTAATGACTTGGATTGTTTTGGGAACATCCTGATTAGGACCCTAAGGAGGGGCCTCCCATGAAAGTATAAATGATATGTCAAAGGGGTCTCCAAGGACTGACCTATCAGAGGTAGAGAAACTATGAAGTAGAGATATGGTCAAGGCCTCCATAGAGGGTCTTTGGAGCATGTGCACGGTTGAGGTAACAGTGTCCCTAAATGAACTATCCTTATTAACATAGTAAAAATCACACCCAGGACAGTTATGACAGTTTACAAATACTATGGCAACCCCTGGAAATTGCTTTACAAGGATAGAAAAGGGGAGGGTTCCCAATCCGGGAATTCTCCACTCTTTTCCAGGAAATATAATGAATATTCCATCCCTCACTTAAAATTGGAGAATCAGCCTACAAGGAGAAATCTTGTTAAATCCAGTGTCTCCTCCACTCACAGGGGCTGACCTATTCCTTTTTTAGAATGTACTATGCTTTAATCTTTAATAAAACTTTGGCACTTTGCCTGTTTGCACTTGCTCACTCTATTCATTCATTCTGTCAACTTGGTACCAGTAACCATTCTCCAGTGCTGGGAACCAAGAACATGGGAACACAGGGACCTGATATCTGGTTCCTGAACACCTGACACTACTGTCATTTCATCTTTCCTTAAAGATTATCTTCCTTTTCCTTGTGCTCATAATTATGTGTGTATTTATTTAATATTAGACAAAAACTAAATTGTAACGCTTGCAGTTTTTGGCCAGGGCCGGGTTTGAACCTGCCACCTCTGGTATATGGGGCCGGCACCCTACTCCTTTGAGCCACAGGTGCTGCCCCCAAATCACAACTCTTTCCCTACTAAGGTTCTCTGTTTTACTGCTTCTTTTCTTCTGCTGAATAAGACAAGTTATTTGGAATATTTCCACTTGCCCACTAGCTTTCCTTTAATGCCATCTGCACCCCATATGAGACTTCTGGAAGGCTTTTATTTTACTCTTCTTTCTCCCATCCAAATTCTATCCCAAATAATTTAATACTATTAGCTTCCAATAATTATTAGAATTTTCATTGCAGTAGGCCTCTTCTATTTTAAGAATTCTTGTTTATCACTTAATTAAAAAGCCCCAGATTGCCTATGATTATTCAGTTATGTTTAATTATAAATATAATACCAAGTTCTTTGTTAACCAGTTTTACATCTTCATTCATTGTATCTATCATGAAGATCAGATTGATTTATTCTCTGGTTTGAGTTCTGAAGTGTTTCCTCAGGTGGGATAGGTGGGTGAAGTAATCTCTGCAAATAACATTCTTATAATCGTCAGTGAATAATATCATATTACAGATCCAGTCCTTTATTCTAAGGCATCTGTGGATATTGTTCTATCTTATAGCTTTGGGACTGCAAAACTTCATTACCAGTCTCAATCTTATTCCTCTGTAAAATACCTGTTTCTGTACAGATGCATTACATATGTATTTGTCTTTATCATTACTGTTCAGAAATTTTATGAAGACATGCCTAAGTGTATTATCTCAGCAGTCTTATCTGGAACTTGACAATCTATTTAAATTTGCTAATTTAGTTATTCAGCTTAGTGATGTTTTCTTTAATAATATGTCTAATGGTTGTCTCTTTATCTTTTTCTCATTCTGGAAATTCTATTTTTCTCATGAATATATCTTCAAATATGTCCACATATCCCCAGATCCTTCCATAGTTTTCTTTGTCTTCCTCTGTGATTTAACATATTCTTTCACCTGATCTTCCAACCCACCAATTTGAACACCCATGGTGCTAGTCTTCTCTTTTGCTTCATCCTATTAAATCATTAGAATCAAAAAGTCATGTGGATTTAGTTCCAGAAACTGGGCCAAGTGCTATACTTGGATCTCTCGATGTATTCCTCTACTTCTTTTAAATCTGGTTTTAAAGGGAATAGCTCTGTTTCTTTAGTGGTCTATCTGCATTTTTCTGTTCAGTCTGTTTTCTGGCTGATGGGCCTTGTTAATAGGATATCATTTTTCTGTGTCTGTTGATTCAGATACATCACCTGGGGGCCTCCTGAGAGCGGCAAAAGCTGCAGCCATCTCTACCCTCTGATTCACGTTACATACAGCAGATGGTCCATCTATCCTTGCTCAGTGCACAAAAGCAGAACTTCTCTATTTCTGAGGTTTCTTTTGTTTTCCAAATTTCAGAGGTAGAGATGAGTAAACCCAACTGTTTGATTTCTCCTTAGTTTCTTATGGTCAGACACTCCCTGAAGTTCAGGAGAGCTAAAATTAACTTTCTCCCCAAGATGGGCAGCTTTCAGATCTTTGCCTTAAGCTTTTATACTGAGCCCTAAAGTTCTGACCCAAAGGGGAAAAAATACGGAAACAGGTCTTGCTTACTCCTGCCAATTGGCCTCTGAGTTGGGGGTCACAGCCCTGAGTAGAAGCCATCATCCTTCCAGAATTCCATTTATGTTCTTTTTGTACATAAGAATGTACAAAAGGGGAATAGTTTTGAAAGCTCATCTACTTAAGCCTAATAGTAGTCCTGCCTTATCCACTAATTCACAGCCCTAGTTTGAATTAATTATCCACCTCTCTAGTCTTCAGAGTCCTTATCACTGAAATAGATTCCTTCTACTAGTCTAAGATGTCTGTTCCCCATCTCTCAGCATGTTAGTTGGCTCAGCTGTGGAACTGCCATACATTCAACTGAGAATTGCCACTCCCTGCATCAATTCTGAGTAAGAAAATTATTTTGGAGTAAAACTTGGCAAAACAAGATCTTTAGTTGCCAACAAATTATTCTGCAAGATTTCAAAACATTAAGTTTTAGCATTTACGCTCAAAGTTAAGCCAATTTTGCTTAAGGGAACACTATTGTTTGAGTTAAAAAAAAAAAAAAAGCAAACCTAAATTGTGGTTATGCATCTGGCATTTCTAATATAAGTACAAAAGCAATAGATTTGCCTGTTTTTTTCCCCCTTAAATCACACAAGCTGCAAAACATATATACACATAGGAAATTACTTTTTATATTTAAAAAGTTAAAATCAAATTGTGACTGCAAAAACTTGTTCTTTAGAAGTATGAGGAAAAAAATGCCTAAGAATATTTACAGTACGTTATTCTTTTGTAGAGAGGCGTTTCCCTCTTTTTTTTTTTTTTAAATAAGATTGCGTTTAACTAGATACAGTGATTGAAGAAGCTACAAAATTAAGTACCAGGTGCACCCTCTTACTGGCTCATATGGAGCATTTTATCAATCTCCTTGATACTGTATGTTCTCTCTGCCTGGACTGTCCTTCCTGTCTCCTTCCTTTATCTACAATTTCAAGGTTTAATGATCATTCAATTTCTAGCATTGATTCTCTTGATTCCAGTAACCATGAGTGTTGGGTTAGGAATTTGGAAAATTTAAAGTTAGATCCCATGGCCTCAAAGTCTTATAGATGAGTCTGTAAATTCTGGAAGGCCCTTTAGAGCCCTTTGTGTTTATTATCATTATATATGTAAGCTTTTCCCGTCCCCTCCCAGAGGATAAGCAGTTTGTAAGTAGTTGTCTGTATCTTTTTCTTGTCTCTGATTCCCCTTAAGGAATAAGACCAGTCCTTTAGACAATAGATGTTCATTATTTGGCACTAAAATAATTTGAGTTACTATCTATCACACTTATAATCCCGTGATTCACAAAGCAGAAGAATTAGTGCTAGAATCCAAAGATTCTGGTAGGTAGAAGCTGCTCTCCACCAAGTGCAGTTTATGCTTATCATGGCCAGCTGGGTGCAGTGGCTCATGCCTGTAATCCCAGCACTCTGGGAGGCTGAGGCAGGTAGATTGCCTGAGCTCACAAGTTTGAGACCAGCCTGAGCTAGAGCAAGACCCTGTTTCTAAAAATAGTTGTGGCAGGCGCCTGTAATCCCAGCTACTTGGGCAGCTGAGGTGAGAAAATTACTTGAGTCCAGGAGTCTGAGGCTGCTATGAGCTGTGATGGCACAGCACTCTACTGGAAGTGAAAGTGAGACTCTGTCTCAAAAAAAAAAAAAAAAAATGCTTACTGTAATGGTAACCATTTAGTTCATTACTGCATGTTCACAAATAAACCTTAAATTTTCTCTGTTGAAAAGTGAGAAACTATTCTAAAGTGAGAGTCAAATCAAATTACATCATGATTTTCCTTGACCTAGAATGGAACAAAGTATTTCTTGAGTTTTTCTCTCTTTTCGTTTCAAGAGTTTTTCTTTTCTTTTTTTCTTTCCTTTTTTTTTTTTTTTTAACCTCCTGATGTCCTAGACTGCAGTTTAAGTGATGGATAGATTTGGAATCAAATTGTATGCACTCTAACTGTCCCTGCTATTGCTGCTGTGCAATTGTGCTAGAGTGGCAAATGAAGGATTAGAGGGTAACTCTCCAGGGGCAGTGAAAATACACATCAATCTGTTCCTGCCGCAGGGCAATGTGGATGATGTAAAAGCGGGAAGCCAAAGATCACAGCATATTGTTCTTTTGGAGGGAAGGGTCATTCTGAGAAAAATATAACAATAACGACTATTTACTTCTCATCTGTGGCTATCTAACACCCTCTCACTCCTTACACACATACCTAACACACCCACACACACCTTTACACATACACACTCAGAGCAAAATATGGGCTCACAAGGATTATCATAACCTGTTGAGGATCAGATTGCTAGAAAATGGCAACTTATTCCATTCTACGATGAATGGCCTAGGATAGGTTTTGCAAGAAAGGCTCGTGTTAATTCTAGAGAGCTAACATTTGCAAAATTCCCTGCCTCTCTCATTTCTGCTGGTTGCTGCTACAGAAGAGAAGTGAAGATGTCCTTCCAGTCCCTCCCTGTGTGCAAGTCATAGCAACTGCGGGAGATTCGTTGAGCCTTTACCAACAGGAATGTTATATGAATGACTGGCAACTCTGGAAAAGGAACTTCCTGGGCATTTTCAGAAATGGTAGCTAGATGTTCTGTTTCTATTGTTTCTCTTGCTGAAAGAAAGAAAACAGCATTCCTCTCTTCTCTCCTTTTCTCTGCCTATTTTGGAGTATTTGGGGAGTTTGAGGTGAGAATATGAAGGAGGTTGGAGAAGATTTCGGAATCTCAGGAGTCCTGGATACAAAACACACAACTGATCTATTTTTAGATCTCTAAGTGTTCTCCATATCTCTTTCCAAAAGGAATGTATTAATTTGCATTCCCACCAGCAGTGCAAAAGTGTTCCCTTTTCTCCACATCTGCCCCAGCATCTCTGGTCTTGGGATTTTGTGATGTAGGCTAGTCTCACTAGGGTTAGATGGTATCTCAAAGTAGTTTTGATTTGCATTTCTCTGATGATTAAAGATGATGAGCATTTTTTCATATGTCTGAAGGCCGTGCGCCTGTCTTCTTCAGAGAAGCTTCTCTTCAAGTCCCTTGCCCAGCCTGCGATGGGATCCCTTGTTCTTTTCTTGCTAATGCGTTTGAGTTCTCTGTGGATTCTGGTTATTAAACCTTTGTCGGAGAGATAACCTACAAATATCTTTTCCCATTCTGAGGGCTGTTACCTTGCTTTACTTACTGTGTTCTTGGCTGTGCAGAAGCTTTTTAGTTTGATCAAGTCCCAGTAGTGTATTTTTGAAGCAGCTTCAATTGCCCAGGGGGTCCTTCTCATAAAAAAACTCGCCCAACCCAATTTCTTCAAGGGTTTTCCCTGCATTCTCTTCTAGTATTTTTATAGTTTCATGTCTTAGGTTTAAATTTTTAATCCAGTGAGAGTCTATCTTGGTATTTGGTGAGAGGTGTGGGTCCAGTTTCAGTCTTCTACAGGTTGCCAGCCAGTTCACCCAGCACCATTTGTTAAATAGGGAATCTTTTCCCCATTGAATGTTTTTAATTGGCTTGTCAAAGATTAAATAACGGTAATTAGCTGGATTCACCTCTTGGTTCTCTATTCTGTTCCAGACATCTACGTCTCTGTTTTTGTGCCAGTACCATGTGTTTTGATCACTATCGATTTGTAGTATAGTCTGAGGTCTGGTACCATGATCATACTAATGTACACAGCTTTGATTTAATAAAAAAAATAAATAAATTGGAAAAAAAAAAACGACATACAACTGAGTCTTTGAGAGAGGCCTAGAACCTGGAACATGCAAAGGAATAAAACCCTTTGCAACAAGTCATTTCTTTGCTTTTTGGACAACCATAAATTAGGCAGAAGATATTTAACTGATTTGGTTTTTGTTTATTTTGTTTTGTAGGTATGTGTATTTATTTGGTCTTGGGTTCAGCTTCCCTATATCATCTGTATAATCATTTTCTAAATACCAAGGCTATAAAGCTCATTAAAAGCATGAGTCTTAGAGTCAAAAGACCTGGGTTCACACCCCCACCCTGTCATTCACTAACTGGATGACTGGCAGTTCACAGCCACAACAGCTGACTTCAGTCCTGGCTCTACCACTTACTAGTAGAGGGATCCTAGGCAAGTTACTTATTCTGAAGTATTAATTTCTGTATCTGTAAGATAGAGACTAATGATATTACTTAGTAATAGTTGCGGTAAGGACTTAATGAAGTAATGCATATGTGTTTATAGAGCTTTCAGAATGAGGTTGATACACAGTAAATGCTCAGTAAACATTAACCTTCTAAACTTATTCTATGAGCTCAACTATGTGTGTAAGCCTGGGGAGAAATTTTGCCATCTAGGAAGCTTACTTATTCAGAGGGACACTTGATGGCTGCTATGCCAAGTGAAGCAGGAGATCTCTTTATGCCCCAAACTGGAAATATGCTCTACCCTATCCACATGCACATGCTCCTTTGTAATGGGGATGTAGATACCAGTTTGTGGATAGTAACTGTAAATAACATGTCATGGTGGTGAATTCACTTACTGAACCTAAGAGGGATCCAGACTCTTCTATGACTCTAACCCAGAGTTACAGGCAGTGCCTTAGATGACCTGCTCTGCCAAGCTTTTGAAAAGTAAAGTAGTCCTGCTCTCAACTTTCCTCCAGTTCTCCTGCAAACACTAGCATAGATGCCATTTGAATCTCTTCACTGTGATACTTGAAGGCACAATTGTATACTAACATACATGCCCTTGAAAAAGGAAGGGAAAAATCTCATATACTTGATGACTTCTTTTGCTCAGATCTTTTGGCAAGCCATTTAAGTTAGGTTTTAATCATTATTGGTGACACTTCTGCTTGAGCTATAATGAATTATGTGCCTGCATATATGACACTTCAGGAGGAAAGAGTCTTAAGACAACACTAAAGCATTGGTCAGGTCTTCCCAGGAAACCACACAATCCTCATGGACCCCTGGGGATAACTTCAGATTTTCACAGATGTGATTGCTTCAAAAGGGTGACCTTCTGTGTAGTTCATATAATCAATTCCAGTCAGTTCTCCCTGTCTTCTTTTATTCCCCAAAGGGGAATAAATTTTCAAAAACAGAAGTGCCTAACTAAGAATGAAAAACACTATAGCATGAAGAGAGGAAAAAGAGAATTAAAGAGAGAAGAGGAAACCATATTGCAGTGGTTTAACTGCTTTCTCAGTTTCAGTCACCACAAAGTTTTCCTGGTTAACTTTTACAGTTCCCATTCATTTATCATTAACATAGCTAACAGCAGATGCCCACTGAAACCTATTTCAGTCTAGCAGATGAGCCCTGCTCCTTTGTTGGTAGTTGACATATGAGGACACTGACACTAAGCGTAGAAGTTACATGGCTACTAACTTTATCACCCAAAATAATGTTAACCTTTTCTGCAACTGACATGCAACAGACCAGTTGCTATTCACAATTGACAACACACAATTGAGTTTTAGACTTTATGACCCACCCTGAGGAAGGTTTAGGGGCTATGAACAAAGGAAGATGTGGGAACTCTGAAAGAATCACAGGGATATTTCACAGGTCACTTCCAAGTTGACTCAGTATTGCTCAGTGTGGAATAAACTCCTCAAGGCTAAGTTGGCAACATATTCACTTTTTACTCCACACATACAATTACAATTGTGGTAGATGAGGAGATGTGTCACACAGATTTTTCTCTGAATAGAGACTCGTTGCCCATTTGTGGGGAATGTGGCGGACCACAGCTGCAAAGAACTGGCTCATGTAAGGTCACAACCCATAGCTGTGTGTTGGGGCATAAGGGAATATAAAGTGCTAATTGTCCTAACTTGGGACATCTTTACCAAGCAACATTTGCTCCTGATGTCCTCTCCTTCCACTCTGGCATATGTCAGCTGAGACTTTTGGGATCTACATAACAGTTTGGCATCTGTCTACCCAATGGTGTTTCCTTCTTCTAACCTTTAAGAATTCTGATCCTTAATAAACTTCTTGCCCCCAACTCTTCATCTCGGCAAATGCTTCTGGAGATCACAGTCTGTAACTAGACACAGCCATAACTTCTCACTGGAATATTGCTTTTCAATTTTTTTTCCACTGGAATTTAAGCACCTCCATAGGGGGGTGCTTGAAATCATTGCACTGACATTCAGAAGAAGAAATAGTAAAAACTTTCCAACTATCTTGTTGGTATCCAATGTTAATTTAGTGAGAATAATGTGGGTCCATACAGGATCAAGTGAAGGCTGAGAAATTTATTTACAACTTATTAGTATGTAGAACTGAAAGTGGAAATATTTGTATAAAATAACACCTGACTTCAAGAGGATCACAGTCTCAGAGAGAGTAAGAGACTAAACAAACCAAGTATGTCTGGACCCAAAAAAGAGCTCAAAAAGTAAAAAGAATGCGGATTGGAGGGCATAAACTAGACAGAATAAAGACAGGAAGACAGAGAAGAAAATAAATGGCAAGGCAGAAAAAGGAATCCACATCAGCTTAGTGTCCAGAGACACCAGGGGAGAAATGTTTCTCTTGACTCAATATTCACATGATTGTTTGGAAACTAGGTTTTATTTCTAAGAAAGAGTGTTAAATATCACCATAAAAATGGGTAAAAAAAAAAATGGAAAAGAGAACCCATCAGTCTCTTTAAAGAGTTGTGAGTGACTTTCTACGAATTCAGAACAGCATTTTCTTGTGTCTCCTCGGTTATGGCTTCTGTTTTAGGCTCCCCTCACCTTTTGTGACCTTACCCAACAGGGATTCCGTTCTTCCACCCAAATGCATAAGCATCCCTTCTGTTCAGGAGAACCAGCTTTGTATATGGCGTGTATGTCGTCTCTTTGGTCCAGGCGGATGGGAGCAAGGTGGCCAAGCGAGTACAATCAAAGACTTGGATGAAGTCTAATAGACTGCTGGGCCCTTGCACTATATCAAAGTGAACACCAGCCAATGTCACATAAGAGCATGTGCAAATCAACTGCAGACATGAGGACACAGTGGAGGAAAAGATTCAACAGAACTGTAGTATTAAGGAATAATTTTTAAATAAGTCAGTTTTGAAAGAATATCTTAAGTTAGAAGAGATTAAGGAAAGTTTAAGAAGTTAAACAGTAGAATAAATGTAGAAAATCTTATGATTTATTCCTGAATAAAAAGTAGAAAAAATAAGATGATATAATAGCAAACTCTATTTCTAAAGACTAATTTTAATGCACTTCAACCTACTCTCACTTTTTCCTAACAACACCCTGTGAAAACTATAGAAACAGCAATTTTTGTCTTCGTTTTTTAAATGAGGATACTGAGGTTTGAAGAGGATAAAAGCCCATTTTTATAAATTGCATTCCTAGTTAGTGAAAAAGGTGGAATCTGTATCCTGCTATCTTGATTCTGAGTCTAAGATCTCTTCTCATTAGACCTTGATAAATGTCTTCTAGGATTGAAGAGGGCAAACACTAAGCTGCTAGGACCCTCATTCTTTATACAATCCAAGGAAAACTTGAAAGAAAATACAGAACTTTGTCCAGAAACAAGCCATCTGTTACAGAGCAGAGCAAAACAGCCAGGCATTCATGAGCCTCACATCAGTTCTGCCAGGATCAGGCTGGGCAGCCTCTGTTGCAAGCTGTTTAATCTCTAATTCCTGTGAATCAGGAACAATATCAACTGGTTGGTGAAGAGTTTGGAGAAATCTAGGGTAAAGTAAATGCAATGACAAACACCAAATTAATTTTAGCCAAGACCAGCTCTGCAAATTCATTCCCTTTCTTCATGTTTACCTCTGGCCAGATGCCTGTATTACTAAGAACAGTTTTCATGCCATTCAACCCATGATGTTTAGATAGTTTTAAGAATGATTAATGTGCAAAATCATTCTCATTTTAAAAGAGCCATGTATTAAAATCTGGGCTTGTTTTTGTATTCATTTGCTGAATGTTTTTACCAATTCTTTGTAATATATCAGCAGCAAAAAGGAATGATTGTAATGAATCTCTTATTCTCATTCCTGCTTTTTAATTCTTCTTAGTCTCTTCCATCTACATTTTTCGTTTTCCATCGTGGAAGGGGAAGTTACAGAAATGCTGCTTTCAAATGATTAGGAAGGAGGCATGACAGATCACATTGAATGCTATGCATTTTCCCAAAGGAATAGCAGAACTCGCAGATGGGTGTTTCGTGATAAGCAGACCTTCGCTGCTACTTTGGTAGAACAGCGCTTCTGTGAATGCGAAACATGGTCTTACCTGGGGGACTTTGCAATTGCTGTTGCATCTGATTGAACACCTTTACTACAGATATTTATCTTTCTAGCTTTCTCACCTTTAAGACTATTCAAAGTGACACACCTTAGTCAAATCTTTGACTAAACCTAATTACTCTAAGACTGCAATGCCCCCAGCATGCTCTACCCTTCTTTTCTACTTATTTTTTCCCCATAGAAATCATTCCCTTTTCCTAGTTTACTTGTAAGTTTAGTTTACTTGTAGTTTACTTCTAAGCTGGAGGCAGTAGATCTGAGTGACTGAGAGATGGACTCTGGAGCCAGCCTGCCTTGGCCCAAGTTCTGATTCTTCTTTCTACTATTTCTAAAATCTTGGCCAAATTTCTAAACATTCTCTATAATATAGGGATGGTAATATAGGAACTATCTCATTAGTGATATGATCAATGTCTGGCACTGTATACGTATTAGCAATTATGCAATTATTTTTGCCATTAGAATATATATTCTGTAAGGGGAAATAGATTTTGTTCCTTTTCACTAATGTGTCTCCAGCAACTAGCTTAGTTCTTGGCACATAGCAAATGCTCAGTAAGTATATTGAACAAGTAGATAAAGGAAGGACAAATGCTTGAAAAGAGGTAATTCCCTGTCTGCGTGCAGAGATGGGTGTCTATAGTTAATCCACATTAAGCTGCACACGAGGACACTAAGCTTGGTTGGTTTGAGTTTCTCAGATTTTTACTTTAGAAGCCCCTCTATGTATATAAGGTAGAGAATTGACATATTAAACTTTTTCCTTCTATATGTTCTAGTATCTGTGTGTGAGAGAGAGAGAGTGCGCGCTAAAGAGAAAAATTGCGTGGGGTGAAAATTTCAGAATTTGTAATTCCCATAATTTCCTCAAAGGTAGAAACTCTTTCTTCATGTCTCTGTGTTGGGAGATCATTTAGCAATGGGCACACAGTTCCACTGATGAAGGAGATGGTTTAAGGATGGAATGATCTGGAGCAGGATGAAGAGTCAGGAAAGCACCAGGGCTCTGGCAAAGCCTTCCAGCCAGAAGTTAGGCAGGTACATGGACATAGTGGATAGAATTGGTGCGGTGATATATTAACCAATGTATTTCTCCTTCCCAGATCTATTCCTCTTAGATATTACAAAAGAAAATGACCAAAAAAAAAAAAAAAAAAAAAAAAGTCAAAGCTCAGCTTTTGAGTGTCAAAATAAACTTTTGAAGATTGTGGCAGAGACAATAGTATGTGAGAAAAGAATTATGAGTCTCAAAAGCCTTGGTTTTGAGTTTCAAACTCCACAGCCCTGAGGGACACAGGGCATGAAGTTTAGGCACTAAGCAATGGATGGGAAAAAGTGCAACTTTGGCAAGAGCTAGCTGTCCCTCTCCAGCCCATCACCACAGCAAAGTGAAATTTCTCTAGGCTGGATGGGAGAGTTAAGCCAGAGGTAAGCAAGATTTTAAACATATGAAATGCAATGAAAGGGGTTCTCTGCCTGTACCCCCTGGCTAAGACTGGGAGCTAAGACTTTAATCCCAGATCAGTTTGGAAGGCCTAACAGCAGGGTCAGTTGGTGCTTTGCTTTCTTTTTATTTGTTTGGAGGCAGAACCTCACTCTGTTGCCCAGGCTAGAGTGCCTGGATTCAGCTTTGCTTACAGCAACCTCAAACTCCTGGGCTCAAGCCATCCTCCTGACTCAACCTCCCAGATAGCTAGGACTGTAGGCACCCACTACCATACCTGGCTAATCTTTCTATTTTTAGAGAAGATGTGGTCTCACTCTTGCTCAGGCTGGTTTCAGATTCCTGAATTTGGCCTCCCAGAGTGCTAGGATTCCATGTGTGAACCACCTGTGCTTTTTTTTCTACTAGGACTTTGAAGAGGTCCCAGCCTTGACTTTTTCTTCTGAGTCATGGAGAGGAGTTGAGATGACTAAAAAGATGTTTACTTGGTATAAAGTAACCTTGTGAAGTTCCTGTGTCCTAAGTATGGTATGAGAATGTTTAGAAGTTTCACCATGGGCCTGAAAGCAGTGAAGAAATGGCCTTAAGAATAGGGATTTACAAGGCCTTGCAGTCCAAAGAGGGCAATGTGATAACCATGTCTTTTTCCTTCATTTTCTGTGTTCTGATGCCTTGACATCCTGAATCTAGATGAGCCTGGAGGGACTACTGCAACCAGGGCTGGCCAGTTTCTAAGGGCAGTGAAAACTTTGCCAACTCAACTAGCTGGCTTTTCAAATGCAAACCAACCAATCCGGAGCCCATTCTCCTCTATAGGGCTCTTGCATTTTGGGCCACTATCTACCTGGCCCAAATTGTCCCACAGCCAGGTACCAAATAAACAGGGACAGCCCCTACTCACCAGAGTTCTCTAAAATTACTCAAAATATCAGATCTTAACCCTGCTTAATGTAACTTGCCTGTTTCTTCCCACAGAAACCAAAATAAAGTCTCCCACCCATAACCTCCTCCTTTCTCTCTGCCTCCTGCCCAAGCTTGGTACTTCCCCACACACACTCCCCATGGGATGATGTGCCCCTCCTCTTGGGATATGTGAGTATGGCCAGTTACCTCAGCAATGGCAGTCATCCTTCAATCTGCTGGCCTTATCTACCTAAATAATAAAACCTATATTAAATAGGGAACACGTCATAAATCAACAAGCAGAAAAGAAGAATATTATTGAGGCCAATGGACAAATAAAAGCAGAGGACCACTTACTGCCTCCCACTGATTCATGGCACTACCAGAGCCTTCTAAACACACACAACTAGGAAAGGAAGGGAACATCCTGAGTCAATGGGCAAAACCCTAAAATCAATGCAATAATCCTGAATTGAATTATGAATACACTAAGATAAATCTGAATTGGCTGATTGAGTTTTTACCACTCACTAGAATGCAGAAATTAAGTCAAGTTAAAGTAAATAAAGTTGTACTTTCCTGTACCTGTGAGTTTGTGGATTACAGTTTGGATGCTGGGATGGGTAGAAGAAGGATTTGATAAAGAAATAAAGGACATAGTTCATTGAACTAAAGTGAAGTATCGCCCACAGGCCAAGTCCAACCTGTTTTTGTGAATACAGTTCTGCTGGAACAGAGCTATATCCAATCATTTACATATTATCTACGGTGGGGGGGCTTTCCAGTGTCAAAGGCAGAGTGAAGTAGTTTTGACGGAGCCCATTATGTTCCACAGTGCCCCACACATTTGTTATCTGGCTCCTTTAAAAAAATGTTTGCCATGAACTAGATTACAACATTAGCAAAGGCTAAAATTAATCTCATAACTGTTTTTTCCTGACATACAGTTGTTTAAATTTCTCCTATTGGGAATAAGCTTGGTCCCAGAATCTAGGGTGGGTCGCCCAGTTGCAGACATTAGGAGAAATTTGAGTAATAGGAACATGAAATCAACGCATTATTATAGGTCCTCTCAAAGCTCCTTCTGTAATCCTTTTCATGCATTGGGTGTCTATTTAATGCTGGATGATTCGATTTTATACCTTTAAAGTGCATATTTTGAATGATATCTGTGAATTAAAGTGGTTTTAGTAATTAGGTAATCTTATTCTCTGAGTCCAAGTTCTCCAAGGAAAAGAGCATAGAACAGGGGAACAGGTGGTTTTAGTTTTTATTTTACTTTTTATTTCGATACTTTCTGAATGACTTGGTTCACATCACCTTCAGGTTCTCAATGGTGTGGGGATGGATTTTGCACTCCCACCACAGAAGACATTTGGCTGTGTCTGGAGATATTTTTGGCTTTCCTAACTCTATAACGACTGTGGTCGTATAGTGGGGATCTAGGCAGTTGGTGCTGGGGTTTAGGCCATAATCCCAAAAGACACAATCCTACACAATACTACCCCAATTGTTGAAATCCTGAAAAGATCACAATGACTAAAATATAACATCCTCCAGATCACAGTCCTAAAAGATCAAAATACTAAAAATGCAATTCTGGAAAAAAAATTAAAAAATATTTAAAAGATTGATTTATATTTTTAAGGGGATTTATTTGAGAAACATGCCAACATGACAGAATATTTCATAGGCCACTTTACACAATAAAGTGGATAAGAACATGTATGTTTTTGCAAGCATAAACCCTCAGGTATATTGCCAGTAGGCTCACATGTATAACAATCATGGGCAAACCATATTTATAAGGAAATAGCTTACATAACCGAGGTCATCTGAAATACCATCACAGACAACCTAGACCTTTTGAGGAAATCAGTAAAAACCAAGAGGAGTCACCACTGCGTATGCAGTCACCTAAAGAATTGAGGTCTTGAGAAATTTTATTTTTCACAAATGCAGATGTTCAAATGGAACATTGCTTAATTTATTGAGAGTTTCAACACTTATAAGTACATGCACAATGCTTAGACACAAGGTCAATTTTGTGGAAATGTAACTTTGTGAAGTCAAATTTGCAAAAGATGCATAAAACGAATTAGAACTCTCTCAAAGTCTTTATACACTTTATACCTCTAGTTTTGGAAATGATGCAAAGATGAAATACGAAGCATATAGGATTGTTTAAAAAAATGCTGACAACTTAAAAATACTGGGAACCAAACTAAAAAAGAAAACAAAAACCACTAAAAAGAAAATATGAGAAGTGTCTTACAGGAATAGACTATGAGCTGTTGCACAGAGGTGGTCCATAGAACTAACAGATTTTCACCATCATTAGCTGTATTTTGAAGGCTTGCATCACGAGAAACAGCTGCTGCTTTTCTCTTAGGACATGGCTCTCCTTGGCGAATACCTTTGTATTCATTTTGTATGTGGCACTTCTCCTTTTGAAATTCTTCTATGATTCTGATATATATCAACATGAACACTGTCCATTAAATTTTCCCATCATCTTTGCTATATTTCTGTGTTTTGGGCACAAGGAAATCCATTTTGCATGTGCTCACATACAGACCACAAATTTGGCAAAAGCAATACTGATGATCAGGCTGTAATACTGTTACATAAGTATCTTCCAATCCTGCCGTGCATATAATTACTTTTGAACCACTCAGTAACTTTTCTGGCTTCTTCAGGCAAATATGCTTTAATTCAGTAAAAGCTCCTAGAATGTTATCAACTGGAAGGACTGCTAATGCAGGCAAGTGACTCATTCATTTTTTGTCATTGTCACATTATGTGGCCTACCCCATTCATGTGAATTTTTTGCCAAATGCGTTGGGTTAAATGGACAAAACCAATTTTATTGGTAATACCTTGCAATTCACTTTTATTAGCTTTAATTGTACCTAATTCCAAATCTGATATTATGATTTGGGGATTCAGTTGGACATAAAGGATTTGGATCTTTCAGGATTTCAGCATTTGGAAATATGGCCTTCAGGATTGTGTCTTTCAGGATTATGATTGGCTCCAGTGGTGCTGTAGGTGAGTAGAGTCCAGAGACTGCAAAACATCCTAGGGTTCGCAGCACAGCCTCCCACAATGAAGAATTATCCAGCTCCACATGTCAACAGTACTGAGACTGAAACAGCTGGATTAAGACTATTTGAGATTCTGTTCCCCCATGTACATATGTCTACCCATCTCACACCAACTTTTCCATTGTGAAATGAGTGTAGTATTCACAGAGCTTGGAATTAAAAAAGGGGAGTTACACCTTTAAAGTGCTTACAGATCTGAGAAATATTGGCATTCCAGTTAAAGATGAAAACTCTAACTTTATCTTCCCATTTCATATAAAATGAGTGATGAAAGATTTACTGTAAAACATAACAATGTTTGTAACATTTCTGAACACAGAAATGATTAATTTTATGGTTTTTGTAATAAGTGTCAACATGTTAATACTCTGTTATTTGAAAATAAAGTCAAAGAAAGATAAAGAGGTAATAGTAAACCTTTCTCATTCTGGGAGACTCTTGTATACAATCTCTTTTCTCATCTCAGAGATAATACCCACTGACACGGAACTGTCAGAACATAGCATCTTTCCTTCCATTATGGAATCTAAACAGGGAAGATTCTCTTTCTCCCCCATGGCTTTATAGCAGGGCATAAGCAGTCACAAGACCTGTTCTCTGCCAGCTGGACAGTCCTACCTAGGATTTTGAGTTCCTTTACAAAAGAAAGGTAGGATTCATTTATGGTAACTGATAGATCCAACACCAGTGGTATCTGCAAGGGTGACAGGAGTGTCTGTGCCAGACTGTTCCAGTCAAAAGAATCTGTGTTTGCTATGCTCCTTCCAAAAAATTCCTTTTCTTTGTTTAAAATAGCAAAATCAGTTGTAGGCTTGCAAATAAGAATCCAGCTGATACGGTAATTATTGGCAGATATACATATATCTGTTTGCAAAGTTAGCGTCAATAGAATGTATGAAGTCAGGTGACAAAAACAGGTTTGCATCAAGTGGCATTTTTTCTAACCTGCTAACCCAAAGCTAAGGTTATTAGTAATAAGTTGACAACAACCCCAACAAAGATGAATGGAAATATAAATAGTCCCCAATTTTGCAATTTGGAATTTGAGGCTTGTAAATATGAACATTGCAAACTTCTGCTGCTGCTTTGTACTTTTTCTCTACCATACCTTTCCTGCTATAATAATAGCAAGGGGTTTTCTAGTAACCAAGAAACAAAATGAATTCCATTAATTCCTTTTATTAATTTTTTCCTTTGTTGTTACTAGTTGCAAAATTAACCAGAGCAAAATTTCCTGCCCAACCATCACAAATACACAACCCCCTCTCCCCCACCAAAAAGCACCTTTGATTCAGCTGGTGCAGATAAAGCTGGGCCAGCACGAATCAGAGCTAATACACACAATGATAATGGAAACATCTTATCCGTATCTGATTTGCTGACATATAGTTATTTAGATAACAAATTTCACATTCCTGGATAGGGAGCCTCCGATTTGATTTCAATCTTATAGCCCAAGTAAATATAAAATGACTGCCAACCCAGCAGACATAAATCTCTACTATCTCATTTTCATCATATCTTCTGTATTGGGAAAAAATGTGAGTGAAAAGGCATTTTCTCCCACCTTGTTTAGTACACAATTACATGGCTTAAAAAAGATAAGAATTCCAAATTGTTAGAATGATAACATTACTCAAATGATTTCCCAAGAAGCTAAGGTATTCCCCCTCCCCCAAATGTAGGCCTAGCAAAACAGAACCAGTAGAAATGAAAAATGTTAATTGTTTTATGTTCTTTAATTTGGGGCTTAATGACACAGGCCGTGTGCCACTGAGTGAAATACTCATTTGGAGAAAAAGACTGTTGCACGACATATTTCTGATTAAAGACAATTTAAACTAATTTTAAGAAAACCTCTTACATACTGCACATGCCATAAAATAAGCAATCCACTTAGAAACCAAATGAACATGTATGAGCAGTGCGGGTGAATTATGACTGCCTTGGGAGTCTTGGTGTTACTTCTCCTTGCCCTTGTAGGTTTAAATGATTACTGCGGCATAGATATTGACAAATGGATTTAGTTATATGGTTAGGCCTTGTGGGTTCAAAGAAATGCTGTTGCTATGAAAATGCTCAGCCATCTGAGTAACAGGAAGTGTCTGGGGTGCACTTACTAACTTGTTCAGTTGCCCTGTGAGTGCTGGCTTTCTGTTGTGATCTCTCCTAACCCACCTGACTCACCCTAACACCTGTTCACGTCCTCAGCCTCAAGCAAGCAAGTCTTGCCACTTAACCAATTGCATCTTGCTGATTTTCAGACACCTTGGAATCTCCTCCTTCTCTGCTGTAAACCATGTTTCTCAAACTTCATAGAGCCAGTCTGATCCAATCCATTCTCACTGTTCCCTTGGGAATATCTTTGCTAATAGCAGCCACAGGTGGAGGATTGACCCTGCAGCTATTTCATCCATGTGTTTTAATTCTGTCTTTTCCAATCCCTGGCAAGTTCCTCAGGCACGGGGCCCATCCCTTCTTCCTTCTTCACTTCCTAGGGTGAACACAGAAGGAATATAGACAGATACTATGGAAAAGTCATTTCTATAGAACAGAAGCATTCTGACTTTCTATCTTTGGAGCGTGACCCAAAGTCTTAGCCAGGTCAGTCTCTGCTGTCTGATGAGACCTCTCTCCTTTCCACAGTCTGCCTGGCTCCTCATACATTAAAAAAAATATCTAATGATTTACAACTTTGAGGGACATTTAGGACCATTCACTCCCGGAAGTTTTAAACTGTTAGCAGGGTGGAAACTATTTCTTTAAATGAAATCATATCTGTAATCCTAATGAAACACTTAGCACAAATCCCAATTGATCCTTATTTGTGTGTTTATATGCTTAACGTCCACAAAGGCCAGCCTGTATGTGTGTGTGTTTTTTGTTTTTTGTTTTTTTTTTTACCTCTGTGTTTTTTTAATCCAACATTAACCTAGAAATCAGTGCACGGGAGACCCTGTCTATTCATATATTCAGCAAATACACTGTCCCCTCAGTTCCAGCACTGGTACAGGAAAATGGTAGGGAACAAAAGAAACACATATTCCAGACTTCTTGAGTTTAGCTTCTGGCTCATAAAAAAGTATAAATAGGCTGGGTGTGGTGCCTATAATTCTAGCAGTCTGGGTGGCTCGCTCTGTAATCCTAGCAGATTGGAGGAAATTGCCTGCACTCAGAAGCTCAGAAGTTCAGATACCAGACTCAGTCTCAAAAAGAAGTATATGGTAAGACTGCAAGGTTTACCCTAGGCCTGGCACTTTTAAATAAAGTGTTAAATAAATGCTACCTATATTTTAGACATTTGATCTTCACACTAACCTACAGATTAGGAAATATTATATCTCCATTTTTACGGATGTGAAAACTGAGATACTTTTCTGAATAAATAATATATGCCTAACAATTAGATGTTATAATACACTATATATTACAGCACCACATATAGCATATATAATGCCTCATGTGCACATGTATACATGTATGACATATGGCATATGCTACTGACACATATCACATCTACCGAGGCATATGGATATGTGCATATGTGTAAACTTACATATTCACCCACACGTATATAACATTGATAAAAATGAAGTTTCTCTAGTTTAAATGCTTGGTGGCAAGAAGGGCTGAAGTCTCAGGCTTTCCCCTATTTTCTCTCATCTCTTTCAGATCCTTTGAGGAGCTTCCTCCTCGAAAGCCCCTTGAAAACCACACATCTGGCCCTACTCCCTCATTTTGCACATGGAGAAGGTGAGGCTCAGAGAGAGAAGGTAACTTATTCAAGGTCTCCCATGAAGTAATGGCTGAGCTAACTAGAACTCTCCAATCGCCAGCTGACAAAGCTGAAGCTTAGGGACATTGCCGCTTACTCAGGGGCTCACAGGCAGTAAGTAATGAAATGATAATCAAACTGTGGTCGATCTTCTTTCGTGGTTCCATTTCACAAAGCCCCCGACACCCTGGCCTTGCCTTCCCTGTGCACGTATGTCTCCTGGGATCCCTCAATCCAGGACTCCACACACTGGCCACAGAGTTTGTCAGCCCCAAGCAGACCCACAGCCTGCTCTCACTCACACAGCTTGTTTTCCTATTTTGTTAACTCTCCTTTGTTGCCCAGAATGTCATCCCTTTCTTTTTCATATGCCAAACACCTAGGCATGCTAGAAGAACCATATCAGTGTCATTTTCTTTTAAAGAAAAGAAAGTGCTCCTCCCGCAGCCTGATCTCATTACCTCTTCCGTATGTGTAGAGCTGGCTTCATGGGGGTGCAACCCAAGGGTGTGCTCCCCCAATGTTGGAGCTATTAGCACTCAGTCATAATTAGGTACAAATAGAAGGTATGTGCCTAAGCCTTTTGCATCAGTTGGTTTCCAAAATAAGAATATCATGGAAGATTAAAAGTATTTTAGTTCCCTAGATGAGATTAGAATGTTATGAGGCACAAGGAATTGACTTATTCCACTGGGTGGAGATTATGTCTGGGAGTATGATTGTGCCAAGATCACGATGATTTCTTTAGTCACTGACCTTCCCAAGGATCCTGACTGAGTAGAAGTTAAACTGACCTATACAAGGAAGATTTTCCTAAATCAGCTCCTTTGCTATATAATTTGGTATGGAGAGCTGATCATGGTGTTTTTTTTTCATTGTTTAATACATAGAGGTTTCACATTTACTAATAGAAAGTGGTATAGGAAGAGATAAGTTGGTATCAGAGTGAGAAGGTTGGAAGACAGAGATATGATCACAGTGCTGCTGTCACCTCTGCTTTACTGCTAATCCCAGGAAGGACTGGACTGGCAAGAAGGAAGATCCCAGGTCAGAGTAACAAAGATGACGTAAGAGTAAGGCTGCTGGAGGACGCAGCACTTACTAAGCTCTAGGGGTCATGTCAGCGGAGCACCTGTACCCTGCACAATGAGGACTGCAGACAGACCCTACCTCACGTCATCCCCAATTCAAAAGATGTTTATTCAGTCATGGTACATTATAGGGCTGCTAGGTGCTGGGAACAGAGATAAGAAACACATAGGCTGGGCCTCTGTTGGCAATATTGTCTGTGGGTGGTTAAAAAGCTCAGTGTCTGAGGCCAAACTACTGGATTTGAAACTTGGCTTGGATACTTACTGGCAGAGATATCTTGGGCAAGTTTCTTAACCACTCTGTGCCTAGACAAGACATATCCTAGATAAGACCCTTGCTGTCAGATGGAATAGTCATAGTATATATTACAAATAGATAATAATTTGTGAAGAATCATTTGAGTTGATGCATAAAAATGACTTTGGATAAAATAACAGAAACATATAATCCATAAGTGTGTATATATACATAATATATAATATCAAATTATAGACCTATAATATGTAATGTGAAATTAGCTAACCTTACATAATATCAAATCACACATGATGTGGTTCTGGAGAGACTTAGACTATCTACCTGCACAGGATAATAGTAGTCAGAGAGGTGCAGAGAGAAGGAGAGTGTGTGGAAGGTTACCTGTGCCTCCAGATTACAGGCGCATACAGGAAAAGGCAGTTGATGTCTTTTCTATTATGTGTCTATATGGCATCAGGGAGAGAATTCTTTTATTCTCTTTATCACTTTGTGAAAGTGTTTCTATTTCAATGAATGTAGACAGATACCAAAAGTCTAAAACAGAAAAAGGAGGGAATTATTATTAATGAATTTCTTCAATGGCTCTCTACTATCTAGCTCTGTGCGTCACTGTCCTTGAATAAGCACTGTGTCCTTGAACCAGCTTGGGTAACCACACTGCTAAGGCAAGCCGTCACCCTGCCTGGGCAGGCTTCCTTCCGAGGATGAGAAATGTCAACAGCAGACAGAGTGCCATCGCCTCACCATGAAAATGCTTCTGTTGTTTATGAGTTAATCTGAACTGTTCACGAATGAAAATGCAGTTAGTCCTCTGAGTCTAGTTTTTCTTTCTCATCCCTTCACTTCTTTTCAAGACAGCCAGCTTTCCAATGAAATTCACATCCTAGATAAGACCCTTGCTGCACGGCTAAGATAGCAGACATCAAGGCTCACGGGCGATGGAAGTTATGACCAAATCAAAACCGCCGCTCTGTGTCCTGTCTGACAGAGATACGACATTTATATTAATATTTGGCTAAGTTTCTCAATTAGTGATTGAGAAGCTCATCTTCGTCGTGAGTTGATGTAATTTTCTTCTTTGGGTGATATTTGCATTGTAAATCTTTTAGAGGGCAGAATGGCACATCCTCACCATGTAATAATATCTCAAAGCAGGACTGTAGTGAAACGAATTTTTTAGAGTCTGAAAAATAGTGCATTTCATCTAACATTTTTAAATGGATTGCATGGGAGAATACCAGATAACTAGTTACTGTGCCAATGGGACGTTATGAACTGCAGGAAGGGATTTAGGCCTGTCAAATTCCCAAGGGTCCTAATGTCAAGGTGTGGCTGTAATGTGGTAGATACGGTGATAGACGGACCTGGATTCACAGATCAGAAATGACTGACAAATAATTAGATGTGCTTTCTCTATAAAGCCTCATGGCTACCTAAGGCTATCTATGAAAATGGATTTCACTTTATTTATTTTTTTTTTTAAGATGAAGTCTTTCCCTTTCATGGCAAGGGGGGTTGAGTTTTTGGCCACTTCATTGTCTGACTCAGTTTTAATGGGTCAAAATTCAAAGCAGAGACTCACTATTTGGAAAAAATTTCCTCAAATTTAATAAGAAATAGACATGCTTTTACTTAACTCTAAAAATGTTTTTCTTTCCTATTTGCCTTGATTAAATGTTTCTTTAATTAGAGCCTTAAAAATAACATTTACACTGCTGGGCTTGCAAACATTCTCTAGATTTTTGGGGTAACATATGTACATATTTCTCCACTGTTTTTGCAGCCACAAAAGTGGTTTTTCCTTTGAGCTTTCTCCCCTCTTTGGTTTTAGCAAAACATGAAGTGCTAATCCCGCGTGTTGGGCAGACATCTTGCCTACTCCTCCTAAAATCCTCAGCCACCAGCTGGTACTCTTCAGAAAACTTTAAACTGTCTCTTCAGGCCTAGGTGACAGGGTGAGAAATGGACTGTGAAAAACCCAGAAATATCAAGCCCTGCTTTCCTGACTGTGCTGAAAGACAGTTGTCCTCTGAACACAGATGAGGAAGGGCCATTTTCTTGGGTCTTGACCAGCATGGAGCCACATTCTGCTTTAATCTTGGTGAATATTTGTCTGCCACTACCTGAAAGTGGTTTATGGGAAAAGCTTCAATAAGTATGCTTCCAGGAAAGGGTAGCTGCTCTATCTTCATCTCACCTTGGGGAAGAGCACCCTCCCTGCACCAGCCTTCCTCTCCACTGCTCACATAAGGAGCTTGCATAATTGGGTTTTCAAATTTAAGGGAGAATTGTCACATCATTGAAAGCGAAGTTCTATTCCTATAGAAATGGCCCAAGAACACCCACATGGTAGCAAACTGTTTATTTAGAGCAGAGCTACAACATGTTGTCAGCTCTCATCTCTTGCGTTTGATAAAGACCGAAAGACAAGCAGGGGGTGGGAAAGCTTCATAGTAAACAAAGGAGAAGGCTCCAGGTATGCTCTGATGGGAGTAGCTGGAGGCTGCTGACTAGAAGGAGAGTGTCTCATAGGATTGGGGGCATATGGACTTTCTCGGGTGGGTCCTGAGATGGAAGGATGGGATGGGGAGGGATAAAGAAACTGGTGGTTATTGACCATGCCCTGATCATTCTGGAAAAGTTGCTTTAGAAGTTTTGAGTTAGCTTGCCAAGCTTCTTAGTGGATCAGAGGATACTTCCTAAATGGACTGGACATTGTCCTTCTGTATATTCAGTCTCCCAGTCAATGTAAAGGAAAGACTGGCATATCAGGAAAATGTAGAGCTGAGCTATCTGGGATAGTAGCCACAGTATGACGTGGCTATTTAGCAACTTGCTGTCCGGGACAGTAGCCACCAGCCTTATGTGGCTACCTTGCAACTGAAATGTAGCTAACTGGAAATGAGGTATGCTCAAAGCATTTGATATGAACTGAATTCCAAAACCATTACATAAAAATAGAAAAAAAGATGTCCTTAATAGTGTTTTTAATATTGAGTGCATGTTAAAATGATAATATTTGGGATATATTAGATTGAGTAAAAATAAATTATTAAAATTCACTTCTTTTTTGTTTTACTCTTTTTAATGTGGCCTGGAGAAAATTTACAGTTTCATATGTGGGTCACATTTGTGGCTTGCATTATATACCTATTGGACGGCACTGGAAGAGAGGATTAGCATATTAAAGTCTTGGGGCGAGGGTGGTGTTTTTCCTGGGAAATCCTTTACACACGCTCACATAGTGTGTGTGCATTTCCTACAACCAGGACAACAACACACAGTGACCCAGGAGTTCAGGAGAAAAGACTTAACCTGTGTTACCATGGAAAAATATCATGGGTTTGATTGCACTAATCTTTGAGGACAGCCTGAATTTTGGTTTAGGAAATCTTTTTAGTGTACTTTTTGAATATATAAATGATTGAGTAATGGAAGAGAGGAAGTGAATGGAGAAATCCCTTACCCAGTATTAGAAACTAAAAGAGAAAGAAGCTGGGGGCAAAGACAGGAAGAGGAGCCTGAGGTTCAGGGAGGAGGCCCGCAGCAGGGCAACTGGCTGGCAGCTAAGGCAGAAGCTGCCTCTGGGGACCTCTGGTGGAAAGACTTAGAGAAGTGCTAATAACCAGTGTGAAGCTCCTCCCCCTTCCTGCCTAGAAATTCCCTTCTGATACTCACAAGTCTATAGCAAAGTCAGAAGTCAAGATTGGGACTGGTGGTGCTTCCTTAGAGAATGAAAGGAAGGACTACATCCACATTTTAAGAGGTGCAGCACATTCATCAAATCCTCCACTTTCATCCAGCTCCTTTCTGATGCTGTTTGTTTAAACACAGTGTTTAAAAGAAGATTCCCAATTTTAATACTGTTAGACTACCAGCTATTGTCTTCCTTAAATCTTTTTCTATTGGCTCAAGAATGCACAACTGTAGCAAGTCTCTAAGACTTCATACTCTTGAAAGGGTTGCTATAGATTAAAAATAGCACCATAGTTTATCTTTGGCTGCTGGGGTATTGGTTTATTTTTCTCACTGAAAGAGGCTTTAATTACAGACCAAAGAATAAACTGGACTTGATTGCTCCTCAGAAAGACTGACACTTCAGTCTCTCCCACAAAATACCTATTAATGTTGATGTAAGAAAAAGAGAAGAGTCAGAATACAAAAGAGCTTTGTGTTGCCTGCAGTTGGGGGGAGCATCCTTTGTCTTCCCAACTTAGCCATTTTGATGTGGAAGTCAACACAAGAGAAAAAAATATATCAAACACAACACTGTCATTTCCACAATCTTTTTTTGTGACTGTACATTAGAAGATACCCACAGTAAGACAATTGATGTTTTTGAGCTGCTGAAGGGGGTAAGAAAAAAGACAACAGAAAACAAAGAAGACTGTCAACAAAATTGACCACATCTCAAATTCATACTTAGGGAAATATATTATTTACAATAATTATAGCTACATTTCCCACAGATGCTGAAACACAGATGATGATTTAACATTCAAATGGGACAGAAAAACCCTCATTTAAAATAATTGGTGACATGTAAACCCCTCTTTGAATGCAGTTTGGGATTAATTAAAATGTATGTGCAGTCGTATCTATCAAAAAAAGAGAGAATGCACTGGGTATTCAGGGTGAAAGATATCAGGATTCCTTTCCCATCCCTAATATTTCCTTAGAGAAATATTCCATGCAAGTAGGCAAACATTTGCTATTAGCTAGATAAAGATGGTAGATGGCAAAGGATAATGTGTAAACAGAAGGAGAGCTGTCTGAAAACCATTCTTAAGTACACAGGTAAAGGGATCATGTTAGGAGCAACCATCCGAGGGGCAACGTGGAGAAATACACCTGAGTAGAAATATTTCCTGATTCGGATAACAAATGCCAGCCTCTCAACTTACTGGCTTGAGGTTTTACTTTCTTCTGTATTGTCATAGCAAGCCCCAATAAAATGGTGAGGGGAGAGAAAAGAGAGAGAATTGAAAGGCAGGACTTTTTTATACATTATTTTCCAAAATGAGGGAAAATTGACTGAAATCAAACATTATCTTTAAGAAAATAAAATGGCAATGTGAAAAAATCTCTAAATTCCACATGGTTTCTTAGCATTCCTCAAAAGAATGTGAGGACTCCAAAACAAGAATTCACTCCCAGTCAGTTTAAGCTAGTTCTTGGCACCCTCAAATCCTTATCATTCTCAAGTGTGCAGAAGGAATGCTTTAAATAACTTGTGAAAATGGCAAAGTAGAATTTCAGATTTCAAAACATTTCCTTGTGAAGCAGCCCCAAGAAGCAGCATTAAAGTCATCCTCTCCCAGTATCCCCTCCGCACCCCCAGACCTGTGGCAGTATGTTAGGGTACAACGTGAAGCCGTTGGAACATGGGGACCCCTGCTTTTTAAAACTACACCAATTTTTGTTTCCTTTTAATGTATGGTACTAAGTAAAGTGTCCTTTCATGAACGGGTAAAACAATACTTAGAAAATAAATAAAATCATCCTATAAAAAGTAGTTTAATAAGCAATGTTCACAAGCTATCCTATATATAGTGAGACCCACTTCAAAGATAAATTCCCATAGGAAATTTAGTAGTGCCAGAATTATGTCCAACTCATTTTAAATCCATAAGGCATATTAGTTATTGAGCATGAACTTCAGAGATATTATTCATTTAATGGTAGATTGGTAGATTAACAAAATAAAACAGAAATTATTGAGTTCACTGCTTTAGTGTAAACTGAGAAAATGGCTATAAAGGAGAGGAATGTTGATTGTGCAACTTTTCCAGGTCAACTGACCTCAGAATGTTTGACTCCCAGGTTCTGTCATCACTACAGAATTGGCTGGATCTATTGAAGCCTCTCTTACAAGTGGGAAATCCATAAGAGAAAGATAGATCTGACATTTGGGGGAAGGTAACCTGAATTCCATTTTCTGAGATAGTAGTGCCATGAACTTGAATTCGCAGATGCTGTGGTGCTGCTACGATTACTCTACTCCCTAGGTTACAGTGGCTCAAATTCTGCCACTGGCATTTTAACTTGTGCCCCAACTGTTTTATTTCTCATATTGCCACCTGTGCACTTAGACCAAAACAGAGAAGATGGCTAGAAGCCATAATATTCATGGCTGAGGTCAAAAAAGTCATGAAATCCTATTGGGCTACCAGTGGAAAGGGTTCTTACCATTCATTACCAGAGGCCACAGAAATATGATCTCTTTTCATCTGTAAGCAGTGTTAATCACCCAATAAGACATATTTTGCTGTAATTTATTGTACTTTATGTAACATAAGTCCATACTTAACAAATATATTATAAATGCTTAGATTAGATGCCTGATCAGACAAATTCTCTCCTCTTCAACACTTTTTTTGGTCATCTTTTCTTTATATATGTGGTAGATAAGGAAAAATATAATGGAAGATCAGGTTGGGAAGATCTTATTTTAACTTAAATGGTCAGGTAGAGGTCTCTTAAGTCTTGAATCTTAGATATGAAGCTTCGGAGCATACACATCTCTAATAAAAGAAAGATTCTTATAATCTGATGACAGTGTGAAAATGTTTATGGTTTCTCATGTGAGACTAATCCATCAAAGTGAGTTCAGTTGCAACAGATACAATAGGAATAAAGTAATAATTGAAATTTATCTTCTAAGTTATTTTAAGGGTCTATACCAAAATTTATACCAACAGAGATTTTTCTCCTTAGTGGTAATAAATGCTATCACTACTCCCTGTTGGAGTTGTTTTTTTATTTTTCCCAGAAAAAAATAAAAATGTATTTTTTTAAAGAAGCAAATTTGTGGTCAGGATATTCTATCACTTTGGATGGTCTTGATCAAGACACTTTATCTCACTGGACATACCTTACTGGACCTTAACTTTTATATTTACTAAGTTAAGGCAATGGCCTAATTGGTCTCTGAGTTTCCTTCCATCACTAAGAGCCCCAATTCAAAGACATTCCCAATTGCAACAATATCATAGTACAAAGAAAATGATAAATACAACTAAGATATTAAAATAATACTGTTTTATCTCCTTGTGACTCGCCCATTGTCAGTGACCACACGATTTTCTCTTTCTGTATCATAGGCAACTACTTTCCATGACAGAAATTGGAATCTTTGAAGGATGTTATTTGAAGAAGAGTATCCATCCTTGGTTAATACAATGGACTTTGTTAGAAGTTCTTATTCCTCATCAGATGTAGGTATGAAATCTATCTTTTGGTGAAGTTAATACACATACTCTAGAACTGGTTCTGCATCCATAGCCAAACCAAAAGATGCTCCTTTTTCCATAGCATTTAGTATCCTAAATTAAAACTCAGTTTACTCTGTGTTTGAAATGTTTATCTATATAGTAACTAAATATAAAATCATGCTGAATATATGCAAAGATTTTAGCAGAGCCTAATTTCTATTTCACTGCATGAGTTTCTCTTTTTGTTGAAATTTTGTCAAGGTTCTGAATTATTTCTACTTCTTGGAGCATAATTAGTGTGTGTTCATGGAAATAGAAATACCTGTCCTGCCCCTCCCCTACAAAGATAACAAAGATAAGAGCCAAAGGATGTCTGCTAAGGTTGAGTGGTAAAAGGCTAAGATACCTAGTTTCTTATAAGAAAACGAGGTCTAGTCTAACTCTTTGAATGGCACAATGGATAAATAATAAATAGCTAGATTTCTGGGCATTAGAAACAGGATCGCAATTGCAAAGGCTATTATAAGAGAGGAAACACATATATATTTTTAAATTACACCTTTAATGACCATTTCTGCCCCTTTATTCCACATTCCATGAACTTAAGTCAACAAGGTTTGAGATTTTGACCTTAATTGCCTTCTTGTTATCATGGCAGGTCTGTTTGCCTCTTTCTAAAAAGAAAAGAAAAATGTAGCCCGTTAGCTGTGCTCTAAAAGAATAAATCAGGATCTTATTACATACTTTAGTTGGCAAATTAATTCATGAATTTCCCAACATTTTTAAAAGCACACGTGTTGAAGTGCTGACCTCCTGCCCCTGGTGAAACTTCTAGGGCCCTTTTGAGACACACAGATACAGAGAGAAAATATGTAAAATAATGAGAAGCATTTTCATGTTATTGAGTGATATTTGCTCCTATGGATTCTATTAATTTAAGAGAATGACTTGCAACTGTTACTGCATTAAGAAGTTTGGCAGGCACCAGAGTATAATTATTTCTGCTAAGCACTTACACAAAAGAAAGAAAACCATTTATGGAATGTGTGTATGTATTTATGGCTATTCTTATTTATGTTACTGTGGTTTATAGTTCCCAGAAATTTGCCTCCTTTCTTCCTCCATGCCCAAGAAGGAAGTATACACAAAAGTGGCATTGCATTTCTGACAATTAGTATTCTGTTGCAGAGCTAGTCCTAAATGGGAGAGGCTGAGAGCTAGGAAAGCTGCTTACGAATTCTTAGCATCTGCTTTACGGATGTCCCAAAGATACAGTTGTTTTCTTGACAGTAGCCATCATGTTTGCTTGATCCCCAGGCAGGACAATTTTCCATCGTGCGGGATTGCCCTGAGTGTTTTAGGATGCTTCTCATTTCTCACCCCCTTCTCTTAACCCATTAAATGCCAAGAGTTGTTGGGATGACCGCATATACTCCATTTCTAAACACTTTGTGTAGACTTCCATTTGAAGAAAACTACAAAGAGGTCAGACTTCAAGTATGATGTTCATGTTCTCATGGGGTGTTCTGGAGGAGGCTGCTATACTAAGCTTTCTCTTCTGATGCCTTCCTTACTAATTATGTAGAATGTGGAAAAGGCAAAAATTCCTGCTCTTTCTGGGCCTTCTGCAATATGCTTTATATCGTTAAAGGTAATTGCTTTTTGCCTGCTGGTCTTTCACTAAGTTAAAGAAAAATAAAATAATAGCTCTCTCTTTACTGATAGCTGGGTGAATCACCTCACCCTGCTATCACCAAAGGACTTTCTTACGAAGGGTCAGATAAAAGAGTTATTTCCAGAACATCTGTTCATCAGGACACAGATATTGTTATCCTGAGGACCAAGACAGCCTCTGTGATGACTCTGCATTGTAGTATATTTTTGGAAACTGAGTCAGTGAGCCAGATATTAACTGAGGAAGTGAAGGCACATGGAGGCAGAGATCACAGTTTAAACTCCTACTCCTATTATGGTGGCTCATGCCTGTAGGAGTAGGACTCCTTAGCACTCTAGGAGTGTGAGGCTGGTGGATCACTTGAGCTCAGGAGTTCAAGACCAGCCTGAGCAAGAGCGAGACCCTGTCTCTAAAAATAGCCAGGCATTGTGTGGACACCTGTAGTCCCAGCTACTTAGGAGGCTGAGGCAAGAGAATGGCTTGAACCCAGGAGTTTGAGGTTGCTGTGAGCTATGATGCTGGCACTCTGCCAAGAGTGACAAAGTGAGACTGTCTCAACAAACAAACATACAAACAAACAAAAAAACTTCTATCACTCACCTAGCTCCATCAACTGGATTGACAATTATCAACAGGTTATAGTTTCCAATAAAGTCTGGAGTTTGGCTAATAACAATGTACTAATGTCAGACACTGAGCAGATGTACATAGACAAACAAATGTACTATGGTGGGGTAAGAGGTCATCAGTGAGGGGACCTCGGGGAGGGGTACACAAGAATACTATGTTCAATCTTTGTAACTTGCTGTAAATCTAAAATTCTTCCAAAATAAAAAACATATTACTCTGCTTTGTAAGCTTTCTTACTCTGTGAACCTATCTTTCTCTTCCTTAGTAAACTTTGTTTCACATTTGCCTTAAAAAAACAAAAACAAAAACATTGCTTTCTAAACTTATTCACAATGTCCCAACCCCTCTTCTCACTCTTTCTTCACCTCACCATACTTCATTCTCCAGTTTCCACTTCCCCCCTCCAGACTTCCAACTGAACTGTTTTTATTATACAATTGCTACTCTGATTCTTTTCTGAATGGTGAATTTCTTAGGTCCAGGGAGACTTAGATAAGTGATTTACCCAACATCATTCATCATTAATAGAGTTAGGAATTAAATTCAGAAACCTTGACTTTGTCAATCATGTCCCATTGCTTAGAAGTTAATTTTCTCTGCTTCTACATTTTCCTACTACTTTTTGAAAATTTGGAAGGAATTTTGAAAGAAAAAGTATGACTCAGTATCTTCACTTGATATGACACACAATGTAAAGACAACTAGATGAACAATTGAACACAATACTGTGGTTAAAAATAAACTCAATTCTCTTGAATGCCAAAATGAGGTCAGATTCTCTCATTGAATGCAAGAGTTATAGAAGAGCAGAATTGGAAGGGCTGCAATCCTCATCTAGTTGACTGTATATCTCAGAGGAGGAAACGTGTGGCAGCGACAATACTGAAACTCACTAACAGATTTTATACTTTCCTCAGGAACTCAAGAAGGCTGATTTGCCAGCCCCCCCTTGAACCTATTTTCTACTGAATTCTGTCCAGTGAAATTTGCAGAAATGAGGACTAAGCTTAGAATGTCTTGCCCCATCTCCTCTCTGTCTCTCTCAGCTGGAAGGACAGAACCCCTCTGCTACGGAAAAGTGCCTGGAAGATTACTGGACTTTGTATGAGGGAGAAACCAGCTCTTACTGTATTAAGCCTTGGACATTCTGGAGGCTTCCTTGTCACTCTAGTATAGCCTAGCCTATCTTGACTGATAAACTGAAGTCCTTAGTTACTTAATTTAATAGCTTGCTTAGGTTTACTCAGGTAGTACATTTTTTGCTACTGCTGGTAATACTAGCCAGAGGCCATTGATTATTACAATTTTCTTTGTGTCAACCCAGGTCTTGAAATATTCCTTTTTGTTTCTTGTAACCTCAATGAATCCCCAACAATAAAAAAAATTCTTTTTTTTATTTCTTTAACTATAGATGAACTCACTTCTTTCTAAATTTTCCAAGCTCCACTGTTACATATATATGTATATCAATGCATAGGAAAAGACCTAGAAATAGTGATAGGGAAAGGAATGGGAAGGAGCTAAGGGGGAGAGGTGAGAAAGAGAGGGAAATAGTGATGCTTTAACATCACCAACTGTATTCTTTAAATATTTTTGCAGTGAAAATGTATTCATGTACTACTTTTAAATTTTAAAAATAGAAAGAGAGAAATAATAAAGAAATCCCAGGTCAGCCTAACTACTGCAACTGCTATGCTCAGTCTCTCAAACCCTATTGAATTCCTATCAGTCCTCGAAGGCTTTCTCAAATTCTGCCCCTCCTTTGATGCTTTTCTCAATTCTTTCTGGAAAGAATGATGGTTTCCTCCTCTAGCCACCTGCAGAACTGAGTGGTTACTTATGTATGCAGTGCCTTTGTGTTTTTATTTATGGACATATACGTTCCGTTTTCCTTGTTAGATGGAATGTTTCTGAGAAGTAGAGACTATCCTGCTCTTTGTCAGACAAATTATGCTAAAATAAAAATCAGAATATTTCTGGAACAGCAAAGTAAGTAGATTGGTAAGTCTCCTCCTGAAGAAGCAGTGATAACACTGGAAAAGACTATAGCTAAAAAGCAACCATTTCAAGACTTCAGGCATACAACAAATGGAGATACATTGATTCAAGAAAAGTTATTGCATCACAGATCAGAACAGTTACAACAACTAGGATGTTTTAATTGAGGCTCTCCCACCCTAACCATCCCATCTCCAATCCCACAACCATCACAGTTCTACCATGACTGGAAAACCCATAAAAGTCTGACAGAGGTGGTTAATATCCCTTGGAGGTAAGTGTGGAAAAGCTCCGAGGACCAGAAACAATGCAAGGGTCTATCAGCTGATGAACAAACGCATGGCGGCGTATCCATATCATGGAATACTTCTCAGCCATAAAAAAGGGTTGATTTGTGCTCGCTTTGGCAGCACATGTACTAAAATTGGAACGATACAGAGAAGATTAGCATGGCCCCTGCGCAAGGATGACACGCAAATTTGTGAAGCGTTCCATATTTAAAAAAAAAAAAAAAAAAGGGTTGATTTATTGACAGCTGTAGCAATGTAGATGGAACTCAGAATAATTTTTCTAAGTTGAAAGAAGATAGGCAAAAAAGCATGCATGTTGTATGACTCCATTTACATGAAATCTTAGAAAATATAAGCTAATCTACAGTGACTGAAAGTTCAGTTGGGATGGAGGTACTGAAGGATGAGGGAGAGAGATTACAAGGGGGCATGAGAAAACTTGTCTTGTGGATATGTTTCACAGGTGAATGTATTTTTCAAAATCAGAAAAATTATATACTTGAAACAAGTGCAATTTATTGGATGTCAATTATATTTTAATAAGTATGTTTTAAAATTCCTTATCTTCAAAATTATTGAGTTAAGTTGATTCTCCTCACAACTCTGTCACATGTAGCCTGTGGCTCCATTTACCCATTGGTTTTAAACCCCCAGGGCTGCATCAAAGCTCTAATAAGTAAGGGTTTAAAGAAAATGGAATCACTGCACTTTTTTAAAAATAGTGGTTCCATGATTTATAATGTAAAAAATGAGGATGGGGTATTAGAACTAGAATTCAATCATCTAGACTAGCCTTTCATATTAAAGTCAAAACTCAGAGAGAGAAAGGGACCTGGTTAAGGTCAACTGGTAGCCAAGTGATGACTTGAAGGCATGCTTCTTAGTTGTACAATACCAGAAAACACAAGAATTGAATATTCACTTTGCTGACTTTATCCTTCACTTAGACATTTCTATTTAGAAGTGTCTGAGAATCACACTAAAAATATTTAGCCTTTTTGAACTCTTATTGGCTTCCAAAACATACAAGCAAAGTCAAACCTGCATTTTAAGATGCTATCTCTTTAAACGTTCTTTCTTCTTTTCATTCTGATTGTTTTCATATACTTTAAATTATTGCAGGAGTTTTTTTTGAATTTCTGACAGCCCAAACCAGTTGTGTTTGCTGATGAGGGTGGAGATGGAAACCATGTTTACTAGCAAAATCAAAACCAGACTTGGGAGGGGAAAAATCAATTGGCGGCAATGAAAAGAAGAGTATTTTCTAGTCTAAAACAGTGTTTGAGCTCTAACACTGCTTTTACCCTTGACTTAGGACATCAAGATCCAAACAACAAAAGGGGAGAGGTCTCTTAGTTTAAATTTCTGATGAGTAGCTACAAAGAGACACAGGGAAAGATGGCTTTCCTTGTGCTTTTTTGTTTTTTTAATTTCAGGTTAATGTGTGGGTACAAATAACCAGGTCAAAATATTTGATTTTGTTAGGCAGAGTCCCTCTTGTGGGGGACTCTCAAAAGGTGTGCCAAACACCCCCACACCATGCCCATTCAGTGGGGGCATCCCACCCTTTCCTCCCTTCCTGTTTACCCCTCCCCCACCTTGAATTTTTCTCCTGGGTGGGCATGCATTAGATTGTCTACTGGTTTCATATTAGTGTTGAGTACATTGGATGCTTGTTTTTCCATCCTTGTAATATTTACTAGAAGAATGTGTTTCAGTTCCATCCAAGATAATAGAAAAGATGTGAATAATACAAAAGATCTTTTTTATGGGTGAATATATATACCACAGCTTGTTAATCTGTTCCTGAGTTGATGAGCATTTAGGTTATTTTTACATTTTGGTTGTTGTAAATTGAGCTGCACTAAACAGTCTAGTGTGAATGTCTTTATGATAAACTGATTTTTTCCCCCCTCTGGGTAGATGCCTTGTTGTGGGATAGCAGGGTCAAATGGAAATCTAATTTGAGTTCTTTGAAGTTTCTCCATGCTACTTTCCAGAAAGACTACATTAGTTAGCAGTCTCACTAGCAGTGTAAAAGTGGTCCCATCTCTCCACATCCACACCAGCATCTGTAGCTTGAGGACTTTCTGATGTGGGCTAATCTTACTGGGGTTAGGTGATATGTCAGGATGGTTTTGATTTGCATTTCTCTAATGATTAGGGATGATAAGCATTTTTTCATATATTAGCCATTCATCTGTCTTTCTTAAAGAAGGTTCTGTTCATGTCTCTTGCCCAGTGATAGATGGCATTGTTAACTATTTTTTTGTTGTTGTTGATTAATTTGAGTTCTTTATAGATCTAAGTTATCAAGCATTGTCACTTTCATAATATGCAAATACCCTTTCCCATTCTGAAGGTTGTCTATTTTTACTTTGGTAGTTGTGTCCTTAGCTGTGCAGAAGCGTCTCAGTTTAATTAAGTCCCATTTGTTTATTTTTGTTGTTGTTGCTGTTGCCACAGAAGTCTTCTTCATAAAATCTTTCCCCAGGCCAACATCTTCAAAGGTTTTCCCACACTTTCTTCTAGGATTTTTATCATTTCATGCCTTAGATTTAAATCTTTTATCCATCTTGAATCAATTTTTGTAAGTGGTGAGAGGTGTGGGTCCAGTTTCAATCTTTTACATGTAGTTATCTAATTCTCCCAGCACCATTTATTGAATAGGGATCCCCCCAAGTGTATGCTTTTGTTTGGTTTATCAAAGATCAGATCATTGATAAATATCCCATATCCCCAGATTTGTTTTTGTTACTGAGAATTGCTTTTGCTATCTATATGAGTTTTTTTTTTTTCTGGTTCCATATAAGACAAAGAACTATTTCCCTCTTTGCTGATGATATGATCTTATACTTAGAGAACTCCAAAGATTCAATCACAAGACTCCTGGAAGTGATCACGAACTACAGTAATGTCTCAGGATATAAAATCAATGTCCATAAATCAGTAGCCTTTGTATAAGCCAATAACAGCCAAGTTAAGAAGCTAATCATAGGCACAATTCCCTTCACAGTATCTTCAAAGAAAATGAAATATCTAAGAATGTAACTAACAAAAGAGATGAAGGACCTCTGCAAAGAGAGTTATGAAACCCTAAGAAAAGAAATAGCTGTAGACAGTAACAAACAACCCTAGGAAAAGAAAGAGCAGAAGACAGTAACATACCGTGCTCCTGTCTGGGAACAATCAGCATTCTTAAAAGTCTATATTTCCCAAAGCAATCTACAGATTTGATGCAATCCCCATTAAAATACCAACATCATACTTTGCAGATTTGGAAAAAATAGTCCTTGCCCTTGAAATTGAGGTATCAGGAGTGGCCTCATCTTCTCCCTGGCACAGTGAGAAAGTATAGGCACTGAAGTCAAACAAAACTGAATTCAACTCCTGAATCCTCCACTTGTGGATAATTTCCTCTATTTTATGGTTTTATCATCTGTTAAATGGACATAATATTGTCAATGATGGAATTGTTATGAAATTTGGAAAAAATGTATGCCAATTCCATTGTACAGTGCCAGACTTACACAAGGACATGTGGGCACTCTCCTGACGATAACTCTTTTTATTTGTTGTTTTAAGACTTAGCGCGTAACCATGCAGAGACACTGCTGAGGAGAGGAGTGTACCTTCTATACTTGGCAATTCTTTTCGATCACACCAGGGATGCTGATATTTGCCCCTCAGCTTCCAGCTGTTTCCTTCTGCTATCCCTGATGCAGCATAAGAAAGTTTCTCTGCAGGTCTCTGCAGAGGCAGCCAGCACTTGGGCTGTGAATCCTTTCTTGAGTGGGTGAGGAATGGCTTTCTTCCTTTCATGCTTAGAAGGACACGCTGCTCTCTCCAACACAGGGAAGAATTTTACTGACTTTGAGACCTTGATCAACACATTTAATTGATTTTTTTCCTTCATAAATAAACAATACGTTTTACACAGGTGTCATCATGCCCTTAATTGTGTTTCCATAGCCCTTTATAAATATTTTCATCATGGTCATTATCACAACATGTTATAGATGTTAGCATATGATGCTACTAGCATAATCAGAGATAAATTTTTAGTTTCTCAAGGACAGGGTACACCCTCTCTTATGTGTGTTCTGAATGCATGGCATAGTCCCTGTACATAGACACGCTATCAATGTGTGTGAAGTTGAATATTACAAATCTCAACTATTCTAGGTCAAATCAGTTTATTTCTCCTTTTGAATACAAGAAGGGTCTAAAGTTTCCATGGGCTGTGTGACAAACACAGTGCCCCAGTAGCTGTCCTTAATTAACTGGAACAGATCTGAAAGTTGGAAAGCAATTTCTTATTGAGTAGGAGTTTAGACTTGAAAGAGCATATCCACTTCTTTGAGGAAGGATGTGCCAAGGTGTGTTAGGTCACAGATGGAAAGGATTGACTACTACACAGTTAAACAATATGTTGGACTTATCAAATGGGGGGAGGAGTGGGAACAATTCCCCCACAGTAGATGGAGAAAGAGATGAGCCGGCAGTAATGTTTTCTCTAGTACTCATGAAGTATATAATATACGCAAATAGAACCAAGCTCTATTTATATGCTACTTTACAAAACATGGAAAGTTTGATTATTTAGCAACCCATCTGAGAATCTCACAAAAATCGGTTGCCTGTATTTTAATGAGGTGTGATTTCCAAATGTGCAGAAGTTTATAAGACAAAAGAAGTTTAGCTAAAACCGTCTGAATCTACCTACTGGGATCCTTTACTTAATAAACAGTTAACTTCAGTGTAACTAATTTAGTGAGGTTTCTGAATTTGTTAGTTGCATGGGAATAAAATGATTTTATTCTACTAATAACTGCTACTGACTGTATTCAGTCAAAGCCTTCTTTCTAGCTTGTAGAAGATTCCCTTAACAACCTCTTGTCCAATTGTATTTCTTTGTCTCTTTCAATTAGTAAAATGGTCTCATTTTTATCCTTTAAGACTCTATAATGTTCATTTTAAAACTATATTAAATATATGTTCAGCTTAAAGATTCTTCTCTTCCTCTCCCCATCACCACCTCCTGCCTGCTGCCAGCACAGGCCAAATGCATGTATCTGGGGTCCTGGTGGGTGAGTGAGGTTCTGGGCTTACCCTCACCTCTCACCCCTCTCCACTCACTTCTCCCCTGCTTGGGGTAGGGTTGCAGAATGAGGGAGCTGAAACACATTGGCTTCCTTTAATGGGGCTTCCAGTCTTACATGCTATTGGAAAGCCATTTCTCTGCTGTAAAGGTTAAAGAAGCTGAAATTTCCCCTACCTCCCTTGGAGCTACAGTGTCTGTTGACCCAATTCTAGCTTAGGAGAAATAAGTAGAAATTTGCTACGTGGCTTCTGAGAATGCTTCTATTTTCCTAAAAAAAGTAGACTTGGCTCTTCTCTCTCATCCCCTGACTTCTTCCTTCCTTAGACGTACACTTCATTACGGGAACTGGGACAGCCTCCAGTACCTTTCAGGGAAAGGCTGAGAGACACAGAACCAAGACCAGGAGCAACTTTCCACCAGACAACTTGTTATATAAGAAAAATAAATTCCTATTTGTTAAGGCCACTGAAGGGTAGGCTTCGTATTATTGTAGCAGAAAGCATTTCTAAGTGGTATACTGACAGAGTTTGTTTCAGGTGTCCCATTGACTGTCCATAAGCCTGATTTGTGGTCCATAGCCCTTGTACAGAAAGGGTGGCATTGGCACTTCCATTAGCAGAATTTCTGGGTATTGGCAACTCCTGGAGAAGTACGTTAGCAGCCACTAGCTAATCCCCAGCTGTCAGCATCACACATTCCTTTATTCTCTAGGCTTCCTTGACATTCTTTATGCTGTTTTTTCCCAACATATACATCTTTAGCAACCCCCAGCCCTGGAACCTACAAGCATTGGCAACACCCATCTTCTTTACCTCTGGAACATGGGGAATTTTGGGAGCTATCTCACCCCATCCCGTCTCTCCCAGCTCTGATAGAAAGTGGGCAATAAGCAAGCTCCAGAGCCAAACAGACATGCAGGCTGCTGGATAAACAAATGTCAGTATTTCCTCATCTATAGCAGTGGTTCTTTGAGGGCCTTTCTCACATGGTTCCCCCCCACTACCCTCAGGGAACTTAGTAAAAGGAATATGTTTTCATCATTGATGTTGGACTGCTCTTAGCATCCTTCTGTTAGCTACCTCCTCTTATCTACTGGAGTGAAAATGAAGGCAGGGTGAGGTGTGGCAGTGGCAGCAGAGGCAGGTCTGCTAAACCAGCATCTCTTCAGCACACCCTGGTTGGGGCTGGTGCTGGCCCATGAAAGGGATGGTCTCCGAACTAACTTACAATGCTCACAACTCAGGGCTTTCTGTCTTCAGTAGAGTGCCTTAGTCTCCGATTCTGACAGCACTTACTTAATATCATCGTAAGCATTTGCAGCATTACTTATGCTTTTGTGTACGTGGACCCTGGGGATTTCTTTGCTTCCACCCCCAATGCTACTGTACAATGTACTTCACTTTTCTCATATCATCAGTAAGCATTTAAATCTAAAAATTCTTACTCTTGTCTTCAGTTGCTTGAAGTTCAGTTCTGAGCACTCACAGACTTCATGCTTCCCACAGAGAGGATTAATCCTCTGTGTGTCTACTGTCCTGCTCCTGCCAGCTGTCTCACCAACCTACAAAATGCTGCTCCACTGTCAACATGCCTGGCTAATGTCTGCTGTGAAAAGTCTTTGATAGAGACCAACTGCAGCCCCAGCACTGCGGGTGTTTGTAGCCCTTGTCTTTAAGGGTCCAAAGGATGTATTTCAGGATCCAGCCTGGAAAACTCCCTAAGTACTTTCTCAATTTCTTGATTTTAGTTTGCTTATTTTCTTTGTCCTTCACCCTAACCTTGGCCCTACAACACACATATATTGTCCCCATGCAACTGTTGGATGGCACTGAAAGCATGCCTCATTCAGCTTGCTGAGATTTGCTGGACAACCATTTCATGCCTGCTTGAATTTCTCTCATCATACAAAGTGTCTCAAAAGTAGCCCCTAAAGCCTCCGTACTTAGGGAAATGGGAAATTCTAGCTAAATATAGCTTTATTTATAAAATATGCATTATGAAATTTTATGAAATATTTACAAAATATTCTGTATATGTTGGCCACCTCTTTGTAAAGTTTTCGCTATGTATGGAGACTTTAGGGCTTTGTAGACACCCCGTATAATACTAGTCAATGCTTTAACTCATAAACTAGTCAGGGAACAAGTACAAGAATTCAGAAAACAGTAAAAAAATCAGAACTTTTTATGTTCTTATAAAAGAATTGGTTGATTCAATTTAGATAGAAATTGAGTAAGTAAGCCATCCCAACAACTTGGAAAAGTACTTTTTCACAACTTTGACCATTTTTCAACTCCTTATGAACTGTTGTCTAGGCACTGCATTAGATGAAGGCTTTCTTTCCACCAGCAGATTATAACACAGTGAGAATTCAAAAAGGTGAATAATGATATTCAGTAATTTTTGTCATCAATATGAATATGTTTCATATTCTTCACTAAGAAATCTGAGGAAAGTAGTAGGACCTTCTATTGAATTTAGAAAAGCTTTTATTTTCTCTGTTATGCAAAACAAGTATTAATCATAAAATCTAAATCTTATCCAGACCATTCAAGTATTTGCTTAGATGACAATAGTATGGTTTGTCTCATGTTCAGAAATGCTGAATTTGATGCTGTTGTCACATAGGCGTAGTAATTTTACTTTTATTTTTCCCTTTAACAGTGTAAATAATTATTTGCTAACATTCCTGTTTTCCCTGTTTGAGATTTCTTTTAACATTTTTTAAAGAGTCCATTTACATTATTAACATACTTTGTGGGAGTGCTATTTTCCTTTGCTGCAAAAACATCAAAAGAAAAAGAATCCTGAGGTTTGCTGACAACAAAACCAGTGACCAAAGAAGTGATTCTGCTGTCACATATACACTGGTTTGTAAGTCATAATGGCTTTCCAAATTTATATTTTGGTTAATCTCTTCCTAGCAGCTGGACCATCTCACTCTAATTATGTGGCTCCTGTACTGTCTGCCCACTTCTTTCCTGCTGTCTGAAATCTCACTCTAATACATTCATTTCTTTCCTTATGGACTTTCAGCTGTAAAGGAGACCTCAGATGTAGGAGGCAATCCTTAATGGGAAGATTCGCTACCACCAAAGAGAATTTTTATTTCTTCATTATTTTGCCCAAATTAGCTGGTGATTGGAATAATAGACTTGTTGTTCTGTCTGATCTCTCCAATCTGTACACATAGAATATAAAGGGGAAAAAAATAAAAAAAAAAAAAACCTGATGAGGCAACTACAAAGCAAGTGTCTATGAAGAAACTGCTTGTCGAACATAAAAGATCAGAGGATTTAATCTTACCTGACAACCCATAGAAGCAGAATAATTAAACCTGTCCCCTGCTTATTTCATCCTCCCTTCCTATCTGCTTTGCTCAGGCTTCTCTTAGCCTTGACCTGGCCAATGGCTATTTTCTAAGGTGAATACTAAAGAATCAAGTCTTTGGCACCAATTACTCAATATACTTACTAATATATTCTGACATGGACGTCTATTTAAAACTATGGGTATTTCACAAAAACACATATACAAAATTTGGTAGAGGTTAATGAAATGAGATTTTTAAAGGGTATTGTATGTTATATTTCCTGGAGGAAAGATGTCTGCTGAAAGCTCCACATGTTTTACTACTTTAACTTTGCCTTCTTTCCATTTTAACTTGCGTCTGTCTGATAAATATCAGCAATTCCCTATTCATGCCTTCAGCTTTAATGCTCCTTTGGGGGACCAGCAGAGCAGGTGTGTAATGGACCAAAGTCAGGGAGAAACAAATAATGTTCACCTGATAGCTTTCTGCAAGTTGACAGTACGTCCTGGCTCTCATTTATTTCTCCATCAATTATGCTGGATTAAAATAATAAGAGTCTACATTCAAATGTTCACACTATTCTAAGAATTGCTTTCTGTTCTGAAGAAAACACTAGTGATTTTTTGACAAGGATTAAAATTTAACTATTACATCATCCCCTTAACATTTTGTTTTTAGAACTCTTTGTTTTATTCACGCTCAAGTCCAAATACAGTCATCTCAGACAAAAAGTAAGGCACAGCTGCTGCTATTTTGTACTTCAAGAGACACTCTGAATGCTCACCTCTGATTCACTATCCTCCCCTACCAATCATCAAGATGTCTATAGTTCTACCTTATTATTTATTCCTTTGGTTCTTTTCAGGTTAAATGTCCTTCAAGAGTTTCTAAGTAAAATGCAACTACTCTTGGAAGGATTACACATTAAGCTTTTTTTTTTTCAAAGGACCTTAGCAAGGCTTTGAAGGGGTGGAGACCCAACACTGTCAAATGATGCTGGGGGTGAGCAGATGAGAAATGGTAGGAATAGAAACTCAAAGGTGCCATATTCAAGTTTTGACATCTCACCAATCTGCTGACAGCCCATCCAGCTTCTCAATATCTTTAAACAACCAGAAATATTTATTTGTTCAAAAATAATTCATATGTGAATTCTTTTATCAATTAATTTATTTCAATTAATTCAATTTTACAAATATCTGTTAGGTAAAGTCTATGTGCCAATAAACATGCCAAGTTCTGGAAAGATACCATAAGGGAGAAAGGTCCTCTGCCTTCAAGAAAAACAGAAGTAGAAGAGGCAGACACTCAAAAAAACTAATATTAATAATACATGTACAAGGCAGGCCAAAGTCAATGCCAAATGAAAGTAGTGACAGCAAGCTATGTGGAGGGGAAAGAAGAAGCTGTTTATCCTGTTTGACAGATCAGAAAGACACTCACTAAAGTGATGGCATTTGATGTTAGCTCAGATTGATGAGAGGATGGAAAATAGAGGAAAAGATGTTCCCAGGCAGAGGCAGCAATGTAAGGATAGAGGATTGGAGGATTAAAAGGTCATGGCTCTTCCAATAATGTTCTGTTATTTGGTGTGTCTTCAGGTCTGGGAAGGATGCAGTGGGAGAGAGCAATCATTCAGTCAAAAATTGTTGCCAATTTTCTATGTGTAAGGCATTTGATTATGAAATAATACAATATACCTAAAAAGTAAGTTATAGAGCAACACGCACGCATGTGTGTACATACCTACCCATGTGCACACATGGGACTATCTTCTTACAATTTTCTGTGCCACAGCAGACATTTCCCTTCATTTTCTGAACTTCTAGAATTAGAAAAGACAGAAAAATTGGTAGGTACAAAGGGTAACGTATTAGAGTTGAATCACAACTGGGCCTTGAGGTGTTCCACAGAGATAAGTGTGGGAAGTAACTAAATCAACAGCTTAGAAAACTTTCCTCCCCTCTCTGAGGGGGGCCTGAGAGAGGCTCTGGGGAAATGCATATCAAAGTAGATGTTTCGTAAATCTGTCATTCAGTTAGTTAGTAAAAATATACCAATGGCCAACAAAGTACTAGCCATAGAATGGTAAATAGAATTGAGACTACAGTCATGGAGAGAAGAACATATACAAAGCAGTAAGATTAGTTTAGTGAAGGTAATAGTTAAAATGAAAGGCACTCTACAAGGCCATCCTGCTATGGAAGCCAGGAAAGATTTTCTAGGAGAGTTGAGAGGCAAACTCAAATTTTAAGCATGAGTAAGTCTTTCTCAGTGAAGGAGGGAGGGGAATCAGAGGGTCACAGTGAAGGAGAGAGGGGAATGGGAGGGTCACAGTAAGGAGGGAGGGGGATGGGAGGGTCACAGTGAAGGAGGGAGGGGAATGGGAGGGTCATAGTGAAGGAGAGAGGGGAATGGGAGGGCCACAGTGAAGGAGGGAGGGGGATGGGGAGGGGGATGGGAGGGCCACAGTGAAGGAGGGAGGGGGATGGGGAGGGGGATGGGAGGGCCACAGTGAAGGAGGGAGGGGAATGGGAGGGTCACAGTGTGGGACACAATACATTGTTAATAACAATAGTCACCATGTTGTACAATAGATCTCTTTAACTTATTTCTCTTATAAAATTATGCATTTTTTGATCAATGTCTCCCCAATCCACTCACTATACCTCCAGCGCCTGGCAACCACCATTCTACTTTCTACTTCCATGAATTCCACTTTTGAAAAAAATCCCACATGTAAGTGAAATCATGAGATATTTGTCTTCTGTGCCTAGCTTATTTTAATTAGCACAATGTCCTCTGGGTATATCTATGTTGTTGCAAATGGAAAGATTTACTTTTTGCTTAAAGGCTGAATAGTACTTCATCATGTACATATACCACGTTCTCAAAATAAGTAAACATACTGTTCCATTCTACAGGTTGTCTCATCACTCTGTTGATTGTTTTCTTTGTGGGGAAGAAACTTTTTAGTTTGACATAATCCCATAATCCCATTTATCTATTTTTTTACTTTTGTTGTTTATGTGTTTAGAGTCACATTGAAAATATTGGTTGTCTTTTTTCTTTATGTTTTCTTGTACCAGCATTACAGTTTCAGGTCTTATATTTAAATATTTAATCCATTTTGAGATTATTTTCATGTATGGTGTGAGATAAGAGTCAAATTTCATTCTTCTGCTTGTGAATATTCCGTTTTCCCAGAGGGATTTACTTGAGATAATGTGCATTCCCCATTGCATGTTCTTTGTATCTTTGTCAAAAATCAATTAACCATAAATTCATGTATTTATTTCTGGGCTGCTTATTCTGTTCCATTTGTCTATACCTGTTTTCATGCTGTTTTGATTACTGTATTTTATAGTCTATTTTGAAGTTAGAGTGATGCCTTTAGCTTTATTCTTTTTACTCAAGATTGCTTTGGCTATTTGGGGTTTTTTGTAGTTCCATTCAAATTTTAGGATCTTTTTTCTATTTCTGTGAAAAATATCATTGGAATTTTGATTGGCATTGCATTGGCTCTGTAGACTACTTTGGATAGTATGAACATTTTAATAATTAATTATTACAATCCATGAACATGAGACATCTTACTTTTTTTGTGTCTTCTGTAATTTCTTTTATCAATGTTTTATAGTTTTCAATGTACAGATCATTCACCTTCTTGGTTAAATTTACTCCTTTAGTATTTTTTTGTAGCTATTATAAGTGAAATTATTTTCTTAATTTGGGGGGGTAGTTCATTTTTAGTGTATAGAAACATTACTGATTTTTGTATGCTGGTTTTATATTCTGAAACTTTACTGAATTTGTTTATTAGTTTTAACAGGATTTTTGGTAGAACTTTTTGAGTTTTCTACATATAAGGTCATGTTGTCCACAAACAGAAACAATTTAACTTATCGCTTCTTACTTGGATGTCTTTTGTTCCTTTTTCTTGCCCGATTATTGTGAGCAAGACTTCCAGCACCATGTTTAATAGAGGTGGCAAGAGTGGGCATCTTTATGTTGTTTCTGATAATGATTACCTTAGGAAACAGACTGGAAGCCTTGTGGAGGATTGATTGAAGATATCACTTTAGGGATGTCAAATGAAATAGAGAACAGGACAAATTCAAAAAACATTTGGGAGTATGAGTAGCTACAACTCAAGGACAAATGAGATAGCAGGAGAAGCTGGAAGAATAAGAAGAGGCCTAGAATGACTCACTTTTTTTGAACTTAAAACACATAGAGAAACAACTTTTAAATATATCTCTGAATGTCTATTTTTCTAAAAGAGCTGGTATGTGATTTTTGGCTTTCACTTCTCCAACGCATCTTGAATTCTACCTTTTTGGTCAGCATTTCTCTACTTCCTTATAAAGAAGTAGCAAAACAGGGTAATTTTTATTACAACTATGTGGCCATTTTGGTGATACCAGGCTAATTTTATAATAAATATAAACAAATGTAGTATGTATGTATCAGTTAGAGTTACTGAGGGAAAAAAGCCATAAAATTCAAGAGGTCAGTAGTTACACAAGTCTTGGATGAACAAAATGTTAACAATAGCAGCATGCCACTACTACTCATCAGCCTGAGAAGGAACAGGTGTAGTCTGCCCACTCAGAGTGAGACTACTATGAGTCTGCGCCTTCTGAAGAGACCGGCTGCTTCTGGAACTGTCACAAAGGAGGACAGGAAACCACTGCTGATGAAGCCACCCAAAGCAGAGAGAGAGAAGATGAAACCTCTTAGGCACTCCCTTCTCCTCAGTTTCTCATTTTCTGCCAAGGCCTCCTTCTGAAACTAACTACCTGAAAGCTGGTTGGGAAGCAACCTAGGAGTGTAGTTTGTAGTGATAAGCCCTCCTGCAATATAGAGCTAAGAAGAAGAGATCAAGGAATATCTCTGGAAGTAAATGGATGAATGGATGACACATACACATATACCTTTATTCATCCTTAAGTAAAGTAATGCATTACATGTAAAAAAAGACCTTTAGAATTATGTGATCTCAGGTATAGTATATTGTTAGGGTGCAGAAAATGATTCCCCAAAATCATTTTGCTGAGTCCTTTGAAAATTGAAAAGCTTCAGAACTACGCCTCAGAGTCAAGATCTCTCTCTGACCTTTTCCCCTCCTTCCTATCTCTCTCATCCCTTTAACTAAAGCACCTGGGAGGACTCTTTTTGGAATTTCCTTATCTAAGATATCTTCTTTAAAAAATAAATGTAATGGTCTCAAGACTCCCTTCCTAGGACTCTTATCAAATAACTAGGGAAGATTGGCCACCTGGGACAAGACTGGAAGTCCTCACCATGCCCTGACAGACTTTTCATCTATTCTTCTGAGGACAGTTCTCAGAGATTACCTTGGGGACTTAACTAAATAATAAGCAAAGAGAATCACTTACTATTTTCTGAGCACTGGTCCTATTCACTGCCCCATTTTCCTCTCCTTCATGAGGAGGGCTTTTAAGCCTCAACCATCTGGCCCCCGTTTGAATTCGTATTTTGTATGATTGCTATGGACACATGTGTACGTAATAGTAATAAATTTGTTATATTTTTTCAATGTTAACCTGTTTGTTGTTGTTGTTGTGGGGTGTCAGCCATGACTCTTTATGATGGGGAGGAAAGAGATCACCGTTTGGAAAGGTTCATGCTTTCTATCCAGTAAGGTAGAAAGTCTGAACTTTAGGGGGTAAGGTTTGTACTTTACCCCCTAAAGTTCATGCTCCTCTATGCGATTGTAACTATATTATTCATGGTCCTTCATATTTACCTACTACATAATAGAAGGGTTCAAACTTTCAAAATTAAAAATATTTTATACACTGGTCCTTGTAATTTTCATAACCTGCATTTGGGCAATAAGGAATTCATTATTTCATTTTCTTCATCATTTAATCCGGTTTTTATCCGTATACTCCTTGTGGTCTAAATTGCCAGGTGTACTCATTTCCTGTATGATGTAAGTGCTGAGGGATGAGTATTCTATTTACTCACACCCCTAAACACCCTGCTCAATGTTCCATGCATGGGGTGCCGAATAAGTACTGTCTTGATAATGAACTCATAGAGGTTGAGCTTGCAAGGTGACAGTTTATTTCAATTTCTTATTTCCATTTGCTTTTCTTTCCATGCAGTTCTCAGTAACCTTAAAATGTATTCAATGTGAAGAGTTATAACATTAGGTTAATTTGTGGCAAGATGAATATGTTTTCCCTTCATCAAGCCACATTTACTCTGAAGTCCGTAAAATAGTTTTATTCATGTTGCTGTTAATTGCAGAACTCCTGGTAATCTGCCAAGGATAATGACGTTTGGCACTTTTGATCAGTGCTCTGCTATAGAACTTGTTCAGACCCTTGCTGAGAAAAGAAAAAAGAACTTATTAAATGGATTACACCACATTTGTTGTGTGTGGAGTACCAAATTCAGTTTATACTACAGAGAGCGATAATGTCATGATTCATTTTCGTAACTCTGAAATAAAAAAGAAACACTCAAACACACCATGACTTTACCCGTGTATGTTTTCCCTCAGCATTCTAGCATCTTTTCTTAAATCAACAATGAGCTTAATGGAATATTTCCTGTGATTTTTATTTCCATTTGAAATTAAGGGTAATAGTTAAAATGGAGGTTACACATTCATAAAGGAGGCAGAAAACCCAGAGGTGTGAAATGGTCAGTTGAAACAGAACACAAACCCCCTCTAAAAGAAAATAATGGCTTTTCAGCATCATTCAACGCTTTTGTAACAAATAAAAGCTGACATGAGGTGAATTACCTGTAGAACATGAAACATCACATCATGTGAATATCTAAAAGGAAAGACTGTATCTCTTAGGCAGAGAAAATAGTGAATTCAAAGGCCCTAAGGCAGTGGTTCTCAGATATTGCTGAACATTGGAATCACCTGGGCGTCTTTAAAAATCGCCAATTCCTTGATCTCACTCCCAGACATTCTGATTTAATTAGCTTGGGATGCAAGCTGAGCAGCAGGAATGTTAAGATCTCCCCGGGTGACTGTAATGTGCGGCAGAGCCTGGGAGCCTCTACCCTGGGTTCAACTAACTATTGCCATGCGGAATTGCGGGATTTCAGCCTTCCTTCTTCTGAACTTTTCAGGAATGGTCAGCAATCCAGCTTTTTATCTTTTATTAATTAAAATCTCTTAATTTGTAAATGTTAAGTCTTTTTTCTTTCTTTTTAAATTTTATAGTCGAGTGAAGCTGCCTCTGGACCAGGTCTAGACTATGGGCTACCCTAGCTTCTAGTTTCTAATAGCTTCTAGTTTCTGATTTAATGGCATGAATCCATAGATTGCCCAAAAGATAAGAATATTTCTACATATCAAAGTGTCATGGTTCAGTGCAAAACTATGGCAGCTTTACAAAGTATAAGAGTGGATATGGAGGAAGGCCAACCCTGGGCTCTTCATAGCATGACCCAACACTGGTACACTGCCCCTCGGTCTTCCTTTAGGACTGTACCTCTGTCCTCTGCTCTCCCTACTCCCTCTTCTCACCTCAGTTTGACTTGGATTTTAAGCCTTGTGCTGCCTTTTAGACTTTAGTGTCACTGAAAAATTTGGCTGCATTGAAATGTTATATATCTTGATAGTATCTTCAATTTACCCCTAATGTGAAAAAATCAGGCTGCAAAAGTGCAATGTGCAGTCAAATCTCATTTTTAATAATATGTCCATATAAATATCCTAATAGACGCACCCATCTGGAAGGATATATTAAATGTTGAAGTACTTATCTCTGAAAGACAGAATTATGACTGGCTGACCTTTTTTCTTCATTGCTGTCACCACTGTATGAGAGTTTTTAGAAATGAGCTTATGTTACTTTTAGAATCCAGAATTTTTCTCATATCAGACACTCCGGAAGGAATTTTGTCTTAGTCACATATATGTGTGTATATATATAAATTATGTAAAGTTATTTTTATATATATGTAAAATTTATGTCATTTCATATATATGAGTGGGCTTTACATATTATAAATGCCAGGTAAACATATATAGAATGAATGAATGGGATATAAGTTTTAAATCAAAACTTCTTTGTACTTAAATGCATTATAAGCATAAGCATGAACAACAGTTCAGTGAAAATCTTCTTGCTTTTTAATCTTATGTTCAAAATAACCAACTCTCACAGAAGCTAAAATGGAGGGGGTTAGAGAGAGGGTGAGAGGTGGCGATGGGGCAGGCTGTGAATATTCTCAATTTCCTTTCCACATTTTTCCTCAAAGTTCCAAGTTTGTGTTAATTTCCTTGAATATCTACTTTCTACTGCCATTTTATACTAGCCAATTTTAAAGTATAGCCATGATAATCAGGTACAAGTGAAAAATATAAACATGGTTGACTTGGGCATAATTTCAAGACATATTTATCTTAAAATGTTAATTTATTGTACATTTACTGTCTACTTGAAAAGTGGGGATTCAGGCAGCATATTTATGATTTTATGTGAATGCTAGCTATGTGATAAAGTATTGCCTTTGAATGGGCCCAAAGCTCTTTCATCTCTCCTTAACGTCACCCTGGGCATCTGCATAGAAAACAAGCTATGGACAGACAGCAATGCTTGCTCAGCGCAGAGCTGGATTGTCAGAATCAGGGATCTCCTTCTCATTTGCTTTGTCCAATGATCCACAAACTTGACTTTAGCAGAGGGACTTTTGTTTTCTCCCAGAAGAACTCTGACTGAAGTGTCACATATAAAACATATAAATGCAGCACAGCCAAGTTAAAGTGGAGGCCTGGGACTTCCTCTTGTTTCTTGAGGTGACCCGATGGACCATCTTAGAATCCTATGGCTCCTCAGAGCAGTTTTAATAACTGCTGAGCTGGTCCAAACTCCACATTCCACAGATATTGAGACTGAGCCCCAGAAACGCTGTGACTCATATTGTACTGTCAAGTTAATGTGCAGAAAAAACACCTCTTGAATGTTTAATAGTGATGATGAGTGGATTCTTAATGGCCTTATCCAGTTTGTGCATTAGTCTTGCCATCTGTTTCATCTATTCTTCTCTCAGGCTTCCTGCCCTCTGGCTATTTCACACTCATTAATAGCTCCATCAGAGGTCTAGTAAAGGGAAAAAAGATGGAAAAGTTGAATCCCTTATTACATATTATCTAGAGAAAGAAAGATTAAAACTAATGAACATGGCAAGACTGCATGTCAGCTCTGGCTGGGTCAGGAGTGCTGTTGACTCTGTTTCTTTTCTGTTTTAATACTTTCCTCCCCAGGCCAAGATTTCCAGTGGCCCAGTGTTAGCCTCCTGACCAAACATGAAACTTAGGAAAGTCTCCTGCCTAAAGCAAAGACTAGGTTCAATATCAAACTCAGTCCTGCTTGTGCTCAGGCTTTGTAGCTGGTTCCAGACTCCACTTGGGTTCTGTCTCTTCTTGTTTAGAAATTCTGATGGTCTGAGCATCTCTGCTGCCCAGGTGCCTCTTCTGAATGTTGATGAAAACCAGCCTTTCTGTTGAAGCTTTTGTAGGAACATGGTTTTGTGGCGTCCTATTACAGCTTGGTTTCTATCACCAGCTTCTGTGCTCAGCTCTTTGGTTTTCACTTAAAAGAATGCCCTTGCTTTTACCTTATGGGAGTATCCTCCTTTTCCCTGAGGAAATGTCATCTTGGGTCCTGGGCATGGCTCACTGTCCCTAATGCCAGACTATCCACTGTCCCTGCTGTGAGCCTAATGAGGAACTTAGCAATACCTCATTTTAGCACAGTTCCTGATTTTGCTGCTACAAATAAGACCAGTCATCCAAACATGTGGACATAGGCTTAGAAAGGAACCCAGCAGCTCCACCAACCCAACATAAGTTTCATGAGTTGAAAGTAGCAACCTCAAGTGTGGAATGACTCTAGAAGCCACTATTGCTTTGTATTTATCAAGACACAAACTAAAAAGGGAGAATCTTAACAATATTGGGTGTGAACTGTGTGTAAAATGTTCTGCTAGAGACTTTTTACTCATTCATATTTCTGTATTCAAGTCATCTTTTCTCTCATTTTAAATCATGTTTCTGTACATACATATGAATAAATATATCATTGGCCCTCCATATCACTGGGCTCCATAACCATGCATTGAAAATACTTTTAAAAACTTACTTCCATACTAAACATGTACAGATATTTTCTTGTTATTATTCTCTAAATAATGCAATATAATATGTATTTATGTTAGCATTTAAATTTTATTAGGTATTATAAATAATATAGAAATTATTTAGGCATACAGGAAGATATGAATAAATTATATGGAAATACTATGGTATTTTATATAAGGGACTTTAATTCATCTGCAGATTTGGGTATTTGTGAGAGGTCCAGCAATCAATCCCCAATGGACACTCAGGAATGACTATGTAAATATATCTGTAAATATTCGAATACATATTACATGTATGTGAATGAGTTTGAATATTTGGTCTACAGCAGAGACCAAATAACAATGGCTTAAATAAAATAGCAGTTTTGTTCTTTCAAAAACTATATCTGGAGATTATACACATTTCTTGTCCTTCTTGGTTATTGACTAGGATGCCTGCCTGATCCTCTCTTCTGTCAGAACCTGAGAAGTGGTGTTGGTTTCCTGATCAACAGTAACCTCTTCACAATATACCACACTATGCCTGCTGCCCTATATAAAGACTCATTTAATCTGCCTTACCCCAAATAGCTCTCTCTCCCTCAAGCATAACTAATACATTTGTTCTTTTCCTTTGGTAGATTGTATGCACTTTGGAAGTGGGAACTGTGTCTTCCATAATCTACCTTGAAAGGTCTTTGGATGTGTAGATGGTGGTTATTAGCTATTTCCCATTACCAGAAAGGACAGAACAAGGAGAAATAGCTTCAAGGGAGAGGAGGAATCAGATAAGTTGGCTAGATGTTACAGGCAGTTATTTAGAGAACTCATTGAATCTTTGTTAAAAACACTGCAAATAGTGTAGAAAATTCTTATGTCCAGCCTGGTTTGGAAGCTGTCTTGCCTGGATAGCAGTGTCCAGATTTTGAAATAAATGATTTTCTATAATTTGAATGAATTCAGCTGTACTTTTTATCTCTTCATTAGCCAAGAGCACACAGAGCTGGTTTGTCATTGCACTTAGTCTGAGGATGTCTAGTCCATTCTTCATTCACCATTCTCTTTGAGTATACTGGTGAGATCTTTCTATTATGACCCATAGACATTATATCATTTTCATTAATTCTATCATTCATGCAATTAATATATATTAAAAGCTTATCATATACCAGGCACTAAATATTGACTATAGAAATGTGAAGATAAGAGGATTCTTCTAGAAGGTAAGATTTTTGTTGTTTATAAATTCCAAACTCTGTCTTTAGGCCACACAATAAGTTTTATTTAAAAGGAAAACTTTTTATTGGCATTTTTATGGCATCTTTTTTTCCCTTTCTCTGAAGTTTTTATTTCTGTGTTTTCCTATGTCTATATGGATGATATACCTGCATGCATCTATATGTTTTCCTTGTCTTTGTCCATTTTGAGCTACTGTATTAAATTTCTTTGGAGTGACATCTTTATTCCTGATTCCTGATTTTTGTATTGCCCTTAGCATCCCACCAGGCATAGGAGACATACCCCAGTTACACAGAGTAAATGGCTGTCTTCTTGGCCAGGAGAACCAAACTTTTCACCAAAATGGCTCAGTTTATCTTTAATTAAAACTTAAAGCCTGAGCTTCTCAGCTCTGGCAAGGGCTCTGCAATGAGAAGCTGCCTCTCACTGCAATCTGCCTCACAGCAGGCCCCTTGGTGGCTGCCATCAGATTCTGGGATGAGAGAAGGCTTGCAACTTACAGAGCTATAAAGAAAGGCAGTTAATGGCCAGAGGTACCTGGATTCCTTTCAGTTCATTAACTAAAGCTAACTTGGGGATCTTTACTGGAGGGAGACTAATCTGGCATCTGTTGGCATAGAGGGTGAGGATACCATGCTGACTGCAGGCCACATGGACACACTGTCCCTCACTTATCAGCTGTTCTTTCTCTAGGCTACATCCCAAAGCTTAGCTAAATGTCAGGGATAAAATCTCTCCCTAGTTTTTCCCACTATTTACCTTTATTCCAAAGTTGAACTATGTTTTGTTCTAAAACTCTCATAAGAACATTCACAATGTTGAAAATCCGGCTAGCCTATCACCTAATAATTATTATTCCCACAATTTACCAAAAGTTGGTGGAGATAATAAAAGAAAGAAAAGGCTCAGTGTCTGTAGCTCAAGAAGCTAAGGCACCAGCCACATACACCAGAGCTAGCAGGTTTGAATCCGGCCTGGGTCTGCCAAACAATGACAACTACAACCAAAAACAAAACAGCCAGGTGTTGTGGTGTGCGCCTATGGTCCTAGCTACTCGGGAGTCTGAGGCAAGAGAATTGCTTAAGCCCAGGAGTTGGAAGTTGCTGTGAGTTGTGACACCACAGCACTCTACCCAGGTTGGTAGCTCGAGGCTCTGTCTCAATAATAATAATAATAATAATAAAAGAAAAGATACTATTCTCAAAGTAGTACATGTATATTTATACTCAGAAAGATCTTTCAACCTAGTTTTCAGATAAGCCTATAATGAATACAATATTACATACAAAGTCTGAGATATATGTATGAATATATATGCTTATGAAATTATATGGGGCAAGCCATACAAAATTAGATATCATAAAATGTAAAGAGTAGGATTTGGAGGCAAGTTGGCTGACTGGAGCCAGCTTTACACAGAGGCTTCCATCCAGGAGGAGACTTAAAGGACAGAAGTTTAGCAAGTAAGCTAATGATTTGGATCTGAGCCAAGAGAGAAGATTGAAGAGCACACATCACCCCTGCTGAGGGGAGCTACACCCCCCAAAAAACAATAGGTACAAAACCTATCACCAAACAGACGGGAGTCCCCTCCCCTATGAGAACAGCTCACAGTATACTTTCTACAAACAAGTGAGCAGAGTTCGGATTTCCTGCTATTTTATGCCATGGGACACACACTCTAAAAATCAGAACTCCTTCCCCAGAGAGGACCCACTAGTGTGCCATGGCACTCTCCCACCAGGCATAAAACTGAACATATACTCTACCCGCAATTCTAAACTCCCCACACTCCCCTCTACTCTCACCCCATGGTCTGGAAGCCTGTCCCCCATGGAGTCTACATTCTTGGGCATTTTCTCAAGTGGTGTGGACAGGGCGTTGGCTGTTACAAGTCTGTGCTGAATTGGCGACACAGGTGTAAAGCAGGGACTGTGGAGCAAGGGAGACATATGGGAGCCGGAGAGATGGTGCCCTGCAGCACAGTGCAGCAGTGCAGTGGTGGGAACAATAGGGCTCACACCTCTGGTGATGTTTTGGAGAAACACTTCCTCCCTCTCTTATCAAGCAGAGGGAGCCAGGCCTCTGCTCCAGTGGCACCCACAGGCAGAACATATCTGGGATGGAAATGCAGGCACCATGAGCAAAGGGTATGCCTGAGGCAGTACCTGCCTGAGCGGGGCGTGGTGGGGATGGAATAGAATCTGGGTGCACAAGAGGCAGCACACTCCCAGGGCAGGGCTGAGTCAGAATTGCTGCTTTTGTGAGCCCAAGATGCCACCAGTCCCCAGGGAGCATAGCTGGGACAAAGGCAAATGGGGCAGCAGCATCAGCCTGGGGAAGGGCAGGAACTGAGAGCTGTTTGTGAGCTCTAACCACACCTGCCCCAAGACAGAGACGCCAGCTCCATGAGAATTGGCACAGTGGCAGTGGCATGGAGTGGGGCTGAGTCGCAATTTCTGTGAACTCAAACAGCACCTGGTCCATAGGGAAATATAGTTGGGACAGAAACTCAAATTCTGCGAGAATATAAGTGGAAGCAACATCAATCAGGGACAAGGCTGGAACTGAGTGAAACTCTTAAGTCTCCATTAAGCACCTGAAGTACTCAGGCTTCAGCTCCCCCTGCTAGCTGATGGCAGAGTGTGGCAGCCTGGCTGAGGAGACATAGATCTCCCAGTGACTCAGGCAGACACAAATTCTTGGTGCATCTGTTCATTGGGGGGAACTGGGTCACAGCACTGCAGGGTTACCAGTGACTGGGCGTGACAGAGGTGTAAAGTGGGGAAGGGGACATCAACCTTCCTAGACTAATTCATTTGCTGAGTGGGCCCTTCTGACACCATGGAGCACCAGAGCAAGTCATACTCGAGCTGCCAGCAGACCCCTGCTATCTAGTTACTAGAGACCTTTTGAACACTCCCACTTGACACTGGGAGATGACTGGGACACTTAATTTGGAACTTTTGACCTAGCCAATTACCCAAGGACCATCTAAGGTGGTACCCTGGTTGTGTTGTTGTGGGAAGGTTTGATTTTCCTTTTCAAGGTGTTTCCCATGAGGGGCAGGGTGTCTTAGTTGCTTGTATTTCTCCACAGCTGAGACTTCAACCCAGAGTTAGTGATTCACTAGAATTAGACAGAGACCAGCTGAAAACCAGACAGAGCCACTTAGCTCCATCACACCAAGCAGGACCCCAGTGTCTCAGGGCATAGTACTGCAGTTACCAGTCCCAGGTCTTGGGCAAAGGGCTGGTTAATCACTACGCCAGGAGCCCCCAATCCAATTTCACCTTATCTGCTCATCTAGACAAATAGTGAAAAATAATCATGGGGCAGAATCAGCAGAAAAACTCTGGCAACATGAATAAACAGAATAGATTAACTCCCCCAAGGAACAACAAGGCGGGCACAACAGAAGATCATGTTCATAAACAAATGGCTGAGATGTCAGAAATAGAATTCAGAATTTGAATTCCAAATAAGATTAACAGAATGGAGGTACAGTGGAATTAGAAATTTAAGGAGCATTTCAAAAGTTGTCTCAAGAATTCATTGAATACCAAGGCAAAATTACCAAAGATTTCGACACATTGAGGCAAGAAGTTTCAGCCCTCAAAGATCTGAGAAATACAGTAGAATCCCTCAGATCAGAATGGAGCAGGCAGAAGAAAGGATTTCTGACATTGAAGACAAATGTTTTGAATGCTCCCAAATGCACAAAGAGGAAAAGAAGTGGAGAACAAAAAAGGATCATTCTCTCAGAGACCTCTGGGACAATTAGAAGGAAAATAATATTCACCTTATAGGAATTCCCGAAGGTGACAAGGTTGCTTTGTAAGGCACAGATGTTCTACTCCAAGAGATAATTATGGAGAACTTCCCAAGCATGGCAAGAGGTTCTGAAATTCAGATAGGAGTTTCAGAACCCCAGCACAATTCAATCCAAATAAAGCATCTCCCAGACACATTATAATTAACTTTGCCAAAGTTTAATATGAAGGAGAAAATTCTGCAAGTAGCCAGACATAAGAAAACCATAACCTATAAGGGGAAGAATATTAGAATGACTTCAGATCTCTCTGCTAAACTTTTCAAGCTAGAAGAGTGTGGTCATTGAACTTTAACCTCCTAAAACAAAATAAATTTCACCCCAGGATCCTGATCTAGCTAAACCGAGTTTCATTTATGATGGAGAAATTAAATACTTTAATGACATTCACATGTTGAAGAAATTTGCCACAACAAAACCAGCTGTCCAGGATATTCTCAGACCTATCCTCCACAATTACCAGCACAATATTCTACCACCAAAGTAAACTCACTCAGAAACTTTTGATCAAATTATGACTTCTACAGTGGCAAAAAAAATTAAAAATGTCCACTGAACTTTCGAAAAAACTTAATACCCAAAATTCTACCACACTTATCAATATTCTCAATTAATGTGAATGGCTTAAATTGTCCTCTAAAAAGGGACAGGTTGGCTGACTGGATACAAAAACTCAGGCCAGATATCTGCTACATACAAGAATCTCATCTTACCTTAGAAGATAAATATAGACTCTGGGTGAAGGGATGGTCATCTGTAATTCAGGCAAATGGCAATCAGAGAAAAGCAGGTGTTGCAATTTTATTGACAGATACAATAGGATTGAAACCAACATAAGTAAGGAAAGATAAGGATGGTCACTTCATATTTGTTAAGGGTAACACTGAACATGATGAGATTTCAATTATTAACATTTATGCACCCAACCAGAATTTGCCTCAATTTATAAGAGAAACTATAACAGCCATGAGCAACTTGATTTCCTCTAGCACCATAACAGTCAGAGATTTTAACACCCCTTTGGCAGTGTTCAATAGATCCTCCAATAAGAAAATAAGCAAAGAAATTTTAGACTTAAACTTAATCATTCAACAACTGGATTTAACAGACATTTACAGACCATTTCATCCTAACAAAACTGAATACACATTCTTCTCATTAGCACATGGAACATTCTCCAAAATTGATCACATCTTAGGTCACAAGTGTAACCTCAGCAAATTTAAAAGAATAGAAATTATTCCTTGCATATTCCCAGACCATCATGGAATAAAAGCTGAACTAAGTAACAACAATAACAAATAAAAGTTGAACTCAGAAACAACAAAAACATGGAAGCCAAATAACCTTATGCTGAATGATAGCTGGGTCATAGTTGAGATTAAGAAGGAAATTACCAAATTTTTGGAACAAAACGATAATGAAGACAAGAATTACCAGAACCTCTGGGATACGCAAAGGCAGTCTTAAGAGGGAAATTTATAGCACTGCAAGCCTTCGTCAAGAGAATGGAAAGAGAGGAAGTTAACAACATAATGGGACATTTCAAGCAACTGGAAAAGGCAGAACATTTCAATCCCAAACCCAGCAGAAGAGGAGAAATAACCAAAATTAGAGCAGAATGAAATGAAATTAAAAACAAAAGGATTACACAACAGATTAGTAAATGAAAAAGTTGGTTTATTGAAAATGTCAATGAAATAGATAAACCCTTCGGTAACCTAACCAGGAAAAAAAGAATCTTTAATTTCATCAATCAGAACTGAAAAATACAAAATAACAACAGACTCCTCAGAAATTCAAAAAATCCTTAATGAATATTACAATAAACTCTATTCTCAGAAATATGAAAATCTGAAGGAAATAGACCAACCTTAAATAGCCAAGACATTACTCAGAAATGAAAACAAAGCAGGAGGAATCACACTACCAGACCTCAGATTATACTATAAATCGATAGTGATCAAAATAGAATGGTACTGGCACAAAAACAGAGAGGTAGATGTATGGAACAGAATAGAGAACCAAGAGATGAACCCAGCTACTTACCATCATTTGATCTTCAATAAGCCAATTAAAAACATTCAGTTGGGAAAAGACTCCCTATTTAACAAATGGTGCTGGGTGAACTGGCTGGCAACCTGTAGAAGACTGAAAATGGACCCACACCTTTCACCATTAACTAAGATAGACTCTCACTGGATTAAAGATTTAAACTTAAGACATGAAACTATAAAAATACGAGAAGAAAGTGCAGGGAAAACAATTGAAGAAATCTGCCTGGGAGAATAGTTTATGAGGTGGACCCCCCAGGGCAATTGAAGCAACACCAAAAATATATTACCAGGATCTAATCAAACTAAAAAGCATCTTCACAGCCAAGAACACAGTAAGTAAAGCAAGCAGACAGCCCTCATAATGGAAGAAGATATTTGCAGGTTATGTCTCTGACAAAAGTTTAATAACCAGAATCCACAGAAAACTCAAATGCATTAGCAAGAAAAGAACAAGTGATCCCATCTCAGTGTGGGCCAGGGACTTGAAGAGAAAATTCTCTGAAGACAGGTGCACAGCCTACAGACACATGAAAAAATGAAAATGCTCATCATCCTTAATTATCAGAGAAATGCAAATCAAAACTACTTTGAGATATCATCTAACTCCAGTAGGATTAGCCCACATCACAAACTCCCAAAACCAGAGATGTTGGTGTGGATATGGAGAAAAGGGAACACTTCTGCTGTTCTGGTGGGAATGCAAACTAATGTGTTCCTTTTGAAAAGATGTTTGGAGATCACTTAGGGATCTAAAAATAGACCTGCCATTCAATAATGCAATACCTCTTCCAGTTATATATCCAGAAGACCAAAAATCACTTTATAGCAAAGATATTTGCACTAGAATGTTTATTGCACCCCAAATTCTTAATTGCTAAGTCATGGAAGAAGCCCAAGTACCCATCAACCCATGGATGGATTAATAAATTGTGGTATATTTACACCATGGAATATTATACAGCCTAAAAAAAGATGGAGACTTTACTTCTTTCATGTTTACATGGATGTAGCTGAGACACATTCTTCTTAGCAAAGTATCTCAAGGATGGAAGAAAAAGTATCCAATGTACTCAGCCCTACTATGAAACCAATTTATAGCTTTCTTATAAAAACTATAACCCAATTATAGCCCAAGAAGAAGGGGAAAGTGGAGAGTGAGGGGAGGGGAGGGGAGGGGGGAGAATGGGTGGTGGGAGTGTAATTGGTGGGACCACACCTAAGGTGTATTTTACAAGATAAATGTTAAATCTACTAATGGTAGAATATAAATATCTTAACACAATAACTAAGAAAATTCAGTGAAGGCTGTGTTAACCAGTTTGATGAAAGTATTTCAAATTGTATATAAAACCAGCACATTGTAGCCCATAATTGCATTAATGTACACAGCTATGATTTAATAACATGCCATTTAAACTCAGTATGTCTCTGCTGTTCATGTAGTGATGTGAAAGGTGTACATTTACGTGAAAGAGAAGATACATTATTGTATGTAGGGTCTATACCAGGTATGAACTTTTCTTAAGTCTTTCTAGCCAACATTGTTTTCCATTCATTCTTTTATGTGTTTATTTTGTGTTCATTTATAGAGCACCTCTATGTACTGGACACTGGGATTACAATGATAAGCAACAGGGAATTTCTGCCCTCACCTTCATATGTGAGTGAAAGGGTGATTCTAACATGATGATAAGGTCCTGCAGAAGTAAAATGATATAAGAACCTAACCTGGCCTGGGAAAATTGTAGGAGTTAAGTCCTTAAGAAATGAGTACAGGCATAAAATTCCTCCTTTTGGAATTGTACTGGCAGTGGTTAAGGACATCAGTCTCTGATTTAGGCTTTTCACTGAAAAAAAAAAAAAATTCCTCAGAATCTAAACATTTTGTTCTTAACACCATCAAAGTAATCTTAAAGCATCCTAGTGCATTTTGGGGGAAGCTCTGATATTTTGAGTGTATTAGAAGAGGTCTCTAGCTGGCAGCGTACATTGTGATCGCTGCCACATTATGACAAACTCCAGTCTGCACGCTCTTCCTTCCACACCCACAGCCAATGGCACTGTCTAGGGAGCACATCTTCTGAGCCATAACAATAGTCTCTGAATTCATTTTCCGGTCCTCTGTATTTTTCCTTTCTAGTGTAATTTCCAACCAGTTAGAGTACCTTCTAAAAACATGTCCAATTATGTCACTCCTCCATTTAATGAGATTACTGTTTTCCATCCTAGAAGTCCAAACTCTTCAAGAACGTGTCCTCAAGGGTCTCCCCATGCCAGTTCTCACTTGACGTCCCAGTGCTTCTTCTATGTTCCCATGCTCTGGCCCTTCCGCTCAGTCTGACCAATGTTACTTTCCCTACAAGTCCTCTTCTCTGACTTTTAGAGCCAAGATGATCACATCTTTCTTTATGTCACCTGGGAGCTGGGTACCACCTTTATCACAAGACTCCACATTTGTCTTTGGTACCATATTGTGAATTTCTCCATGGCAAAGAATAACTCTCCACACTGAACACGGTCGTACCACAAACACCTAGCATAGCATCAGGCTTATAGAATGTAACTTATATTTTTCTTTTGGTCATAAAATAGCCAGTATTTCCTGATCTATTGCTACAAAAATTTCTATTAGGACAAGTGTTCGATATGCATATTTCTGTTTTCCCTGACAACCCACCCCACAATTAGGCACTACTAATAGTCCCAGTCTTACAGATTAGGAAATTGAGTCTTCGCCTTGGTAAATGGCTTGCCCACGTTTCATCTGAAAGAAAGCAACAGATCTGTATTGCTCTTCTAACCACTAGAGTATACTGTTGAATGGATGAAGGAAATGGAACAGACAGCCTGTTGCTGTTCAGATCTCTGATTATACTAGAAATTGTCATAAACCCTCTCCCTTTAGTGTTTCATTATGTCTCCCATTACATGAACTTCCACAATAATTTAGGCAGGGCTTTAAAATGTGTTTGTCTTCTTTTTGGAAAAGAAGAAATCAGTCTGGGATTTACTGTTAGTTCTAAGCAGGAATAAATGACTTACACTTTAAAAATAAAACAAAATAAAGAAAATACCAGCATAGAGCTATATTCTGAGTAAGCATTAGAGAGCTTATTATAGACAAATAATGGGCAAGAGAGAAATAATGACCAGAAAACAATTTAGAGAATGGCTAGCTAGTCAGAAAACATTTAATAATTATAGGAGTTTTTTTTGTTTGTTTGTTTGTTTGTTTATAATGGTTTTCTTAGAGATGAGAGGTCTGGCTACAGAGTATAGGAAGCAGGAGCCAGGATCCTGTGTTCTTCTTGCTATGTGACTTGGTCAAATTTTTCAGTCTCTCCAGGACTCTGTTTCCAAAGATGTATGGTGCAAATTTAGTGAAATTCCACAGGTCTTTATTGAGTGGCAATCTGTCCCAGAGAGTGGCTCACATAGTCTCTAAGTTCACTGTTAAATCTAGGGAGTGAGTTTGACTTCTCAGGGATAACTCAAAAGTGAAGTGCTTTGCTGAAGTTACAGTGAACAGATTATTATTGCACACTGCATTTTATGCCACTAATGTATGGTTGGTTAAAAGCCACACATTAAAGACTATAAAATACATAAATTTGTCACCTATCACCAACCATGTCCAGGATAATTCTGCATAAGTTAAGATGTGGAATATTTGGCAAAATTTTTAAAAGAACCTCAGGAAATGAAAAAATGGTGCCATAATATTACATATTAAAATAAATAAAAGACAATCTCTTTGTTCTTTATTTCTTTTTCTTTTTTTTATTAAGAGAAAGGGCTAGGATAACTGAAGTTGAATTCAAATTTTGCTAGAATAGTCACATGGCCTTGTCCCCTTGTGAGTATCATTTTCCTCATGTCTAAAATGAGATATTTTGACTATCAAATAAGACAATGTATGTGAGAGTCCTCTGTAAACAAGTGAAGTGCTATAGTAGTGTTCATCGTTATTAACTGAAGATCTTCTCCAAGAGAAATTTTTATGATTTTTCATCTTTTTCCTAGATAGAGAAACTGCATTAGAGAGGAGAGGAATTCCATCTTAACAAAAGAATCAACTTTCTGATAAAAGGATTCTTACATGCTGGTAGGGGAGCAATAGAGTTATTTTAAAGAAATATTTTAGCCAAAGAATTTTAAGAAGACAAACTTACACAGTACAGTTTGCTCTCCCAGCAGGAAGAAGGAATAGCTAATCTCTGACAAGGAAGACCCAGTAGTGACAAAGCGGGTGTGTGAAATTCAAAGGCTGAGCTTCATCTTTTTCTTTTGTTTGAAATGAAAAGGAGAGAGAAATCTTGGTAATACTTTTTCTTAAATACCGACTTCATAACTGCTGGGAGTCCTGATGTTCTTTAAACAAACAAACAAAAAACCCCTCCTATCCTGATGTGGTGATATACATTTGGGGGGGAATATTTTTCATGTAGTCAGGACAATAGTTTGATCTTTCCTGCACTACTGGTTTCTCTGGGTGAAGGCAAATACCCTCAAAGCAGTTCTGTTCTGTAATGAGAAAAGAAAACAAGTGAGATGACGGCCTGGATTTCAGTGCTTCCTCCCTGACAGCACACTCAGGGAGTTCAGACAGTGTGTTTTAACTATATCGCCTTTATTTTCTCCAACGAGCAATTTGGGGAATGGCGAGTTGGCATTTGCAAGAGGTTAAAAGAGAAAGAAAATTGTTAGCCTGCTGTGAATTTGTTCGTGTGCCTGTTTTATGTTTCCAAATAACAGCCTGTGGCTTTATTCAATATAATTGTGAACTGTATTTATAAAAGGCTGAAAGAGAAAAGTTTCTTAATTTAAAAAGTATGTGAGGGACCAAAGACATGGGCAGCAATTTTTAGTGTAAATTCTGCTCTTTCAGTACATTAGGTTGCTCCATTCTCGATAAACCATTTTACCAACCCATATACAATATGTACACTGTGCATTTAATGACTTTTAAGATAAAATGAGTGAGCAGGCGACTTCTCTTTGGATAGCTTTTTATATGGCAAGAGCACTCATAGACCATAGGTTATGGATTGTCATTTGCCAGAGAATGATTAGGGTCTGTCTGCTTATTATCAGGAGGGATCCTTTATCTTGAGTGCTTAGTAGCATCAAAGTACTGCCTTGGCTCTGCCAATCCATCCATTTCTCTTGAATTGAAATTAATTAACTGTAAAAATGGAGAAGCATGAATCCTATGTACTCAATCTTGATATGAGGACAATTAATGACAATTAAGTTTATGGGGGGGGGAAGCAGAAAGAGGGATGGAGGGAGGAGGGTGGGGCCTTAGTGTGTGTCACACTTTATGGGGGCAAGACATGATTGCAAGAGGGACTTTACCTAACAATTGCAATCAGTGTAACTGGCTTATTGTACCCTCAATGAATCCCCAACAATAAAAAAAAAAAAAAAAAAGAAATTAATTAACTGTATAGTATTCATATAATTATGGAGTTGATCACTTCTATGGAAAGCCAGATGTTTCCCTTAAACAAAGTTGGGTGACAGTTCATAAGGAAGGACCTTCCTGGTTAATCAATTTTTCAATTGGGTGTGGGGGGATGTGGTGGAGTGCTGGCTTGTGCTTGCAGAATGGTCAATAGCATCCTGGTCCCTGCTACCCAGAGGCCAGTCACAGCCTTCCTCCAACTGTAACAACAAAATATGTCTCCAGAAAATGCCAAATATCTCCTACGGAGCAAAATTGTCCCCTGTTGAGAACCATGAAATCAGTGAATGAACAAGGAAGTGAATAGTTTTATGTGGAATAAAAAAATGGGGGAAGATCCTTACGGTTCTTCCTAAGCAACACTCCTAAGGCTTTCTGGGATAATCATTTGACATCACCAGCTACCTCCTGGCAAGAAAATAATGTCTGAATATGTGAAATAAATTAATTAATTAATAAGGACTCAACCTTCTAGCCCTTCAACCTCTAGAGTGAGTTACCCTTCCTTTTCTAAGCCTCAAGGCCCACGTCCTTATTTGTCTACTTGGTATATGAAGAAATATTATGCAACTTTTGCTTTGCCAGGTGAAATACATAACTCCAGTGTATAACTCTATCAGGATAACAGTTATTTGGAATGAAAGTAAAACAGTGTTTCTTTAAACTTATAATAGTTAATATTCAATATATTTCATTAAGTAAGCCTTATATTTATAGTATCTGACAATTAGATTGAAAATAACTCTTTTGTATCTTCAATGATGAAGGGCTTGTGTAGTGCTTGGATTTGGAATATTTATCTAAATGTGTAGATTTAAATTCAGTTCTAAGGGTGAGGGAGTGCTAGTAATAATGTATATTCGTACTAACCTTCCTGAATGATTCCCAATCCATGCACAATATTAGCAAATAATTTATTCTTTATAGTGTTGTAATTTACAATTCCAGAGCCCACATGATTGAGAAGTGTTTTTACCTGCTGCAAAATGAATAATTTAATGAGACATCTCTGATGCTGCTATTTTAATGAGAATAACCAGAAAGAAGGCTTGTATTTGAATGGGTGTAATCTAAATTAAGATCAACTTTATAAAGCGATCTCAGTGGTTTGGGATCTCCTTTCATCTTTAAACTATCATTTCTTCTTTGGAAGTGACAATACGCTCACTAGAAATGGCTTTCTTGGACTATTTATGTTCTCATCAGAATCAGTCCCAAGAATATTTTCTAGATATAGGAGGAAATACAAAAAAGATGCCAGAAGCTAGTTTTTAGGAATACATTCAGGAAATTGATCAGTTTTCTAGTTTTCTGAGTTGTGAAGATTCTGAAATGTCTTTACCTATCCATGAAGATTTCTTAGATTAGATGTAGTAGCTGCTTTTAATTTTCATTTTCCAGTGATAGATGCTAGAATGTACAGGCATCCACAATGCAAGAAAACTAAGTCAAGACTCTGGAGAACTCTGTGCAATGTCACAGCTAGATATGTGTCCAGTTCCCTGTCAGACTCTTCCTTCTAGCACTTGCTAATGTCTTGGATGCTGTGACTTATACTGGATCACTTGGAAATCTTCAATAGATCATCTCTGCTTGGCACGAGTATCAAGTATTTGAATGTTTTATCCTTCCTCATTCAACCCAGATGCTTCAGAATAATAACTAAAAATAATCTTTTATTAACAATATCTGTTAGCTTTGGGAATCAGTGTCTTTCAAAGCAGAAATTTCAAGGGATGAAGGATAATTGAACCCAAGAATAGACCACCATGGGAATCTCTCCAATCCTGGAGAACATAAAGAAAAGAATATGCAACCATCTGCTGGATGGCCTAGACACAGCTCCCTCTTGGCTGGGTGGTCTCTTGGGTTCCCTGTTAGCTCTAAACATCTATGACTTTTGTGGAGGCAAAAAAGAAGGCCATGGATTGTTTTTTTAGTACTCTGAATCCATGCCTTCACTTAAAAAATGTTTATTGGTTTTATTAAATTACAAAGTTAATACATGATTATTGCAAAAATGAGTACAAAATAAAACGTGAAAATCAGCCCAACCCAATTTAATTCCTCAAAGTAAAGGTTAATGATATTGAGGGTAAAATCTCAGGCTTATTTATATATGTGTGTATGAATGCGTTTTAAAAATAAATATTTTTGAAGAAACTACATAAATATATATGAGTAAACATTTCTTTAAATCTGCATCAGTAAATACATATAGTTTTATTTTATTATAACAGTGGGAGTTCTTAAAAATTCCCTTCTAATGTTCTTCCTCTGTCTTATATTTTTTATTCTCCCACCCATCCCCTCACCCTCCATATTCTGTGCCACTAAAATGCAAAGAAACTTTCTGAAAGAAAAAGATGATCCTAATTAGAGGACGGGGATAGGGAAGACCCAGAAAAGTCAGAGCAGATACCTACCATATGTATATACATACACATGCACACAGACTATACATAAAGTGTGTGTGTGTAAAATTTATGTGTACTAATTTATGTCATATATATTCATAGAAGTGTAATCACTGTGTCTAAAAGTATGCCGTTAGGTTATAATGCATATTTTCTCATAAAAACTCAGGAAACATCTGCAATATACTTTGAACGAGTCCTATAGACATTACCCGACATCTTGCCATGCACCAAGGATGTTTACCTGTCTGGAAAAGGGGCTAGACAGCATGAGGCTCACCAGTGAACTTGAAATGGTTGTCTCAATACAGGAGAGAGTAATAGGAAAAGGCAAGAACAGAGGGAAGTTATGAATTCATAGCTCACCTGCAGAAAAGTACAAACCAGACAGTCTCAGCCGTGATCCCACTTGCTGTTTACTTTGCTCTTCTGTCACATCTCCTATTGTCTGCCTTTTGTTTTAAATATCTTTTTTCCCTCACAAGCTCTTTAATGATTATCTCTTCCCTCACCCATATGTCTAATTCTTGTGCTCTTACATCATACTGTGATTTCACATTATATTATTGTTAGAATTAGTTGTTTTGAAAAAAGTCTCTACACTAAACTAAAATTCAACACGCCAGTCTTTCCTTTCTATATGTCCAGCACTGAGCACAGTCTGGTATACATTAGGTGCTCAATATCTGTCAAGAGATGAATGAAAGAGCTATGACCTTTGCCAGTGACATCAGCAGAGCCTCAAATGAGTGTCCTCACCTATAGGCCCCAAATCTTAAATGACATCAATGTTTTCTACTTACTTTATTTTCTAATATCATAAATACCCTAAAAGATTCTATTAGATTTGGCCAAATTAATTAAAAGGAGAAAAATTGACAAAGACTGTGATATGAAACAACGTGACCTTCATAAATCCACACACCTCTGAAGGTATCTGTCATGTTATTTATTTATTTATTTTTTCTCCTTCTTTCACTGTAACTTTTTCTGTCAGAGCGAATCTGACCACATTCTCCATGATTCGGGTGAGTGGATAACTTTCACTATTTTGAAAGACACTATTTCTATAGGCCATGAGCCTGTCTTCTTCAGAGAAGTTTCTCTTCAAGTCCCTTGCCCAGCCTGCCATGGGATCACTTGTTCTTTTCTTGCTTATACGTTTGAGTTCTCTGTGGATTCTGGTTATTAAACCTTTGTCGGAGACATAACCTGAAAATATTTTCTCCCATTCTGAGGGCTGTCTGCTTGCTTTACTTACTGTGTTCTTGGCTGTGCAGAAGCTTTTTAGTTTGATCAGGTCCTACTAGTGTATTTTTGAAGCTGCTTCAATTGCTCAGGGGGTCCTCCTCATAAAATACTCGCCCAGACTGATTTCTTCAAGGGTTTTCCCTGCACTCTCTTCTAGTATTTTTATAGTTTCATGTCTTAAGTTTAAATCTTTAATCCAGTGAGAGTCTATCTTAGTTAATGGTTTTTATCTTTAATCATCAGAGAAATGCAAATCAAAACTACCTTGAGATATCATCTAACTCCAGTAAGATTAGCCCATATCACAAAATCCCAAGACCAGAGATGTTGGCGTGGATCTGGAGAAAAGGGAACACTTCTACACTATTGGTGGGAATGCAAATTAATACATTCCTTTTGGAAAGATGTTTGGAGAACGCTTAGAGATCTGCCATTCAATCTTATAATTCCTCTACTAGGTATATACCCAGAAGACCAAAAATCACATTATAACAAAGATATTTGTACCAGAATGTTTATTGCAGCCCAATTCGTAATTGCTAAGTCATGGAAAAAGCCCAAGTGCCCATCGATCCACGAATGGATAATAAATAGTGGTATATGTAGACCATGGAATATTATGCAGCCTTAAAGAAAGATGGATACTTTACCTCTTTCATGTTTACATGGATGGAGCTGGAACATATTCTTCTTAGTAAAGTATCTCAAGAAAGGAAGAAAATGTATCCAACGTACTCAGCCCTACTATGAAACTAATTTATGGCTTTCACATGAAAGCTATAACCCAGTTATAACCTAAGAATAGGGGGAAGGGGGAGAGGGAGAGGAGGGAGGGGGGAGGATGGGTGGAGGGAGGGTGATTGGTGGGATTACACCTGCAGTGCATCTTACAAGGGTACATATGAAACCTAGTAAATGTAGAATATAAATGTCTTAACACAATAACTAAGAAAATGCCAGGAAGGCTATGTTAACCAGTGGGGGAAAAAAGAAAGAAAGAAAGACAACCATGTTTACACATGAAGATGCAGTGGTTTTCTCCAGGGTCAGAAAATGTGTCACTGGCACCAGCACAAGGAACAGCGCCCTCGCTGTTTGTGTAGCAATTGGATAGAAGCCAATACTGACCCCTCTTCCACGACAGCCTGAGCTCCCACCCTGGGGTTCCTTAAAAACCAGCTGAAGGACAATGAATAGTGTCCTCCATTTGCATTTTCTGTTTCATTTTTCTTATGCTCAGAAATTTGAATAATAATTCTCAGAGTCTCAATGGTTCATCATTATTAAAATTACTCTACTCTCTTTTTCTCTCCCCAGCTTCATTTCACCTATGAACTGAAAACTCTGTTCCCTTTTCATAAGTTGAATACTTTCTAAGTTTTACCCAACAATTGCCAAAATGTGAAGACAAAAAAAAAAAAAAAGATTTCTGGGCGGCACCTGTGGCTCAGTGAGTAGGGCGCCGGCCCCATATGCCGAGGGTGGCAGGTTCAAGCCCAGCCCTGGCCAAACTGCAACAAAAAAATAGCCGGGCGTTGTGGTGGGCACCTGTAGTCCCAGCTGCTCGGGAGGCTGAGGCAAGAGAATCACCTAAGCCCAAGAGCTGGAGGTTGCTGTGAGCTGTGTGACACCACGGCACTCTACCCGAGGGCAGTAAAGTGAGACTCTGTCTCTACAAAAAAAAAAAAAAAAAAAAAGATTTCTATATCAATGTTAGAAAGGAACTATATATATCAACTATATATATATTATATAGGTATATATGTATATATGAAAAATATGTATTTCCCCAACTTGGAAATCTTACTTCACCACACAAAAATTACCCCGAGGCATTCTCATCTATGCCGTCAATTAGGCCCTGAAAATATCTCGAATGTTGTTGTGACCTCTTATCTTGGTGTGCAGTTTGCTGTACCTTCAGTTGAAGTATACTATAGCAATGACAAGGTCAATACCTCAGGGACTCAAGAGAGACTGGATTGACACCCCCTGCTAAAGCACACATCTCTTTCCCTGGATAAAGCAGAATGTAGCCACATCCTCCTGCACCATCTTTGGGCTATCATTGTGTCAGTCCTCACGTCCTGTATGTGTGTCTGCCTTACTATGTAGTGCAGAGCTGAGAACCTCATGCTTAATACAAAGTAGAGAAAAAGATTCTGTCGAGTTAGTTTTTTTTATGTTAAATGCTCACTTAGATGCACTGAATATAAAGCAATTGCTCACTGCATTTTCATTTTTAAATAGTTGGAAAACGGGAACATCAGCTCTAAATAAGGCAGAATTTTTATGAGTGCTGATAGCTTGTATTTTTTTTTTTCAGTGTCAACATTTGATCTCAACTGCTGATTGATTTTAGAAGTGAGATCATTAAAATCAAGATTCCAATTGCTATTTCAGTTGGCTTGTCGAGCAAGGGCTAATGTCAGTAATACCTTGTTCCTTCTTGTTCCTTCGCACCTCACAACCCAAGAAACAGAGAAGGCCCAGAAATTTCCTCTCTATCATTTCTCTCCCTAAATTTCCTTGATTTTTGAAGTGTCTGCCCATTTTTCTTGTGATCAAAATAAAGGTGAAAGTATTATAGTATAATAATTAATTTAAAACATGAGCTCCATAAATGTATCTATCAGGATCCGTTTAGGAGACAGAAACCACACCAATTCTTTTAACAGGAAGATTTTGATATAAAATTATTATTTAGGTATTACAGAATTGAAAAGATCACAATGGGATAATAAAGTATCCAGAAGTTGGCAATTGCAAGAAGCATTCCCTAGGGCTGGAGGCACAAAGAGAAGAGATTGGAATAATTAGAAGCTTAGTGGAACAAATCTATGTAGCTGGGACTTGAACCTGCCAGAAGGGGGACATCTTAGATGGGGGTAGAGATTCTGAGCCTACAAGAAGGGTCCCAAAGAGATTAGGACCCTGAACCGGGCACATGGCTGGCTAGTTGATGCCTCCGATGAACATAGCAAGATTATCTTACAAGTGCTAGAAACACTCCCAGGATCAATAGTTTCTACTGTAATGGAAAGAAAAGAAGCAGAAAGGAGCCAGCCTCTTCTTTTCTTCTTCTGCCTGGGAGTCTCCATCTACACTCTCTATCAGAGACCCAGCTGTCAAAGGAGAAATGTGGCCCGCAGAGTCTCAGACCAGTGTCACCGAAGCAGAGGAGAAGAGTGGATTTGAACCTGTCTGAAGCTGAGAGACAATAGCTTAGCAAATGGTAAAATATATAAATCATCACAATATCAAATTTAATCTCTCTCTCTCGCTTGCTTTCTTACTTTTTGTTTTTACAGAAACCCATAAAACTTCCTCCTATTATAGGTGTTCCATTTCTCATACATACACCCACATTTCACATACGTACACCCACATTATAGGTGTTCCATTTCACATACGTACACCCTTGCATTTTGTTTTTCCCCAAAACTTTGTAAGTGGTTGATTATAATCACAAAGTTTGCTTTACTGTTTTGGGCACAGAAAGGAAAGAAACAGAATTTAGGGTACCTGAAACCTTCAGTGGTATACCAAGTGACTAATCATCTTTTAGAAATCTAATCTTAATCTTCCTACATGCATAGTCCTGCTATTCCGTTCATATTCCCCCAAGTGCCAGTCTACACTCTGCACTTTACTGTCCCTGGATGAGGCTGTAATTTGCAGTTGTGTGACTGTGCCAGCCAAAAGCATAAGGGCAGCGCGAGAAGTCACCAAACCACACACTCTAATGCGGGCTGATGAATTTTTTCCTCTGACCTGTAATACCCATCATTCACATTCTCCCATATTTACCTGTGCATTTTCACCTTCAGCCTAGCGCAAATGCCACCTCTTCCATGCAGTCTCTTTATTACTCAAAATAAGCAAAATTGCTGATTTCCTCCTCCAAAATGCCACAGCACTTTAGTTGTGCCATTTTATTGTTCATAAGATTTTTACCTCCCTTAAAATGATTTGTATACTTCAACTTCTCAACAAGATATAGCACTGTATAATTCACATTTGAATCTCCAATAATTATTCTAATATGCATTCATTTATTACATATTAGAAGTGCAATATGTATTGTGTGAAAAATGAGTAAATGGATGAAACAATAGTTTGCTACCGTTAATGATCGTATAATATCTATTTGAGGGAATACAAATCATTTTTTAACAGTCAGTACAGAAATAAGTGTCTCAAAAAATTGTTGTTGAATCATGACATAAAAAATTTTTATCAACATTAAAAGAAGCAAACCAAACTGGGCTGCATAAAATATAAAACAAGTTTTGTATTACAATGGTAGCTTCAAGATAGTAAAAAGAAAACACCCAGAATAAGAGAAAATAATTGCAAATCATATATCTGAAAAGGGATTTATATCCAAAGTAGGTTTAAAAAAATCTCATATAAGTTAGTTATAAAAACATAAATGACATATTGTAAAATGAGCCACCAAGGATTTAAATAAACATTTCTCCAAAGAAGATAGACAGATATCCAATGATTACACAAAAAGTTTGGCATTATTAGTTATTAGAGTAATGCAAATCAAAACTACAATAAGATAGAACTTCATGGAACTGGAATAGCTATAATCAAAATGGCAAGAAGTAACAGATAGGATGTGGTGAGACTGGAACATTTTTATTTAATATATTGTTATTGGGAAGGTAAAATAGTACAATTGCTTTAGAAAACAGTTTAGCTATTGCACAAAATGTTAAACATAGTGTTACTATATGACTCAGATTCCACTTATGTGGAAGAGAAATTAAAATACAGAAGGTGACATAAACATGTATACACATTTTAAGAAAGGAAAAAAACTGTAATTAAATTGGTAATAAGTCATGTTTGACTTCTGCAATTATAAAAATGCTCAACATCACTTGTATTCAAGTTTCATTATCAGTATATATTGAGTATTACAATTTTGATAAAGTTTTTTTCTCTTTCTTAAAATGTATATATATTTTTTGGTACTCTCTGCATATGCCCATATAAAAATATTGTATGCAAGTATGTATAGTGGCGTTATTTATAATAGCCCCAAAAGTGAAGACAACCAAATCTTCACCAACTGCTGAATGAATAAACAAAATATGACATATGCATATGATGGAACATTATTCAGCAATTTAAGAAAATGAAATACTAATACAGGCTAACATGTGAATTAACCCTGAAAACATTATGCTAAATAAAAGAAGCCCATCACAAAATATGGCATTTGATCCCATTCATATGAAATGTCCAGAATGGGTAAATCTATAGAGATAGAATATAGATTAGAGGTCACTTAGGGTTGAAAGTGAAGGTGGTCATGACCTTGTAATATGCAATAGTAGAGCTTAAATGTATTTGTAAATTTTATTTGATTGTGTGAAAGTACTTAACACATTTTCAAATGTACAGCACACTATTATTGACTACATGTGTAACGTTGTACAGCAGATCTCTAGCACTTATCCATCTTGCTCACCTGAAACTTTTTGCTTATGATATAGTAGAGGCCTACTATGGCTCATGTAAGTGGGACTATACTGTATTTGTAGGACTGGCTCATTTCCAATAGCATAATGTCTTCAAAGTTCATTCTTGTTACTTTGTATTAATGAATTTTCTCTGATAAGATTAAATAGTATTATATTGTATGTATAGACCATATTCTCTTTATCCATTCATCTCTTGATGAACATTTAGGTGGTTTCCTCTTCTTGGCTGTAACACAAACTATGCTGGAATAAACATGAGAATGCTAACATCTCTTTGAGATCCTGATTTCAATTCTTTTTGATAAGTATCCAGCTGTGGGATTGCTGAATCATATGGTAGTTCTGTTTTTAATTTTTGAGAAATCTCTATACTGTTTTCAGTAGTGGTGTCACCATTTTGCATTCCCACCAAGAGTGTGCAAGGATTCTGATTTCTCCCCTTCCAGCCAACATTTTTTGTTTGTTTGTTTTCTATAATAACCACTCTGACAGGTAGGTCATAACATCTGATTGTGTGTAATTTTGGTTTGTATTTTTCTAACAGTAATTGATGTTGAATATTTTTTCACACGGCTATTGACCATTTGTATGTCTTCTGTAGAGAAATGTCTATTCAATTCTAACCTTTTTTTTTCTATTTAGTTATTTTAGTTGCTTATAAATTTTGGATAATAATCTCTTATCAGATATATGGCTTACAGATATTTTTTCCCCATTCCCCTGGATGCCTTTTTACTCAGTAGATTCTTTCCTTTGCTGTGTAGAGGATTTTTTGTTTAATGTAGTCTTATTTATTTATTTTTCCTTTTTGTTGCCTGTGATTTTGGTGTCATGTTCATGGAAGCATTGCCAAGACCAATGATAGAGCTTAAACTTGAACCTAGATCTTACTTCTTCAAATCTCAAGTTCTTCTAATAGTTGTGTACAGGTTGAACAGATCAGGGAGACAAGAGGTCAGTTGGAGGCCTACAGCTATAACCCAGACAATGAGAAACAGTAATGCAAATGATGAAAAGACAGGGGAAATGGCAAAATTGTAATGGCAGAACATGTGAGAGAAAATTCCTTCCCTGCTTCTTAGATGCCTCTAAGGCCACTTATGCCTACCCCAAGAAGTCGCAATCACTTACTCCATAACCCCCTCATCTTTCTTCAACACACACTACTAGCCCCTGTAATACCTGCTGGATGTCCAAACAGCATGTGTTTCAAAACACTCTAAATATAGATATTGCATGCCTTTCACTAAGTTTTTAAATACATTTGATGTTTCTTGATATTGTAGATGATATTGTTTCAAAATTTCATTTTGTATTGGTGGACAATATATAAAATATAAATGACTTTTGTACATTGAGCTTGCACCTAGTGCCCTCAGACTTATTTATTTATCTTTATACTTTATCTGTACATTATTTTAGATTTTCTTATCATATAATCATAGCATCTGCAGATAAGGGCAATTTTATTTCTTTATGTCTAATCTGTGCCTTTTAGTCCTTTTTTCTTGTCTTATTTCCCTGCCTAGGAGGACTTCCAGGCCAATGTTTAATAGAAGTTTTGGGAGCAGGCAGCTTTGTCTTGCTCCTAATCTTAAAGCAAAAGATTTCAAATTTTCACTATTAAGCATAACAACACTATAAAATATTTATAGCTATCCATCATCAGATTGAAAATAGTTTCTTCTATTTCTAGTTTTAACACAGATAAACTTTGAATTTTATTGCATTCTTTTTCTCCTCTGTCATAAAGAACATAAGATTTTTCTTCTTCATATCATTAATGTTGAAAAATACATTGATTGTCAAATCTTAGATTACTCTTTTATTGCTGGGATAAATTTGAGTAAGTCATGTTGAAGTTTTTAAAACACACTGCAGGGTTTAATTTATTAACTTATTTAGGATTTTTGCATCTGTTCATTACTGAAATTGACTTGTAACTTTCTTTTAATGTACTATTCTGTCAAAATTGTATATCGAGATTATACTGTTCCCATGAAATTAGTTGTAAGTGTCCCAAAGAACTTGTGCAAAGTTGATGTTATTTCTTCCACAATTACTTGGTAGAATTCATTGAGAAAACCATGTGTGCTAGAACCTTTCTTTGTGGGAAGGTTTTCTTTATATGTATAGAATATATGGGATTATTTAGATTTTCTTTTTGTTTTTGTACTGTTTTAGTGTGTTGTGGTTTTCTCAGAATTTATCCATTTCATCTATATTTTTATATTTATTGGCACAAAGAGCACATAATATGTTTTTAATGCCCGTAGGATCTGTAGTAATGTTGCCTTTTTCATTCTAAAGTTTTATTGTATACTTTCTCTCTCTTTCCTCAATTAGTCTAGCAAAAGGTGTTTTTTTTTTTTAAATTTTATTAGTCTTTTCAAAGTAACAAGTTTTACCTTTTTGATTTTGTTCATAGTTTGTTTTCTATTTTAGTCATTTCTGCTCTTAAATTTGTTATTTCCTTCCTTCAGTTTGTTCAGATTCACTTTGCTCTTTTTTCTAAATTTCAGGGACGGGTAGTTAGATTATTGATTTTCAGCTTCTCTTTTCTAATATATAAATTTTATGATGACTAATTTCATTTGAAACATGGTTGTTAGTGACTTCCATGTTTGCTTTGATATATTATATTTGGATTATTATTCAAGTATTTTTTTCTTATTTCTTCAGTTGTTACTTCTTTGACCTGTGACTTATTTATGGTTCCTTGCTTTATTTTCATTACTTTTATTGTCTTTTGTTATTGACTTATAAGTTAGTTAATCTGTCAGAGAACATTCTTTGCATGATTTTAATTCTTAGAAATGTGTTAAGAATTGTTTCATGGTCTAGAAAATGCTGTATTTTTATACAAGTTCTATTTGCTCTCAAAAAGCATGTGTTACATTTCACTTTCTTCCCACTGCTTTTAGTTACTTGGTGATTTTTCTTATTTTGCCCTAGCAATGCATTATAAATTCTACTTTACCCAAATCTATAGTTTTTATAATGGCAGGACCTTCAGCATATTTAATCTTCATTACTGCCTTAAGGCAATAGCTTTTGATTGATGGGCCTTTTGCGTGCTTGCCTAGTATAAATGACATTGTTTTTGAGAAGTAAACAATTGGTGTATCTCTGCCATCTGGACTTTCCTGGTAAAGCATAGCTTTAACACTACAAAGTAAAGGATCTATGTTTTTTAAAAAAGACAGTGATTTCTATTCATCATAATGTAATAGCACAGCCTCAGACTTCAAGAACTACTTAACCTCTGCTATTTTCTATCTCTGCTGAGCAGTCTCTTGCATTTATCTGGTAGGCCATGGAATTTTTCAATTATAGTCTTTTATGTACATAAAACATATTAGAAACTGAGTAGTTCTTAAAAGGCTTGTAGCTCTTCCTTCACTTATGAAGTAGTCACATCTTAACATTACTGTGATGGATGTCAGAAGCAACAGTGGAAGAATATGATGCCCTATGTTTCTAGTTCACATTACTCTCCCTTTCTCTATCCTCATTTAGACACCTTCATTGTGGACGCTCTATATTATTTCCTAGAGACAGTCTACAGTGATTACATCATGAGAATGTATCTTACGGCATTGATTGATGGTAGCCCACAGACATAAAATGACCCTTAAAGGACTAAGAACACTTCTAATGGCTACTGATTACGTGACCATTTTATAAGCTGTCTCCTCAGTCCCTGAACAATTTCCTTTTCCCCAAGAACTAATGCACCACCCACACCATCTTTCCTACTCTCAGAACCCTAGAAGCTAACTACATGAGTATAGCTAAAAATGACTGCAGCAGAGATGGTCACCTGACCAAATCTGAGCTGACCAGATTCTCCTTTTGGGAATTAGAATTGGAAGAAAAATGGATTAGAAATTGAAAGGTTAAAATCAAGTTAAAGGTAGAGATATGGAAACAAAGCCCACAAAATTCTACTGTTGTAGTCTAAAGGTGCCCTGCTTCCCTCCCTTCTGGGAGATCTGATTATTCTCCTCTTTCCTGGACCATATAAAATAATTAGTGTGGTGCACATGAAGCTCTGTCATTCAGCTCCCTCTTCAAAAAAGGACTCATTGCTCTAGCTGCTGAGAATGCTATCAGCTCCCATTGGGTTTGCCTCAGCCACAGAGAGCTGCCTTATGTCAAAGCCTACCTTTCCCAGGAGTTGGGGGAGGGATAAAGTAACAGGCCCACCATGCAATAACTTTATATATAGGCTTTATATTTGCGACATATGCTTCTCAGTTGCCAGATCTCCATTGCAATTTAACTTCTTCCTCTGACCATTTCTGTTTCCATCTTTTAATTTCCACAGGTGTGTATCCCTAATACATTTCTCACTGCCAAATTCTATCACATCATCTATTTCTGGAGAACAACATACTGAGTGCAACACTCAGAAGGTGATGAACAATTTTCTTTTATATTTTTACCTTAAACTGAGTTGGTTCTGTTGCTTGCACCCAGGAGTGTGAAGACAGACATTCCAGTATTACTCAGTGTGAAGCACACATGATCAGCAGGGATGTTTAGCAGCTTTGAGAACATCCTGATGGATTGCATGCTGAATGCTTTTAAATTTTTCCCTTAGAAAAGGAGATAACTTTTATGTTCAATTGAATTGGTACAATTCAGATAAAATTACATTAACTCTTTTTTATAACCCTTTGCTCTTTGGAGAATACTTTCAATAAAGTCATGTCTATTTTGTTTATCTTTATAAACCTACCATCCAATACAGTTATTGAACATGGAAGATGCTCAATAAGTGCGTTCTGACTAAATGAACACATGCTGATTACAACTTCATTTCCTCAGACTGTTCTAACAGAAGAGTTTCAACTGTATTCATTTCAGTGGTGAAATTTTGCGCCAGCTGAACCTTTTGTGTTTCCCATTCCTGTTTTCCTCTCTCACTCCCATCCCTTTTTACAATGCTCCTTACCTCTGACCCAATGTTCACTGTTCCTCATCTCTTATTTTTTTCCTCTAACCCTCCCCCTGCCCAGGATCTTTCATGGTAATTTACATGCTCCAAATCCTCAGTCTCCTTCCTGGATATTTCCTTGCCTTCCTTTTTTCCTGAGTTTACTACTTCTGCTTGTATTTTTCACCCCCTGACTCCCAAGACAGAAAACTCTCTGCTCTTAAGCAAAGACATGCATGTTGATTGGAATCGTGTTCTTTATTAATACTAAGAAGTCTCATATCATGCTTAGAATGACCAAGACAAGAGACTTAGAAATATTTTATTTTTGTGTGTGTGTGATTTATTGGAAAGTTTATTGTATCAATATTTTTATTACCAATAAGTGATTATTATTAGATAATTTCATTGCTATTACAGAAAACTGTATTCTTCTGGGTAACAATCTTGAATTCTTCTGAGTAGCAATCTTTAAGTGCTTAGATACTCTTTTGATGTCAAATGGCTAATTCTTCTCCCAAACCTGCTTTTCTCTTGTATCTAAGAGAGTGCTCAGATCTGGATAAGGTTTATTTCAAAATTGGCTGGAGGGACTCCATTGTAATGATCCAACAATGACTCCCAAAATGTTACTTTGTAACCATGGAAGTTTGGTAAGGAAAATAGAAGCAACTCTACTTTTTCCAAGTGTGAAGGGTTTTAAAAAGAAAATTAAGTTTATCAAATGCTGAAAAGCACAGAGGAATGAATGCCAGGAATTTCCAGAATGTATCTTAAATCTGATGCAGGAGAATCTCAACAGCTCATCTGGAAACCATTGCAAATCTTAAGAATCTCTAGGAAATTTGCAGCTAACCAGCTAGTTTACATGAGTAAATTGGGTGGATTTCAAGGATTAGGTGGATATTTGCTTTGATCTCACACATCCTTTTCTAGTACCTTCTAACTCTTATGTAATTGTCTCTGATTGCCTGACTTCAACTTGGAACAACAAAGGGGAAGGAATTCTGGGAAATGTATTGGCAGCTTCTTCACTGCAATGCAGTAGAGAATTACAAGGAGCTTGGGGTCCTGCAGTTACTAAGGGACTGTTCACATACTTCCCTGTGGGCCTTGGGAAAACTGAGCACATTCACAAACTAGAAGAGATATCAACTAGATCATAATATACTGGGGCAAGAGTTAAACTTGCATTCTTCCAGTAGCCAGGTGGTATAGCAAAAATGGTTTGAGGCCCCAGAAAGTAAAATCTACTCAAACCAATATCACGCTGCCAGAATTCAACATTAATGTAGGCAATATGAGGCCTAGCAGAGTAGTGATCTTTCTAAAGTATCTCCATTCTCTTTTTGGAAATTTATATAGTTTGTAGCACTCCTCAATCTTTCTACTATTTCTGAACTGCACTAAAACATTAATTAAGTGAATTCGGCAATCAATCCCAGCAGATTTTCCCCTTGGAATAAAGTAAAACTTAATTTATTTCTACTTAATTACCTCATTTCAGCCTTGCCATGTTTATTAATAATAGATATCTATTCCTTTTAAAATAGCATTGATCACCAATTTTCACCGCTGCTGAGGAAATTTGACATGACAAATGTCCAGAACTGGAAGTTCAGAGTTATTGCTCAACTTGATATACTTATATAGCACAATCAATTTTTTAGGCTATCCATAGTGCCTATGTACCAAACACATTAGAGATACAGTACAAGAACGGAAGTTTTTTTGTTTCTTTTCCTTTTCCCAGTATGTTCTGTTGAACCCTGAAGTCCAGCTTAACTCTCCTGACCTTGGAAAACTAATGCATTTACATTCATTGTATGATTTTCCCTCCCCTTTCCTTCCTCAGGCCCTGGCTCCACACAGTGAATGTCACCAAGACCAATTGACCCATTTTGAGTTTAGGAGAAATCACTCCAATTGATGTTTCCAGTCACATTTTGACCAATGTTAAATGGGTGGAAACAGATGAAGTGAAGGACGTTTACTACTCATTGCTAGTGGGTGGTGTAAACAGTATTGATGGGCTATGAAAAGTTTACAGTGGAGAAACATTCAGCATGTTACTTAACCTGTAAACACCTACTCAATTTACTTTTGGCCTTTATCCAAACACTTGCAACACAGTTTTGCTCTTCTATTTGGCTTTCTCCCTCCCTTCTTTCTTTCATGTTTTGACATAAATTGCACCCAGATATGGCCTATGTTGTTGTTTGGATTTCATCTTTAAAAATTAAGGCACTAAGAAGAAAAAAAAGGAAAAGATAAGTAAAAGAGCAGGGGAAAAAAAGGAAAAAGAAAAGTTAATGGACATGTACATGCATTTATGAGTAAGTCATAAGGAGTAAAGATGACTCTGCTCTTCCAAGCTGAGGCCAAGAAGCAAGAAAGGCCAAGAAAAGCCTTCTCCTTAGACCTCATCTCCTCCACCTCGTTACAGAGGAAACGTGTCCTCCCTAACATGGCTTACCTGGGAATCCTAGAGAGCCAGCACACAGGTCACTGGATATGAAAATTAATTCTCTTTGCTTGATAAAAGCTTTATCTGGTCCAGAGAAAATACTGGAGTGGGGATCTCTCAGGATATGAGAATGAAAATAAGGACTAAACGGAGAGAAATGAGGGTCTAGTTGGTAAACCTGGGAAGGCGTCTATCTGCCATTCAAACAATTATTCAAGTAACATTTGGGGACATAGACACGTTTTTCTTATCCAAAGCATTTCTATGTAAGAAATCATTACAGATAGAACATCTGATCCAATATTTTACATATTTTAATTTTTGATAAAAAGGTATCAAGTTCCTCCAAAGGGATCTTAAAATTCTATGCTACCATGAAAACATCTGTGTTTTCCCCACTATTTTCACAAACACAGCTAAGCATCAATTTGTTAAAATGTCTCATCATCTGATGGACAAACATCTGGCTGATATTTTTATTTGTATTTCCCTCCTTAGTAGTGATATTTAAATTTTAAATATGCTTATTAGTCACTTCTATATATTTTTTATCAGTTCCATGGTCATATTCTGAGCACGTTTTTTATGGTGTTGGATGCTTTTTTCCCCCTAAATTGAAAACTTTATTCTCCAAATAATTGTGTGAAAGCTTTGTCATTTTCCCCAAGTTTTAAATGTTACTTTATATCATGTACTGTTTCTGAATTCTCATGTGTTATCTTCTGTCTTTTTTCCTGTTGAATTGCTAAATATATTTATGGATTCTATAGAATTTTTTAATGTTCATTGTATATGCAGACACTTAAATTCTCATATTCCTCAGTTGACTGTCTTGGGTTTTCTAAGTAAAAAATTATAGACTAGTTTCTTTGCAATATTTTTACCTCTATTACTTTTTCTTATCTTATTGCATTAATGGAAGTTTCCAGGACTATATTCAATAGTAGAAATCATAATGACTTCTTTGTCTTTTTTATGCATTCTGTTGAAAGGATTCTAATATTTGCTCATATAGTAGGATGTTTGCTGGTTTTTGGAAGGTAGTACTCGCTCAGGTGAGAGACCTTCTTTGAATGTTTGCTTATCATCTGAAAGTCATGTTGATTATTATTTGATAACTTTCAAGCCATTCTGAGATAATCACATAGATTTTCTTTTTTGAAGGCTTAATGTTGTGATTTATATAAACAAACACGAAATTCTTTCTCGTAATGACCTGTCCTCACAGTTGTTAAAGATTTGCAACTTACTCATAATTTGTTATTCTTTTATTATAATGTTACATTCCGTTTGCTAATATTTATTTTTAAAATTTGAATCTATGTTTCTAATTAAGATGCCTTATAGCTTGTGGATGTGCCTCTGCATGTATGTGTGCAAACATTTATTTATTTTTGGTATCAAGACTATCACAATATTTGTGAAACTTTTCATCTTTTTACATGTCTTGAAACAGTGCTTCACAAATTGGCTCGTGATAGCCATCACTTTGTGCACTTGTTAACAACACAAATTTCTTAGCATTTCCCTGAAATTTTCCATTCAGAGAATCTGAATTAAAACCAGAAATGTGCATTTCAACAAAATATCTAAAGATCCTTGATAGCTGGCAAATTTGGGGAGCATAATTTTGGAAATATTTAAGCAACTTGAAATCATATATTTCTTGAATTTTATGCAATTTTCATCTCTAATTTGGGCTAGACCTTGGATTATAAATAATAGCCAAAAAATGATATTTCAAACTACTCTTTCTTCAAATTCCCACAATATAGCTATACTGAAAAACATTTAAGGTAGTAATTTACAAGAACAAAGAAAAAGGAAAATAAGTCATTTTAATACAATTTTTGTAGCAATAAAGGAGGAGGATATCTGAGTGATAACTGATTTACCAGTTTTAGGGAAATTAAATCCTAAGGCAGCAACCAGAAAAGCAGAGAAGCAAATTATATATAGAAATTTCCAAAGGCTAAGGAATAAGCAACAAATAAGTTGTAAAAGTGGGAGACCAATAGGGAGTTAACAAGGAAACACTTACCTAAAGTCTATTTAAGAAGTAGTTAAGTCCTCAAATCTCTTCCCTAACTTTGAGCAATCAGGTGACTATTATTCCCCCAACCACATGGAAGATGAGAATATTTTTTGCCCTGGAATAATAAAACAGAGATCTTTGGGCAAGAAGATTCAGTAAAATTGAGAATTAAAGTTCTGTACCCAAAACCAGGAAGATTACAATTGCTATGTTAGAAAAACTCCTAATGTAGATAAAAGAAGCCAAACTAACAAAGAAAAAAAAGGTACCAACCAAAACAGAGACTATGTAGGGAGAATAAAATTTAAAAGAGAAATAAAACAAATTAAAGGACAGAGAGGAACAATTTTACACTGTTGGTGGGACTGCAAACTTTGAAAAGTATAGAGAAACCTCCAAGAACTCAGATTAGACCTCCCACAATTATGAATAATCTTTAAAAGATGAAAGACAATGCCAACATTGAAAAAAGAACAAGTAGCAGTAAAAATACTGTATTCAAAAACAGGAAAAGAAATTCTTGAGAATTAAAAATACAATAAATAAATGAAAAGCTAAAGAGTTAGAAGTTAAAGTTAAGAAAAATCTCTAAGAAACTCAAATTAAAAGACAAGAGATAGATAATTGGAAAAACTGTCCAGGAGATCCAACTTACATATTAAGAAAGTATAGGGGGTGGCGCCTGTGGCTCAAGGAGTAGGGAGCCGGTCCCATATGCCAGAGGTGGCGGGTTCAAACCCAGCCTGGCCAAAAACCAAAAAAAAAAAAAAAAAAAAAAGAAAGTATAGGAATACAAAATGGAAAGGAGTGGGAAAAAAATCAAAGAGATAATTCATGCCACACAAATGTTACCATGGCAGAACTGAAGAGTCTACAATGTTACCCAGCATGCTGTTGGCATTGTTGTAAACACACAGGTGAAGGCCAAGATTCTTGCTAAAAGTATTAATGTTCATATTGAGCATATTAAGCACTCTATGAGCTGAGATGGCTTCCTAAAACGTGTGAAGGAAAAAGATCAGGAAAAAAAGGAAGCCAAAGAGAAAGGTACCTGGGTTCTACTGAAGTGCCAGCCTGCGCCACACAGAGAATCACATTCTTTGAGAGCCAAGGAAGGGAGCCTGAGCTGCTGGAACCTATTCCTATTAATTCATGGCGTAATAGGCATGCAGCATAGCGCCCAGCAGAACCAAGAGAGGCAGCTGAAAGACGGAATAAGGTGCTGGAACCTGTTCTCTATGAATTCATGGCATAATAGGTGTAAAAAGTGAAAGGCTACTGTAACAATATTTCTCTTTATTGAGTGGAAGTGTGGTGTTCCCTTCCCCACAGCAATATTTGAAGCAAATTTTAATAGCGTCCAAAAATAAATAAATAAATAACAACCCAGAAGGTTGAATAACAACACAAAGAGTAGCAAGGGTTCATTTAAAAACTCATGAAACAATATTATATTTTTAATGTACTGTAAGTACATAAGTACTCCTTATTTACTAATATACATATAAGGAAAAGCAAATATGATATATATTAATGATTTTAAAATATAAGTAGTAATATTAAATGACAGTTATATTGGTCTCTGAACTTGAATTTAGGTTTAGAATAATTTATGATAAAAGCCTAAAAATCAATAAAAAGCATATTGATGCATTAGCTATTTTCATGGTTTTTTATGCTTTCATCATGTTTTAAGATGTTATGGATTATGCCTTACATGTAGAATGTTACATTACGGTATAAATATTTCAAGTTTTTTCTTCTTTTTTTCTTTTTCTTTCTTTTTTTTTAAATTAAATCATAGCTGTGTACATTAATGCAATCATGGGGTACAATGTGCTGGTTTTATATACAATTTGAAATATTTTCATCAAACTGGTTAAGAGAGCCTTCCTGGCATTTTCATAGTTATTGTGTTAAGACATTTATATTCTACATTCAGTAAATTTCACATGTACCCTTGTAAGATGCACTGTAGTTGTGGTCCCACCAATTACCCTCCCTCCACCCACCCTCCACACACCTTTCCCCTCCGTCTACCCTTTCCCCATATTCTTGAGCTATAATTGGTTTATAGCTTTCATATGAAATCTATAAATTGGTTTCATAGTAGGGCTGAGTACATTGGATACTTTTTCTTCCATTCTTGAGATACTTTGCTAAGAAGAATATGTTCCAGCTCTTCTTGACATTTGTGTACAGAATTAGGTTGGCTTATATAGCTCAACTTTTTTTCCTCTGTCTATTCAAATTCATTCCTAAATGTGTCTGTATTTCCATAATTTTTTCATAAAATTTAATTTTTTCAAGTTTAGTTTTTATTTCTATTGTATATATCCACATAGTTATATACAAATAATTCTACATCTTGTTTATGAAACTATATATATATATATATATATATATTAAAGCAGTGCCATGTCCTACTGATCAGTTTCTCCTGCTTCTGAGATTAAAAAATTCTATTCTTTCTTTATATAATATGATATTTGCTTCTGTATTCCTAAATAACATGCTGACACTGCAGGTTCCTAATTTTGGGGTATGAGTATTATCTGTGCTTTCTTTTTACTTTTTCCTTGCAAGAGCAGTTTTGTTCTAATTTAGTTAGTTTAGTTAGTTTACATTATTATGATCATGTGACTCTCTTTAAGCATTGAATCATGTAACTTATGATTAGTTTTCCTTTCCTGATCAACTTTTTGTTTTCCTAGCAGATAATATTTGCTTTTTTTAGATTTGTATGTGGTTATCATCTGACCAACTCTATTAGTGTCAACTCCTGAAACATATTGTATATTAATTTTATATTCCTAATGAAGTCTCATAAACTGCTCTTGGATCTGCTCCAGCAGGGACAAGCTATTACCAGGACTGCTCCACATCTGTCTTCCTGAGAGCTCATTCCACAATCACCCTGGGGATTTCTCACCCCTGTTTCTTTTGTTAGACCTCATGTTTCTGCATCCAGTATTTTCCTTTCTATAAGTTTACTTAATTCCTTATTTTGGTGGAGCATAAGCATGAGTAAATATATGGATATTTAATATTAATATCCTATAATTTAATTTTTAAATATCTAAATATTTAATTTTTAACATCCTAAATGCCTTTTTTCCTTCCTTCCTTCCTTTCCTTCCTTCTTTTTCATTTTGTTGGAACAGAGTCTCACCCTGTGCCCTAGGTAGAGTGCTGTGGCGTCATAACTCACAGCAATCTCAAACTCTTGAGCTCAAGGGATCCTCTTGCCTCAGCCCCCCGAGTAGATGGGACTACTGGCACCTGCCCGAACACCTGGTTAGTTTTTTCTGTTTTTATTAGGAACTTTCACTTTTGCTGAGATTTCTCTCAACACTCCTGAGCTCAGGCAATCCATCTGTCTGGGCCTCCCAGAGTGCTAGAATTACAGGCATGAGCCATGGTGCCCTGGTGCCTTGAACAGTACCTTTACCCTTGATGTCTACAATATCATCTTTTTGCATATGCAGAGGAACAACTCCATGTTTTCTAAAAGGCCGAGAGAACATGTATCAGGTGCCTCCCCTCCTTCCCTTTGTGTTCGTCATTTCGGTGAATTACTGCAAGATGGCATCTCCAGTCGAAAATTGTCACTCAATATTTTATCTTCTAGATTCATCCATGTCAGTGCACAGAGGTATAATTCATTCACTTTACTTCTATTCCTCATTAGACTATAAACTCCATGTGGTCAAGGATTTTGCCTGCCTTATTTAATTTCTTATCATCAGAAACTGGTGTTGTGCTACCTAGAATACGAGCTCAATAAATATTTGGTAAATGAATGAGTGTATTAATGAATAGAGGAAATTATGCAAACTCATAAAAATTATTGATGGCTAGATATGAGAAAATAATTATACTTACTATTCCTAAAATAACAAAGTATTTTTGGAAAGACTGCATCAATATATAATAAAAATCAGGGGAAAATATATACTCTTCAAATTAGTAATACCATGTTTAAAAATATATTTGAATGAACTCTTTGAGGAGAATATAGTGGTTGTGGTAGAAAGTCACATTAATTACAAGTGGAAAGAAGAAATGACATCTTCACCTATGGCACTAATGATATTTTTACTATGATTTATAAATAATTGACTTCATGAATAGTAGTATCATTAAATCTTAGATAATGTCTAGCCATTCTCTTTCTTTTTCTGCTAAATCCAATTTTTCAAGTAATGCTTAAGATTTTTTTTAATTTAAAAAGTTATATGTCCTTTTTGTAGAATGTTTAGAGAAGAAGACACAAAATATATAGAAAGTATGAAGACAAGAAGTATAAGGAAATGACCATTACCATTATTTTTATGTCTTCTGAACTTTCAAGAAAAAAAATGCTTCTTATAAACTTTAGAATAATATATATGTACTTTGAAATCACTAGCTGTGAGGCTTGAGTGATTTGTTGAATTTCTCCAAGCCTCTCTTTCCTTCTCTGTAAAATGGAAATATATTTAATAATCTAAATTTATCACACAAAATCTATCACCAGTTTAACCACAATAGGTCTACTGCTGTTTGTATTTCAAGACTCAACTTAATGTGACTTATTCCAGGAAGCCTAGGATCTCTTCAGCCTGAGCTAATGATGACTCAGTGCCAAACATATAAATGATTAACAATCAGAGCCTCTGGTGCAGCCCCTGACCCACGTCTGGCTCAAGATACGTGGGCTGCTACGATCATTATTGTTTTAAGATTGGGTCACACATTTTACTACTTGCCTTTGTTTTATTTAAATGCTTTTGAAAAGGGCATTTTCCTATCTTATTATAAAGTTTAACAACATTTACAGTATTTTGAAAAGGAAAATGAGGTATAAAAGGAGGCTGTTTCTGCCTCTGAAACTTGGTTCCAGAATTGCAATGTGGAATGGCTCTCCCCAATATCTGAGAAGGGATTGCTCTCAGGCTGGGAGAGTACAGAAATACAGACTCTCTCATTGAAGCATTCAGAGATCTTCATTCATTCAACCCCACTATCACTGAGAAACCCCTTCTATCATTGACATACAGTGGCTTGGGCCAGGTGTAACTGCTTCCCATGACTTGGATCTCACTACTAGCTGTTTTTGCTAGAAGAGCTGTGCTCTTTTCAGTACCTCTCCAAAGGACCAGAGCTGTGTGTGACTCCAATGTAAACTGACAATAAAAGAGATGAATTAGCATAACTGACTGTTTCAGTTATGAAGATTAAATAGCCTTTTATTGCAGATGTTTGCCAAGGAAAATGCTCCCCAGTGGAAGACTCTAAGCAGTTAAGATAGATTTGATGAGGGTTTTAATTGCTGTTATGCAACTGGTAATGGAAAGGTTTTATTAAATGTCGTGCAAGAGTCAATCGATAGTTTAGAAGAGAAAAGCATCTCTCTAATATAGACCTCAGGCTTTTCCAACAGTAGTTTATCAGCAGGGGTGGTTTCATCAGCAACCACAAATATTTGTCAAGTACCCAGTATGCGTGTGGGAACATCATAAATGGTTTGGGGACTCTTGCGGATTAAGAAAATAAACAAACCCATGCTGAGGACGATCTAATGGTTTTAAGTAAGCAAATAGCTACCCTGGGAACCCAAACTGATACAGATACATGCGTTTGTACATACATATACAATATGTATGCAGTCTACAGAAAAACAATTCAATCTGTACCATTAAGAATCAGAATGACAGATATGGCCAGAATGAATATGTACAATATCATTCTCTTTGCAAAATAACTTACCATGAAGATTTTAATCCATTTATTTCTTGTTTTTTGTTTGTGGAAAAAAAGGAAAAAGGATTTGGAATGCAGACTAGAACTCGGGTGCTGGTCTACCGCTGACTACCTGTACTTGGGTTGCTTCTTTAACTTTCTGGGTCCGAATGTTCATCTGTAAAATGGGGCTTTGGATACAATTCTGAGGACAATTCCTGGCTTTCAGGTTCACTGACTTTATTAGGAAGTAAAATAACCAAAGAGAATACATATAATAAATCGTCCTATAAAATTATCTTCCACAAGTTTTTGGGCTCCATTTATTGCATAAAGTACATGTGTACCAACATAAGAATCAAATGTTCCACAAAATGTATTTTAAAACTAGAATAGAAACTTGCTCAGCAGATCATAGTTGGTATTTCCCAGATCCCCCCAAACTGCAAAATTATCTAGAACAATTTTTATCAAATTTAGCATACTGTCTAGCTTATCTCTCCCTATTGGTGTCACACTCCCCTAGCTGCTCAATGAGCTATACTAAGTAAAAAGCACTTTGCTTTTTAAATAGAGCTGATCATTCCTAAAACGGGTATTAGTAGAGCATGAATCATTCTATGCCATTCTGTACTTTTGCAATCCATGGAGACTGAATCAGCAACTTGTCCTCCAAAAAGTAGTGGCCGAGTAGAGGAGGTTTGGGAACTTAGAGTAAGGACCTGCATTCGAGTTCTGACACTACTACTTTTCGGCGGCCTGACATCTGGAAAGTTGTTCTCTCTGAGTCTGTTTGCCCAGTTGAAAGCGCATGACTCTCAATATTGTTGAACATTTCTCTGATGATTAAGGATGATAAGCTTTTTTTCATGTGTTTGTAGATCATAGACCTGCCATTCGATCCTATCATTCCTTTACTAGGTTTATACCCAGAAGACCAAAAGTCACAATATAACAAAGACATCTGTACCAGAATGTTATTGCAGCCCAATTCATAATCGCTAAGTCATGGAAGAAGCCCAAGTGTCCATCGAGCCACGAATGGACTAGTAAATTGTGGTACATGTATACCATGGAATATTATGCAGCCTTAAAGAAAGAGGGAGACTTTACCTCTTTCATATTTACATGGATGGAGCTGGAACATATTCTTCTTAGCAAAGTATTTCGGAAGTGGAAGAAAAAGTATCCAATGTACTCAGCTCTACTATGAAGCTAAATTATAGCTTTCACATGAAGGCTATAACCCAACTATAGCACAAGACTATGGGAAAAGGGCCAAGGAAGGGGAAGGGAGGGGGGAGGTTTTGGTGGAGGGAGGCTAATGGGTGGGGCCACATCTATGGTGCATCTTAGAATGGGTACAGGCGAAACTTACTAAATACAGAATACAAATGCCTACATACAGTAACGAAGAAAATGCCATGAAGGCTACGTTGAACAGTTTGATGAGAATATTTCAGGTTGTATATGAAACCCGCACATTGTACCCCTTGATTGCACTAATGTACACAGCTATGATTTAACAATAAAAATAAATAAATTAAAAAATATATTGTTGAACAGAGGTAATATATAGATTTCTATACTGCAAGTCCTCATAGATGTGTAGGTTAGCACTTTTATCATTCTAAGCAGGCATTCTGGACTTTTGCAGATTCAAAAGGATTTTGTTGAGCCCCTACTTCATGTTAGGCATTATGCTAGGCAATTTCACTAGGAAGCTTCTGTTTAATCCATAGGAGTTGCATTGAATTTTGCATCCAGATTAAAGAATGAATTAATGTAGAATAATTTATGAGGATTTGGAGAAAGCAGAAATCATAGTGAGTTACTGCTTTTGAGGTGAAGCTGCTTTGCAGCTCCCCACTTTAAGTATTTGCCATTGTACAGCAGCTTTGGAAACGAAACAGAAAACACTTTCCGGGGAATAATTTGCAGCTTAGTTGCTTGGAGTAAAATAAAGTGTCACTGAATTTTTAACCCTTTCTTTTTAGTCCTTAAGGTCTAGGGCATACCTAAAGACCCTCTACTAGCCACTGTATTTATGTAGGTTAGGGAGCAGTGTTAGAGCCATTTTCAATGAAGCAGACATCGGAACCAATAGGAAATCTAACAGTGAAGGAAAGCATGCTGTGTGCTTCTGTACCAATTATTTAACAAATATAATTAATTTTATTTTTTAAAATGTAAATATACATGCAATTCTTTCCTGAAAGATGAAACATGAAGGGAGGGGAAGCTGTGGATATGACTGCTATATGCCAGGCACTTTATTAAAAACAAGGCAGTTTATATAGAGTATATTTTGTACACGAAATGCCAATGTACACACTTTGTCTCCTCTACAATCCTAAAACATGGTTATTACTAATTCTTTGTTTTATAGGTGAGCAAACTAAAAATATTAAGTCATGTAGCCAGCAATAGTGCAATTTAAACTTAACTCTCTATCTATATTCCCAGACCCCAAATTATCCAAGAGAAAATTTTCAGGTTTCCGGTGGGATGATTCTTCATCCTCCTATGAATTCACGATCATTTTGGTTCTACTTTAGAAGTAGATAAGGAGCTGTGTGTGATGCCCATTGAAGGGCCTCTGAAATGCTCTCCTTTTCAGTATTCCAATGCCTGAAACTGCTTATGTAGAATTTCAGCAGAATTTGGCTGAATTTCCCTTTGTTGATAACCTTTTCTCGAGAAGGGCCAACTATCGCTTAGTCGCCTCAGGACGGGTGGCAGGTTAGACCCCTGTTCCTGTCCTCTTCATGCCTGCCTGCACCTCGGTGTCCTCTCCCACATGGTGACCTGCCAGGTCTGTCTTTTACAGTCAGGGTTTCTCTCCTAAAATGATGTGAAGCTTGGCCAGAAGACTTTAGCCCATGGAATAAAGAAATGAGAGTGGGCTGGCTCCAGACTAAGGCACTGACTATTGCCACTGGCCCTGTTGTGCTCCTGCTGTTTACAATGAGGAGTACATGCTTGGGTGTCTGCTGGTCCAAAGAGGAAGAGAGAAATATGGAACATACCCAAACCCAAATTAAAGCCTAAGCAGGGCTGCCCAACCCAGCCCCACCTGTATCAGTTGATTCACAGACCCAGAATAAATGATTTTTAATGAAAGCCTCTGAATTTGGAGTATAATAAAATATTATTATTGCAGTTGTTAAATAGTACAGTATGTATGAATTAATAGGGTTCTTTTTAAAGGAAAAGTTTGGTAGATAAGAGCATGAAAACAGTAGGATGCTAGGGAAAAGGGAAAGAAATCAGAGAATATGATTGGTCTAGAGCAGTGGTTCTCAACCTTCCTAACGTCTCCTAATGCCGCAACCCTTTAATACAGTTCCTCATGTTGTGGTGACCCCCAACCATAAAATGATTTTCGTTGCTCTTCATAACTGTAATTTTGCTACTGTTATGAATCGTAATGTAAATATCTGATATGCAGGATGTATTATTATTGTTAGAAAGAGGTCACGACCCACAGGTTGAGAACTGCTGGTATAGAGAAAAGTTAAAGAAGGAGGCCCAGGAAATGCCAATGTACACACAAGGTCTTTGGGGACTTGTGGATGAGACAGCAGGCCCCTGCTCTGTGTCTTGGTACTTACACAGCTTCTTCGAGACCCTGAATGCCCAGACAAGAACTTCCCTGGTCTGGAAACGATGGAGAGTGCCATAGCTATTGAATGATATAGGCAAAACTACTGCAAACTCTGAAACCGGTAACACTACACACCAAGTTCAGGGACACAAAGGACTGAATCAGCTAGAGAGTCTCTGCATTCAACCTCCTGCTCTGTAGATGGGTGACAGTGCTGTTGGGTAAAGCAGGAGATGAGAAAATTATCTATGATGAGTTTTGCATTTAAAGAGAACATGCCAAAAATGGGGGGAAATGGTTTTGTTTTTTTTTTTTCCTTGTGAAATGACTTAATTTCTGTAGTGCTCTAATAAGCAGGCTCTGCTTGATGGGCTGATGGCCGGCTGCATTGTGTGTGTTTGTTTCTCTGCCGCTCTTCAGAGCCACAATAGCACTTCAGATAATGGCCACTGCTTAATTGCCATTACGCAGATGCTATTTGGTCAGATGCTGCTCATCTCTTTGGCTCCTTAACATCTGATGTCCTCAGCAACACACAATACCATTCAGGTGAGAAGAGAAGCAGGATTTCTGAAGCTCCTCTCCTTTTCCAAAATATACTCCTTAAAGCAATCCTAAGTGCTGGCTTCTGAGGGAGGAAGTGGGGGTCATATATAGAAAAATGTAATATTTCACTTACAGATGACTGGCTAAATTTATCATCCTATGTCTACAAAAGTACTAGACCCCCTTGAAATGTGATAATGTAGATCTATATTTATTGATTTGAACATATATACATAATCCAATTGATTAGTGAAAAAGGTCATTAATAAATTGCAAATGTAGACTGATTCTGCTGTAACTATATGACTGTATGTATGTGTGCATGGGTAGAGTAGAACATAAAGTATAGTCAAAGCCAATCATCTTGAAGGTGCCAAGATTTTATCAGTGGTCATATTTCAGTAATAGGATATATGCTATTTAAACTTTGTATTTATACTTTTCCTATCATGTTTCTGTAATGTATATTACTTTACTACCTTCTACCATCAACAAATATATTTGAAAAAATTAATGAAGGCCATGTCTTTAACATTATTTGAATTTAATATGTATTTCCCCTTATTCAAAATAATGTAAACCTGCCTATTTTCTTTCTCTGTGATCAGGGTAGACGTAAATTTTCATGAATGGACCAGGCTCCCATGGAGAGCTCTGGAGAGGCCACCAGACACTTGCTACCTTTGGGTCATAGTCACCATAAAATAGGCTTTGTCAGATTCAAATGCCTCTCCCTGGAAAGGAGACAGACAACACAGCCAATCATTCATTCAAAACATCTTTTATTCAACATCTAGAATAAGATGTTGTTCTTTGAAATGGAGTAGAAGAGGGTTTCAGAGGACCAGGGTAATCGCAGTCTACATTGACTTTCCAGCATTTCTTCTGATGTGTTATCACGTATGATGTAAAGTGGACCAGGACAAAGTATGATCACCTTTCAGAGCGATGAACTGAGACTCAGACAGGGGAAATGACTTGTGCACATCTGCATAGCACCATCTCATGCCTGTTTTAGCAGCCTTATTCCTAATCCCTAAGCCCCTGCATGTTTGGCACTCCACGCTTCATCAGAGTAATGGAAGCCATTATATATGTTTATGTGTATTTATATCTAGCTATAGTTGCCCAATGAACTCAGCTTTCCTACTTAAGGTACAATTGTCTAAATATCTGGGATCAGTTACCTGGGATTGGATGCAATCTTCACCCAGGTTATGTTGGCAAAATCCGGCTGCATACAAGTAGGTTATAAGAGTATTGAGAGCAGGCTGAGAGTAGATACAGAAAGAGGGAGGAAGGCAAGGCCACCGGGGTGATAGCTCTGAGCAGCAATCTCCTAGCAGCAAGTGGCAGCAGGTGAGCGTTGGATTCTGAAGTGACCACATTCATTGATTTTGCAATGTCCCGTGCACCTGAGAAGGAAGTAGGATGTGGCCCAAGACATTCCTTTACCCTGCCCAGCCATTTGTTTAGATAGCAAAAAGGGGGAGGCAATTTTGGTAAGACATAAGGGAAAATCCTTTGAGAGCATTTTAATAAATGTTTCCTTCATTACCCAAAGAAGAGGGTGCCCCTTTTCCTTCTTCTCAATGGCTCCCTGAAGGAAGGTAAAGCTTGGAACTGCCAGAGCCATCTTATGACCTAGGGAAACCACCCTAAAGTCAACACTGTGGAAGGAACTTGGATATGTGATGACATGGATAAGATGGTGACCTCAATAATCCTTCAACTCTGAGTTGCTGACTTCCTGTAACACAAGATGTCCCATTTTCTCATAGCTGATAACTTAAGGTTTTTTGATTTGCTTCCAGAAGCTTTCAAACTGGTACACGTTTCCTGAAGAACAAAAAAGTAGAATCATGAGAGGGAAAAGTAGGAAGACTGACAATAAAAACTCCTCTTTAATTTTTCCTAGCAATTGCTCTACCTGGTAATACATTGCAATATGTAGATCAGAACTTCTCAAACATTAATGTAGTCTCTCCTGGGAAGCTTGTTAAAATTCAGATTCTGATTCAGTAACTAGCTCCCAAGCGATACAGTTTGCTGGTCCAGGGCACACTTTGAGTACTAGCAAGAGTGCAGACCCCAAGGAGTGGGATGTTGAAACCAGACGTACTGATTTAAACTCTAAGAACCTTCTTGCCACATAAAGGTAATATATCACAAATTATAAATCGCTATATAAAAGCTATCAAGGATGTGATAATGACGATGCTGATGATGAAAATGACCACTGCATGTGCACATAGGTAATATTTGAGAATTAGCTATATAGATCCAAATCCTGACTATGCCCCAACTGGGTACAGGGCTTCAGACAAATTATCTGACATCTGCACTATGGCTGTGTTAATGGTACCAACCTTATAGAGTTCTTCTGAGGTTGGAAAGAGATAACACACAGGTAAAGTGCTTAGAGGTGCTTAGCAATAGTAAATGTTCCAGTTGTAGGAGCATTAGTAGCAATGAAAGTAGTAGGAAGAATATCTTGCACAGTCCTAGAGATTTCCTTTCGTTATCTTCCTTGTTTTGTGGCCAAGCTCCTCTCTGCACTGAAAGTTTTCTTTGAGTATTCCCTGCTGCTTCTGTGAAATGAAATGTGATTCCCTGTAATTCTACACCGATCCTGAAAGCCAATGTAACATAACCCAAGTGTCTTACTGTTAGCTAGTTACAGCCACATATGAGGTCTAGAAGATACCCAAATAGCTCTTTAGTTTGGGCACACTGGCATGTTATGGCCCAATCTGGAGCCACAGAAGGAAGGAGTTCCACACCCATCTAGCCCTCTCCAGGACAATTCTGCATCCAGTAGAAAACTCTCTCCCCCTTGGATTTTTTTCTTTCATCTGTTCTTTTCCTTCTCTTGCTGTCTTTCTCATTTTTTCCTCTCCTTCACCAAGGTCTTCCCTTTTCTTGAGCTCATCCTCCTGAGAGCTGTAGGTAGCAAACGATTTAATTTATGTTTGTCTGATTCTGTTTCCAGAAGGAGTCTGGCTGGATTGAGCATCCACCCGACAGCCGTTCTCCTTTCCACACGGTTCTCTCCACTATCTTGGACTAGTCCAACTTCCAAGCTGATGAGCAGACTAGAGCACTGACTTCCTCAGCACTTGTGAGTTTGATTTTAAGAGACTTGTATTTCCATTGCACTTTTTCTACCCTAACTTGAATAAAATTGCCAAATTTCAAAGCTGCTCTCTACCTCTGAGCTCTACACCCTAGAACTTCATTTCTCAAAACCTACTCCCTTCTCTGTCACTTTGCTTAACTGGACAACCTCTCCAGGTTTCTTCTGCTCCCCCATCCCAGTGCACCAGCTTCCTTCTGGCCCTGTTGGATTCTCCCATGCCCCTAACTCTGCTGCTTCAATGCTTTGTCTCATTGATTTTAGAAATCCTTGCTCCCTTGCTCTGCAATCCTGTTCCTCTGTCAATCCCCAGCCCTGGTCATAACCACAGTTCTGTTTCCCCACTTCTGGGTTCCTAGATTGACTAGAGAAACTTAAATAACAACCAAACCAAAACCCTTGTCAACTGAACTCTTGTCAACTCACTCCCTCTCACTTTCCCCACAACAGCTGTTTCAAAGATTTTCCCCACACCTTTCAGGTCTCTGATCTTCCTCCTAGAGTAGTGTTTCTTAAATGTTAATGTACCAATCTATCTCCTGGGAACCTTGTTAAAATGGAATTCCAACTAGTGAGGTCACTAGTTTAGAAAACACACGTTTAAGTAGAAGGGTTTTAGAGTTAGACCCTTTATGCTTTGACTCAAAGTTGGTCAAAGAAACCATATTCCTTTTGTCTCACACCTTTCATCTCTTCTTTTCCATTATCTTCTCCCCCTATGTCCACAAGCATATGCAGGTCTAGCAAATGCAACCTTTTGCTAACTCCACTATTCCGAAAAGCAATATTTCTTTTTTTTTTTTTATTGTTGGGGATTCATTGAGGGTACAATAAGCCAGGTTACACTGATTGCATTTGTTAAGTGAAGTCCCTCTTGCAATCATGTCTTGCCATGCACCAAGAAGGTGTGACACGCACCAAGGCCCCGTCCCCCTCCCTCCTTCCCTCTCTCTGCAGCAATATTTCTTAAAATGTGTTCCAGGGAATGCTAGTCCTTGAAGGAATAATATTCTATGGAAAAGATGGGTTCTATAGTCAAATACATTTGGAAATGCCAGGTTCAACATAGGTCAAAAGTGCCTTAATGACAGACGGTATTTCCTACATGTATTTTCCAAAACACCATCTCTGCAATTACTTTAGCCAATGCTATTCTAGGAACATCATCTCATTGTGCCTTCCTTCCAAGGCACCCCTTTTCCAAACCACAGTTTACATGGATTTCCTCAAGTTTCTCAGCTTCTATTGAATTAGTAGCCCTTGCATTTCAGCTTTTGTTCACTATGCAACTGAAACTCCTTCCAATAAAATTAGCTGGTGAACACGTTCCCTTTTGCTAATCAATTTTTAAATTACATATTCCTATATGTAACAGGTATACAGGGTGGACGTAAGGTTTGTGTGCAATTTAAAGTTACATTTTAAATTGCACCCAAATTTTATGTCCACCCTGTATATAAGGAAAAGTAAGAAGATAAAATTACCTGTAATCCTATTACTCCAACGAAACCATGGTTAACTTTGTATTACACATCTTTCCAGCCTTCTCTCTACATCTATATGGACCCATGTATATGCATACACACACGCTACATAATTATATTTAGTACATGCATGTGTATATGCACATATACAGAGGGTGCCAAAATGTATGCACATTTAGGAAAGGAAAAAACTGTATTACAATGGTAATACTCAATATATAACAAAATATAACAAAAGATGAATACAAGTCACGTTAGAGCACCTCTTATAATTGCAGAATTCAAACACGACTTGAGTATTACCATTTTAATACAGTTTTTTCTTTTCTTAAAATGTGTGTATACTTTTGGCACCCTCTCTATGTACGTGAGTGTGCACATATAGTGTCTGAATTGTATATTGTGTAACAAAGTAAACAATTTTTCTTGTAATAGTTGATGTCACAATTCTTTTAAGAAAAAAAAAATCCCCAATTTTGAAAACTGCTGCAGTAAGTGATTGAAGTAGAAAGCGGGGTCTGGAGGGGAAGAAACCTGCCTTCTGTAAACGGGGAGAAACTATTTATACCTTCCTTGAGAAGGGGCATAGTGAAGAGAGGAGGGGGAGAAGAGGGCTCGTGGATAGTGGAAAACCTCATGGTGTGTGGAATCATTCCCTCTTGAGCACTCAAACATTTAGGAATGCTTTGAGCAGCTTCTTTTTGTAAGAATTCATGAAGCAACTAAGTTTCTTATCTAGATTTGCCTGGCACTATACCCAGATAGCATATGAGGGTACAGAGCCCAGGCACTGAGAAGAATAAGAAAAAAAAAATCCCCCAAATAATATAGATGTTGAGAGAGATTTGATTATCCATAGACTTTAGAGGTGGAGCTTTAAAGCCATGAATAATTATATTTTTGAAAACAAAGGAGTAGCCACCCTAACATAGGAAAGGTCAGGCACATATTTGGGTATTGCATACTGCTTATTATTTATTCTTTTCTGAGAAATGAAATCAAACTTCACAATCTGTTTTGTATTCTGGAAATCAGGTTTTTAATCTCATTGAATGGACCAGTCACTGATTTTCAGTCTCAATAAATACATAAGAACAATTGTACGTAAGTAGTTTTGTTAAACTTAAAAAAAAAAGATCATATATGCATTAAGTTTGAATCTTGAGCTTGGCAGCCTTAATATGTTACTGTTATTCTTAGGCCTAGTGGTGATGCCTCAGCCCTGTGGTCCAGCTCCTTCCATCCCATGTATATTTCCAGATTCATTTCTTCCTATTCATCCCTCCTTCTCTACCTCCTCTGACTCAAGGAGATCACAACAGTAAATGCACCTTAAACTTTAGATACACTCAAGTTCTTGGCAACTCCAAAATGTCAAAGCCTTTCAGTACCTCTTTTGTTCTGTCTAGAATGCCCTTCCTCCCCGTGTACAATTCAATGACTACATACTCAAGGAAGCCTTTCTTCAATCCTTTCTGGCAGAGTAAACAGTTCTATTTTCTAAGCTTTCCCAGATCTTGATTTCTATCTATATTCTAGTAGTTATCAATTTTCCTTTTAATTATTTGTTTGCATGCATTTTTCTGGTGTATAGGTAGGAAGGGACATGATTCAATATGATAAAATATGAACATATTATGAATCTGTTTATGATCAGTAATAATTATCATGCCAAAGCAAATTTGTCCATTATAATATGCTAGTACGTGTAGCAATGGTACTCTGCCTCAATTATTCCACCTCACAAATGTGCCTATACTTTCTCTTTCCCTCTTTTTCTTTCTTCTTAGTTAATACTTAGAAAAGGCTCCAGAAAGGTCTTAGGTGTAAGGTCCATTACATCATAGTTTTTCTTTTTATGAGACCTCTAACATGATGCATTTCAAATGTCAATGTGTATTTATATTAGCTGGGAATTTTGTCAAAATGCAAATTCTTATGTAATAGATCTAGGGTGGGTCCCTGGATTCTGTATTTATAACAAGCTCCCCAGAGATGCCAATGCTCATGATCTGTCAAAAGTATTGAAAAACACATTTCTACTGCTATAAATTGAATGAGTGTTCAGGCTTGGAAGGAAATTCATACATGAAAAATTTATATCTTGGATGGGGTTTGGGCTCAAAACTAGCCAACAACATATATATTTGAGAGTACGATGGGACGATCCTCTCAATAGGTCCATGTGACTAGGCTGAGCCTTCAGTGTTTGTGTTCACTGATAATCCTTTCGTCAACCACCAGATAAAGATGAACTGATGAAGATGAAACTGACTCTACATGTCAGTTTACATGTAGAGGGCATGTAAAGTACACAATTAAATATATGATTTAATGTAAAATACACAATTAAATATATGTACATGTAGAGTACACAATTAAATATATGATTTTTAAAATGTATGTAAATAAGTATCTCAAAACATGGCTTGGTGCCCGTAGCACAGTGGTTATGGCGCCAGCCACACATACCAAAGTTGCCAGGTTCGAACTCAGCCTAGGCCAGCTAAAGAACAATGACAACTGCAACAACAAAATAGCCAGGCATTGTGGTGGGTGCCTGTAGTCCCAGATACTTGGGAGGATGAGGCAAGAGAATTATTTGAGCCCCAGAGTTTGAGGTTGCTGTGAGCTGTGACGCCACAGCACTCTACTGAGGGCGACCTAGTGAGACTCTGTTTCAAAAGAAAAAAAAAATCTCAAAACACTGGAATTATGCTGCTCACAGCCATGAGAACCATGTGGAGCTAAGATGGGAAAAGAGCACCTCTGAAACCGCTCAGCTCAGCCCCATTCTTGGGGTACTTTCATTGAGTGGAATGGTGAACAGACCTCACACTTGGTTAATCATTATACTCCTCTATTTTCCTATTTTTAATTGAAAGAAAATAGTTAAATAAATATACATTATAACATATACATGCAGTTTCTGCATTCTCATAATATCAGCCCCAAACACATGTGGACTTGTGCATTCCTGCCGTCTGCAGTTTATGATCAAAGCATCAGAATTTCTCAGGTGGCTTGTGAGTCAAAGCTTGCAAAGCCATGAAGTAGAACATGGAAAGCCTGTCATAGAATATTCAACAATGTCATAAACATATTTGTACAGAAATCTATAAACCTGCCATTTTCAGATTCTAATAAGTCAAAAGAACAAAATCTACAAGATTTTTTTTATAATTCTTTATCTCTTATGTACTGTTTTTAGTAAAAGAATGAGATATTAATAGCCTTCCAATTTGTTATCATTTTGTTCCTGCTTTCTCCTTAGGGATACTAGTTGATCATGAGCATTATACAGTTCTGGAATATTCATTTCATCTTTACAAATAACATTGAAATTGAAAGATTTTATGTCACTCTAATAGAGCCCAATGGACTTTCCAGGCATGTGATTAAAGATTCGGCAATAACTAATTTTCCTAAAACCTGCCCTTATATTTATTCCTTACTTTCCTTACTATCAATACCACTCTGCACAAATCAACAGAATTTTTAGAAAAACGGTGCTTGGTACTTCTAAAATAAAATTCATCATTAATCTCTCTTCCCTCTCCATCTCAGGATCAGACTGAACTAACAACCTGCTCTGATGTCTCTGAACAAGCTCATCCTGCCTCCTGCCTCAGGGTGCTTTGGGAGATGATTGAAAATTCTAAAATATAAAAACACACTGGAACTATAATAAACAACCCAGCAATGTGCCTTCTAAGGTGGACAGATTCTTGGTAGGCAGCCCTAATTGTTGCAATTGCTTTTAGGTATTCTAATGCACTCAGCTGAATTATGCACCACACTGCTTCTGAATGACACAGCCATTTCTGACTCCATTAATATGGAAGATTTCAGCCAAATGCTCTTAAATGATAGCTTCTCTTTATTTGTAATTTCAGACTCTATTGATTTCCTTCTGTTCCCTTCATTATGATTTCAATTGATTACCTTGGCAACTGCAATAACAATGATTGCACTTGACACTGTCTGAGACTCTTGAGATGGTATTTGAATAGGAATGGTATAATTTGAGGGAAAGTGCCTGCAAGAACCTGTCATTAACAGTACACTTACACTTTACTTTTATTGACTTTCCTCTCTTTTGAGTAGGCCCTTGTCACAGAGTTGGCTGTTAACTGGGCTACAGTAGTAGTAGTTCAGATTTTTGCAGCCCTTCAAAGGGTAAAAGATTCTTATTATTAATGATAATGGAGAAGTGTTGCATATATACACGCACGTACGCATTATACAACATCTTGTGTATGTGTGTGTGTGTACATATGTATGTGTAGCTGTCGCCCTTTTGCCAAGGTTGCCAGTTCTGTGACTTGCCATTCAGATTAACTTACCAGCTGGGGTGGGCATCTGATGGTGGTTGAACTCTTAGGGGACCAGAGCTCAAATTAGAGACTCCAGCGAAGATTTGATAATGAGTTCTGCACAATGTCTTTATTAGGCTTTTAAGAAAGAAGGAAACAAACAAACTTTCTTTATGTCATTGTCACAGCACAGAATTTAAAATTCAAAGGCTCAGCTGTGGATTGCAAACTGTGAATTTTATGTAAACTCTTAGGTCACCACTTTAGCTCAGCTGGCCCTCACTGAGAGACTGATGTCTGCACGAGATTCATGGAGAATATTGGCTGTGCAACACAGGGCATTTGTAGTCACACTTCCTAAGTTCCTTTCTTCTAGTGATACTTTAATTAAGTAACCACTTATTTATCCTTTTCTAATAGCACAAGTCTTCTGGGACAAAAGGAGGTATTTGCTACATTGCAAGGCTTCACAGAAATTTAGGAACACTGAGTTTCAGCAATTTTCTTCTAAAAGGCTCATGTTCTGTTCATTCTTTGGAAAAGAACTAACACTACTCTGATTCCCACCAAAATGTTTGGCTTATTTATATGAGATATAGTGTGGTCAGAAGAATCATACATTAGAACTCCATAGACGTGGTTTCCAGGCTCATCTCTGCCATGGACAATGTGAGTTTCTGCAAGTCAATTTACATCACTAGACCTCAGTTTTATTCCTCTATAAAACATGGGGATTGGATTCAATGATGTCTAAGTTCCTTTCTAAGTTTATATTTTCATAATATCTTTGACAGAGAAATTTGATGAGCCAGCTTATTATATATAAATGTCAATGAATTTAAATAGGGAAGAAAGTGCCTGGCATAAAATGTGCTTAGTATTTGCAAAAATCTGCAAATTTGAAAACAAACAAATAAATACCAAAGAGGTTTCTTGAATTCAAGCTATTTTCTTTTTCTCTTCAAAGTCACTCATCCTTGCCCTCGCCTGTGTAGCTCAATTGCTTTTGCTGCGCTGAAAGCTAATTAGTTTTGGTCAACTATTTCCTGTTTATTTGGAAGACACAAGATTCTAGTTCCATCTCCAGTATAATCAATTTTTAATTTGATATTTCTTAACTTTGCCCCAATGGTGTGTGAGTATATATGTGCCTGAGGTTGAGCAGAGGAAGCCTATGGGGTTGCCAACTCCATATCAGAGAGTGATAAAGTCAGTTTTTTTCAAGGTGATATGACTACATCTGCAACAGAGCTAAGACTTGAATGACCCAAGTCCTCAAGAGACACTTTAAATGTCAGCCAGGTAGGATATTATGTGTTGATTGCATGTTGTACCTTCTACTATGGGTTGTGAGATAAGAAAGGAGAGGGACAGGGACAGGAAAAGATGGAGGAAGAGGAAAAGGAGAGAAAGCAGATTTGGGGAGAAGACTGATTAAGTCAGATTCTGTTTTGTGTTTCCCCTTCTCAGGAGTCTGTTTTTTCACAGAACTGTAGATTCTTGTGTGGTTTTGACATGGCCCATCCCTTGTCACTGCCAGGAGCGAAATCAGCATCTTCTGAATGGAAAGTCTTCATGTTTACCATGTTTAAGAATGTCAATCATTCACCAGCCTCAATATTCAGACTCGTTTGTTGGCTGGTAACCGTGCTGCCAGCAGTCCTAAAAACAGATCTGGAATGAACAGTGGATGGATAACAACGAAACCACTTGACAATACTGAAGACTCCAAGGCAAGGCATAATTTTAATCACAGAAGTCAGATATAAAAAGAGCTTCTCCTTTCTTTTTAACAAGCCCTACCCGTATCTCACTGTCACTTACCACAACCCTCATGCGTGAGGATCTCTGTTATTGACGAAAGGATCAGTGACAACCATTCTGTTATGAAACACTGCTAGAAGATTGAGAGAAAAAAATGAGATTTGGGGCCCAGATTTCTTGACTCATTCAGATCTGGGCAAATGCTTCCCGTCTAAACTAAAAGCCCAATTTAAAATGGATAAAACTATAAAACTGGAGTAACGAGGCTGTGCCTGTACAAACTTGTGTAGTGTTTTAAATTTAACAAAGAGGTTTCATATGTTATATCCGTCTGATTCTCACAAGGACACAAAAAAGAAGGTATTATTATTACCTTACATCAATGGAGGGACAACTTCACAGAGTTTAGTAGAGTTTATGAAAATAACAGGAGGCAAAATTTAGAAATTGAATGCAAATATTACATCAAGTTAGAGTAGTCTTTCCTTATAGCATAGGTTCCTTCTGGAACACAGACCTCTGTATTTAAAATAAAAAAATTCTAGGAGGTCATCCCAAGGGATGCGTGTGTGTGTGTGTGTATGTGTGTGTGTGTGCGCACATATGTATGTGTAGCTCTCGCCCTTTTGCTAAGGTTGCCAGTTCTGTGACTTGCCATTCAGATTAACGTACCAGCTGGCGTGGGCATCTGTGGTGAGATGGGAGACTGGGACCATGCTTATGAAGGAGGTGAGAGGCCTTTGGTTTTGGTAAAGAAGTGATTTTTGAACCTCAGAGGTTATAGTTGCTAACAGTAAGCACTTTTCTTGGTACAACTTTGGAGGCTCTGTTATAAATCCTGGGATCTCGCTCCTCGGCCAGTGCCTCCCTGATAGCATCCCACCCGAAGGCTGATAGATCTGGGGGTCTGGCACGAAACCTTGGAATTAGTGTCCCTTTCTGATGGTTGCTCACTTCCTCCTTCCACTGCCCGGGCATGTGTCCTTTCATGAGGGTACTTGAAGGAGATGCTTTTTTGTTTAGTGATTTTCTGCACCAACAGTTTCCTCATTTAGAGATTGAAATGGATATACTTCACCTTGGGAAGTAATGTTCTAGAATCTGTTCCTTTTCTGCCAGCAGCCAGGTGGCAGGGACACTGCAAACATGGGATGAAAGAGGACACAGCTTTTGCTGAGGAGAAAAGGGTCTGTGTGAAGAGTGTTAAGTCCAGGGCACGACTCTGGCCATGCATTCCCAGAACTGAAATAAAATAACCAACTTTGCTTCCCAGGACAGTGGCTAAGAACACTACAGGAAGCCCAGAGTCAGCAATGTGGTTTCTATTAAGATTTTTTTTTTTAATGCTTGTTAATGGGCATCTTTGGTATTCATAAAAATTCCCTTGTATGAAAATTTAGTAGAATGAATTAATCTAGGAACTATAATGAATACATTACTGAAGACTTTGACAATCTGGGGACTTAACCAAAAGGGGGAACAACCACATGTAGAAAGGCACATAAAACAGAATTGAAGTTTCTCAGGCCACTTGATCTACACACAATTCCAAAAGGTTAGCCTTTGCTTTTAGGTATGTTCTAGCATAATTGGTAATAGAGAAAAGGGTCAAGAAATGGCCTCTTTTCACTAGGAATATCATGTGCCAGAGTTTGTAGTTCCTTGGTAGGAGAGGAATGGTTTGCAACTCAATTGGTTGTCCTTGGTTCACTGTCGCTGAGTTGAATCTCGAGACTCTCAAATGCCGTAGCAAATATTTCCTGTTCTATAGTGCTGGGGACTTGTTCATGTTTTTTTTTTTTTTTTTTTTAAAGCATCATCACTTCCAATGACCAAACTCTGGCTGTTTTCCAGCCTCAGAAAGGACACTGCTGAGAAGCAGTATGCATTGTGACGGGCAGAGGGGACTGAGCCTGATGAGAACAGTCTGGAAGTAACGGCAGTATACAGACACTGGAGGGTGGGGGAGAAATCAGAGGCGGAATAGGGGAGTGTATCTGTTTCCCTTTGCTCCACACTCTTTGGTAGTCCAAAGGAAGGAAAAAATGGATGTGGGCCACAGCAAGCCAGACAGCATATGTAATGAGGGACGGCAGGGATCTCTAGCAAAGACTCCTCTCCAGGCACCAAATCACAGCAAAGCGGATGGTGGAGCCAATTGAAAGCCAGACTCCAGAGTGAGTAGTCATCTTCAAGGTTATCATCACCAGACATAGAGGAAGCTTCCAACAAGCTGAGCAGGACAGGGTATATGTCGGGGCTCTTTTTGGTTTCAGTGAGCATAGTGATGAGAGAGGTATCTGTGTCTGTTGCCACATCCTTTAACGTGTCTGGGACACCTCTGTTTTCTTTCGTGTTTTCAGGAATCTCAATTGCATATCCTTTACGAAGTAATTCTAGCCCAATATCAAGATTCTCCCCACTGCTAGTATCATAGAAGTAGATCTTTGGCCAGGTTGAGACACCAGTGTGGACATGGCTAGAGATCTTGGCCACAAGAGGCTTCTAGTCAGCACAGTGACTGAGTCTGTCAAATTCATCCAATGCTTCCTTTTCCCATCATTCACCTGACAGGGTGATCCACACCAGTCTGCACTCCATTGCTTGAAATGGAAGGCTCAGGAAGTAACTCCTGAGAGCCCTGAGGAGGTCTCCCTTTTTTCGGTTGTTATTGTTTTGAAAAGGAGATGACCAAAAATCTATGCTGGTTCCTTTTCAAATTTGCTCCTAAATCTATTTTAGACCAGTCACATTCTTCATTAGTTATATGTAAAAGCATAGATTTCTAGTCACACTGATAGTAGGGCTAAAATTGATGATAATTTCAAACTATTATATATATGGTGCATTGTTCTAAGTACTTTAAACATATTAACTTATTAGTTCTCACAGCAGTGGATAGATACTCCATTATTATCTTCAATATACAAATAAATAATACCACTCTTAGACCAGAGCAAAGAGGTTCCTGCCCTGAGCCAAATGCTTCAGTGAGCTCTGTTTTTCCACTTATGCCTTCATTATTAACAAAAAAAATCTATGGGGTTAAGGCATAGTCATAGGGACAGCATAGGGACAACATAGTCAAGGGACAGCCACAGGGTGGATGCTGGTAGGAGCCACAGAATCCCAGGCATCCATGGGTCATGGTGGTATCACCAAGCCCTTTCCTTGTAAAGGAAGAGCATGGTGAAGGAAGGAAGTGTGTGCTAGTTGACAGCTGTCCTGGTGCCACCCTGTTCCTGCTGGGTATTCTGAAAATTCTAAACCTCCATATTTAACCACTTCCCTCCATTGACCACCTTCTTAGTTGATCTAATTTTCATAGACTGGACAGACGCCACATGTATGTATCAGTACAGTAGACCTAGTTCCTTATGTTCAGCACCTCTGTATGTTGACCAGTTTATTACCATCCCTTGGGTAGTCAACTTACGGAGGTTCCACTGTATGTACGCTGTTTTTCTAGGATGATAGAAGATATGACAGTGTGCTGGCTTGACTTATGACCCTCCAATAAACATACAGTATCTGTGCCTCCACTTACATTCTTCCTCAGGTTGCACAAATGTTAGAGGTAGGCTGATTGAGGAAATCAAGGCACATGGAAATGAAATGGTGTGTCCAACATTACAAAGCCAGAAAGCTGTAGAGCTGTGATTTGAAAACTGATAACTCTGGCTTCAGAGTCTGAGGCTTCATATTATAATATCATCACAACAGCTGAGTTTAAGGAATCTGCAGATAGAATACTGACCTGACCTCTCACTTCTGTACCACATTACCCTCAAGCAATTGTCCTGCAAGAAGATCTAAAATTTCTGTGCTACTGACAGAGGGCAAAGCAGGACAGCCTAAGTGGTCACTGTCATACTTTGTTCCAGGAGACCCATGGTTCCCTAGAGCTGACTTAGGGCCAATTAAGGAGCAAGATGCTGTCAGAGTGGCAGATTATGAATCAGCCAGAGGAGGAACATTTTCAGTGATCAGGGAACTCAGGATCTTGAGTAAAGTTTAGTTAAGAGAAAATAAAAATTCCATTACAAAAAAGTAAATTGTTTAAAAGGCACTCACTTGTATGGTGAAATAAAATTAGGTTTGGTGTTGCCTGGGGTGAATCTATTGCCTTGCTGGGTGACTTTGTCAAGTTGTTTAATCTCACCAGGTCTTTGCTTCCTCATTTTCAAAAATGGAGAGAACAGAAATCCCATGTGAAACTGTTAGCACAGCCCCTGACACATGACAGGAACCCCATAAATGGGGATCAGATCAATAATGGAAACAGCAGCAACATCAAAGATAATAAAAGAAATAATAATAATGATAACAGTTAATGGTTACATAGTGTTTACTACACTCCAGACTCTGCATTTTCACTTCTTAATTCTGACAAGAAAGTCATGAGGGAGCTCTACTCTTGTTATTATTCCCCTTTGACAAATGATAAAACAGAGAGTCTGGGAGACTAACTCACCTAAAGACACTAGGATGATGACAAAGTAGCAGAGACAATAATCTAAACCAGGCTCGGTGCCTGTAGTTCAAGCAGGTAAGGCACCGGCCATACACACCAGAGCTGGTGGATTCGAATACAGCTTGGGCCTGCCAAACAACAATGACAACTACAACCAAAAATATATCCAGGTGTTGTAGCAGATGCCTGTAGTCCCAGATACTTGGGAGGCTGAGGCAAGAGAATCACTTAAGCCCAGGAGTTGGAGGTTGCCTTGAGCTGTGATGCCACAGCACTCTATCCAGGGCAACAGCTTTAGGCTCTGTTTTAAAGAAAGAGAGAGAGAGAGAGAGAGAGAGAGAGAGAGAGAAAGAACGAAAGGAAGGAAGGAAGGAAGGAAGGAAGGAAGGAAGGAAGGAAGGAAGGAAGGAAGGAAGGAAGGAAGGAAGGAAGGAAGGAAGGAAGGAAGGAAGGAAGGAAGGAAAGAAAGAAAGAAAGAAAGAAAGAAAAAGAAAGAAAGAAGACTCTAAACTCGGGACCAGCAAACTGTCCTTTAAGTGTTTTAGGCTTTGCTGGCCAAGATGCCCTCTGTCACAGTGACTCCACTCTGCCTTTGCAGTATGAAAGCATCTATCACCATACATAAACAAATGAACATAGCTATATTCCAATAAAACTTAACATTAAAGTTGACATTTAATATATTTTTACATGTAGAGCCAGGGACAAGATGGCTGACTGAAGCAGCTTTCTACAGAGGCTCCTGTCCAGAAGAAGAGTTAAAGGACAGAAATTTGGCAAGTAACTTAGTGGATTAGAGCTACACCAAGAGAGAAGGTTGAAGAATGCACATCAACCCTGCTGAGGCAAGCTGCGACCCCAAGGATACAAACAAAAGGTACAAAATCCATCACCAAGTGCACAGGAGTCCCCTCCCCCATGAGAATGGCTTGGAGTGCCCCACAAACAGATGAGCAGAGTTCAAAGGTCCTCCCACTACACTCCACGGGAGAAACCCTCCAAAAACTGGACATACCTCCCCTACTAGGGTGCCATGGCCTTCTCCTGTGAGGCATAAAACTGTATAAAATGGTATATATTCTCTACCTGCAATTCTCAACTCCCAGCACTCCCCTCCACTCTCACTCTGAGGTCTGGAGGCCTGTCCCCCAGGAGTCCAGATTCTTGGGTGATTTCTCAAGCGGTGTGGACAGGGCCTACACTGCAGCTGGTCAGTGCTGATTCTGTGGCACAGGAGAGAGGAGAGGATGTTCAGCTGAGCGGGAACCACACGGGAGCAGTAGTGCCCCGAGGCACAGAGCAGCAGCCATTTTTAGTAACAATAGGGCTCACTCACAGATATTCTGAAGCCACACCTCATGTCTCCCTGGGCAACCAGAGGAGGCTGGGCATCTTCTCAGGTGGCAACCACCATGGAACAGATCTGGGATGGAAACGCAGGCCCCATGAGTAAAGGGTTTGCCTGAGGTGGTACCAGCCTGGGTGGAGTGTAGGGACTAGAAAACGCACGTGCAGAGCCAGGAAATTCCCAGGGTGGGGCTGACACACAGGACCACTTTACTGAGCCTAAGACACACCCGGCCTTCAGGGGATCATCAGCCTATAGACAAAGGAAGGCAGGAGGCTAGAACTGACAGCTAACCGAATACAAACCTGCAGGAGCAAAGACAGGGCCTGAGGCATAGGCTCTGGGAACTCAAAACAGCTTCTCTTCTGAAGGGGAATTTAGCAGGGACAGAAACAAATTCCCGCAAAGTTGTTCTGTTCTGTCAGTAACATCAATCAGGGGCAGGGCTGGAACTGAGTGAACACCCCCCCCACCAGGCTCCATCAAGTGCCCAGGTTGTCAAGCCTCACTTCCCCCTGCTGGATAGAGGCATAGAGGCTGGATTGTGGCCTGGTGGAGCAGATAGATTTCCTTGTGATTCAGGCAGGTGCAAACCCCTGGAGTATCTGCTCACTGAAGGCAACTGGGTCACAGCCCTGCGGGGCTATCAGAGACTGGATGTGACAGAGGTGCATGGTGGGGAAGGAGGCATCAACCTTCCCAGACTAATCTATTTGCTTGGTGGGTCCTCCTGACTTCACAGAGCACCGGAGCAAGTCGTATCTGAGTTGTCACCAGACCCCTTGATCCAGTTGCCAGAGACATTTTAAACTCTCCCACCTGAGACAGGTGGTGACTGAGACAATTGATTTGGACCTTTTGAACTGAGCCAATTGCCAAGGACTATGCAAGTGGTGCCCTGGGTGTGTGGTTGTAGGAAGGTTTGAATTTTTTTTTCCAATTGTTGCCTGGGGAGGGGGCAGAGTGACTTAATTGCTGGTATTTCAACCCAAAGTAACTGTTTCACTAGGGTCGGACAGAGACCAGCTGAAAACAAGACAGAACCATTTAGCCCCACCACACAAAACAGGTCCCCAGTTTCTCAGGCCGTAGCACTCTATGGGTCCTTAAAAAAGCTCCAGGGGAAAAATCAAACGATGTAAAATAATCATGGGGTGGAATCAGCAAAAAAACTCTGGTAACGTTAATAACCAGAATAGATCAACCCCCCCAGGGAAAGATATGGCAGATGAAACTAAAGATCCCATTCATAAACAGCTGGCCAAGATGTCAGAAATCAAATTCAGAATTTGGATTGCAAACAAAATTAATAGAATGGAGGAAAATTTGGAATTAGAAATTCTAGGAGAAATTCAAAAGTTGTGTCAAAAATTTAATGAATTTAAAGACAAAACCACCAAAGATTTTGATGCACTGAAGCAAGAATTTGCAGCCCTCAAAGATCTGAAAAATACAGTAGAATCCCTCAGTAACAGAGTGGAGCAAGAGGAAAAAAGGATTTCTGACTTTGAAGACAAAGCTTTTGAACACTCCCAAACTCTCAAAGAGGAAGAGAAATGGAGAGCAAAAATGGATCATTCTCTCAGAGAGCTCTAGGATAATTCGAAGAAGGCTAATAACCACCTCATTGGAATCCCTGAAAGTGATGCAGTGGCCTTGCAAGGCACAGAGGCCCTTCTCCATGAAATTATGAAAGAGAATTTTCCAGACATGCCAAGAGATTCTGAAAGTCAGATAGGAGACAGTTTCAGAACCCCAGCATGACTCAATCCCAATAAGACATCCCCCAGGCATATCATAATTAACTTCACTAAAGTTAATATGAAGGAGAAAATTCTGAAAGCAGTCAGACATAAGAATATTAGAATGACTGCAGATCTCTCTGCTGAAACTTTCAAGACAGAAGAGGGTGGTCATCGACTTTTAATCTCCTACAGCAAAATAACTTTCAACCCTGGATCCTGTATCCAGCTAAACTGAGTTCCATTTATGATGGAGAAATTAAATACTTCAATGACATTCATATGTTGAAGAAATTTACCATAACCAAAACAGCTCTTCAGGATATTCTCAGATCTATCCTCCATAATGACCAGCCCAATCCTCTACCCCAAAAGTAAACTCACTCAGAAACTTTTGATCAAACTCCAACTTCCACAGTGGTGAAAGGATTAAAAATGTCCATTTGACTTTTGTAAAACTCGATACCCAAAATTTTACCAGACTTATAAATATTCTCCATTAATGTGAACGGCTTAAACTGTATAACATATAAGCAAGAAAAGAACAAGTGATCCCATTGCAGGCTGGGCAAGGGACTTGAAGAGAAACTTCTCTGAAGAAGACAGGTGCACGGCTTACAGACATATGAAAAAATGCTCATCGTCCTTAATCATCAGAGAAATGCAAATCAAAACTACTTTGAGATATCATCTAACTCCAGTAAGATTAGCCCATATCACAAAATCCCAAGACCAGAGATGTTGGCGTGGATGTGGAAAAAAGGGAACACTTCTACACTGCTGGTGGGAATGCAAATTAATACATTCCTTTTGGAAAGATGTTTGTAGAATACTTAGAGATCTAAAAATAGATCTGCCTTTCAATCCTATAATTCCTCTACTAGGTATATACCCAGAAGACCAAAAATCACATTATAACAAAGATATTTGTACTAGAATGTTTATTGCAGCCCAATCCATAATTGCTAAGTCATGGAAAAAGCCCAAGTGCCCATCGATCCACGAATGGATTAATAAATTGTGGTATATGTACACCATGGAATGTTATGCAGCCTTAAAGAAAGATGGAGACTTTACCTCTTTCATGCTTACATGGATGGAGCTGGAACATATTCTTCTTAGTGTAGTATCTCAAGAATGGAAGAAAAAGTATCCAATGTACTCAGCCCTACTATGAAAGTAATTTATAGTTTCACATGAAAGCTATAACCCAGTTATAACCTAAGAATATGGGGAAGGGGGAGAGGGAGAGGAGGGAGAGGGGAGGATGGACGGAGGAAAGGTGATTGGTGGGACTACACCTGCAGTGCATCTTACCTGCGGTGAAACCTTGTAAATGTAGAATATAAATGTCTTAACACAATGACTAAGAAAATGCCAGAAAGGCTATGTTAACCAGTGTGATGAAAATGTGTCAAACAGTCTATAAAACCAGTGTATAGTGCCCCATGATTGCATTAATGTACCCAGCTATGATTTAATAATTTTTAAAAAATTAAAAAATATATATATTTTTACATGTCATAAAATATTCTTCTTCTGACTTTTCCCCCATTAGCTTATAGCCCATGCAAAAATGACCAATGAATTATATTCAATGTACAAGCCATAGTTAAATGTTCTCTGATAGTAAAGGGGCTTTCTCCTGGCCACAGGGGGCCTAGTAGGTGCAGAAATTGGGCATTGAGGGGAAAATAACCCATTTGTGAGAGAGGAGCTCTTGAAAAGGTTGATGGCTCCCAAGAAACAACCATTATTTTGAAGGAATGTAGTGAGGACCCTAAGAAATCAGTGTCTGATAGCTCTTTTAAAGCTGCTTCTAATTCTGTTATGTAGTGAGTTTTGCAGCTAAGGCGAGCAGCACATCTTAGCCTAACCTTGCACTGCGGGGGCTGAGAGGGAGAAAGGAGGGACAGTAGACAGTTTTCAGGCCTGAGACAGCAGTCAAATAGCAAAAAAGGAAAGACAAGCATCGATTTCTTGCTTTTACTGATGTACTATCAACATAAGCATTCTGCTCACCATCAAAGAGACATTTGAAAAGTGTGTACCTCAGGCATTAAGTGTTGTGATGGGTTTCTACACAGTATGGAGAGAGATTTTTGTTCTTAAACAGTGCACAATTTCAAGGATTTTTCTAAATATCAGGTCAAGACCCCCTTTTTCTGGTGTAAATCAGAACCAATGTTGAAAATTTTGTTAAAGGGTTATGTCTTTGTGTAAGGTTAATATTTAGACTAAGTAGAGAAACTTAATTCTGTCAGCAAAATCAAGCTTGTTTTATCCAGTTGAGAGTAGATGAATGACAAAGTCCGGGCTCTCACCTTCCCCACATCCACTTCTTCCTTCTTCAACAACGTGCTGGTGACTGATCATTTTAACCACTGTTTGGTCTATGTGGTTCAGGTTTAGATGTATAGGCAGAGGTAAACTTCAAACCAGGATCTGGACAATTAGGTGTGCATGTAATGTTCACCTAGAATTATTTTTAATACCATTTCCTTTCTGAATTTGTCACAGAAGTCCCTACTTCTCAATTCATAAAGAGCACATTGTAGTTCACATATTGCACTAGAAGCTTTTATAGGGAAAAAATCAGCACCCTTTTGGAAAACTGTGCATGACCTAACTCATACCCACTGGAACTGTGCAATTCTAATTCTAAGCAGCTGTGTTACACTCACAGCATTTTCAACCACTGGGTCATGATCCTTTTGTAACAATGAAAAGACATCCTGCATATCAGACATTTACATTATGACTCATAACAGTAGCAAAATTACAGTTATGAAGTGGCAACAAAAATAATTTTATGGTTGGGGGTCACCGCAACACGAGGAACTGTATTAAAGGGTTGCAGCATTAGGAGGCATTAGGAAGGTTGAGAACCACTGCTCCTGAGACCAATGCAAAATCATTCTTGATTAGAGACAAGCAGATTCTACCCAGTGGAAGTTAAACTGACTCTTCTCCTCCATTAAGGAAACGCTAGTTTTGTCCCCATTTGAACATTCCTTTCACTATTCCTCATCTCTAAATGTATCTATGCTTTGGATTTTCCTTTGAACTGGTTGTCATAGCTGACCGGTTCCCTCATTAAGAAGTTAGGCAACATTTTGTTACATGTGTTTATTTTGTATCTAAGCAAGAGTCACAATTTTATCTGTTTTAAAAAATTATCTTTTAATACTCTTCTAGTTTGAAGACAAGGGATTCATATTTGGCTTGTCTCTCTCACCAAGGTCACCTGCACCTGCCAAGGTGAAGATAAATAGAAAGTATGTTTACTTACCTTATTTCTACAGCTTAATTTCATCCCAATAATCATATTAAATCTTGTGTTAACCCACTTCAGAGCTCAGGGGAATGGAGAATAATAGTGTCTTTCTGGATTGGGGGGAATATTTTTAAATAGAGCACAGTGCTCTACATAGCAGCACAAAGGCAGCAATTACAGCATTTTGACACCCTTCTCTCTCTACTAACTCCAGCTAATAAGCTTTGCAGAGTCAAGGTTGGTTCCTCCCTAATAGCTGAAAATGAAATGTTTTGCTTTTACATTGTTCCGTCCATTCCTCTTTAAAAAACAGTAGATAAATATCACAACTGTTCTGGTATGTTATAGACTAAAATAACCAAAAAAACAAAGTTTTCAAAAGTAAAAAAAAGTGAAAACTGTATACTTTTATAAGAACATTAGCGTAAAATGTTCTTTCTGCTTGGCTGGCTAGAATGGAGCCTGATGTGGAAAGAGCATAATTCTATTACTCAATGATGGTTACTCCATGTAATGCACTCTCTCTTGAAATAGGTTTAAGAAGTTAATAGAATTAGTTGATTATAATTAGGGATGATGGGATCGGCAGATGAAGGTGGCCCAATATACCTCCTCACTGAGTTAGGCAGGTGCTGTAGATGCTTTTCTGGCCCTGCATTGTGTTCACCGGAGTCTGAGGCTGGGCAGCCCAGTCCACAGCATGGTAGGCTTTTTAAAAGCCACTCTCTACCGACAGTTTCCAGGAAGATTATATGAGGTATTTGTATTGTCCGATTTATTAGGAAATTAAGCCCCCATCCTTGATTATTCTTGATCAAATTATAAGTACTGGGTGACCAGCAGTGTACTCAGAAATGCTGGCAGACATATAGACCTATATGTGTGCTAGTACCCAGCCTCCCAGAGCTCATAATACTTGTTGGAGACAAAAACAAACAAACAAACAAACAAAAAAAAACTAACTAACCTATGGCAATGAGAACACAATTGTTCATCTGACATATTGATTTTAAGTACAATAGTCATGCATAGAATAGTAGTTAGGAATGCTTCAAAGAGAACATGAAATTTGAGCTAGATGTTTTACATGATTTGAAAGTTGGACTTTGTAGGTAGAAGATATAGGTAGGAAGGTGGAAATATCATGGCACGTATGAAATTTAGGAGGGGGATTAGGTAAGACTTGTATAAAGAATGCCATTTTTGGAGTAGTCAAAAGTAAATATAAGTTGGAGAAGGAAATTATGGGGATCTCAGATGATCTGGAGATATGGGCAGGGGAGTCTGAATTGGCATAAAAGCCAATCAAGATTATTTTGAGATTAGGAGTGGAGAATAATAGAATAACACAAAGTAGGTTGAAAGAAAAAGTCTGTGATGATAATGAAAAATATGGGCAGTGACTAGGGCCTCCATTGCCTCCATTGTGGGTAACATTACTGGGAAAAACAAAACACAGAAAATCCAAACATTATTTTAAGGGGGTCAACAATAGACTTGAATTCAATAGAATAAACATGTATTCAATATACCTGTGTTTAAGGCTCTATGACAAGCATTGCAGGAAACCTCCAGATGAGGGAGGCAGTTTAAGGTCTGGAATGAGGGGTAGCGTCATAAACCAGTGAGTGCAACACTGAGAAAGACAGAGCCACAGGCACTTCTCACAAAGGTTTTACAACTGCACAGAGGGTCTGGGTATTTATTTTACCAAGGTACAGTTTTAGGAAGGCCTACTGAAGAAAACAAAGATTGGAAAAAGCTAGAAACATCACATGCATAGCATACTTGAGAAATGGAGGTATAATTGGAATTAGGGGCAAACACTGAGTTAGGGAAGAGGATTGGGGTTATCAATAAAGCAACATATGTAGGAGGCATAAAATTATGGAAGGTTCACATCTCAAGGAGGACGTTTATACTTTATCAAGACTTTATCAAGACCCCTTTATACTTTATCAAGGGGAGTCTTAAAACTTTTTGTACAAAAATTAATTTATCAAATCTATTCATGGTAATAATAACCCTGATCATGGATCCCAGATAGATTGTGGGAAGACACTGGAGGAAAAACTGATGTTGAGGAGGTCAGTTTGAAATGACATTGACTGGAGACTGTGAAAATAGTCACAGTGGAGGAAGCAATTTAAGATTCTCTGCCGAGGAAGAATGTAAAAAACCTGACTATTAATCAGACATAGAATTGAGTGGCAAGAAGGGGGCGTCTGTACAACTAAGAATTCTTGTTAGTATATTAAGTGGGTGGTAACATCTGTAACTAAAATAGGGAATATACAACTAAAGCAGATTTGGGTTATATGATAATAAATTATTTGGGGGACATACTCAGTTTGAGGGGCTCATAGGTCATCATTATTGCAATTTTCACAGGCAAATAAAATATTTGCTCAGAACCCAGAAGAAAAGTCAAGAGTAGAGATATAGAATGAGTTTCATCCACAGAGGGGTGTTAATATTGAACCTGTGGCATTTAATGAGTACTCCAGAATGAAAACAGAGAAGATGTGGGCTAAAAATTAGACACATGCCTAGGGAATAATAAAAATTAATGGACCCCCCAAAAAAGGAGAAACCACCTAAGGAAGTAGAGAAAAAGGAAGAGAACCATGGGAAGAGATATTATTAAAGCTGCTTGTTGAGAGGTTTTCTGGAAAAGGCAGGTGGTTGGTCTCATATACTGCTGAGTTAAAATCATGACTAAGAAATATCATTGGATTTTGCACTGAAAAAGCCTCGGTGACTTTAGCAGCATATAGATTTAAGTAAGCTTGTGGTAGTGAAAGTCAAAAGAGCAGGAAGCAATTGTGAATTGTGCTGCAATAAACGTGCCTCTTGCAATGATATAAATGGAACTGGAGACCATTATCCTAAGTGAAGTATCTAAAGAATAGAAAAACAAACACCACTTGCACTCTCACTATTAATTTGGAACTAATGGATGAACATAGAAGGTAGCATGTGTGCACAGAGGGAAATATAACTTAATGGAAATCAAACAGGGGGTGGGGGAGAAAGGCGTGAGTGAAAACCTAACAGGTACTACCTGGGTGATGGGCACACTTACTAGCCTGACTCAAGCATTACAAAAGTGCTCCAAACAAACTGGGAAAATCGCCGAGGTTACAAATACTCTCAAAGAGTTTACCATTGAAAAGAAGAATGAGGACCACGCTAGCCTGCAGGGGTGAGAGAACTGGCGAAAAGACCTCAGGGCAACTTTACATGAGTAGGAAAAGAACTCAATGGAAAAAGAGATTGAAAATGAATAGAAATGGGAATAATTGTTGCAGAACTAGATAGGAATACTATCAAAGCAAGCTGGAAGTATTAGCCTAAGTGGGGGAGGAATACTTATTTTCATGCTCAGATATTGTTTGCTTAATCTCCTTTAATGTTTTAACAAGGTTATTGGACTCATAGATAAAGTTATATAAATTGTGTACAGAGAGTTGACAGTTGGCGTCTCAGTTACGAGCTGCCTGTGACCCACAGTTTGAACTCATTCAATCCAGTTTTGTTTTTGCTGGCTTGACCTCATGGCTTCAGACTTGGCTCTTATCCCTCAAATTCTAAGCAACTGGACAGTCTATTGGACTATATCCTTGGCTTTCGATCTTATTTTCATACCTGGGAACCACCTCTGAGAACCCCTTGAAATCTGTAGTCAACAAATTGCAAGATCATTGCCCAGAAGAGATCTCCAGGATACACTCTGAGTGTACTTGCCCTGGAGGGGGCTGCAGAGCGTCATAACTGGGGGGATGAAGCATAACTGGGGGGCTGCGTCATAACCGGGGGGATGAAGCACAGCTGCATAACTCTTGGACGTAAATCCTCCCAACTCTGAAATATGGACGTTCTTGTGGGAAGGAGATGTGATTAAGAGGAAGAGTGTTTTCAGTTCCAAGATTGATGTGATCATAGAACATCCAGGTACAGATGCTCTTCAGAGAGTTGGAAATATGGCCTTTCTTCCAGACAAGAAGCTTCCAGTTTTATCTCTGTTATAAGACTGGGCCTTATTATGCATCCCTACAATGAATTCACACACACACATATATACACATAAAAATATTCATGTGTGCATATATGAATTTAGGGATAGTCTGTCTCGCTAGGTAAGTAAATGTATGTTATCTTTTTTTTCATCTACATCTTTTTTAACATATTTTTTATCTGTGTTTTTTCTTACATAATAACCAAATGAATTTTAGCAAAAGAGTATTTAGCAAAGAGTATTAGGGCTTAGTCAATATTTTTCTGGCAATGAAAATGAGTTGCTTCCCACATTATTTCCCATAGGCTCAGTCTTCCTCTATTTGATTTAAATAAACAAGTTCTAAAGAGTCCTCCACTTCCCATGGAGAGCTGTGATCTATGTATACAACCTGCATCCTGGCTCTAGCATGCAGGCTGAGGGAAAGCAAAGCCCCTCTTAAAAGACGGTGGAAGGCTCATAGATTACCTTGTAAGACCCAACTTGTTCATCTCTGGGGGAATGCAACTTGTAATAGCCAAAGCCATAAAACATCCTTGGGCTTTTCTTATTGACTTCCTTTTCACTTACTGCCATGAATGTAAGTCATTGGGAAGATTCACTCCAGCAAAGAACCACGGAGATTTAACTAAAATGAGCAAAAGTATGGGGTGAACTGAAGGTTTTCTATTTGTACAAGTGTTGAATTAGTACATCTAAGATGTCTGTGGAAATGACCAGATTTGATACACTCCTTTAAGGGGGTATCCAGAAAATCTTTCTGCCTTGGGAACTGCAGTTTGGCCCAGATTTTCCTGATAAGGAATTAGCTTCACATCAGCTGAATGTAATGTAATAAGAACGAAATATGATCTTTGGTTATGCTAGATTTATCAGCACCACCAAAGTTCTTCCAGTAAGACTGACTGGTATGAGTCATTGAGTCCCAAAACAAAACATTCTGTACAGGCCAAGTGTCTCTAGTAGAAGTGGTTGAGAACTTAGCTCCTGCAATTAAACTGCCTTTATCATGCCTAGACCCAATGCCACTCTGCCCTTCACTCACTGTTTGACCTTGGGCAGGTTGTTTGAGTTCTAAGTCTTGCATTTTCTGTGGTAAAATTATATGTGGGATTTCCTGTATTTTGCCCTCCAAATCCATTAACCTTCTTTTTCCATTCTCTTATCAACCCCAGGAAGCAATCCATTACACAAGGAATAGCAGAATGACTATTTAATTTACTGGGCATCCCTAAAGTTGTCATGCATAGGGAAAATAAAAAATTATACCTTAATATATCTTTATTTATAAAATATTCACACAAAATACTTACAAAATAGTCTCCACGTGTTGGCCACCTCTTTGTCAAATTTTGTAATGAATATTTTGTAAATAAAGGCACGTTTACTTACAATTTTCCATTTTCCCAAAGTATGGTGATTTTAGGGGTGATTTTGGGACATCGTGTATAGTCCAAAATGAGATGCTGGGGTGTTAAGAAAGGGAATTAATATTTATGCCAGACAAAGTGTACAAACTGTATTGTTTCAGATAAACTCAAAATACAGCCATCTATTAAATGGGCTACATCAGTGGGTTTGTTTTACCCGGGTTCTGAATAGCTAGCAAGAGATTGAAAGAAAGAAGAGAATGATGCCAAACTACTGACTTCCTCTTGGTGGTGGTGCTAGCAAAGTCCTTCGTCCCAGGGGTTAAGGAGCTCCTAGGTGAGTTTCATCAGGTGGCTCTTCCCAAGTTCCCCTAACTCCTTACTTCCCTCCCCTCTTCAGTCCAGCGGTGGTAACTACACCCTCCGTTAGCAGCCCAAGGCTACTGCACTGTCACGTGTAGTCTTTTTATACCATACCTACAACTTTGTAAATAGCTACTTTATTAAACCCTCTTCAGATGATGTCTATTTGAGAAACTCTTTCTGTTTTGCCACTACCCTGGTGCACAAAAATCTACACAGCAGTTGTACCCACCTCCTGTAGTTCTTGATTGAGGTAATCCATGGGCCATGCATAATAGCAGGCAATCATTAAAAAATAGTTATTATAAATAATTAATTGTACTTCACAAAGGAGTTTTGGATACTACATCTAATTTTACCTTCAAAATATGTACAACAGGAGGCTAACATTCCCAACTTAATAGTTAAGGAAATTGAAGCTAATTGAGTTAAATGGCTTGTCCAAGTTTATAGCACCAAATAACGGGTTTCAGATTTGAACCTAGGTCTCTTGAGCCCAAAGACAAGTTCTTAATTTACCATACCATATTGTGATACTGTTTCTAACCAAGAAAGTCTCATTGTTTTTTGTCAACCTTCTCTGACATAATTGTGAGATACCATCTTCAATTGTCAATGATATGGAGTTGCTATTTATTTTTAAAATTGAAAAATATCATGATTAACTCTTGAGATAGAAAGAAAGCAATATGTGGGCAAATGAAACAAAAGACTGTTGTCTAGTAAACTCCAAATAGCTCCTGCACTCACTAACATTTTTCTCATAAATTTCAGGTCATTGTTACATTTGTGCTGTGACTCTGAACAATTGATTTGCACACACCCAAAACACATGCCATGTACTCATAGAAACCCTCAGAGGGTGCCTCCCTAGCCTGCACATCACCTAGAGTCACTGAAGACCTTGCCTCGCTTCTTCTCTCTTGCTCTTGCTCACTCATTTTGACACTGCTGTCTTTAAAGCAGCTTAGAGGATCCTTACCTCTGTCTCTGCTGACAGTGCCGTGATAAACAGGTCAAAGTCTGTGCCAAGGTCACTGTATCCAACTGTTCATAATGCTTTCAGTCTCTGCAGGATAAAGAGAAGGGCCTCCTCCTTTTTTTGAACCACACTGGTCTGGGGAACCTTGTGGCAATAACATTTGTACCAGCATTTCACAAGCTCTCACGAATTCTTCCTTCAGTTTCTGGTGCCCATCCCTCAGGCCATAAGGACACAGACTCCATCCAACGGGCTGGGTGAGAAGTGAACTCCATTCTTTGCCCTTTTCCCTTCTCTATTCAGCCTCGTCTTACTCCCGGTAAGTAAGTTGCTACACCATTGTTATGCCCCTTCTGTAGCAACTGATGGATGCAGTCCCTTACAGGTGGAGCCCACTAGCAGCTCCTATACCCCAGCTCAGTAAACCCCGAGCACCCTGTGACAGTGACTGTTATTTCAGATTTATTATTTCAGAAAGAACAATAAACATCAACTCCTAAAAAAAAAAAAAAAAATCTGACCAAGCAGGTCTTGTTAGCAAAAAAATGTCCTAGTTACTATAACAAAAGTCTCTTCTCTCTGAGGGTCAATTTGACCCATCTTTCCCCAAAAACCAAGTGGAGTTTATGAAATAAGCAACGTAGGAATTTAGAAATACTGTATTCTCACCACACTTCTGGCTATTTATTTGGCTTTGTGCAAGTCACTTAACCTCACAATGCCTTTGGTTCCTCCTCTGGAAATAAATAAAAAAGAACTAAAAATACTACCCTTACGGAGTAGTTATGTGAATTAGCTAATTAAGGATCAAGAAGTTCCATATAAATGCTAACTACCTCACTATTCTCATAGCAGGAGACTACCGATGTGTGCTCAGGGGGGCTGCACGCATGCCTTGGTTGCTCACTCCTCTCTCCGTGCCTCTACCTGGTGGCAGGCTCACCTGGGCGACCACAGCCTGGCTCTTGGGCTACCAGGACACTGCTCAGCCCCTCACAGCCTCAGAAGGGCCTCATGTCAACCCTTCCCAACTTACCCATTGTCAGAAAGCGAAGATCCAGCTCCTCATCTGACAAGGACTGCCCCTAGAGAGCAGTCATTAGAACAGCATTAGCATTTGTTCCATTGCCAGCTCCCCTTAGTCCTCTGGAATAATGTCAAGGAAAGAAGCTCATTTGCTATCTGTTCCAGAATATGTGCGTTACACATATACAGTGCACGTGCACACACACACACACACACACGTTCCCACATCTGACAACACCCACGTGTGCAGGTTAGCACCTTAAACGTTATAGAAATGGTTATATGCACTAATGAAGAAAACCATAAAGTAGTTAATCCAAAAGACTAAAACTCCTAACACCATTAATATTTAGATTTGCGATGCAGCACACAATTGCTTTAGTAGATATACCTTCTACTGGAACTATTGTTACTTACCTTCTCTGAGCACATACAAGCTGTCAGGTGGCCAGCCTTCCCATTTTCATATCTGTGTTCAGTCTATTCCCTTTGCTTCAAAAACTTTTCTTACCACCTCTGTGCACCACCACCATCTTAATATTTTTTAGAGATCTAGCTCAAGTCCCATCTCTGGTAGTAGTCCACCCTTGATTCTCAGGGGCTCCAGTATTTCCTCCCTTAACATTGCTTTAACACTTAGCACCACTCATTGGTTCTTAATATTTTTCACCTTATGCTACTATATGCCTTTTGCAAATGTATCCCGATGTTAACAAGCTTCTCTTACAAGTCGTTGATCTCAAATGGCATCAATTTAAAACTCCACTTAATGCCTGGTGAAAATTCAAAGGCCTCTCCAAGATTTCCTCAAAGTACTTCAGGGGATTACATTTCATACGGTCAGCTCTGACTATAGGCTTATACCTCTTGTAAAATACTTCAGATTATAGATCATCTCTTTGCTCCAGAGTACTGTCCTTTCTCTTTTTTGGATATACCTCAAGATAAAATTCAGCCCCTTTTCAGGTTCCAGGGCCTTCCCCCTCCTGCCCTTATAGGAAGCATTCACAATGCAATGGCCATTGCTGCAGGACTGAGGATGATGGGGCAAGGTCCCACCTCACAGCCACACGAACAAGTTCAGATTGACTATGGGAGATGCCTGTCTCTTCAGCCCTCTCACCTCCAGGTGCTTTCTGTTGGTTAGACAAGGCCCAAGCCTCACACCATCCATCTGGTACCTCTGTTCTCTGTCTCTCTTTCTCTTATACTTTTCACAAACAATAATCTCTTGTTTTCTCATATAAGCACCTTAGCCATTGCTTTTGTTGTTTGGCTCCTGAATATCTATGCAACCAATGCATCACTTTGTATCCCAAAATATCAAGCTATTTTTCCCCCAAATCCTCTTTACTCCCCAAGGAGAATTTCAAGTCAGTGTTGAGATGGCATTATTCCATACTACTGCATGTGTGTCCCCTCTTTCACAATTCTATTAGTTCTCATTCTTACTTTATGTTCCTTGTGCTCAGTATAATCTGGAGGTCTATTAAGGCTGAATGGTGATGGTGATGACTACGTTCACAAAGCCCTGTGCTTGTCATTGTGGGGAGAACAGAGGGGAGCATGATGTGGATTTTGACCTCAGAAAGTCCATGGTCTAACGTAAGAATTAAGAGTCAAGACATGATGATGATGAAGATGAAGATGACGGTGATACTGATGGAAACTAAAAGTATACTGGACAAAATGGGAAAGACATTATGTGCTGTCAAGTTGAGAAGAATCAAAGGTTTCCTCAGATAGATAACCTCCTATGTGAATGTTTGTGCATTGATAACTAAGAATAAATTATAACTGAGTAGGATTCTACATAATAATCAAATGTTAAGCAATTTATTACATCTATTCTAATATTTTCATACTGAATTAATATTTTTAATTGCTTAAAATTAAGATATACATTTAAAGAATAATATTACCAATTCTTACTATCACTCCCCTTTAGAACCAAAGTGTTAATGATACATTTGAAGCCTTATAGATACCTGGTCTTTATCCTAGTCTCCCTTCTCTCTGTCAGCAATAACTAATCTTGATACTTGAATTTTTTATTTTTACTTTTCCAGATCATGCTATACTAAAAACCTGTACCACAAGTCTCCTTGGAGACAGACTTGTGATTACAAATTCTCAGTGCCTTTACTTAACCTTCATTTCCCAAGACAAGATGGATTCCTAGTTGTCTTCCTTCCCCTGGATGTTTTACTAATCCATCCTTTAATTGAGGGTGTAGCCCTTCGTGAGTTTTGGATTCATAATGAGCTGTCAATTCCAATTCTCCACCACTTATGGGCTGAAAGCCTGCCTTGTCTCCTGGGATTGGATAGGGCCATCAAAACACAAGCCCCATAGTTACTGACCCTCCCTATCTTCATCGACCTTTCTTTCCCCATAGAAAAGCAGAGGCTTCATTTTTAGTTTGCATTTCTAATTTCCTATTCCCTGTTAATTTATGGCTTTTGGAAATTTTCTTTCTTTTCTTGGGAGCTTAGTTATAAATTTAAAAGTATGTTTCCATTTTTATTCAAGGTTTTTGGTCCTCTATATTGTCTGAAATGTTAGGTGTCCCCGTAAATTGTTTTCATTTAAATAGTCCATTTTGTGGCTCAAAAAAGGCACACATTTGCTTAGCACTATACCTCTTTTATTCACCAGGCTACAGTCACTAACTTAGTATATGCCATACTACTGTTTTCTCTACTTGGAACACTATTTTCCAAATACTTTCCTGGAAAGTAGTATTTTCCAAATACTTTCTTCCTATAGTTTAGATCTCAGTTCAAATGTTTTCTCAACAGAGAGTCCTTTACAGATCACTGTATCCAAAGTGATCCATCAATCTGATAGCCCCAATTACTTCCTGTTCTATCATCTTATTTGATTGTCTTTACAATGCATTTCTTCATTTGAAATTATCTTCTCAGTTTTTCTGTTTACTTGTTGAATGTCATTTCCTCATTTCATACTGTGAAATCTTTGAAAGCAGGGAACTGATGATCTGATTTACTACGGTACCATGTAAGCCTGGAATAATAATAAGTACAGAAGAGTCTTTCAACAAATAGCTACTATGATAACTGAATTAATTACTTCAATGTATGTAAGGCACAAAAGATTTAGCCATGGAAGATTTAATATTTAATTTTGTATTCTTTAACATCTTTCTGGAAGATGAAACTTTGGAACAATTCTAAATTACCAAGTCACCAGCAACAAGGGGAACAAAAAGAATCATGTTGAATAAATGAATGGATGGATAAATAAGGGGATGGAATCAATATAAGCAAGTTAAAAAGAATTCTGCCCTATACAATTTCATAGTGGTTAATCTGCCTAATTCAACATCTTTCTCATGAAATCAATTCAGAGCTATTGTAGATGGTCAAGCACTGGTAGCCAGAAAGCAGAAAAGTTTGAAATCTTCCCAGAAAGTGAAGCTGTGAAGGGCAATGAAGTAAAAAATTGATGAACAAAGGAGAAAACATTTCAGATATGTTAGTTCTTATCTAGAAGTCAAACATGAAAGAGAATAATGAGCACTTTAAGGGCACAAGAAAGAGTTGAAAATCATTGACTTACATTCAACCAGCATTTCTGAGTACCTGTAATAGGTGTCAGCACTGGGAACATCAATGTGATCAAAACATGAAGAGGCATCTATTTCATCCATGAACCGCAGCGGTTCTCGACCTTGACTGCACATTAGAATTACCTGGGGACTTTTTGAGAATCTGCATGCTCAGCCTGAACACCAGACTAATTAAACTGGAATAAGAATGGGGTGGAGCCTTGGCATTAATTTTTTTTTTTTTTATAGTTTCCTGGGTGATTTCAAAGTGTAGCTGAAGTGAAGTGAAGAGTCCCTGGTCTACTATATTTTCACCAACTCATTCTCTACCCTGAGCTATATTATTTTCCCACTTTAAGCTCCATGAGAAGAAGGATTGTGTCTATTTTTTTCTGCACTGTTGTGTCCCCAGCCTTTAGCATGGAGCCTTAGAACTGGCATCTACTGAACAATTATTGACTGAATAAATGGAAATCTTCAGTGCACTAGAAAAGCTGTGCATGGAGCCTTGAGGAGTACTGATCAATACAAAGAATTCCCTTATTGTTAGAGGGGATGTGTTCTTCACTGCTGATTTTGGTATAAAGGTAGTTTCCTTAAATATGTGCCTGTACTATCTCTGTTCCATATCATTACTCATTTCTGAGGAGATAGATGGCTTCTCTGATAGAAATGTTTGTAGGGCATGCATAAAGGAACCTGATGGGCTTAGGAGTGAGAGCTGACAATGCATGAGAATATACTTCCCTCCTTCTGGGAATACTGCCCCTGTGGGGAAGTGGCCTGGAACAAGACATTTGCCAAATTCTGAGACTGGCTTCCACAATATCAATGGACTTGCAGTGGAATTCCATCATTAGGAAGGATAATGATTCTGTAATTTTTATCTGCCACTCGTTTGTTTTCTCCCCCCAAACATCAGAACTCGAGTGAGAAAAGAGGATGCTATTTGTTAGAGCCCTATCAGAATCCTGAATATGTATAAGGGAACTGAATATAATCTAAGATATTATATCCTGTTGTGTTCATGCTACATTTGGGGCATAAAAAACACTCACTTCCACTTGAGAACCTTCAAAATGTTTAGTGATGGGTGCCATGACTCGCACTTTGCACCTTGAGAACTTTTTTCTATAGAGATGTATTATTGAGTCCTTTTTTTTTTTGAGACAAAGTCTCACTTTGTTGCCGTTGGTAGAGTGCCATAGTGTCATAGCTCACAGCAAGCCAACATCAAATTCTTGGGCTGCAGCAATCCTCTTGTCTCAGCCTTCCAAGTAGCTGGGACAACAGGCACCCACCACAATGCCCAGCTATTTTTAGAGACTGGGTCTGACTCTTGCTCAGGCTGGTCTGAAACTCCTGAACTCAGGCAAGCCACCCACCTCGGCCTCCCAGAATGCTAGAATTACAGGTGTGAGCCACATGACCTGCCAATGCTGTGCCTTTTAATAACAAGTTTTGGAATGCCTCTTAATATTTAGTCTCCTCATAAGGTATTTCACTGGGTCTATTTTTCTTAAACTGTGCTGCCCAGTAAAGAGCCCTTTGGGCTTCTTCAATATACTGAATGAGAAAGAGATATGCATTCTTGAATAAACTTATCTTCTATTTTAACCAAATGGGAAATTTAAGTGTGCACGTCTCCATGTTTCAACGTTTATATGCATGTGTATTTTCCTAAATAAAATGGATGAGATCAACCTAATGTCCCATCTAAGGCTGATAGATGGGACATTCAAAAGTGGTTTCTCTTTTATAAATTGGGAACATTTAAGAATCATTCAATAGAACTTCAAAAAAACAAAAATGTAAAAAAAATGTATTAGACCAAAATTCACTGGAAACCAAAAATATATTTGTAGGTTCTCGAACATTTTTTTTTTTTTTTGAGACAGAGTCTCACTATGTCACCTTCAGTAGAGTGCTGTTACATCACAGGTCACAGCAACCTCAAACTCTTGGGCTTAAGCAATTCTCTTGCTTCGGCCTCCCATGTAGCTGGGACTATAGGTGCTAGCCATAAAGCCTGGCTATTTTTTGGTTGTAGTTGGCCTGGGCTGGATTCGAACCTGCCAGCTCCGGTGCATGTGGCTGATGCCCTAGCCACTGAGCTACAGGCGCCAAGCCAGCTCTCAATACTTTTAAAAATGTTAGGCAAATGATAGAAAATAGATAAGATAAATAGAGATAGCTATTTTGCTGTATTAGCCCCAGTGCCATAAATCTGTATCCTTTTATAAAAATTAAATTTACCTTATTAGAATTATAAACAGGTCCAAATACATAGAATAGCAAGTAGAAGCAGAAGAATAAAATGAATCAATAATTCTCTGCTTAGAAAGACTGAAAACAATTCTAAAACATAGGGAAATGCTTATATCTTGTAGCAAAAGATCACTTCAGCAGGGTGAGTTTGACTGTCTATTTACTTCACGAGCCCTTATCGCTGTGAACCAACAGTTCCAATAGCAGTGCCTGATTAGAATGAGAAAGAGTAGCAGAGACAAAAACAAGAAGCTGATGCTAGACTATTTATTTCCTGAGTCATGGGGAGGGGCTCCAGGAAAAAAACATATTGATGTTTTCGTTAAATGCTAATTTAAATGAAATCTTTCTGTTCATGGGTGTCCTCTCTGTACCTAAAGGTAGCTGAGATTTGGTAAAAAGAACTATCTTTGTGAAATATATAGCAATATTGGAATTCAACACAGCCTCACAGAGTGACGAATTGTAGGCCCAGAGTGAAAGATTGCTGAGTCCAGCCATGAAATTTCAGACAGGAAAGGAATTCAAATCTGTTCTTAAATGACAATAAACTGGAAAGATAGAAGATTGACTCAAGAGCCTTTGCAAATGTTATTGCTATTAAAGTACATGTGGACCTAAAGGCATTCCCTTCTATAAGTGTAGACATTAGGCTAGTAATCCATTCAGCAGGAAAACAAGCTAACAAGCAGTTTATGCCATCAGAACTGTGTTTTCTAAGCATAAAAGAAGGGGCTAAGATTGTGGCGGTGTTTCACCTTAAAAGATTCAGAATCTGCTTCTATAAACATCTTTGAGTGCTATTCTCCAGGACCTATGTAAGTCACTTGACATCTTTTACCTTACTTGATACAAATGTAAGCCATTTTAAAAATATCTTTCAGGAAGATGGTTCTTCCTAAGGCACAGTCAGGAGAAAGAACATACATGTCATAATAAACATAAGTATAAATTAAAGATTATATGCAAAAATAAATACAAAACACACATTAAGCAAATATGCAGTAAAACATACCTGGGGATAATGATATTATGTTTGCCCGTTTTAAAGTGAAAATGAAGCCAGACATGGAGGCATACACCTATAATCCCAGCTACTTGGGAAGCTGAGGCAGGAGGATGGCTTAAGCTCAGGAATTCAGGGCTGTGGTGAGCTAAGATCCTGGCACTGCTCTCCAGCTCAAGCAACAGAGTCTCTGCAAAATTTAAAACGAAAAAACACAAAAGTATATAAAGTAAAAATGAAAAGTAGTGAACTAAAATGAACCAAACACATTTTCCTCCTACTTCTGTATTATCTTTATTTCTTTTCCTGATTTTTCCTTGCTAATCCTTCCAGTTTCCACCAAGGGCTACTTCTCCCTGGAAGGAACTTTGAGGGATAAAGTGGAACTGTCAGCATATTATAATAGATTGGGTTTTGAAAAGTAGAATACGCAGTACTAAGTTCCGTTTCTGGGTCTATGATGCAAACTTTAACTTTCAGGAATGAGCAGATCTACCGAAGACTCATGAAGAAACCGAGAGCAAACAAGTTTCTCACATTTGCTTGGCTACTTTCTACATCATATTCGCCCGTGTCATTGTCTTCCTCCTGTATTTTCTTTTTTTTTAGCTCTTTTAAGGTATAATTGAAAAATAAAAATTGTGTATATTTACTGTGCACAATATAATGTTTGATGTATGTATACACTGTGAAATTGTTTAAATAAGCTAATATTCATCACTTCGAATACTTACGTTTTATGTGTGGTGAGAACATTTAAAAGCTATTCTCTTAGCAATTTTTGAGCTTATAATAATAACTTTATTATTAATTATAGTCACGTTTCGGTATAATGGACTTCTAGACCTTACTCATCTTAACTGGAACTTGGTATCGTTTAACCAACATTTCCCCATTCTCAGCCCTCACCACCACCACTCCTGGCAATCACCACTCTACTCCCCATTTCTACCATTTCAATTTCTTCAGATTCCCATAGTCAGATCATGCAGAACTTGCCTTTCTGTGCCTGGCTTATTTTACTTAGCACAATGCCCTCCAGATTCATCTATGTTCTTACAAATGATAGGGTTTCCTTCTTACTTAAGGCTGAAGAGTATTCCGTTATGCATAGATACTACGTTTGCTTTGGTCATGCACCTCATCAGCAGACACTTAGCTTGTTTCCATATGTTGGTTAGTGTGAACATCACTGCAATGAACATGGGAGTGCAAGTGTCTCCTTGACATACCAATTTTATTTCTTCTGAATACATACCCAGAAGTGGGATTTCGGATCATACGGTAGAGTTTTATTTTAAACTTTTTGAGAAATCTCCATACTGCACTAATTTGCATTCCTGTCACCAGTGCACAGGAGTTCTGTTTTCTTCACATCCTTGCCAACACATGTTATCACTTGTCTTTTTGATAATAGTCATTCTAATGAGTATTAGGTAATATCTATTTGTGGTTTTAATTTGGTTTTACCTGATGATTAGTGGTGATGTGCATATTTTTATATATCTGCTGGCTATTACTATCTTCTTTTGAAAAATGTGTAGTCAGGTCCTGTGCCTATCTTTTTTTTTAAGAACAGGGTCTTGCTATGTTGCCCAGGATGGACTCAAACTCCCAGACTCAGGTAATCCTGTGGCCTCACCCTCTTCAGTAACTTGGACTATAATCACATGCCATTATGCCTGGCTCTGTGTCCATTTTTTTAATTTGGTCATTTGTTTTCTTCATATTGAGTTATTTGAGTTTCTTATATATTTTGAATATTAAGCCCTTATCAAATGTATAGCTTGCAAATATTTTCTCTCATTCTGAAAGTAGGCTCTTCACTTTGTCATTTCCTTTCATCTGTAGAACTTGTACGGTATTTTTCTGTTTGTCTATTTTTGCTTTTGTTGCCTATGCTTTAAGGACTATATCTAAAAAAAAAATCATTGCCCAGACCAGTGTCATGTTTTTCCTATGTTTTCTTTTAGTAGTTTTAGTCTCACATCTTACTTTTAAGTCTTTAATCCATTTTGAGTTGATTTTTTATATCTTGGTGAGGTGAAGGTCCAATTTCATTTTTCTGCATGTGTGAATATCCAGTTTTCACAGCAACAATCATTGAAGAGACTGTACTTTTTCCACTGTGTTGTCAACTTTGCCAAAAATCACTGGACTGTAAATGTGTGCATTTATTTATGGGCTCTTTATTCTGTTCCATATATCTATATATCTGTTTTATTGCCAGTATCATGCAGTTTGGGTTATTATAACTTTGTAGTATCTTTTGAGATCAAGTAGCATGATGCTTTTAACTTTGTTCATATTGGTTAAGGTTGTTTTGGATTCTTCCACAAGTATAACAACCACAGAAATATTACAATGGCATGATGGAAACACAGGGATATATGTTTAACATAACAGGAAAGCAGGAAAACACATAACAGCTAGAGTAGTCATCAGAAAATAAATACTGTATGTTAAGTAATGAAATAAATAAGGCTTTTTGCTCACATTTCTAAAAGGAACCTTGAAATAAAATTTCATGCACTCATTATGTTTCCTTTTTAAGCAAAAGAAATTGTATGCCTTTATCAAAGATGAGTCTATGATCTATCTTCACTAGATTCACCTGAAAATCCTGTGTGTTACACCACTATATATATATACGTGTGTATGTGTGTGTGTGTGTGTGTGTATGTTTTCCTCTTTAAAATGTTTTAGTATTAAAAAAACTAAAATAAAAAATCAACAGAGCAAAATGTATTTGTACAGATTTGGAATACAGCCATAGCTTGAAAATTTATTAAAATTTATCAAATATTTCTAATGCAGCTTTTTAACAGAGGTAAATTTATTGGTATATGTGCAACTATAGTGAAATGGCAACAAATCACTCCAATTTTCTTTCCTACACTGTATATAAAAACAAAAACATTTGATCTATCATGTCTTTAAGTCTATGTTGTTTCCTATCATCCTCAGACACTTCTGTATTATACTTGCATAGCTGTTTCAAATCAATGTCCATGAAAACATTCAGTGGAGCTCTATTTTCCTATTGGCAAAATGTACTTGGCTTCAACAATTTCAAAAGGTTGTCAGCTAAAGAGAATCCAACTAATATCTTTTAAGGTAGACATGAAATTCTTTACTGTGACAAAATGATATCTGTTTTCTAGTACAGGGAATTTCAGATTACAATCGAATTCTATGCAGCAAATACTTGTTGAGTATTAGTAACTATCTGCTGAGTAAAAACACAGAAGCTATTGAATGCTATTTTAATTTAACCTGTGTACAGTAAATCTCAAGTCTATAGACAACTATTTATTTTCCAAGATTTTACTTATGTCACCATTTCAGAGACAGTGTATATTAAAATTTTTGACCAGAACACATAACATGCAACACTATAATATCTCTAAGCCAATGGTATCCAAAATGGGATGTGTAAGTTATTCAGAAAGAATATGTTAGAAACCATCAGGCAATTCCCATTTTTATAATGTTCTATAATGCGCTTGATGTATTCATTTACTACATATATATAGGATACATATTAGATATTATATAGAAATATATTTTAATAAATATCAATATATTTGGGGAGTGTATTCAAGGGTATTCAAGTTTTGTAAAACACTGCTCTGAGAAAAGAAGATACACATAAAAGAGAAAAAAAAAAAGTTTAGCCACCTTGGTTAATAGGCTTTAAGTAGGTACAAAAATTATCTGGGAAATAAAACAAATGAATCACCTGGACAAAAAGCTGTATCAATGAAAGACAGAGATTTTACCACAATAATTAAATGAAGGAAATGGGAAATTGCAACACTAACAGAAATTTTAAAACATAGGCAGGGAAATCATTAAGCTAACTGATTGGCCTATTTTTCTATTTAGAGCATTTCAAAATCCCTTACCTAAAGGGAATGGAAGCATAAGGAAAAGGTTACAGAATTTTTTAACGGTGAATTATAATATAGTTGGCCAATGGTTTTGCTTTGCTATCTTGACTGAGAAATCAGCATACACGTTAACATGACGATAACTTTAAAAGTTTACATAGCACTTTGTAGATACTGGTATCACCCTGACTACTGAATTTAATTGTGCTCCCCACTTCCGGAAACAGTAACTATCTCTCAAAGAGGCAAATTCATATTGTTGAGAAAAATCAAGGAAGGAGCAGAATCCTGCAGCAGCAACTAGATTAAATAGGAATATCACTCTGGTCTTAATATGAGCCCAGAGAAGAAGAGAAGGAGCATTGTGAAGAAGGCCTTAGGCATGAGGGAGTCTAAGGGTGTGACCACTGGTCACATGAGTCACAGGGTCCAGAAAATAACAAACTCAAAACTAGCAGAAAGTTGACTTGTGAAGTACAAAGTCCTCCAGAGGCAGAAAGTCTAGGCAGGCCAGATAACTCTTTAAGAACCCAGGTAAAAGTCCAATCAATTTGTTCAATTTGTTAGAAACATAGATGTAATATATTAACATAGGAAACCCAACCAAACAGCTTTTAGACAATTTTCCAATATAACAGGAATACCCTAAACCTACTGACTTTGGTAAAGCTGAAAAGTCAAATTCTACACCCACATGCTGGCAAGTATTTTCCCTGTAAGTCAACGCCTTGAGCTTTAACAGCTGAAACCAAGTCATTTTAAAAATACAATAAAAGCTGGAGCTATAAAGACTGTGGAAACTTAACTTAACAGCATGAGCTAAAGATAACCAGGAATTTGCCACTGGGAACTATTTAATGCTTTTGATGGAACTGCAGCATATAGAGCCTAAGGTAATTGATGTATAGAAAGAACAAGCTAATAAATACTAGTTCTAGAATTTCTATGATTTAAGGGAGATGGGAGTGTTAAGTAGATGAATAAGTCCCACAATGCTTTTCTTGTATAAGGTCTGCTAAGCCTGGTTGGCAGTCGTATTTCAAATCCATTCATAACGTCCCAACAGAAGAATAAAAAACAAATGTCCTGTCTGTATACTCACCAAAATATATAACAAAGTTGTGTATACGTGCTCAGTATCAAGAAATGTGCTAAACTCTTACTCCTGATGAACCCATGTAGCATTTTTTTATACCTAAAAATTAAGGCTGTTTCTAACTTGCAGCCTTAAAATAGCCTTTAATAAATTCTAACTTAATAGGAATAGAACAGCTGCAGGAAGGGTCATGGGTGGGAAACAGAGAGCTAAGAGTGAAAGTTTCTCTGGGCCTTGTTTTTTTCTTATTTTGTTTTATGAAGTCTAGTGTTTTTTGTTTTGGGTTTTGTCTTTTTTTATTTGTTTTAGTTTTAGGTTTTTAATGAGAAAGTTGATTAAAAGAGTTTTGAGCATGCTAGAATTCTGCAATCATAAACACACTAGCAAAAGCACCCCTGATCAGATTGGCACTGTATTGGTTAGCTATTTCTGCATAACTAACCACTCCAAAATGCAGTGGCTTAAACCATTAACCCATCATTATTTGTAGTGGTTCTAGAAGCTAGTAAGGATGTGCTGCCGATATGGGCTCGGCTCAGCTGATGTCTGCCAAGCTTGTTGGGGTCTGTAGTCAGGAGGCAGATGGGCAGGAGGCTGAGGGTTCTAGCACACTCCTGGAAGGGATGACTATTCAACATGATTTTTCATCTTCCAACAAGCTACATCAGTTTGAGTCTCACAGCAATGGCAAGGTTTAGAGATAAAACTCAACTGGAAAGCTCAACGTGTCTCCTGAAGCCTGGATTGAGAACTGGCCCACCATCCCATCTGTCACATTCTGATAATCAAAGCAATCAGAGGCCCAGACCAGTTTCTCGGGGGGAGGGGGGGAAGAAAAAAAGACTCCTTGTAGGAGTAGCTGCAAAGTCCTTAATAAGGACTGTGAATATAGGGAAATTTAGGTTATTTTTATTGATCTACAAAAATATCCAGTAAAGACATATAAACCTAACCTATTAATATATACTCTTACTTATATTAACATCTTTGTAACAAAAAGGACTAGACCACAACACTCTTTTCTCAAACATGTCTAGGCACAATGGGGAGCTGATAATTGAAGGCAGATACCCTGGACATAGATTGTTTTATTTGAATCCTAGCTCTAAAATGCAAAATGTGTGTGATCTTGGGAAAATGTCTAATCTTCCAATGCCTCAATAGACTCATCTACAAAATGGGAATGGGGATTAATAGCAGTACCTTAATCAAAATGTTGGTGGGAGCATTAAACAATGTATATAAAGTGATTAAAACAGCTTGGCAAACAGTCGTGATAAATTTATAATATTTTATTATTATATTTTATTATTAATATTTCTACAAATAGAAAAATTTTAACAAGGTAAAAATTACAAGAATGTGAAAGTCCGCTATATTTGTAAGTAATCAGGCTAAACTTCAATAATTTTTAAAGTAAAATAAAATACCAAGTACATACTTCTTAGTCTAGTTTTTAACTATATCTAAATAATATTTTTTAAAATCTTGCTGAATCCTTCTATGAGCAAAGTATACAAATGCCCTGTACTCACTTCACTTTTTGAAAAAACAGAATTTTGAATTCACTTCAGTGCATTTTAAAGAAAGACTTTATCAAAGCAATCTATAATTACAGCAGCACTCTCCAGATAGGACCAGAGGTAAATATGCTAAATTATGTCTTGCATGGAATTAGAGAGAAATGTTCTCATTCCTTCTTCCCCCAAACCTCACTGCCAACCTTTTTACCCATTACCTGGTGAAGCTATAAAGGAATTAGATCAAAAGTTATGTAATCTCAAGTTCATGTATCATAAAAAGAACATATTCTACCTATGGGTAGAAAAAGGAAGAAAAACCAGCCTCCTGTCCTCAGGTCACAGCTGGGGAGTATGTATCAAGCATCTATCACTTAAAGGAAAGATGGCAGTGCTTCTGTTAGATAAGAGTAAAGGTGAAATCTGGAAAAAGAAGAATCCCAAGTCACCAGAAAAAGCATTTACGCTTCCAAGCAGCCAAAATATAAGCATATGCCTGGGTTCCCGGGACTTAGAAGAAATCAGAGAGTGTTGAAAGAATCAGGCTTCAGATCTGAAGGAAATCATTTCCTTTGTATACGCTGCCTGCAGTTTTGATTTTGTTTTTAGCTCGGTAGAATTTGCATGAACCATTTCTATTCATTCTCCCTTGCACAAATGCAGCACATTTAAGGGTGGCACCTGTGGCTCAAAGGAGTAGGGCACCGGCCCCATATGCTGGAGGTGGTGGGTTCAAACCCAGCCCCAGCCAAAACCGGCAAACAAATGCGGCACATTTACCAGCATGCTGATGTTCTAGTGGAAGAAGTAGAACTTGATATATGCCTTTTGGTCTTCTTTAGTAGAATGGACCATTTTCTCAATCTTTGCTTTTGAGCTTCAGGGAAGAAGAAGTGAATATTTATTGGGCACTTGATATGCTCCAAGAATTTGCCAAATGTCTTCACATATGGTCTATCCCTTAACTCTCACCACAACCTCACAAGGTATTTATCTCATTTTATAGATAAGCTGACAAGTTCAAGAGATCATATGACTTGGCCAAGGCCACAGAGCAAGGATTCCATTGCTGTCAAACTAGATTGAGTCCTTGCCACATTAAAGGAAAGAGTAATTAGCAAGTGTGCCCATCACCTCTCCCACTCCCCCCACCTCTTATCTCCTCTTTGCGATACTTCCCCCCAAAACTCATTCACCTCTAGTGCTTCCATTTCCATTTATACCACCAAAAGTGTCAGATAGAAAGATCAGCAGATTTTTCAATGTAATTACTACCCTGTTTCCCCAAAAATAAGACATCCTCTGAAAATAAGACCTACTTAGAGGAAAGATAAGACGTCCCCTGAAAATAAGACCTAGCGCATCTTTGGGAGCACACTTTAAAATAAGACACTGTCTTTTTCTCGGGGAAACAGGGTAATTACTGGTTTATTGCCCTGTACTAAGCAATGCACCCAACAAGAAAGCATGCTAGACCATCGTGTGAGCCCTGCCATTCCTTTAATTTCAGAAAAAGACCAATTACAGTGAATTGCCAATGTGTAAATGTGAATAATTTGTGGATTTAAATGGAGATTAGCCCATAGATTTTTAATTTCCTTTAAGACACAAATACCTTAGAAATTGAGTTTGATGTACTTCTACCTTTTAAAGAAGTTCAAGAGGTTTAATTTTGATGGTCATGTCTGCACCACTGGAAGTGAAGCCTTTATAGAGAGACTGAGAATTTTACAAGATTTTCCAGCCATTGGGTAACATAATAGATTAGGAGATGGGCAAGTATAACTACAGGTGGATGCAAATGCAACCTTGTCACTGTTAGGGTCAAATGTGTTCATTCTCCAAGAAGTCCTGGGAAGCCTCTAGGCCTCTTGAATATAATTTATTCCCGAGGCATGATATTCAATGTTCAATGGGAGTTCTCTTCAAATGAATCCTACTTCTTCTGCTTCCATTCACAGTGAGCTGCTGGCAAGGGTGGTTTAGAAGAGTGGATGTGCTGGTTAGGTAAAAATTTACCTCTATTACCTAACAAACTGAGCAGAGAAAACAAATAGACTTATACTTGTGGTGATTGGGAAGAGCTCTGCGACCCATATACCACGGTTTGAGTCAATTTAGACACTTGAAAGAACAGACATCTTGCGGTCTTGACTTTTGGTAATTCTTCCTATATGTGAAGAAAGACAATAAGCACAGGCTGCAGAAATAAATGTTACTGATAAAGGTAGCATTCCAGAATGATCTGGGTTGAATATGAAGTCAAATAAAATGCTTATGATTCAAGCTTTTGAACAGGGAACAAAATGATACCTACATTGGTTGGTGTAAAAACTGCTTGGAATTCCTCACTGAAGTGTAGACTGGAAATAAGAACAAATAGTTTTAAATAAAGACACATTTAAGAGGCTGCTTATGGAGGGAATCTTGATTCCTTGTGAGACAAAGGCCTACACCAAGTATAGATCTCTAATCTTTTTATTCTATAGCCACTTGTTCAACTTTCTATCCTGCTACCCAGATCAGATAGTCATAGTGGAGTTCATTCACCTACAACCTCTATTGGGAGGAATTTCAGATTCACTGCCAACATGTACCCAGGAAGATATTGCTACTGAATTCATTTCACCAAGCAAACAAAGAAAGCTCTAGTTCAAATTCCACTGTGACCCTTTCTGGCCCACTCAGTTATGGATAAAAGCTTCATCATCTAAATATTAGGTTTTCTCCAATCAGTCAACATTTGACTCATATTAGCAAAGACCTCTCACAGCTCAATGCCATGCTTGTTGATCAGGAAAAAAGTACCTGTATTTATTTAATGGATGGTCTCTTCAGCTAGTGTTATTTCAAGAGGATTTCATTTTTATATTGCATAAACTGTAAGCAATGGCTATTTGACACATTTATTTTAAATCCTGTTTAGTGTTAGTAGAGGATATCAAATTGACAGGCTTGGAGAACAAGCAGAGTTATCAGAGCAGAGTAAAGTTGCAAATATCCTTTCAGTTTATGGCCCCCAGAGCTGCCAGGTGACCGTGGTGTTGCTGTGGAAAAAGAACGCACAGGCAGGTTAGTGGAGCTGCAGGTTGAAGGAATTTTGTTTATTTTGGAAATGGGAATTCTTAGTGTTTTTTGGATAGCCAAGGACTTCTTAGCTTTATCTCTGTCCTTTATTTTACAAAAGGGTGCTATTAAAGAAATTCACTGCCTCAAATATCCTTATGCTTCTTTTCCTTTCCATCTCTCTGAATTCTGGCAAGTTTTTAAGACCTAGATTCAATTTCACCTCCTTTGTGAAGACTTGCCTAAGCACTCCTAGCCCCAACAATTGCCAAATGCCTATGGGTCTAGAAGGGGAAAAAAAAAAAAAAAAAAAAACAGCATCACGATTAAATCATAGCACAAGCCTGAGTTCCAGCTGTGACTCATACTGGCTGTGGGGGGTTGGAAAGTTTACCTCTCACCTCTGATACTCAATTTCCTCAGCTATAATTCTAAAGTAATAATACTTTGCCTAATAGAATGGGTATAAGTACTAAATTTAAAAAGACTTGCCCCTTAAACTCTCCAGCAATGTGTCATAGCCTCTCTTCTCTTGTTATTTACTATGTATTCAATATGTCCTTTCTCCTTAAGGATGGTCTAAGCTCCATCAAGACCTTCTGGAACCTCTTTTAGGGCTTTGCAAATCTTAGCTGCCCAGGCAGTGTAGACTGATGGTTGATGTTTAATCATGGCTTTGAAAGAATCAACAGAGCTCTGTCCTAGAGAAAGATGTAGCCTGTGCATATACGCACTCTCTTTTTGGTTAGCATGTGTGGCCATGACATAGCACAGACAATTGAGAGGGGAAAAAAAAAAGAAAGAAAAAAATTGTTTGTATCGCTTTTGCTAGAACTCTACCAGAGGGAGAAGTTTTATAAAGTGAAAAGAGGCAAATACCACAGATGAAAGAGTCTAGGATGCCTTAAAAGGGCAATTTTATATGCAGATTCAAGTCAACAAAGGTTAGGCAAATAATTCCTCCCAGAAAGCTTTGTGTACATCTTGGGATGTGAGGAGTCATGGAGACCAACAGGTTCTCTTAGATTCACATGATCAGTACCAAAGCCCAGAGGGGAGCTAGTTCAGAATAGTCTGTGTGGTAAGTGGTGGGTCTTGCCATGGTGCTTGCAAGACCAGAAAGTTGCAAGGAGTGAGGCAACAGACCCCGTGTCCAGTGGTGAAGGTAGGATTCCTTCATCATATCTGGGAATGGGACTAGCAAAACCATAGTCATGTGACTATTTGGCCAGGCAGCCTGGATTGGATACAGACTACATACTTAACTGATGCTGATACATAGCCAGCCCCATATTTGAGCATCTTGAGTCACTCAGTCTTACATTAGAATTCTTTGGGATTTCTCTAACACACCCTATAACACTCCCTGTAACACTCCCTATAGGGTGTGTTAGAGAAATCCCAAAGAGTTGTAATGTAAGAAGGAAACCCTATGTAATCACAAAGAATTAGAAATCACAAAGAGTTCTAATGTAATGAGACCCTATGTCTCTCCCTGGGTCATGAACCCTCTCCTATGAATTGGCCATATCACATTCACTGGGTCCACAAACAATGCCTGCTCTGTTCACCTGCTAAGAGCCAAGTAGTAAATAAAATAATAAAGTTACCTAGAGCACATAGAGCCTTCTCTCAGGAAATAGCACGTTCTTCTAGGCAAGACAGACAGCCAAAGAGCCAATTACAAGAAGTGTGATAAGTGGAATGATAGCACGAGGCATAAACACAAAGGATGGGGAAATGCCTGATATACACAGGTGGAAGGAATGGAAGTCGGATAAACCTCTTCAAACAAGTTGCTATGAACTAAGCTTTGTAAGATGAGAAGGTGTTAGCTGGGGAAGGCAGATGAAAGATCATTACTCCTAGGGGGTGCTCCACATAGCAGAGCAGGAGGGTGGGAGGCAGTCTGAAATTCACTGGTTGTAAGCACAGCACAGTGCATCACAGGGGCAAGAGGATAGCTGGGGAGATACACGGGGCCAGGCCATGTGCAGACATGTGTCTTGTGCTATGGGGAATGAACTTGATGCTGATCTCAGAAATAGTAAAGAGAACAAATGGACAAAACTTGATTAAAAGTGAAGGTAAAAATATGGAAAGAAACTAAGAAGTTCGGTAGAAATAATAGGGGAGCAGAGAACCTGGGGAAAAAAATAAATGTTATAGGGGCGGCACATGTGGCTCAAAGGAGTAGGGCGCTGGCTCTATATGCTGAAGGTGGCGGGTTCAAACCCAGCCCTGGCCAAAAACTGCAAAAAAATAAATAATAAAAATAAGAAATGTTATTTCATCCTGATAAGATTGTGGTACTTGGGACAGGTCCAGATGCAGAAGTCTAGTGAAGAATTAGATATAACTCAGATGCCAAAGAAGCAAGTTGGGAGGGAAGTTTTCAGTCATTGAAATCACAGAGGTGGATTATGTCTCTCAGGGAGAGCATGTGGGGTGAGACGATAGACACCAAACGCCTGGGATGATCATTTAGGAAAGGGGTGATTAATAGATACTCAGAAAGAATGTCTAGAGAGGCATAAAGAAACTCATGAGAAATGTTGATGGAAGCCAAGGGGTGGGAAGAGTTCTCCAAGAGAAGAAAGTGATCAACACAAATAAATGTCACTTGGCTGGCAATTGACTTTCAGCCAGGCATTTTAATCCTCATCACACTTCTCTCATAAAATGTCCACCTCCTAATTTACTTGTTGAAAGTTGCCTTGCCCTCAGCAAGGAAGGCAGGATTGCCAGAGCCTAAGCAGGTACTAGTAGAATTGCAGTTTCCTTCCCATACAAGAGCAGAATAACGATAAAATTAAAGGGTTAGTAAGTGAGAAACAGAGGCCAATATGAAATGGTCCCCAGCCCCATATACACCCTGAGGCTTGGCACAGCACTTCTCTCTGCCAGTGGGGAGAAACGTTCATAGAATTTTCTATCACCCAGACTGCAGATAACTGATCTCACTACTCAACTGCCCAATACAAAATTCTGCCCATTCACACTGTGCACAATCAAGGAAGGTTTATTTTAAGTGACCATGGAATGGCACATTAACAATGTGTCAAAAGGGTCAGGTCTTTGTTTTTATTTTTGTTTTTGTTTAGAAAGACTTCCACCTTACCCAGGAAAACCTGAAAAAACTGCTGTCTATTTTAGAGGAATGTCAAATGTCAAGTTCTAAAAACTAAAAGAAGTAAAACAGGCTCGGCGCCTGTAGCACAGTGGTCACAGCACCAGCCACATACACCGAGGCTGGCCAGTTTGAACCTGGCCCAGGTCAGCTAAACAACAATGACAACTGCAACAAAAAAATAGCTGGCATTGTGGTGGGCGCCTATAGTCCCAGCTACTTGGGAGGCTGAGGCAGGAGAATCACTTAAGCCCAAGAGTTGGAGGTTGCTATGAGCTGTGACACCACGGCACTCTACCAAGAGCAACATAGTGAGAATCTATCACAATAAATAAATAAATAAATAAATAAAATAAAATAAAAATAAAAGAAGTAAAACAATAACAAGCCATTATTTTTCATGATTACATGGGTTTTTTGACTTGTTATGTTCTTTGTTCACTGCACCTGGACTAAGGCGACTATAGTCAGCTTCTGGGTTGATTGAGGTGGAAGGGCCAGGATGGTCTCACTCATGTGTCTTGATTCTTCTCCACGTCCTCCATAGGGTGGACCATCTTCCTTGCATGGCCATCTCAAGGCAGCAGTCCAGGGATGCAAAAGGGGAAGCTGCTAGGTCTCTTAAAGCAGCCTCAAGCCACAAAGAATTCCTTCCACTGCATTTTATTTTCAAAATAAGTCCCAAGACCACTTTGGATTCCAACATGGGGAAATAGATTCTAGCTCTTGATGAGAAAGACAGCATGATGTTTCTCTTCACTACTTTGTATATGTGTGTTTGGTATTATTTTTACCAATAATAAAATGTGGAAACAGCCAAATGCCCACCAACCCAGGAATGGATTAACAAGCTGTGGTATATGTATACCATGGAATACCATCCAGCTATTAAAAAAAATGGAGACTTTACATCCTTCGTATTAACCTGGATGGAAGTGGAAGACATTATTCTTAGTAATAGCAAGAGCTGCTGTGGTGGGTGGAAATAGAGCTGGTGGGACCTGGGAGGAGCTGGGAGGAGCTGGGAGGAGCTGGGATTTTAATCCAAGTATTCTGATTTCGGAAAATCCATTTTCAGTTTTTATGCTTACTGCCTCTTTAGTAATATAACAACTAAATGTTAAACCAGCCTTGCATCCCTGGGATGAAGCCTACTTGATCATGATGAATGACTTTTTTGATGATAAACTGTAATCTATTGGCTAGGATTTTGTTGAGAATTTTTGCATCTATATTCATGAGTGAGATTGGTCTGAAATTCTCCTTTTTGGTTGGGTCTTTTCCTGGTTTTGGTATCAGGGTGATGTTTGCTTCATAGAATGTGTTGGGGAAGATTCCTTCTTCCTCAATTTTTTGGAATAATTTCTGCAGTACAGGAATAAGCTCTTCCTTGAAGGTTTGATAGAATTCTGGAGTGAAGCCATCTGGACCAAGGCATTTTTTCGTTGGAAGCTTTTTATTGTTTCTTTGATCTCAGTGCTTGAAATTGGTCTGTTCAGGAGCTCTATTTCTTCCTGGATAAGTCTAGGGAGAGGGTGTGATTCCAAATACTGATCCATTTCCTTCACATTGTCAAATTTCTGGGCATAGAGTTTCTGGTAGTATTCAGAGATGATCTCTTGTATGTCTGTGGGATCAGTTGTTATTTCCCCTTTATCATTTCTGATTGAAGTTACTAGAGATTTTACTTTTCTATTTCTCGTTAGTCTGGCCAATGGTTTATATATTTTGTTTATTTTTTCAGAAAACCAACTCCTTGATTCATTAATTTTCTGAATGATTCTTTTGTTTTCAATTTCATTGATCTCTGATTTGATTTTGGATATTTCTTTTCTTCTACTGAGTTTAGGCTTAGATTGTTCTTCTTTTTCCAATTCCATAAGATGGCTTATGAGATTGTTGATGTGCTCTTTCTGTTTTTCGAATGTAGGCATCTAAAGCGATAAATTTTCCTCTCAAAACTGCTTTTGCAGTATCCCACAGGTTTTGGTAGCTTGTGTCTTCATTGTTGTTATGCTCAAGGAAGTTGATGATTTCCTGTTTTATTTCTTCCTGCACCCATCTGTTATTCAACAGAAGATTGTTTAATTTCCATGCCTTTGGGTGGGGTCGAGCGTTTTTGTTAGAGTTGAGTTCCACCTTTAGTGCCTTATGGTCTGAAAAGATACAAGGTAAAATTTCAATTCTTTTGATTCTGTTGATATTTGTTTTGTGTCCCCGGATATGATCAATTTTGGAAAATGTTCCATGGGGTGATGAGAAGAATGTATATTCTTTATCTTTGGGGTGGAGTGTTCTATATGTGTCTATCAAGCATAGTTGTTCTAGGGTCTCATTTAAATCTCTTACATCTTTGTTTAATTTCTGTTTAGAGGATCTGTCCAGCTCTGTAAGAGGAGTGTTAAAGTCTCCTGTTATTATGGTATTATCAGATATCATATTGCTCAGACTGAGTAAGGTCTGTTTCAAGAATCTGAAAGCATTTACATTGGGTGCATAAATATTTAGAATTGAAATGTCTTCTTGTTGTATTTTTCCCTTGACCAATATAAAGTGACCATCTTTGTCTTTTTTGATTTTAGTTGCTTTAAATCCACATGTATATGAAAATAAGATTGCAACTCCTCTTTTCTTCTGAATTCCATTTGCCTGAAAAATTGCCTTCCAACCGTTGACTTGGAGTTTTAATTTGTCTTTTGAAGCCAGGTGTGTTTCTTGCAGACAGCAGATGGATGGCTTGTGTTTTTTAATCCAGTCAGCCAGTCTATGTCTCTTCAGTGGGGAATTCAAGCCATTAACATTTATTGAGATAATTGATAAGTGTGGTAGTATTCTATTCATCTTATTTTGTGAGAGTCCATTGCTTAGTTTTGTCTTTTGCATCAGGGTGGAGGTTAGGTTCTGTCCTTTAATATCTGAGTTCTTACTTTGCTGCTGATCCATTGTGATGGTCAGTGTGTAGAACAGGTTGAAGTATTTCCTGTTGAGCTGGTCTTGTTGTGGCGAATTTCTTCAATGTTTGTATATCCATAATGATTTGATTTCTCCATCAATTTTTTTTTTTTTTTTTTTGTAGAGACAGAGTCTCACTGTACCGCCCTCGGGTAGAGTGCCGTGGCGTCACACGGCTCACAGCAACCTCTTAACTCTTGGGCTTACGCGATTCTCTTGCCTCAGCCTCCCGAGCAGCTGGGACTACAGGCACCCGCTACAACGCCCGGCTATTCTCCATCAATTTTAAAGCTTAGCTTAGCAGGGTACAGAATTCTGGGCTGGAAATTGTTCTGTTTAAGTAGATTAAAGGTAGATGACCATTGTCTTCTTGCTTGGAAAGTTTCATTAGAGAAGTCTGCGGTCACGCTGATGGATTTGCCCCTGTAGGTCAACTGGCACTTACTCCTGGCAGCTTGCAGAATCTTTTCTTTTGTCTTGACTTTGGACAGGTTCATCACAATGTGTCTTGGAGAAGCTCGGTTAGAGTTGAGGTGACCTGGGGTCCGATAGCCCTCTGAAAGCAGTGTGTCAGAATCTTTGGTGATATTTGGGAAATTTTCTTTTATAATATTCTCTAGTATGGCTTCCATTCCTCTGGGGCATTCTTCTTCCCCTTCTGGAATTCCTATAACTTGTATGTTGGAACGCTTCATAAAGTGCCATAATTCTGACAGTGAACGTTCTGCTTTCTCTCTTCTTTTCTGCCTCTTTTACTATCTGAGTTATCTCAAGAACTTTGTCTTCTACCTCTGAAATTCTTTCTTCTGCATGGTCTAACCTGTTGCTGATACTTTCCATTGCATCTTTAAGTTCCCTAATTGACTATTTCAGTTCCTTCAGCTCTGCTATATCCTTTCTATATTCTTCATATTGTTCATCTCTTATTTCATTCTGTTTTTGGATTTCCTTTTGGTTATTTTCCACTTTATTAGCAATTTCCTTTATTGTTTCCATCATTTCTTTCATTGTTTTCATCATGTGTATTCTAAATTCCCTTTCTGTAATTCCTAACATTTCTTTATAGGTGGAATCCTCTGCAGTAGCTACCTCATGGTCCCTTGGTGGGGTTGTTCTGGACTGGTTCTTCATGTTGCCTGGAGTTTTCTGCTGATTCTTCCTCATGAGTGATTTCTTTTATCTGTTTCCTTGCCCTAATTTTCCTTTCACTTCCTCTTGCTCTTTAAGTTCTCGTGCCTGTGGACTAAGGTTTCGATGAGTCCTTTTGGTACAGGATCAGAAGGATGAGAAGGTTGAAGAGCAAGAAAGGGATGAAAGAAAGGAGGAATGAGCAAAAAGAAAAACAAAATAGAGAAAGGAGAGGGGGTGGGTAAAAGGAATGTTGACAAAAAGAAAAGAGGCACAGAAAGAGGGAGAGAGAGCAATATAGGTGTACAGTAAGGTACTTTGACACAAACTTAAAAAAACTCCACCTTCTGGGAGTGCCCTGTTGGGTGGTTCCCTTGAGGTCAGCAGCTCTTTGCTAACCTGGTCAGACACAGTACCCCACCTCCACCAAGTAGAGAGGGAAGACAAAAATGCTATAAATCAAACCAAAACAAGCAAACAGAAAACTTTACGGGATAAAATTGGGTGAAAAACCAAATAATAGCAGTAGAAACACTAGGAAAAATGAAGTTCTAGTTATTGAAAAAGGCAGCAATGGGAAATTATAATTACACTAGAAAAATTGAGAAAGAAAAAAAAATCTGTACGGAAAAGGTTGAAATTAAAAAACAAAACAACAGTGCTCGCTTCGGCAGCACATATACTAAAATTGGAATGATACAGAGAAGATTAGCATGGCCCCTGCACTAGGATGACACACAAATTTGTGAAGCGTTCCATATTTAAAAAAAAAAAAATCAACAACATCAAAATAAACAGAAAAACAACCAAACCAAAAAAACAGAAAAAAAAAAAAAACACAACCAAAAACAAAGCAGTATGTATATGTTTTTGAATATTGTCTGGGCAACACGTGGTCTTCTGGGGTATGAGCATTAATCACAGTACTGATACGACTGGAGGCTGCAGATTTCTCTTGCCCCAGCAGGTAGACACCCTAAATCTCTCTTTAGCCCTCTTAAAAGGCACTTTGAACTTGTAAACTTGCTGAGAAGAAGCTTTCCTAGGAAAGTGCTTGTCACTGGAATCACAGCTGAAGTGGCTATCCACTTACCCAGTGTGCCAAAACCAGTCTCCCTCTGCCCCTGAGGGTTAGGGCTGTAAGGCAGCTCAGACCCCGCCCTTAGGCTACTCAGTCGCTGGGTTACCAGCTCCCATCCGATTCTTGCTCTGTGACCCTGAGGGCAGAGCTTGCCAGGGCAGATCACTCACAATGGCTCCCTGTGGCCCACAGCCAAACACTATTAGCTCTGTCTGGCTCAGCGGCTCAGACTGGGGCCCTAGACAACGGCCAAAGTTCTCCACACTCCCGCTCAGGCTCTCCCCAAGGCAGTTGAACTGAGCACCAAGTTCAAAGACACCAAAACAGTTCACAGGTAAGGCCTTTCCGGTTTGCAGTTTCGCTGCTACTGCACTTACAGTTGCTGGCGGGTTTAGACCGATTGAACACACGCGACCACTTGCCGGTTTTCCACTGTTTTAGTCTTCCTCTTGGGGTCCAGAAGTCTCTTGCTGATTCCCTGTATCCTCACAAGGATGATTATAGGCAGATCCCACCAGCCAGAGGTACCTGGAGTCCTATCTCCCCAGACTCATGGTGCCCAGATCCAAGGAAGCTGTTACTCGGCCGCCATCTTGCTCTCTCCCAGCAGCTCTTGCTTTTGAGAGCACCTCTCATAAAGTGCTTAGGGGAGTACCTGGTATGTTAAAGGTAGTCAGTAATTATTAACAGCTTTTATTTATTAGTGTTTTCAATGTCCCATTTTTCTATTCCACATTATAATATAAACATTGTTTTATGTTATTACATTTTTCTATTCCACATTATAATATAAACATTGTTTTATGTTATTACAGATTCTTCACATGTATAATTTAAATATTTAGGCTGAGCCTGGTGGCCAATGCCTGTAATCCCAGCACTCTGGGAGGCCAAGGCAGGAGGATGGCTTGAGCCCAGGAATTTGAGACAGCCTGGGCAACAAGTAAGGCCTCCATTTCTTCAAAAAAGAAAAAATTAGCCAGGTGTGATGGCATGTACCTACCTATCATCCTAGCTGCTGAGGAGGCTGAGACATGAGGAGTGCTGTGAGTTCAAGGTTCAAGGTTGCTGCGAGTTTTGATCACACCACTGCACTCTAGTCTCTCTCTCTCTCTCACACACACAAGCATGCACATGCACACACATACACATCAATAATAATTTGAACTTTTATCTAGGAGTTTTTTATGTAGCCATGCCACAATTTTCTTAACCATCTTATCTATAGTATATTTAGTTTCATTTCTATCATTAGTTATCTTAAATTGAATGCACTGATTATTTTTAGGTTAAAAAGCATTGTATATATATTTTTTGTCTATGTGCATCTGATTGTATTTGTCTCCATAGGATGGATTCACAAGACTGAAATTTCTGGTAATAAATGATTTAAGACTTCTGATAAATATTGCCAGATTTCTTCACCAGAGAGCACACTGTTTACACCTCCACCAACAGTGCATAAGAGGGCCTGCCTTACCCTGTGGTGACTTAGATATGGCATTATCTTTAAATGGAGCACATGAAAAATCTGGACTATTTCATTTTTCATTCCAGTGTGAGCAGATTAAAACTGAAAAAGCAGCCTCTAGTTGCCATCCAAAAATGTTGGGGAAAATATGTGAGGGATAGATGCAAACATGTCCAGTGAAAATAGAAAAATACAACATTTACTTTAAAACATAGTAGCCATCTGTCCTTTCAACAATAAACTAAAATATATGCACTTAAAGTAATAGTTACAATTGCTATTTTCATTTGTTGGCTAGTTTGATTTTCTTTACTGTGATGTCTAAATAATGGGAAAACAGAGATGCCAAGATTAGAATTTCCACAGCAGCCAAAATGTCCAGTTAAAACCCTCTACAGAGCAAAATAGGATAATAGGTGGATGTGACATTTACAGCGGATTTTCACTCTCATCATTAGATGGATGACTTCAGCACAATGACAATAAGTCCTTATCTTCCAATCATATTTTAATAGAACAAATTTGCTATACTCATAAACATGAATAGACACTTGGCAGTGCAGGTTATTTTAATGGACACATCACTTTAAGCTAAACCTTCTCCATCTGTTCTGCTCTATAATTACCAATGAATAAAGTACACAATTCACAATTATATCGTAAAAATAAGATCTACATTATATCAAGTCATGTCAGAACTTTTTAATTGACACTATTTGGCATCTGTTGCAGAATTAATATTTGCTCCTTTCCAACAAATCAGGGACAAACACACCACTTTCTCAATTAGGAAAATATGAAATAATTACACGTTTGCAGGAGAAAAGGGAATTCTCTCCATTGAATCATTTTATTTTATAACTGTATCTTATTGTTCAGTATCACTTACCTTCCACTATAATTAGTCCTTCAAGGTTCAATCTCTCTCTGAGTTGGGCCTCCAGTTTCATGAAAGAGTGGAAACTAATTAAAAGTCACAAAAAAATCAAATCTCGTACACGCTACAGTAATAAAGTCATTTTTCCCCTCACTTTTGTAATATAAATGATGTAACTAAAAAAATATATATATACATACATGCATATGTAGCAAAAATGTTTTCTCAGTTTGAGGCCAATTGGATCAGTCTGGGGACCTATTGTTTAAAAAAAAAGCATTAAGAAGAGACTAAAGAGAAAGGAGAGCAGATTAGGAAAACGATGGCTAGGCCACCCCATCCACTGTTCCCCAAACCTCTCTCATACCTTTGGGTATGGAGATTGGGCAATGTGGAGAATTCCCTGAAGACTATGTACTTGCCTGTGGTATAGCTTTGCTCTGGGATCCCATTTGCTCAGCTGATTCCTTTGCTTAGCCTTGACTTAGATGCAGTCCTCTGATTTTTATAATTACTAGATAAGTTTGTCTTTGCATATCTGGTTCATTTCAAAGCAAGGATACCCTGAGTTCCCTTTGTGTGGTGTCACCATAGTGACACTCACATTAAGGTTAATGATAGGCGTGTTTCTGGTGGTGATGGTGTAAAACACTAATAATGTGTAGGAGGGTGCTGAGTGTTGCAAATGGCAGACAAAAGAACTTCTGGTTCAAGGAAGCCAGAAGACTTTCCTATTGCTGCAGGTGTGGTATTAATAACTTAGAGTGATATCGTTCAAGAAAATAAAGCTAGAGAATATTGGCTTAGATGTTGGGTTTTACACCAGAATAAACACTGTTAGAATTGTTTTCATCAATTCTCCTAAATGAATCACTCTGGAAAGAAGAGCATTTTGTAGATTCATCCAGTATCCTGTCAATGAAACATGCAGCAGGTTACCTAAACTTTATCTGTCTTCCCAATGCTTATATATATGTCTGTAGCACTTATCAACCCATATTATAATTACTTTTACATGTTTGTCTTTCCAAATAGACTTTGAGAACCATTATGTCAGTGTTATAGGCCAAATGGTATCTTTCTTACAAAATTTATGTGATGAAGTTCAAACCTTTTGTGTCTTAGACAATGACTGTATTTGGAGATAGGGTCTTTCAAAAGGTTATTAAGGTTAAATAGGGTCATTGGGTGGGTTCCAGTTTATTATAATTGGTGTTCTTATAAAAAGACAAAGACACAGACATACAGACAGGAAAGACTATGTGAAGACACAGAGAGAACAGGTGATCTGCAAGCCAAAGAAAGAGGCCTCAGAAGAAACCAACTCTTCCAACACCTTGATTTCAGACTTCCACCCTCCAGAACTGTGAGAAAATAAACTTTTGTTGTTTAAGCCACTCAGTCTGTGGTACTTTGTCCTGGCTGACCTAGAAGACTAATACAGTCAGGGTCTAAATTGTGTTCACATCTCCATCTCTTCCCAGAGCCTAGCTTCATGTTTGACATGTAATCTCAGCATCTCAGGGATTGCGTGTTAAATGAATTAACTTAAGTAATTAAGTTTTATTAATTAAAAATTAAAAGCATAAGTCCTTTGACTCTCTTTTTCAAGTGGTTTACTACTTGTGCACTTTCAGGGTTTCCTAAAGGAGAAGAAAAACAGTAAATTAGAGAGTTGATTAGAAGACTCAGAAAATTTTAACAGGAGAGCCAGTAGAGAAACATAGGTATTTAACAGTCAGATAGACAGAGTATCCCGGATGACAAAGAAACCCTAAATATCTACAGTTTACAAAATTTTGGGATTATTTCTCACTTTTCATGGGCATTCTGGGTCACAATGGGGTCTAGGCTAGTAGAGCAACCTTTGTTTGCTTTTCCAGAGGCAAAAGGAAAAAGGACCTGAACCATGAGCTAGTTCTTAAAGCTTTTTTCACTGATGTGACACAAACCATTTTTGCCTACATTTCATTGACCAAAGCAAATCATATGGCCACTCCAGAATTTATTATGGTTGAAATGTATAATCTTCCTATAGTGAGGGACATCACAGGACTGTTTAGGGACAAATAAAGTGATCTGTCACCAAATATGATAGGAAGAAAAAATGGAAAGTTAAACATGATTGGCAATAGTTAAAAACATACATTGTACAAGTAATGAATATTAATTTTCTTAAAATTAGGACAATGCATAAAAGTATTAATTATTTAAATCTATGATTACCTCATCTTCCAGAGATAACCTCTGTTAACATAGCTGTGTAAATACATTTACCTTCTCAGTTTTTTGTCTAACAAAAAGCCTGTTTACCTCCCACACAGTTCTTTTCCCAGCTTCTTTCCTCCTAAGCTCTTTTGGAAGAGCGTGTGACAACGGTGGATTCATCTCTTTCCCTAATCCTGGGAAGGGACAAGATCGATTAACCCAAGATAATATCCTGCCTTTATCAGTTGTCCGTGTTCACAACTCTTTGTTCTGAGAGCATTTTAGTATCCAAGTCTGTGAAAGGCAGTTGAGGAACTGGTGAGAGGAGGGAGGAAAGTGCCTGCTAGAAATAGCCTTGAGACTTCTTCTGTCCCTGGGTTCTCTGCAATTGCCCTTCCAGGTCGCCTCAATCTTCCTCTTATGTTTTTTATTTGTTCTTCAACCTTCTTTTTTCTTCCTGCAGATCTGTTCTATCTAGTGTCAGAAAGTTAGAAACTGACCCTTTAGGTGTATGACTCCAAAGAAAGTGCTTGTATCTAACGGGCAGAGTTTTCATTTGATTGATTATCTGTTTCTACTTCATTGACTTGGGAAAATGATATTGGTCTGGGGGGATGGTAAAAATGGCTTTTTAAGAGTGACAAGAAGGGAAATACATAGAAAGACATAGAAAATGGATACTTGGCAATGTGATCCTGCCATCCCAGCAACCATGGGACTGTGCAGTGTTTGCTGTTTCATAACTTGCTCTTTTCATACACTTGCAGGTGTATCCTTGGTTGTGGTCCACGACACTTCCCCTTCTGCCCTCCTTTCTGCTGAACCATGTTAACATCTTCTCTCACTTTCTGTGAGGAAGACATTTTTCTTCCAGTGATAAACAAGATGCGTCTCATTGAATCTGGTCCCTCATTGCTTCAGTTTGTTGACATTTAACCTGGAGAAAGATACCAGTAAGTGAGCAGGCAACCAAGAAAGGAAGATGGGCATGGCTTCTTTTGGGGGTCAGCTACAGTGAAACCTCATTAGGTCTACCCTTCCTTTACTGACACGTTCCTTGTTCCTTGCCATTCCTTTGCTGCTATTTTGTTTTCAGCATTGGCCCAACTAGGAAAAAAGGAAACAGGAATGGTTTCTTGGTACATTAGCCAATAGAAACACTCATTTAGCAAAATCAGTATCAACACTGTGGGAATTTAATTATTAGCCAGTATTTAGGGGAGAATGAAAACTGAGTCAAAGGTCAACATTTCCTCATCTTTCACAGTGTCGTACTCTACATGGTAAGAGAATTTTCTTTCTAATATTGGTTTGTTATATTGAGTTCAGTACAGTTTATTCTTATATTGTCTGTTCTGGGAACTCAAAGTGTTTTATTCTATTTTCTACAAGAAGTATTTGAACCCTCCTCCCCCACCAAACACTAAAATCCTTTGCATGCGTTTTCTATTCAACACAATGACTAAGAAAGCTACAATTAGAGACTAGGTTTCCCAAGTCCTTTTTGGGGGCAAAACTACATTTCTGAGCAACACAAGGCAGGATGACCTCAGGTTTTCTTCTGCCATGCTATGAAAGAAGCTTTCAGAATCTTCCTTCCTAACTCTCAGTTGTAGATATAAAATGTGCTATTAAAAATAACTAGAGATCTAACTACAAGAAGTTATATTTTAAGAAATTCCTGCTTATATGTTTAATATAAATTGCAAAATGCCCTCTTGTCTTCTATGGTAAATACTACGTTGACTCTTGACTTCTGTAATTTCTAGAAACTATTTAATTCTTAGGTTAGACAAAAAAGAGAATCTGTGTTCCAGTTACTCTTAAAAAAAAAAAAAAAGACTCAGAATTATTTAGCAAAAACTATATTAACCTTGTGTTAAAACCTCTTGTTATAATCAATGGATTTGATTCCTTCCTTGGAAACTTTTTCTAGGTACTTGTTCTCTGTGGAAATTTAGTTCACACTACTTTGGCTGACATCCAGCTTCTGAAACATGGCCACATTATAATGTCCCCTATCACTCCCTACATCCCCATGTCTTTGTATTTAGATGAAGCTACTTGCCTTTCTCTGACTGTATTCCAGTTAGATCTGCCTCTTTTTGGTCATATTATTCCCTCTGAACATCTCCTTAGTCCTTTACTTCCTGCCTGGGACCCCAATATTCATCTCTTAGAATGACATCCTTCCAAGCCCTGTCTAATATCATCTGTCCTTGCAAATGTGCTCCTTATAGACATAATCTCTCACTTCACTGGCCCTTTTGTGCTTTCTATAATGAATGATTCTTTCATCCTTTCTATTACTTACTAAGTCCCTTGACTATAGAGATAATACTACAACCACTTAAAATCTTCTGCACCTCTCAGCACAGGGCCTGGCACATAATAGCTGCTAGATAAATCTTTATTGAAGAGAGTGAACTCCTGAGGGGGAGACTCACATTTTTCAGCCTCAGCATCTAACATTAACCCAAACATCTCAGCATCTCAACATCTAGTGTTAGCCAAAAATTGGTCTCAGGAAATTCTGGTCAAACGGATTGAATCACAGAAAACTGACACAGGCATTTTTACTTGCTATTTTTACAAACACCAGAAAAAAAGAACGGATAATCTCCCCACCCCCTCAAAAATTGTGTGGTCTCTTTAAAAAGAATCCTCGTCATCTCAGAAGGTTAGCAGTGTCACTCAGCGCAGAACACAGAGTGATCATATCAATATTAATAAGCTCAGTGAAGTGCCACTGGCTTCAGTGCAATTTTGACATTCTGCAAACTGACTAATAATATAAAAACTAATTCTAAAAATAATTTACCTCCTGGAGACCTTAAAATGGATTTTACTAATGAAGGGAAAAAGCTAGCATGGATCTTTCCTTTCTGATAGGTGAATCAAATGGTACACCACACCATAAATCTAAAATGACATATTCTAAACTGCCAATATCTCTTTTAGAAGGACATTCTTCACTCTTTTCTTCCAAGTTTACAATTTGAACCATTTAGTAGCCAATTAATGATGGAAAGGTGAGGGTGAAGAAAATGAGAAAAGTCAAATAAATTCGGCTTTGTTTTTATTTAGTCCCTTCTAGCTTTGCTCTTAACTTTAGCTTCAAGTTATCTCTTCTTAGCAGATTACTGCATGGAAGATTAGAGAATGCCACACATATAACAAAAATATGGCACCATTAACAGGCATGAAGAGGCAAGTATTTTTATTTGCTAATTCCTTTACATTAAAATAAAATCTGAACAACTGCTACTCAATGAATAGAGACTGAGGGGAAAAAAGATGTCATTCTTCACGTCTGTTGGCTAGCAACCAGGCTCTTACTGCTTTCAACTCCTCTACTGTTTGAAAGTTGACCCTGGGAATTTTTCTGTTATTGGTGTTTGGGGGGTGGGAGGGGTGAAAAGGAGAAGCACAGAAACACTTACAGACATGCAGAGAAAGAGAGAGAGAATATCATTGGAACTTTAAAATTCTTATCAATCAGTTAAGCAATCCCAGATTAGCTTCTTGGTAAATTAAAAGGTATAACTGGAAATATCTGAGAAAAATGGGACCACTAATAATCCTGTATGTATTAATCATTTATCTTCTCGAAGGTATTGTGCTCGGCTAGATACTTTAAAATGATTTCTTCCAGTTCTATTTTTTGAATTCTAATTATTCCTTAGTTCTCACATGTTATGATTCTTTCATCTCTGGAAGTTACTAATAAGTTCCATATCATGTTCTAAAAATAGACTTTCTTAATGAAATTATAGAATATTGTCTCTGGAAAGTACTTTGAACATAATAGCACTCTCTCTATCTGCTTTCCTAGTTTTTATGGTGAGGAGACTAAAATCCAGAGGGGTGAAATTCTCAAGGCCCTGGAAAAGTTACTGAAACTTCAGAAATAAAAATATAAGCTTTTATATGTCCATTTCATTGTTTTCTGTTTTGCTTTGCTGCATTTTATATTTTTTGTACCCCTCTATCTCTAAATGAATTCATACTACTATACAAGAGTATATTAGTTACTACAATCAAAGAAGGAAAACTAAATATTTAAGTAAAAGTATTAGTGTGCATACCTGCTCGCTAGGTACTAGGGATAGAAGAGTGGCTTAATCAGAATCCATGGTCTTCCTGTAGCATTTATCAACAATTGTGATATATATAATCTGACCTCATGGTATATGAAAAACTAAGGACTATTTTTGCATGCTAAAAGGTTTTTGCTGCTATCCACATCTGACTCTCGAATATGCATGCTCTGTCTTTGGGTCAATCCCTTAAGTAAGGAAAACCAGCCATTCTCTTCCTCAACAAAGATTCAACAAGGCTGATACACACCATAGACATGCTTCCTCCTCACGGATACACATCCTCAATATGTCCTCTCTTTCATCATTACTGAATCTATTTTCCCACCCTCCTTGCACCTTTCTGCTAACTTGACATCAGTACAAGTACAATTCTCTTAGCTCCAGGTTGGGAAGTTCACTAACAGAGGCACAAACACCTGGGCAGACTTCGTTTCTCAGAATCATGAAAAGACTGCCTTCAAATCCATGATTAATCTCCTCTGCAAGGAAACATGTTAGACTCAGTGAGTGCCCCTGCTGCTAATTAACTTCTGACCTTTCTATGTCCTTCCAAAATGACTCTTGGAAAGTTTCAGATTTCTTCAATGAAATCAATAGCTGGGGAATGAAATCACATCACCACAGGCCACCTTTGAAAACTCTATTGAGGGCAGTGCACAGCTTGGACAATCCAGCCCCTGATGACTTTGCCATTTGAAACCTTGGTGCTGAGCTGGTCTTGGCAGCATTCTGCCTGAGTTCTTTATTGAATATGCTTCTCTTTTGATCTGCTTCTAATTTACCTTGTTCTTTGTGCTGCCTCCCTCTCTGCTGGGGATCGATGGGTGTTTATTTTGCCACTGCTTGTATTACTAATTGCTTGACTACGAGCCTCTTGAATGTGGCTGGTTTATTTCTTCATCACAAAATGTCTTTTGCTTTCTCCATTTCATATATTAATTTCTCCAGAGCCTTCGGAACTGAGTGGATGAGCTTTTAGACAATTGGATACTTAGAGGAATTTGAGCTACCGTCATGACAAATATTGAAGACTGAAATAACTTCTGAGAGAGGCATCTGATCCATCTCTAGGAAAAAAAGGGAGGGTTTGGCCCAATTCCCCTACAGACTAGTCAATCTGACTCACTTTGATGTTTCTCCTCAAGACCTGCAGAAAATTGTGATCTCTCCTGTTGTCCTCTCTCCTTACCAATGGCCTTTAATTTTACCTTTGCTCCCAAACTCTTGAAAACCTCTGAATGTGGTGTTTGTTTTGTAGCCCTTGTGCTGTTCCTATGCCCCCAGTGATGATCTCCATTACTAATGGTATCGGTTCATTTATGAATTAATCACTTCAAATTGAGGAATATGCTCAGGTAAAACCTGATAGCTTCCACATTTCCCTGATGAAATATTCATGACATGATGATTTCACCTTTATAAATCATGGTTACTCTATTGATTTTTTTTCTTTCATATTTTCCAAACCAGCTCATAAATTTTTTTAAATGTGGACCAGAGAAAACAACATGAATGAATAGATGAATGTACTTTTCAATTACATGCATTTCTGGTTTTATTACCGCCTTCAGCTTATATTAGGAGGATGAGATACCACAAAGAAAGGGGATCCTCCAAACCTAATAACTGTGGAGACTGATTTCTTAATGTAAAAATTGTCAGTTGTGATGGTTTAATTTAAACTAAAAGATTAATTTAAATTGAAAAATTTTGGTTACTTGGGTATTGACAATATAAAGTATTACTTATGAATGTGTATGTATGCTTAATTGATTATCAGCACGCATGTTTATTTGACTTTCTTCTTTTTAATCTTTGTTGAAAGTGACACATGAAATAAGGGGAGGGAAGAATGATTCAGTTACATATTGCTGCATAACAAGCCACTCCAAAGCTTAATGGCTTAAAACCACAACAACTTACCACTGATTCTGTGAGTTGAACAGGTTTAGCTGAGTGGTTCTTCTGCCCATCGTGGGGTCTTGGATACTTGTGTTCACTCACATGTACAGTCTTTGGTGCCCTCCATGTGGTCTCTCCATAAGACAAGCTACTCACAGCATGATGGTCTCTTACATGGTAGTCTGGATCTTTCTTTGGTGACTGGCTTCCAAAAGGAAGGAAACATGGTTTTTCAGTCTTCTTAAGGTGTGGCCTCCTAAATTCCCAAATATCACTTTCACCACACTTGGTTGGTCTTCCCATCCAAATTCAAGAAGAGGGAGAAACATCCTCTGCTTCTTGACACAGAACAGAAAGCATGAATAGTAAAGAAAAAAATGACTATAGGCTATCTTTAGAGACTACTACATAAGGAATATTATAGTTCTTACAGGTAGGTGTGCTCCAAATCATTTACAGTTACTCTGAAAGCCATAAAAATATTTTTACCAGGAAACTATCTTCTTCCAAGAATAAAGGAACTTGACACATGATTGAAATAAAACTGAGATGTGTGTTGATTGAAGCACATCATTATCAGTGTAGAGTCCTCTTTTATTACCTATTAACAATAAACTCAAATGATAGATTGAGCACATTACAGATAATAAGTGATATTAAACCTTGCTCTATTTATAAAAGAGGCAAAAGGGTGTGTGGAGCTCTGTGTGTGTGTGTGTAGAGTGTTTGTGTGAGTGTGTACTCTCCAGACAGTCTCAAGTAAAGTAAGGCTATGTTGTATCCAGTGAGACTATCTGACTAGTTATAGGGTAAAAATGATTTTAAAACATTTCAGTGTATAGTCAACTTTCAGTTATATATTTGTCAAGCTCTTAGATCAAGGTAGAAAGTGTATTTGAAGAAATAGTAACAGAATATTCCAAACCTAGAGAAAGATATCAATAGTCAGGTATAAGAAGATCACGGAACACCAAGCAGATTTAACTCAAATAAGATGACCTCAGGTATTTAATAATCAAGCTCCCAAAGGTCACAGGAAAACAGAGAAACAAAATGACAACAGCAACAAATAACATAGAAAGGAGCTTTGATATGTCAGACAGCGGACTTCTTAGTAGAAACCTTACAGGCCAGGAGAGAGTGGTCTAATGTATTCAAAATGCTGACAGAAAAAAATATTAATGCTGGAATATTATATCTTACAAAAATATCCTTCAAAAATGTAGGAGGATTAAAGACGTTTCCAGATACACAAAAGCTGAGTGATTTCATCAACACCAGACATGTCCTACAAGAAATGATAAAAGGAGTTCTAAATATGAAAGAAAAGGAGATTAATGATCAATGAGAAATCATCTGAAGGTACATACCTCACTGGTAACAGTAAGTACACAAACAAGGAATACTATATTGCTGTTATTGTGGTGTATAAATCAATTATATCTTGAGTAGGGAGACAAAAAGTCAAACCTATCAAAAATCACTCCTACTTTCTGAGCTATAGATCATATAAAAAGATAGAGATGGAAACAACAAATAGTTAAAAAGTGAGGGGGTGAAATTAAAGAGGGAGTGAAATTAAAGTATAGAATTTCTGTTAGATTTCTCTGTGCTTGTTTATGTGTTTGTTTGTAAACAGAGTTGTCATACGTTTAAAATAATTAGTTATAAAATGTTTTCTGCAAGCCTCATGGTAATCTCAAATTTAAAAACCTAAAATAGATACACACAAAATAAAAAGCACAAAATTGAAGCACACTACCAGAGAAAATAACTTTTAAGAAATGAAGACCAGAAGGAATGAAAGAAGAACCACAAAACTACCAGCAATCAAATGACAACATGGCGATACTAAGTCCTTACCTATCCATCATAGCATTGAATGTGAATGGACTAAACTCTCCAGTCAAAAGATGTAGAGTGGCTGAAAATAAAAAGAGTAGCCCTAACTATACATTGTGCAAGAAACCCACTTCACCGATAAAGGTATACATAGACTGAAAATAAAGAAATGCCAAAATATATTCCATGAAAATGGAAACCAAGAAGGAGCAGGAATAGCTATACTATCAAATAAAATCCATTTTAAAAAACTGTGAAAATAAATAAAGAAGATCATTATATAATGATAAAAGGGTCAATTCCTCAAGACAATGTAACAATGTGACAAGTATATATGTGATCAACACAACAGTACCCAGACATATAAAGAAAATATTATCAAAGCTAAGAGAGAAATAACCCCAATACAATAATCACTGGAGATCTCAACACTCCACTTTTGGCATTAGACATCATCCAGACAGAAAATTAGCAAAAATTTTTTACTTAATCTGTGCTACAGACCCAATGGACCTAATAGAAATTTATAGAATATTTCATCTGATGGCTACAGAATATATGTTCTTCTCCATAACTCTTGGGTCATTATCAAGGGCAGACCACATATGTTAGAGTATAAAATGAATCTTAAAATTCTTTTCAAATATTGTAATTATATCAAGTGTTTTCTCTGACCAAAATGGAATAAAATCAGAAATCAGAATCAGTAGGAATATTGGGAAATATACAAGCACATGGTAATTAAACAATATGCTCCTGAATGAACATTGGGTCAATGAAGAGATTAAAAAGGAAATTAACCTTCTCAAAAAAAAAAAAAAATGAAAATGAAAACCCAACATATCAAAACCTGTGAGATACAGTAAAAACAATAACTGTCTAATCACAAAAGTAAAACTCCTTCAAAAAACAAACTAATGATGCATCTCAAAGGACTAGAAAATCAAGATCAAATCAAACACACAACTAGCAGAAGAAAAGAAGTAATAAAGACCAGAGCAGAAATAAATGAAATTGAAACAAAAGATACAATACCATAAAGTTCATGAAGTGAAAAATTAGCTTTTTAAAAAAATAAACAGGGGTGATGGCTGACTGCAGCCAGCTTTCCACAGAGGCTCCTGTCCAGAAGGAGAGTTAAAGGACAGAAGTTTAGCAAGTAAGCCAATGGTTTGGAGCTGAGCCAAGAGAGAAGGTTGAAGAACGCACATCAACCCTGCTGAGGCAAGCTGCGACCTCAAGGATACAAATAAAAGGTACAAAATCCATCGCCAAGTGGATGGGAGTCCCCTCACCCATGAGAAGGGCTCACAGTACTCCATACAAACAAGTGAGCAGAGTTCAAACGTCCTCCCATTTTATCCCACAGGAGACCCTCTGAAAACTAGACCTACTTCCTCTACTAGGGTGCCATTACACTGTCCTGCCAGGCATAAAACTGTATAAAACTCTATATATTCTATACCTGCAATTCTGAACTCCCAGCACTCCACTTCACTCTCACTCCAAGGTCTGGAAGCCTGTCCCCCATGGAATCCAGATTCTTGGGTATTTTCTCAAGAAGTTTGGACAGGGCATGGACTACTGCTGGTCAGTGCTGATTCAGCTGCATGGGAGTAGGGAGAAGACAGTCAGCTGAGAGGGAACCATTCAGGAGTAATGGTGCCCTGAGGTACAGAGCAGCACCCCCTATCTCTCTGAGAAACCAGAGGAGGCTGGGCATCTTCTCTGGTGGCAGCCACTGGCGGACCAGATCTGGGATAGAAATGCAGGCCCCATGAGTAAAGCATAAGCCTGAGGCGGTACCTGCCTGGGCAGAGTGCAGCGACTAGAATACACACGCTCAGAGACATCAGACTCCCAGGGCAGTGCTAACCCAGAGGACCACTTTACTGAGCCTAAGACCTACCCAGCCCTCAGGGGATCATAACTGAGACAAAGGCAGGCAGGTAGAGGCTAGAACTGACAACTGAGTCTGAGCATAACCAGCCACCCCAACACAAACAGCAGCAGAGACCAGGCAGCAGCACAGACCAGGGCTGAGTCGCAGTTTCTGTGAACTCAAACAGCATCTTATCCACAGGGGAATATAGCAGGAAAAGAAACAAATTCTGTGAAGTTGTTCTGTTCTGTCAGCACCATCAATCAGGGGCAGTGCTGGAACTGAGTGAACCACCCCAGCCTCCATTAAGCACCCGATGTTGTCAAGCCTCACTTCCCCCTGCCGGATAGTGGCAGAGAGCAGTGGCCTGGCTGAAGAGACATAGATCTCCCTGTGACTCAGGCAGGAACAAACCCCAGAGCATCTGTTAACTGGAGGGAACTGGGTCACAGCCCTGTGTGGTTGTCAGTGACTGAGTGCGACAGAGGTGCAAGGTGGGGAAGGAGGCATCAACCTTCCCAGACTAATTTATTTGCTGGGTGGGTCCTTCTGACCTCACAGAGCACTGGAGTGAGTCATACTTGAGCTGCCAGCAGACCCCTGCTATCTAGTTCCTGGAGACCTTTTGAACTCTCCCACCTGAGACAGGTGCTGACTGAGATAATTGATTTTGACCTCTTGAACTGGGCTAATCACCCAAGAACTATCCAAGTGGTACCCTGGGTGTGTAGTTGTGGGAAGGTTTGATTTTCCTATTCCAATTGTTGCTTGTGGGGGGCGGAGTGACTTGATTGCTGGTATTTCTCCACAGCTGAGACTTCAACCCAGAGTAACTGACTCACTAGGGTAGGAAAAGGGTATATGTGAAACTTACTAAATGTAGAATATAAATGTCTTAACACAATGACTAAGAAAATGCCAGGAAGGTTATATTCAACAGTGTGATGAAAATATGTCAGATGGTATATCAAACCAGGGTATGGTGCCCCATGATTGCATTAATGTACACCACCATGATTTAATAATAAATAAATTTTTTTAAAAAGAAATTCTAGATTTAAACTTAACCATTCAACATTTGGATTTAACAGACATCTATAGAACATTTCATCCCAACAAAACTGAATACACATTCTTCTCATCAACCCACGAAACATACTCCAAAATTGATCACATCTTAGGTCACAAATCTAACCTCAGTAAATTCAAAGGCATATAAATTATTCCTTGCATCTTCTCGGACAACCATGGAATAAAAGTTGAACGCAGTAACAACAGGAATCTGCATACTCATACAAAAACATGGAAGCTAAATAAACTTATGCTGAATAATAGGTGGGTCATAGATGAGATTAAGAAGGAAATTACCAATTTTTGGAACAAAACGATAATAAAGACACGAATTATCAGAACCTCTGGGATACTGCAAAGGCAGTCCTAAGAGGAAAATTTATAGCACTGCAAGCCTTGCTCAATAGAATGGAAAGAGAGGAAGTTAATAACTTAATGGGACATCTCAAGCAACTGGAAAAGGAAGAACATTCCAATTCCAAACCCAGCAGAAGAAAAGAAATCACCAAAATTAGAGCAGAATTAAATGAAATTGAAAACAAAAGAATTATACAACAGATCAATAAATCAAAAAGTTGATTTTTTGAAAAGGTCAATAAAATAGATAATCCTTTGGCAAACCTAACCAGGAAAAAAAGAGTAAAATATCTAATTTCATCAATCAGAAATGGCAATGATGAAATAACAACAGATTCCTCAGAAATTCAAAAAATCCATAATGAATATTACAAGAAACTTTATTCTCAGAAATATGAAAATCTAAAGGAAATTGACCAACACTTGTAAGCCTGCCACCTTCCAAGATTTAGCCAGAATCAAGTGGAAATATTGAACAGGCCTATATCAAGTTCTGAAATAGCATCAACTATACAAAATCTCCCTAAAAAGAAAAGCCTGGGACCAGACGGCTTCACATCAGAATTCTACCAAACCTTTAAAGAGGAACTAGTAACTATATTACTTAACCATTTCCAAAATATAGAAGAAGAAGGAATACTACCCAACACATTCTATGAAGCAAACATCTCCTTGATCCCCAAACCAGGAAAAGACCCAAAAAGAAAAGAAAATTATAGACCATTATCACTAACGAATATTGATGCAAAAATATTCAACAAGATCCTAACAAACAGAATCCAGCAACACATCAAACAAATTATACAGCATGACCAAGTGGGTTTTATCCCAGGGTCTCAAGGCTGGTTCAATATACATAAATCTATAATTATAATTCATCACACAAACAAATTTAAAAAAAAAAGACCATATGATTCTCTCAATTAATGTAGAAAAAGCTTTTGCTAATATCCAGCATCCTTTAATGATCAGAACACTTTAAAAAAATTGATATATGGGTGGCACCTGTGGCTCAGTCGGTAAGGTGCCAGCCCCATATACCGAGGGTGGCAGGTTCAAACCCAGCCCCGGCCAAACTGCAACCAAAAAATAGCCGGGCATTGTGGCGGGCGCCTGTAGTCCCAGCTGCTCGGGAGGCTGAGGCAAGAGAATCGCTTAAGCCCAGGAGTTGGAGGTTGCTATGAGCTGTGTGAGGCCACGGCACTCTACCAAGGGCCATAAAGTGAGACTCTGTCTCTACAAAAAAAAAAAAAAAAATTGATATAGAAGGGACATTTCTTAAACTGACAGAGGCCATCTACAACAAACCCACAGGCAATATCATATTGAATGGAGTTAAATTGAAATCATTTACACTCAGATCAGGAACCAGGCAAGGTTGCCCATTGTCTCCACTGCTCTTTAACATTGTAATGGAAGTCTTAGCCATCACAATTAGGAAAGAAAAGGAAAACAGGGGTATACATACAGGGTCAGAAAAGACCAAACTTTCACTCTTCACAGATAATATGATTGTATATCTGGAAAACACCAGGGATTCTACTACAAAACTCTTAAAAGTGATCAAGGAATACAGTGGCATCTCAGGTTACAAAATAACAGTCATAAATCAGTATATATTTGCATATATCAGTTGCATATACCAACAATAGTCAAGCTGAAAAAAATAGTCAAGGACTCTATTCCATTCACAGTAGTGCCAAAGAAGATGAAATATTTGGGAGTTTATCTAACAAAGGACATGAAAGAACTCTATAAAGAGAACTATGAAACTCTAAGAAAAGAAATAGCTGAAGATGTTAACAAATGGAAAAACATACCATGCTCATGGCTGGGAAGAATCAACATTGTTAAAATGTCCATACTACCCAAAGCAATATACAATTGCAATGCAATCCCTATTAAAGCTCCACTGTCATACTTTAAAGATCTCAAAAAAATAATACTTAATTTTATATGGAATCATTAAAAACCTCAAATAGCCAAGACTTTACTCAGAAATAAAAACAAAGCAGGAGGAATCACACTACCAGACCTCAGACTATACTATAAATCGATAGTGATCAAAGCAGCATGGTATGGGCACAATGACAGAGAGGTAGATGTAACAGAATAGAGAACAAAGAGATGAACCCAGCTACTTACAGTTATTTGATCTTTGACAAGCCAATTAGAAACACTTAATGGGGAAAAGATTCCCTATGTAACAAATGGTACTGGGGGTGAACTGTCTGGCAACCTGTAGAAGACTGAAACTGGACCCACACCTTTCACCACTAACTAAGATAGACTCTCACTGGATTAAAGACAGAAACTTAAGACATGAAACTATAAAAATTCCAGATGAAAGTGCAAGGAAAACTCTTGAAGAAATCGGCCTAGGAGAATATTTTATGAGAAGGAACTCCAGGGCAATTGAAGCAACATCAAAAATACACTACTGAGACCTGATCAAACTAAAAAGTTTCTGCACAGCCAAGAACACAGTACGTAAAGCAAGCAGACATCCCTCAGAATGGGAGAAGATATTTGCAGGTTATGTCTCCGACAGAGGTTTAATAACTAGAATCCACAGAGAATTCAAATGTATTAGCAAGAAAAGAACAAGTGATCCCATCGCAGGCTGGGCAAGGGACTTGAAGAGAAATTTCTCTGAAGAAGACAGGCTCACGGCCTATGGACATATGAAAAAATGCTCATCATCCTTAATCATCAGAGAAATGCAAATCAAAACTACTTTGAGATATCATCTAACTCCAGTAAGATTAGCCCATATCACTAAATCCCAAAACCAGAGATGCTGGCATGGATGTGGAGAAAAGGAAAAATGTGCACCACTTCTGCACTGGTGTTGGGAATGCAAACTAATACTTTCCTTTTGGTAGATGTTTGGAGAACACTTAGAGATCTAAAAATAGACCTGCCATTCAATCCTGTAATTCCTCTACTACATATATATCCAAAAGACCAAAAATCACATTATAACAAAGATATTTGTACCAGAATGTTTATTGTAGCTCAATTCATAATTGCTAAGTCATGGAAAAAGCCCAAGTGCCCATCGATCCACGAATGGATTAATAAATTGTGGTGTATGTACACCATGGAATATTATGCAGCCTTAAAGAAAGAAGACGACTTTACCTCTTTCATGTTTACGTGGATGGAGCTGGAACATATTCTTCTTAGTAAAGTATTTCAAGAATGGAAGAAAATGTATCCAATGTACTCAGCCCTACTATGAAACTAATTTATAGCTTTCATATGAAAGCTATAACCCAAGTATAAAAAAATTAACAAAATTAGCCAGATAAGAAAGAAGAAAAAAAGACTCAAATGAATAAAATAAAAAAAAGAGACATTACAATACATAGTGAAGAAATACAAAGGATCATTAGAGAGTACTATAGGCAACTATATGCCTGTAAATTAGAAAACCTCAAGGAAATGGATAAATTCCTAGTCACATACAAGGTCTAACAATTAAGTTCATGAACTCATCCTAGAAAAAGTGCTACATACCTCATTGCTGAACATCCCTGTGGTCACCTTTGAAGTGTTTGCCTTGGGAAGCTATGTGCTGATGCCAGCACCTAGCCCACATTTTAAAGCAGTTTTGGAACTCTTTTCTGAAATGACCATCAGAACTGTCATCATAGGCACACAAAACCATATAACAACAATAATGAAAGCCACTCATCAAGACACTGCCACATGTTGACTTAAACACAGCTATGAGATACTAATATACCAAGGTTATGAAACCTTATCAAGTTATAACAGTGCTGCCAACATAAGCACACAGTGACAAGTTCATGAACTTTGTTGTCAGACCTCATATGACAATAGTTCTGATCATTATTCCAGAAAAAGAGCTCCAAAATTGCTTTGAAGGTTGAACTAGGTGCTGGCATCAGTGCATAGCTCCCCAAGGAGAGTACTTCAGAGGTGACTGTAGTGATATTCAGCAATAAGGTATGTAGCACTTTTTCCAGCATGAGTTCACAAACTTAATTTTCAGTCCTCATATAACTTACCAAGATTGACCCAGGAAGAAATCCAAAAGCTAAATAAAGCAGTAATAAATAACAAGATAGAAGCTATAATAAAAAGTCTCCAATCAGTGAAACCACAGGACCTGACAGCTTCATTGCTAAATTCCACTAAGTATTCAAAGAACTACTATGATTCCTACCTAAGTTATTCCAAGAAATCAGAGAGGACAGAATACTCCCAAACTGATTTTAGAAGGTCTGTATCACCCTGATAACAAAAGTAGAAAAAGACACACACACACACAAAAAAGAAAACTGTAATCCCAAGGCTCCAATGAACATAGATGTAAAAATCTTCAACGAAGTACTAGCAAACCAAATTCAACAGCACATTAAAAACATTGTTCATCATGATCAAGTGGGATTCATCCCAGGGATATAAGGATGGTTTAGCATATGCAAATCAATGAGATACATCACATCAACAGAATGAAGTACAAAAACCATATGATCATTTCATTTTATGCTAGAAAAGCACTTGATAAAATTCAACATTCCTTCCTGACAAAAACTCAAAAAAACTGGGTATAGAAGGAACTTACCTCAACAGAATAAAGCTACACATGACAAGACTCACAGCTGGGATCATGCTGAGTGAGGAAAACCTGACAGCCTTTCCTCTGAGATCTGGAACACAACAAGATGCTTGCTGAAAGTTCTAGCTAGAGAAACCAGACAAGAGAAAAAAAATAGCAGACATACAAATTAGAAAGGAAGAAGTTAAATTATCCTTGTTTGCAGACAATTTGATTTTATATTTAGAGAAAGCTCAAGACGCTACAAAAAGAGAATAGAATGAAGAAACAAATTCAGTAAAGTGGCAGGATACAAAATCAACATACAGAAATCAATAGCATTTCTGCATGGCAACAGTAAATAATCTGAAAAAGAAAACAGTAAGCAATCCCATTTACAATAGCAAAAAATAAAGTTAACTGAAAAAGTTAAAGATCTTTACCATGAAAACTATAAAACACTGATGAAAGATATTGAAGAGGATACAAAAAAAGAGAGATTCCATGCTCATGGATTAGAAGAATAAATATTATTAAAATTTTCATACTAAAAGCAATCTACAGATTCAAGGAAATTCCCATCAAAATGCCAATGACATTCTTCACAGAAATAGAAAAAAATCCTAAAATTTATATAGAACTACAAAAGACCCAAAGTACCAAAAGCCATCCTGAGCAAAAAGAACAAAATTGAAGGAATCACCTTGCCTGACTTCAAATTTTACTACAGAGCTGTAGAAACCAAAACATTGTGGTATTGGCATAAATATAGACATAAGGGTAAACAGAACAGTATCGAGAACCCAGAAATAAATCCACACATCTATAGTGAACTTCTCTTTTTTGCCAAGAACATAAAGCAGGGAAAGGAAGTCTTCAGTAAATGGTGCTAGGAAAACTGGATATCCATATGCAGAAGAATGAAACTGGACCCTTATCTCTCACCATATACAAAAATCAAATCAAAATAGATTAAAGACTTAAATCTAAGACACAAAACTATGAAACTACTGAAAGAAAATATCGAGGAAAAGCTTCATGACATTATTCTGGGCAGGGACTTTTAGTAATATCCCAAAAGCACAGGCACCAAAGCAAAATTGGGCAAATGTGATGACATCAAGCTGAAAGGCTTCTGCACAGCAAAGAAAACAGTCATCAGAAAAATAAAGAGACAACTCACAGAAGGGGAGAAAATATTTGTATACTTCCCATCTGACAAGGGATTGATAACTAGAATATATAAAGAACACCAGCAACTTAACAGGTAAAAAACAATTCAGTTTAAAAATGGGAAAAGGGGGTGGCACCTGTGGCTCAGTGAGTAGGGTGCTGGCCCCATATGCCGAGGGTCGTGGGTTCAAACCCAGCCACGGCCAAACTGCAACAACAAAAAAAATAGCCGGGCGTTGTGGCGGGCACCTGTAGTCCCAGCTGCTCAGGAGGCTGAGGCAAGAGAATCGCATAGCCCAAGAGCTGGAGGTTGCTGTGAGCCGTGTGACGCCACAACACTCTACCGAGGGCAGTAAAGTGAGACTCTGTCTCTACAAAAAAAAAAAAAAAAATGAGGAAATGATCCAAGTAGTAATTTTTCAAAAGAAGTCATACAAACATCAGAGAAATGCAAATCAAAACTATAGTGAAATATTATCTCATTTCAGTTAAAATGGCTTTTATCAAAATCAGGCGGTAACAAATACTGATAAGGATGTGGAAAAAGGAGAACCCATTTACACTGTTGGTTGGAATATCAATTAGTGCAACTACCATATTGAGGTTCCTTGGAAAACTAAAAATAGAACTATCATATGACCCAGCAGTCCCACTGCTAGATATATATCCTGAATAAGGGAATTTAGTATATATAAAAGATATCTGTACTTCATGTTTATTGCAGCACTATTCACGGTAAACAAGGTTTGGAATCAATCTAAGCATCCAGCAATGGATGAATGGATAAAGAAATTGTGGTACATGTATGCAACTGAGTATTATATAACCATGAAAAAGAATGAAATCCTGCCAGCTAGAACAGCATGAATAGAACTGGAGAACATGATGTTAAGTGAAATGTACCAACCACAGAAAGACAAATTGCACACGTTCTCACTCTTATGTGAGAGCTAAACATTATAAACAATTGATCTCACAGAGACAGAGAATAGAGTGACAGTTATCAGTGACTAGGGAGGGCAGTGAGGAAGAGAGATAAAGAGGGGATGATTAATTGAAACAAAAATATAGATAGATAATTAGATGAATAAAATTAACAATATGTAATATTTGATAACTCAACAAAGTGACTATAATCATACATTTTAAAATAACTAAATGAGTGGAATTGGAATGTTCCTAATACAAAGAAATGATAGATGCTTGTGGTGATGGATACCCTAATTATCCTGATTTGATTAACTTATATTATACCCTTGTATCAAAACATCACATGTACCCTATAAATATATACAACTATTATGTACCCATAATAATTAAAAAGACAATATTTTTTGGAAAGCCTTTTTTTAAAAGATATTTTAAGTTTGAAAATTCTGTTAACTCTAAGTATGAGAAATTGGGTTTTAGTAACTCCAGAGTATTCTTTCTGTATCATTACAACTCTGAGAGGTGTATCTCCTTGAGTTGCCCAAAGCTCTCATTTGTTCTTTTTTGTCCATTCCAGGCCTATCAATAATCATCCTATAAACTTTTTCTCACAAAGGTGTAAGTGGCTAATAAAGATGAATATGTTCTCTCCACAATCATTTGCATTTTAATGTAAGACTAAAGCTTATACTATGAATGCATATCTCTTTTATATTTGGACATCATTAAGGAAGTTGAAGAAGTTCATTTTGCATTGGTGTTTATGACTTCCTAAGGATGAATCCAGTATATTTTGAGATCATTTTGCTACCTCTCACTACCACTGTTTTTGATGAGTTCTCAGATAATGTGAAGTAATGGCAATGACATAAGCAAAATATAATTAGAAAAGCAATCTGTTGGAAAATGGAATGATAATGCTTTCCAAAAGGAAGCACTGTACCATGTAAAGAATTTGGGCACTGTCCATTGTTTTAGAAGATCCATGCCATGGTTTCTCATGATTAGCCCTGATATTGGAAAAGGGTAATTTTAATTATTTTTTTTGACCTCCAAAATAACTGAACTCTCTACACTACCAAGTTTTGCTGCTGAGAGTTTTCAGGACTTAATAAGGTAGGGACTTTAAATGATTTACAAGGAAGGACTTGCATATATTATTCCAAACTTTTCTTATTTTTGTTTGTAAATGACATTCTTTGATATTTTAGATGAGAAAAGAAATAGAAACAGTCAAGCATCAAAAATAAATCAGCAGTGAGAGATGATTGAATTGTATACTATCATCTCTGTCTTTCTGGCCTTGACATGCTCAGTGTAGGGCTGCCACTACCTTGTCATGGAACCAGTGAGTGGCAAAAGTAGAAGGATGGGATGCTGGGATTATGGTGTGCACACAGTAGATACACTGATCTGGGTGGCAGGCAGATGGGGAAGCCCAGGACATGAATTGTGGTTCTGGGAGAACGTATGTGGATATGAGTGAAGACTGGAGGGATCACAGACAGAGCAAAAGAGGCAGCAGTGGTCAACATGTTGCTGTTCTTTTCAGAAACTTGTGGATTTTCTCTTTGCTGACAGTAAATCCACACCAGGCATTGAGTTGGGGAACTCAATAGATTATTTCACTTAATCTGGAAGACAACTCAGTGAATAAATATTATTATGATACTTATAAATGATGACTCTAAAATAAGCTTGAATAAGCAAAGTAATTTGCCTAAGGTACGTAAACAAGAAATGGCAGAGGTAGGATTTGACTTGAACTTAACAAATCAAATTCCAGGGCCCAATATCATTTTTTAGGTATAATTTATTTACAGTCATCCTATTCTTTGCACAATTTTGAGGTTTGACATGCACGCACAATCATGTAACCACTACCACACTCAAGGTATAGAACAGTTTCAGCATCTCCTCAAATCCTTTCAGCTCCTTTGTAGCCTATTTACCCTATCTCTGGCCCCTAGAAACCACTGATTTGCCCTCTTTCTTTAGTTTTCACTTTTCCAAAATGTCATGAAAATGGAATACTGCAGCATTTAACCTTTTGAGACTGGTTTCTTTCATTTAGTGTAATTCACTGAGATTTATCCATGCTGTTGCAGGAATCAGTGGTTCATGCTTTTTTATTGCCAAGTACTATTCCATTCTGTGAATGTACCAGAGCATGTTTATCCGTTCACACATAAAAGGGCCTTTGGGTTGTTTCCAGTGTTTCAGATCCCAATATCTTAACCATGATAATAAATACTGCCTTCAGTCAGCCAAGAATCTTCCCTGTTTATCATAGCCAGTCTTCCCAGAGATACCTTTGTCTTAGTACTCTCTTTTGGGTTCCTTGAGAACTTTCTCTTAGAGCTAGAAACACACCAAATCACTGGCTCAAGCACAGTTCCACAGGGTCTTTTCCTCTTGTGAGGAAAAATCATTAAATTTTTATTGTAACAATAATTCAGTAACCATCACCTATAAAGTGCTTAAAACTGTGTGGAATGAATAAATAAACAAGCAGATGAATACCTAATAAATTGTCCAAATTAATCTAGCACTGGAGGTAGAGGGAAGGGAAGTAAAGTCAAGATTCATAATTTGGCCTTAGTGTAAAAAATATACAGAGTTTGATAAGTGGTACCTAATGCACTGAGAAACATTAATATAGAATTCTAGAAGTCCGAGATTTATTTTCCTGAGCTGTGCCAACACCATTATTTTAAAAGTGAAGAAAAGAAAATGTGATGATTGTTGATCCAATTTCACAACATCAAATAACAACCTTGACTTCAACTTTTCCCTGCCTTAAACTTTTTTCTCATGTCATTAACTGGTAATTTAATTTAATTGACCAAATCAGTCATTGCTTTGAAATAGATGTTTTTTCTAAAAATTTGTTTTCCTGTGATAACATAGCTTCAGAGTAATCCTACTCAAAAAAGTTGAATTAAAAAACCCTTTTCCTTTTAATAGGCAGTTTACTAACTGAATTCAATCCATTGTAGTCAGAATAACACTTTCGACTAAATTCAACTGTGTGATACAGTTTTCTTTGCCTTGTCTCTCTCTACAAGAGATGTACATCAACAGAATCAATACATTGAGAAAACACAGGTATCGGACTTAGAAAAGTTTGATTCCAATCTATGTTCTGTCATTTATGAGTGGTGTGACTTTTGACTCATTTGAAAACTTCTCTGAACTTCATTTCTTTATCTATCAGATGACGATAACAACTTCTGTGCCTTCTTCTCTAGAATATTTTGGGGCTAAGGGAAACCATTTATATGAACACCTGTTGTATTCTGTACAGTAAGCAAGTGTAACGCTGATGTTCAAGGCCACCCAGGAAGTACTGTAACATTTTCCTTGTGTACAACCTCTTCCTTGCACCTGCGCTTAATATTCAGGGATTATGAGTGTTTTGAAAATGAACAAAATTTTCTCAAGTGGCAGCTGACATGGAGCTTAGTAACACCTTCGTTATGGGTATGCTTTTTGCCCACAACCTAGAGGAAGGCCCTCAGCTCAACAAGCACACAAAGTGCTTTCCAGGTGATACGTGGGACTTCCTGGAATGATGATAGGTTCTGCAGACATTTGCAGTTGGTTGGATTTGTAGTCTTTAGCTTAGTTTCTAATCAGTTTTCCGCACTGTCCGCACTGGGGATTGGATAATGTTGACCTTACTTCTCATCAAATATTCAACTCTCACCCACGTGAGGCCAGATCCCACATCCCACTCTCCTTACTCTCCAGCCCAGGTTACCCAGCTGTGGTCTCTTAACCTGTGGGTGTGTGGCCTGTGTGTCTTTCTATAATTAGGTCTTCACTTTTCATTTTTAAAAATATGTCTGAGACAATCTGGTTACCTCTAACTGATTAGAAAAGAGTTCCTGTACAATGTGGTAGAAAAAGATAAGCATAAAGCTGGAGGTGTCAAGACCTTATCTTTCTAGACGTGTATACTTCTAGACTAATAAAAAAAATACTTACTATATATCTTCTCTTTAACTGTGACAGCCAGGTTTCTGAAACCTCCCACATATGGGTGACAAGTAAGTGAATTTATGAGAAAAATAAGGAAAGGAGACCAAAGTGATGAGTGAACCCATGGAAGCTTTTGAAAATTTTTAACATTAACTAAAATTATGTGTGTGTGTATAAAGAATAGTGCAGTGATATTTCATGCATCTAAAACTGATACAAATTGAAATTCTAATTTGCTGCTGTCATTTTTGTTCACTGGTAACTTTATAGAATCTTCCCTCCACAACTGTTTTTGTGAGATGCTTACAAGTCTGTGTTGCTTGATGGTAGATAATGCACACACTGTGGCATATGGTAGTATTGATTCATTCAACTCTGTTCTAATTCCTTTGTGCTATGCCTTATTTTGTGACTTGGATTCTGCAAATGCTTGGCTATCACCGCGCAGGTGCATCTGTGCAATAACTGGCAGACAAATGTGAGGTGGGAGACTATAGGTAGTGGGCTTAGCCATGGAAGCATTTCGTTTTTCAGCAACAGCAGAAGCAGGGGTTCTAGAATCCAGTCCATTATTTGTGTATGTGGGATATCAATGCTGCTGGCCTGGCTTGCAGCTGCAATAATGTGGCTCTGCAGCCAGTTGTTTGGGCAGCAGCTTTCAGACACTCAATAGTGGGAGAAGGAATGTGGTCCAGAGTCCAGAGTTAAGTCACTGGCTTCCTGGTCCTCAATGTGCTGGTCATCCCCTACCTTCTTTATTTTGGCTGAGGTAGCCACTTCTCCAATGGGTCAGTTCTGCAGTGTTCACTTCAGATTTACTCCTGGAACTTGTGCCTCATGCCTACAATTCAAGATGCTCCACAGTGTTTAAAGCAATTCAGTAAGTTAAACATTTCCTGTACTTGAACAGTAATCCATACATATACTAAAATACAGGGTTGCCATAAAGTTTATGTGCAATTTAAATTAAAATTACAAAATAGACCAATACTTAGAAGCACACCACCTTCCTAGACTTAGCCAGAATGAAGTGACAATGTTGAACAGGCCTATACCAAGTTCTGAAATAGCATAAACTATACAAAATCTTCCTAAAAAGAAAAGCCCAGGACCAGATGGATTCACATTAGAATTCTACTAAAACTTTAAAAGAGGAACTAGTACCTATATTACTTAACCTTTTCCAAAATATGGAAAAAGAAGGAATACTACCCAACACATTCCATGAAGCAAACATCACCTTGATCCCCAAACCAGGAAAAGACCCCAAAAGAAAATAAAATTATAGACCAATATCCCTAAAGAATATTAATGCAAAAATATTCAATAAGATCCTAGCAAACAGAATCTAGCAATATATCAAACAAATTATATACCATGACCAAGTGGGTTTTATCCCAGAGTCTCAAGGCTGGTTCAATATATGTAAAACTATAAATATAATTCATCACATAAACAAAATAAAAAACAAAGACCATATGGTTCTCTTAATTGATGCAGAAAAAGCTTTTGATACTATCCAGTATCCTTTCATGATCAGAACACTTAAGAAAATAGGTATAGAAGGGATATTTCTTAAACTGATAGAGGCCATCTATAGAAAACTCATAGCCAATATCATATTAAATTGAATTATATTGAAATCATTTCCACTCAGATAGGAACCAAGCAAGGTTGCCCATTGTCTCCACTGTTTTTTAACATTGTAATGGAAGTCTTAGCCATCACAATTAGGGAAGAAAAGGTGATCAAGGATATCCATATAGGGTCAACATTGTTAAAATGTCCATACTATCCAAAGAAATATACAATTTTAAGGCAATCCCCATTAAAGCACCACTGTCATACTTTAAAGATCTCAAAAAAATAATACTTCATTTTATATGGAATCAGAAAAAACACCAAATAGCCAATACATTACTCAGAAATAAAAATAAATCAGGAGGAATCATGCTACCAGACCCCAGACTGTACTATAAATCAATAGTGATCAAAACAGAATGGTACTGTCACAATGACAGAGAGGTAGATGTATGGAACAGTATAGAGAACCAAGAGATGAACCCAGCTACTTATCATCATTTGATCTTCAATAAGGCAATTAAAAACATTCAGTGGAGAAAAGACTTCCTATTTAACAAATGGTGCTGGGTGAACTGGCTGGCAACCTGTAGAAGACTGAAAGTGGACCCACGCCTTTCACCATTAACTAAGATAGACTCTCACTGGATTAAAGACTGAAACTTAAGACATGAAACTATAAAAATACTAGAAGAAAGGGCAGGGAAAACTCTTGAAGAAATCGGCCTGGGGGAATATTTTATGAGGAGGATCTCCCCCCACCCCCACCCCAGGCAATTGAGGCAACATCAAAAATACACTACTCAGACCTGATCGAACTAAAAAGCATCTTCACAGCCAAGAACACAGTAAGTAAAGCAAGAAGACAGCCCTCAGAATAGGAGAAGATATTTGCAGGCTATGTCTCCGACTAAGGTTTAATAACCAGAATCCACAGAGAACTCAAATGTATTAATAAGAAAAGAACAAGTGATCCATCTCAGGGTAGGCAAGAGACTTGAAGAGAAACTTCTCTGAAGAAGACAGGCACACAGCCTACAGACACATGAAAAAATACTCATCATCCTTAATCATCAGAGAAATGCAAATCAAAACCACTTTTGAGATATCATCTAACTCCAGTAAGATTAGCCCACATCACAAAATTCCCAAACCAGAGACGTTGGCTTGGATGTGGAGAAAAGGGAGCACTTCTGCACTGCTGGTGGGAATGCAAACTAATATGTTCCTTTTGGAAAGATGTTTGTAGATCACTTAGGGATCTGAAAATAGACCGGCCATTTGATCCTGCAATTCCTCTACTAGGTATATACCCAGAAGACCAAAAATCACTTTATAACAAAGATATTTGCACTAGAATGTTTATTGTAGCCCAATTCATAACTGCTAAGTTGTGAAGAAGCCCAAGTGCCCATTGACCCATGAATGGATTAATAAATTGTGGTATATGTACACCATGGAATATTATGCAGCCTTAAAAAAGATGGAGCGTTTACCTCTTTCATGTTTATATGGAAGGAGCTGGAACATATTCTTCTTAGCAAAGTATTTCAAGAATGGAAGAAAAAGTATCCAATGTATTCAGCCCTACTATGAAACCAATTTATAAACACCCACACTTTCATATGAAAGCTATAACACAACTATAGCCCAAGAAGAAGGGGAAAGGGGAGTGAGGGGGGAGAATGGGTGCAGCGAGGGTAATTGGTGGGACTACACCTATGGTACATTTTATAAGGGCACAAGTTAAATCTGCTAAGTGTAGAATATAAATATCTTAACATAATAACTAAGAAAATGTGGTGAAGGCTATGTTAAGCAGTTTGATGGAAGTATTTTAAATTGTATATAAAACCAGCACATTGTAACCCATAATTTCATTAATGTACACAGCTATGATTTAATAAAAAATAAATAAATAAATATATTTAAAATTCCACACAAACTTTAAGGCCACCCTGTTTAGTGGTGTAAATTTTCTTTACTTTTGATACCTTTCTGATTTAATTTGAAATTATTGCCTTTTAAGTCATCCTGAGAGCACAGAGTAACTTGTGTACTTGAGATGGAAAAATATTGGCACAATCTTTGTTTAGTAAGTTAACTTTTATTTCTCAAATATCCTCAGAGACACAGTTATTTATAGTATCTGCTCTGTTTGTCATACCTTCAAGCCATCGCACACTGAAATGTTGCAGAATTGCGTTAATTGTTCATCTGCCCTTTGACCATAAAGATCGATCCCCACTGTACGCATAAGCGGTGGCTGGCATGAGTTCTAAAAGCAAAATCGTCCTCAATACTTTCTTATTTCCGAGTCTAAATTGCAGAAACTGTACCTTCTAATTTGCCATGCTCTTTCCTTCTCATCATCCCAGTCTGAGTGGTTTACCGTTAGAAGGCATGCACAGCTAAATTTTTATAAATCAAATGAATCTACATAGAATCAAATGTGTATATATACATATTTGAATATGGCATAAGTAGCAATCTTACAAGGGGAAGAATTGTCTTTATCCTTTTTTTATCAAGTGATCAGGATACATTTGTCTTCATCTTTTAAAATTTATTCCTTAAATGATAAGAGAAAATATTGATAGTGTAAAGCATGACGTTTTAAAATATATATACATTGTGGAATGCTAAATCAAGCTAATCAATGTATCATTACCTCATCTATTTTTTTGTGATGAGCATTTTTCTCCATCTCATAGAGAAAATATCACAGGAGCACTGAGTGAATCAAGGAAATAACATTAAGGTTTAGCTCAAAACTCCACTTGTATCCACTAAAATGTAAATAATTGATATTTTAGAAGAATATATACAAATAAAATGGTACATATTACACATGCTTGAATGGCTGCCTATTTGTTGTTGGGGTGGGAAATGGGAGAAAGGATTGAAAGCAACAGAGAAGGAAGAAAGGAAGGAAGGAGGGGAGGGAGGGGAATAGGAGGGAGAGAAGAAAGAAAGAAAGGGAAGGGAAAGGAAGGAAGTGGAGAGGGAGGGAGGAGAGATGGAGAGAGAGAGGAAAGGGGAGGGAAGAGGAGGGAAACAAGTAGGGACTTTACCCAGACCAAGACAACAATGTACTCTGATTTCTTCAACTTTTCTCTAACAAACAAAACACACACCAAAAAACAAAGAAAAAAATCTAACCTTCAAGAAATGGAAAGATCTTCAATATGAATCTTTGCTTTATCTTTGCTTTATCCCTCAGACCACACCACCTTGGGGTGAGCTCCAATGGCTCACCTAACCCTCAGAGCACATGACAGAAATGAAGGGACTTCCTTCTTCCCCAAGACCCTCCTTTAACCCTGATTTTGCAAAAACCATCCCCCTCTAGGCCACATCCTACCCACCCCATTCCTCAGTTAGGGGAGGGATGAGTCAGATGGAACAGAAATGTACAGCAAACTGGATTTTTTAATTTGCTAAACTGTGTGCATTTTCCCCTGGCGGAGTGGTCATGGAGCCAGGCCTGGATGATCCCAGAGGGAGTGTGGTTTGGGGGGAAGAAACTGCTTTGATGCCTCATCTTCTGTCATAATAAACACTTCTCATCACCCTCTTATACTGGTTATGATGAAAAACAGTGTATCCTTGCAGAAACAAGGGACACGTTGCCACTTGGAGGGTCATCCAAAATGCTATTTGGAAAGTAAACCTCACAAGCACATTCTCAGACTAAGTTTATTTACAGCTCTGCAGCTATCAATAACAAAGACAATTAAATTAGCTGGGTCAAAAGCCCATTTGAACTGAAGAACTCTATTATAAAATTAAAGTTTGTGGAAAGCATCCCTCACCAGCCCTTCTCACATGAAATTGATGGAGAGGCTTTTGGGGTTTGTTAAAATTCAGAAAAGGATTAATAGCTTTTGCATTGGAGAGTATTACTCAGAAGGAGTGCAGAGTTTAAAATCCTTCACCCATGTAAATGAAGACTGGTTTCCGTGTTTTGTTTTAGATATTGTGGTTTCTCACAGAATTGATAGAGAGGTGCTCGGGAGAGGGGCAGGTAACTGTTCTCAGAGAGGCACAGCTGATGGCTCCTAGTGGTGTGTAATTTGCTCCATCAAAGCCCGAACAGTCAATAAGTCAAGATGTGGCTTTAGCTGTGTCTCAGAATAAACACTGGATTTCTTCATTAACTGATCAAATACAGAGTTCAAATGGAATAGCAGTGTTCTTTTGTGTGGGGAAAAATAATGGATTGCAACAAATATCTTGGGGTTTGGGAGGCTGCCCCCAACACAGAGGTTAGGAAGACATTTTCTTTGTCAACCCGAGATCGCACTGGCATGCTCACAAGGGCTCCTGCATTGTATTAGGCCTGTTTTCTGACTCAAAAAAAGAAAACGTGTCCTTTGGGCCCAGTAGCCCTCAGTGTACCTGGACAAGTGCATTCTAGCCTGGGGTTCTACTTCCCTGAGGTTGGTGGTCTGGCAACTTGCCTATGGCTTTTTTTTTCCTCCTTCCTCCCTTCCTTTCCTCTTCTTTCTTTCCTTCTCTCTCTCAGTCTCTCTCACTCTTCCTTCCTTTCTTTTTTCTTACTGTCACTGAATGCAGCTGACTTTTATGGGCATTTCCTTTTAGTAATAGTTTCAATGACAAATCCATTAATTAAACTCTTGTCTCTAATACAGATCTCTTTCCTTGATGCTAAGCTGGTATTTCCACTTGCCCCTTGTAATTTCTACTCAAGTTTCTGATATTCACCAATTCCAATAGAGGGTAGGGTTTCCTCAAATACAACCCTCTCTTGATTTCTCTATCTTTCATTTCCTCTCCACCCCCTGCCCCGGTCTGGAACCTTGGGAGGTCACCTGGACCTCTCTCATGTCCTTGCAACCCTTCTCAAGCAGCCTGCCTCCATGCCAAGCCCATAAAACTAGGCATCCTGGGTTCATATCCCATCTCCACCAGTCTGTGACCTCTGTCAAGTTGCATACAATCTTTAGCCTTGTTTGCCCCATCTGTGAAATAGCCACAAAATGATAGCTACCTCATAGTGTTTTTTAGGAATAAAAAAAGATACCCCACAGAAAGCACAACTTACAGTGCCTAGCATATGGTAATGATTTATACATGTGAACTAGTTTTATTTTCTCCTGAATTGCCTTTAAATGTTTCAGCCATTCTGTTCCTGTGCCCTCTCAGATATCACCTTCACGGTTTTATTATCCATTACCCAAAAGCGGCTGCCTGTCTGGCTTCTGCCCACCATAAAAATTCCCATCTCATCCATTCACTGCCTTGCTGCCAATGTTGTCTTTCTACAAACCTAGTATTACCAGGCAATTCCATGGCTTTCTAACATGAGTAGTGTTGCCATGACTTTAGACTAAAGTGCAGACTTTAAATAAAGGCACTTCACACTGGCCCCGATTATCTGGCTCATCTCCCATTTCTTCCTTAATTAACTCTGTGCTCCAGACAGAGGATCTAGGTAGTCTGGTGGACAAGTCATGCTTTTTTGTGCTTCCCTGTCATTACACTTCCTCTTCCTTCTTCCTGTGATACTCACCCCACCGTTCCTCCCCATGAAAAATTTCTCATGGTCCAGCTCCATCAGCACCCTCCTTAGGAAGCCTCTGTCAATTTGTGGCAGGGATAGCCACCTCCTTTTCCGTGACCTGAAAGCCCTTTGCTTGACACTATTTCACTAAGCATACTGCATGGGGCATGATTTGTTTTCAAAGTGGTTGTGAAGACATGTTAATCTCAGACAGAAAAAGAAGGCATTTGTTCTCTGATTTAGTGATCCTCTCTTCCTGACAGGCTGTCCCACATGGGCATGTTCTGCTTGTGAGAGGATCTTCTATGTTTGTTTTTCTCAATAGTCATAAATGTTCTCCCAAGTCTACCAGGAATTACTATGAGAATGGTAGGTGTGGTGATGCTTCTTCGATTGTATGTCACATGGTTTCCATTCCCCAATTGATCAACAATCATATAAGAATTAAGTACCTTCTAGTCTTCACTTACAGCACTGAAAGATTAAACTCTTCACCAATGGTTGAGGCAGTTTGGAAAAGTAATCAAAGCAAAGGAACTTGCAACTGAGAAATTCATATACTATTCTCAGAAATTGAAATAGTTAATAGCACTCTTTCATAAGAATAGGATTTATTGGGTGTTACTTTAAACTTTCCAAAGCATTTATGTACACATTTCATCTTCTCAACAATTCTCAGTGGTATACAGGGCAAATATTATTATCTCTACTTTACTGATGAAGAAATTGAGGCTTAGGGAGGTTAAATGATTTTTCAAGGTTACAGAGCTAGTGAATAGCAAATCCGAGAAATCACATCATCAGCTTCATAATGTACTATTCTTTTCATATATTTTTTCTCTATATTTCCACTGTAAATATTTCTTCTGTTGCATGTCATGCCATTATTAGGGCATTCACAAGAATTGCCTGTATTAGTAAAGATTTTGTTAAAAATTTCAAAAAGCCTTTTAAATATTTACATATTTTAAAAGTGAGGTTCTATTTCATGATAATTAAAATACATGCTTACTGTAAGAAACTGAAGAAAGGAGAGTCCTTAAAATAAATTTTTAAAAAGCATAATTTTATTGCTGAATGACAAAATCTATTATTTTAATTAATTCCTCTCAGTATTATTTCTGTGCTTGATTTATTTTGTTTGTTTTACATGGTTGTGGTCATACTTGTGTTCAATATTTTATTCTGTTCTTTTCATGTGTCTTATGAAGATTCATGTTTTGAGAAACAGGATTACCAACATTATTAATGCATAAGAATATTCTCTTTTAAGACTCTGTCAGAATTTATTTAATTTTGGTCATTTTCCATAATTTTTAATTATTCTTAGTTACTTTACTCCTGTTAAAACTGGATACTGCATCCCCAGATGAAGACTCAAAATTAAATATATTTTTCTTTATCTAAAACTTGTGTGTCTGGGTAACAAAATTCAAACTTTATGTCACTGGAAGTGACTCGTGCTCTCTAGAGATCAGAGCATTTTGAAAAATGGGCATCATGCCATCCCAGACAGGGTAAAACAAAGCAACATTAAACCTTTTTTGGCCCATTTTGAGAAACCAGGAGTATATACCAATAAGCCATGCTCTTGGTAAGACTTAACCATAGGGCTTCTGGGAGGACCTAGAAGATACACATTGTATTTCCAGTCAGATTCCCCAGACCCATCTTCCAAAATGACACATGTCCCATGCATGAAGCCCCAGATATTTCATTTTGGCTTTCTGAATACTAATTCAAATGGTTAAAGTTACCAGGTTTGTCTCCCTCTCCTGTATCCTCCCGGGGTGGAGACAGGGTATTCCCATGTCTCTAAGAGCATGACTGAAAATGAATAGACAGTTGGTTAAAAGATATCAAGCCAGAAGGGACCTTGCCACATTACTACTTGGAGATATTAGAAGTTTATAGCTGTAAAGTTAGACAGCTGGGGCTTGAATCCTATGTTTTTCAATTATTAGCTCCTTGACCCGAGCCAAATTCCTTAATCTGCATGTGCTTCTGTATAATCTGCAAAATGTTGATAATGCTAGGACCTACTCTATTGGACTATTGTGAGAATTAAATGTGATAATCCACTTAAAGCACCTAGAACAGTGCCTGACCCATACTAAGTCCTGAATAAATATTAGCTATTATTAGTTTTATCACTTCATTTTACAAAAGCAGAGATTGATGCCCAAGGTTAAAAACCCACCTTCAACCATTTTTATATTAAAAACCGAACTTAAAAGAAATGAATTGACCATTTCATAGACATTCCTAGCTTCGAATGGGAGAAAATCATTATACTGTGGTTTGGCAAAGTTTTGCTTTCTACTTCTTAAACTTGATATTTTCAAATTGAGCTCTACCCTGAATTTTTAAACCCTTGTGTATTACAGAGAAAATTGAATCAATAAATTTTTGATTCACTTACCCTTAACTCATCAAACCTTCATTAGAGTTATTTGATGTCTGGGGAAGCCTCACGTGCCTCCGTGTGCAAAGGTGTGCATATCTTCTGCTTCTGAACCAATAAATCTTTTCCAGGCAGCCATAAATAGCAATCAAGTACCAAAAGACAGCAGAGGTAATTCTAAGCTCAGAATGGTTGAAAATCAGAGGCACCCATTCTAGACAATCCACATTCCCTTTGTCTGACTTAACCCTTGATCTTAATCAATTTCCCACACAGAAGATATGCACTTTCTTCCAGCTAGTATTTTTTGAGGTCTCCTATGTATCAAGCAGTCCTCTATCAAAAAGAAAAACATAAAGAGATTTTTTTCTAATTTAAACTGGCTGTCTATGGACATTCTGTGAGTTGACACTGAGGCTCTCCTGGCTGAGAGATGAGGACTTTCAAAGGGCACTTGAGATAAGGAGTTTTCCAGTGACTCAGCTTTGATATCACAGTCTTTCACTCTGTTTCATCCAGCTAATTTCTCCATGGTTTTGGTCTTGGCCATAACACATCAATTTAGATTCCATCTTTCAGTCTCCCACTAGATCCTCCCTCTGAGTGTGACCTGCTTTACACCACTGGTTTTGTACCAGTTCAAAACTGGCATTGCTCAGGGCTATGACTTCTTAGTTCGATGGTTCTGACATCCACTGCTGCTGGGAGAATGGATACTCAGATTCAGAATATCTCTAATAGAGACTAGAAAGAAATAGCAGCAAGTTTATTAGGCAGAGGAGCTCTAGAAATAGTAGGAGATAGAGGCCATAGAAGGAACCCCATGAGGATCCCAGAGGATAATAAGCACAGGAGAACAGGTGCTTTTCCTAGAATCTAAAGTACCCACAGTTCTAAGAATATAGTCAAAACAAGACTTGTATGGTTTTTTATAACTGTGAGCAGACTAGTTTATCCCCAGAGTGATATGGCTTGAGAAATATCAATGTTGTTCATAGATATGCACCTGGGAATCCTTTATATTCATTTGAAACTTTATTTAGCTTTCCTTTAGCCTCAATTTCTTCAACTGTGAAATTAGGATCTAACTCATACCACTTTTGTGAGAATTAAATGGTTTTTTCTACATGTGATTCATTTGGAACTTATTAAATATTCAATTAATGTTAGCTACTGGTATTATATTTTATTTGCCTTAGAGGAATAGGATGCCTAAATGAATCTCAACCAACAAAAGAGACTCTGGAGCGAGAATGCAGTTAAAAGAGTTGTCTATTCTGCGTGCAGAGATGTTGGTTCTTTGAATTTTTACTTCCTAAGCTGGGTATTTAGGTAGACACATCCATAGCTAACTTCTAAGCTGGGGAAAATTTAACAAGTATATAAATAAATAAATGAAATAAATTAAAATGCTGGACCAAACCAGGGAGTCTGATTAGCAGCAGCATCCAGCCTACATCCAGGCTGAGGGTGGCCTTTCAACCCGCGTGCTGCTAAGAAACGCATCTCTGCTTGCAGAGAATTAAAACATCAAGAAGGAGGCTGAACTCAGAACAGGCAGAGCCTGGTGGAACGCGGCTAAAAACCTAACATAAATAAATAGGAACATCTTCCTTTAAAGACTTTGAAATAACTCACACAATGTGCCAAGAAAGATAGAAATTCACTCATTGCTTACCCTGGATACAAATACTAACTGGCTGTGGCAATGAGGCTCCTGCTCAGTTTGGGAGGCGAACAGGAAACCTCATCTGGGTTTTTTACACAACTTAGTTTTATTTTGAGACGGTAGGAATTCATAATCAACCTTTTGATAGTATATAAGAGATAACAGGCCACCCACTGACTCAATGAATTATGGATGTTAAATAACCAGAGCTGTGGGTATAGGGCTGCAGCAGATATTCAAAAAACAAGCTGTAATTTAGGTGCAAGATGTGGTGAGAGCAGCACAGGCATTTGGCCTTTTTTACCGTGAGGATTTTTAGGTTCTTCTGCAGGAACAGTTGATCTTTTTCTGAACAGGACCTGACAATGAAGTTTGCAAACTCCTCCTAGAAAAAGTGCTACATATCTCATTACTGAATATCACTATCGTCACCTTTGAAGCACTCCCCTTGGGAACCTGTGCGCTGATGCCAGGGCCTAGTCCACCCTTTAAATCAATTTTGGAACTCTTTTTCTGCAATGGCCATCAGAGCTGTTACATTACCCTTGATGTCTTGAATGTCATCAGAATGTTTTCCTTTCAATATTTTCTTTATCTTAGTTTAAAGAAAAAGTCACAGGTCAGGTGAGTAGAGAAAAGGGTTCCAATACAGGTTTTTGTTTACTGGCTAAAAACCTCCCTCCCAGACAGTGCTGTGTGAACTGGCACATTGTCCTGATGCAAGAGCCATGAGTTGTTGGCCAAGATTTTCAGTTAAGATTTTCCCATTTCTCCATTGATGTTTATTTTGTCTGCCTTGCTTCTCATAGGGAGGGAATTGTTTTGAAACACAATTCAACAAATTTTTGTAATGTTTTCATCAGTTCTGCTCATTATTGGCCACCCCGACCTCTCTCCATTAATAATGTTTTCTCTTCCCTCCGAAAAACATTTAATCCATCTGTACTGTACTGTTTTCTACATGGCATTATCCCCTTAAATTTGGACGAACGTGACACTGATTTCACTTCCACTCTTACCAAGTTTAACAAGAAATATACAGATGTTCATTCATTGCTCTAATTCAAACTTCAACATTTTTGTGAGGACACACAAAAATACACAATACTGAACTCCACTCAGAAAGACATCACCACACATCAACACAAACACAACTGTGTGATAGTGATATACCAAGGTTATGAAATTCTACTGAGCTATTTGTAAAGTGCTATCAATGTAAGCACATGGTGATGAGTTCAAAAACTTAATTGTCAGATCTTATACACCCATGCACATATATATCCATATATTTTTATTTATGCATATATGTATGTAAATATTTATAAATAGTATATGCATAAAAGGTTTCTTACTTACAAAGTAATAAACATTCGTTATACAAAGTTCAGGAAAGTGGGGAAAAATCAAAATCAGAAAGGTGCTTAGAAGCAACATTCTTTTATAGGCAACATTGGGGATCAGATGAGTAAAGTGCTATAGTTCGTTTAGCAGAAAGTCACTTGATACAAAGAATCAGGTGTTCACAGAAACTTTGCAAAACCTGGAGGATCAGGCTCAAGCCTGAATTTCCAGAATCTACCTCTAGAGCAAGGCCATGGAAATGGCCAAGAGAATAGCAAACAGCTCTGTCACCATTAAGAATCTAGAGAATGATCCAGAAGTCAGAGATTTGGAAATCCCCCACTGTTTCTTACCTCTTGGACCATTCCATCCCTGCTATGCTAAACCTGCTACAAATGCATGAATTCTGCCACTGCACAGCAACCCCTTAGTAAAACTGGGGCCACCTGCTTCCTCAGACTGTGCTTCCCACAGAAAGAGCAGAAGTGACAGAAGTTCAGCTCACAGGAGTCATTGCCTGATGTCAGCATCTCATGCCTGTGTTTCTGATTGGCTGTCCCTAAAGCACAGCCAGCCCTCCAGCTACACAGGGGTAGGGAAAATCCTCTAGACTAGACACAGAGAAAGCCACATTAGAAAATGTTGCAATAAATATGGAGACAAGCAATCCACTAGATATCCCATGGTACTGTTCCAGTTAAAGGAAACAACAAGAAAAAAAGGAAGTCTAGAAATTACGTGCCATATTCAATAACAGAAAGAAATACTTGTGCGGCTTGAATATAAAGCAGATATTGGAAAAATGTGGGGGAAGTCACTATACTAAGTTTTGACCAGATCATGAAAGCAACTTCATAACCTACCAAACACTTTGGATTTTATCTAGTAAGATCATAGTTACCAAACTTCAGACATCTATGCACCATTTGTATCATTTTGTTTGTTTGTTTGTTTGTTTGAGATAGAGTTTCACTCTGTTGCACTGGGTAGAGTACCATGGCACCATCATAGCTCACAGTAGCCTCAAAATCTTGGGCTCAAGAGATACTTCTGCCTCAGCCTTTCAAGAAGCTGGGACTATAGGCGTCTGCCACAATGTCCAGCTAGTTTTTCTTTTTTTTATTTTTAGACAGAGTCTCACTTTGTTGCCCTGGCACACTGTGGCATCATAGCTCACAGCAACCCCAAACTCTTGGTCTCAAGTGATCCTCTTGTCTCGGTTTTTCATTTTTAGTAGAGATGGGGTCTCACTCTTGCTCAGGGTGGTCTCAAACTCATGAGTTCAAGTGACTCACCTGCCTCGGCTTCCCAGAGTGCTAGGATTACAGGCATGAGCCACCACGACCGGCCATTTGTGCAAATTTTATCACCACTATTTAATATATTTGATATTCTTTTCTTAGAGTGATTTTAATTAGATTCAATGTTTTTACTGGAGCAGTGACATATTGCACATTCTCAGCAATATGTAAGTGAAATTGCAGATTTGATGTACTGGTTTTACTTTTCCTAATACACATCATAAGAAACACAAAAATTTTTAAATTAAAAAACCTACACACATCACCAAGTCATCTTCTGTGCCACCAAAAATTATTAGTAAGACAATTTGGAAAATAAAGCTTTAGACAAGAACCACCAAAAGCTTAATAAACACAAAAGGGGAAAAATCAGTTTAGGAAAATAACTGACAATGAGTAGGGTAGATTAGAGACAAGTTTACACACTCCTCCCTTTCGTGACAGGAAGGAAGACAGTAGGGATAATATGGGTATGGGTCAGAGGGAGGACCCAAGGCCTTTATCCCTGGGAAGTAGGAGGCCAAGTTGTGGCTGAGGAGGTAGAAGAACAAAGAAAATGACATATAGAACAGATCTTAATGAGGATAGTAAAATTTGGAGCAGTAACAGGTTGAGGTTAAAGAAAAATGTGTAATTAATTGGTAAGTAGCACAAAAGAAAAACTCAAATTTCAAAATTACAGATTTGTAAGGGAACCCACTTACATGGTAATATGACTTTATCAGCTAATACACAGCACCAGAGAAAACAGATGATTGGGGTTTCTAGAATAGGGGACTTCCCAGAAAGGTATGTTTACCAGAAGATTCTAGTGAGCATATAGGTTAAAATATATTTGGAATGATTGTCCCTGGCACAAATCATATCTGAATAGTAGTTGTATACTCTCAAATATCTAGGCTCTTAGTAAACGTTTGTTAACTTAAAATAATTTGGTAAAATAAGGAATACTGTGTTTTGCAAATTTCTCCATAACAAGAGACTTTAATCCCTTTTTCTTTTTGCATCTACGTAGATGCTACATAAATCAGAGATAATTGGGCAACGAAGCTGATGATCCAAACTGAATTTAGAGTCAGAAGGTCCTTTCACTCATTACTCATCTTTGGTTATGCATTTTTTTTTGTTGTATTTTAGTTTTGCAAAATCAGAGCCTCAGATTTTCTTTTCATTTCTATTCTTTTCAATGTGTCATAGTCGTATGTGTCTGATTTGTTCATTTTATTCCCGGTGCTTTGTTTGCTCTTTGTCCAGAATCTCTAGGCTCCAAGTTTTACATTGTATGACCTATTAATGATACCAGCTCATTTCGTGGGGAGTGCTACATCCTTAAGATATTTACAAAAAACAGCCAGCAATTCCTCTGTTGTAATTAGGTCAAATAATTCTAGAAAATTTCTTTTGTTGACTCATTCTATAGACTCATCATGGCCTTTTAGTGCTATTTTTTTCCCCTAGCACACAGATAATTACTTTTATTACCATCCTCAAATAACAGTGCTTTTCTTCTCCAGTCTTTGTCTGGAGCTGTCCATTAGCTAGCTGACACCAGTTTCTAAAATGTTGTTTTTGTCCATAATTTCTATACCCCAGAAATTTCAGCTGAGTTGCAAGCATCTGGTTTTCAGCCCAGATCAGCTATTTTCTAATCCAGATCCCTTATCTTTTTAGTTAAGCATTTTGGACAATCAGATACATTCTAGATTGTGTACAAAGGAGCAAATTTACAGGCATAACCTGGTTGAGCGATCATCTTTTTTTGAAAACTGCTGATTTATGTTGATTTAGTTATTCAATGATCTGCTCCTCTTTAGTTTTCTAAATTACAACCAGGTACCAGCTAGTTTTATTATAATGTTTTACCCATTAAATTATTGCAGACCAAAGCTTAGTGTATATTCTCCTTGAGTTTTCTTAAATCAGCTATTTCTATAAACTCAACTATAGGACAGTTATAAGACAATTCTAATTCTCAAGTTTAATCAAGTAAGTCTCTTGGTCCACCTAGCCAATATAATAGGTTAATTTCAGCTGCCATGTAGATAGACTTCCTCTGATCAGGGTTATAAAATTATTCAAGAGCTCTTGTACACACCAAAATTGCTATTCCTCAATGGACTTATCTAGGATTTCATATATTCTTTGAAGACACGGAAAGTTTGTTACTAATCCTCCTTAAAATACCTCTTGGAGTTTACCAGTCACAGCTGCCATTTACCCTTGTTTGTCCACCCAATAAATACTCATTCATACCCATAATAACAGTCTCAATGAGTTTTCTTGTATATCTACTCTCTCCTATTAAGACTATAATATTTTCACACCACTCAACTTTAGATTTGATCCTTATAGACTTACATCAATCTTCACATTACTACTGTTGACTTCCAGGTGTTGGAATGAGGCTAATGAGGTTCAATGAGACATTTGCTTGGTTCTTCCAGAAAGCATGTTTCTGCTTCATTTCTTATAATCTAATTAAAAGAACCACTGTTTCTGTTGTACTGAATAAGTAAGGAGCAACAACTAGGGAGACAAGTGACCTAGGAATTAACTAATCATGGTTCATTCACTTTATATGACTTTTGGCAAGTTATTTAATCTCTCAACCCTTAATGTTCTTGAGAATATGTAAAATGGGTATATTAATAATTCCTAACCATGCAATTGTTCATGGGTATTAAATGAGCTTCTTACACACTTAAAAACCATGTCTGGCACTAGGTTATATTAAAAAATAAATTAGTACAGTTCCAGAAAGCTGCTGGCAGTCACATTAGGAGAAGATACTTCTAAGGAGGAGCAAAAATCATGGAAGGTAGAAAGAAAAAATAGTAAGTTGGGATTCTCCTGATAGCATTGATCCTTCTGAAGCTGGCCCAGATTCTAGTCTTTTTAGTTATGTGAGTCATAATAGGTCTCATTGACTCATCTTTCCATTATTTATAGCCTAAAAATCCCTGACAAACAAGTGAAATGTCACCAACTTTAATTTAATAAACACTATAAAGCATCCATTGCTTTTGGGTATAATGATAAAGAACAGACATTGTCGCACATGCAGCACACATTTATTGAGATCTTATTATACATATGTGATGTGTAATTCACATCATTCACAGTTCTTTAGAGCATCTTTCAGAATCCTAGGTAGGGTGATAAGCGTTTGCATACATAATTATAATGAAAGATGAAATGGTATATGCTCTCTAAAAGAGGAATGGATAGTTAAATGGTCTGGGAAATTCAGAGAAGTCATATAGACACTGGATTATTCAGTAAGTCTTGAGGGAGTGCCATTTCTAAGATTCATAAAATAATAGAATTGTTTCTAAACATTGTTGACCTACTCAGTTACTCAAAAATATTTATTGAGTACCTTTTTTATTTTATTTTTTTCAAGAAACTTGTTCAAAAAGGTAGAGATTAAATGTTGAACAAAATTAGAAATGATTTCTGCTGTCATGGAGTATCAATGCAAGAGAAAATCACTAATCAAAAAATCACACAATAATGGTACAAATTCAACTGTGATAAGTAAAGATGAAGTTTAAAAAGCTCCAAGAGTGTAAGGTAAAGGAAAGGTGAAGTCATAAACAGATTATCTAGTTTTATAGATGAGGAAACATCATGTCAAAGAGACTGACTTGCTCAAGATAACTCAGCTAGTTGGTCTCCAAGCCAGAACTGCAATCTTGTACCCTCAAACCCCTGCCTATTACTTTCTCCCTTACGACCTTACAGTGATCTTAAATGAAGTCACTTGTTTTAGTTTAGAATGATCCTAGGTTAATCATAGTTTCTAGTAAAGATTTTATTTTCAGAAAGTTAATCAATCTCTCCTAACAAATTAAGATATATGCTTTGAAAATTATTTTAGTAACAGTCTTATTACAGTAAGGTAGTAGTGCCATCCAGTTAGGAAAAGGGGTAGAAGAACATCTGTAACACATTTTTGGTACTAAATTAATGTTATTTCCAGTTGTGCTGGCCAGATTTTTTGCCTTTCTTTGACAGCCAGACAAAGAATGAAAAGCAACCCAAATTATTCCTCCTGAAGGTCACATGTGGTTTAACTGGACTCTTTGGTTGAAGTGTTAACATGTGGTAATTTTGTAGAAACAAATGATCATGATAGAGGGCATGATAGTCAATGCAAATAGGATGCAATTAGCATGTGTCACCACTGACTTCTGGTAGAAACATCTTAATAGACAACAAATAATAAAAGTTGGTGTATTGAAACTGGCTCTGTTAATTAGTTCCTTGTTTCTCAGGATCCAAAGTTAGCTATTCTAATCTTGTTTTTTCTCTTGTTTTTGACAGATACCACTGTTCCCCATGGCAGAGTCAGGGTCCTTTGTATTCCTTTAACTCCTTAAGTCCGTGAAGAGAGCTCTAAAAAATGTACTTATAGTTTTGCCATTTTCTTTGCAAAGTAAATTTTGTTTTTTTGTTGCATTTTTCATGCTTAAGGTATCCCAAAGCAATTTACAGTAATGAGTTTCAAATTGGGATCCACAGTGATTCAGTAGGCAATCATGTTAGCCATTACATATTCAAGGCTAGCTCACACCCAATCCTGAAATTAAAACCTGTCTTTGTCCCAAGAGACAATGTCTCCTGGGAGACTTAAGTAATTCAATTCTCTCTTATTCTTATTACCTCTCTCTCCCTCTCTCCCCCTTATCCCAACCTTTCAACTCACTTGTCCAGCACTAACAGTTGTCAGATGGAGAAAAGAGGATATGACATGTATCTCTCTCAAGTGATGATTGAAAAATGAATTTTCAAAGTGCTTGAAGCATCTTGAAAAAGAGTCAATACAAAGAGCCAGTTCAATGCAGCTTACCCTGGACCTACTGTCAGTGCTACCAAAGACTCCAATGCCAAGCTTGCTCCAAGAGACCTATAGGACTCAACGTCACTTCCCTTAGCACTCTATGCTAGATTAATAAGAATTTTCTAGAGGCAGAACATGATGGCAGATGGGATGGATGTGTAGCCCACCTCTCCCAAGTCATCAGGTGAGAGGAAGCGGGGTCTGGACCTTTTCCCCCCATGGATTATTGGTGTGGACAGACAGCTGGAGACGCACAGCGAATTGGCGGATTGCTATATATGAGATGTAATTTAAAACCACGGACTCTGTTGTAGAGATTTTTCCTGTCTGGCTGTGCTGGCCAGCAGGCCCCTCCCTCACGAAGGACAGCAGCTTGCAATTCCTGGCAAAACCCAATTGACGAAAACTTATTCCTGAGCCGAGTTTGGCGACCAGAAAGAGGTGCTGCTCAGAGTGACAAGGGGCTAAGTATCCTGAAGGAAAATTGAAGGGAAGGGATCCTGCCTGGGAAACAGACATTTTGAATTGTCCAAAATGGTGGAAACCTTCTCCCAGGACAACAGGAGTGATTAAATAGATCGGACCATTCCTGGTGGGGAATATCGGTGTGGGCTGGCAGTTCAGGCTGTGTGGCAAACTGGTGGGTGGCTGGACTCAAAAGTCCAAAGTGAGACTCTGAGCCACAAAATCTGAGGAAAAGGTCTCTGTGCACCACAGCTGAGGGAGACGGCGGCAGCTAGAGCCGGCACAACCAGCCCCTCTCCCACAGCCGATTGCAGTTGCCAGTTTGCAGGAGAACGTGGGAGCAGAGTGGAAAGATTTGTGAAGTGTGGACCCCTGCACCGAGTTGGGAAGTCAGATAAGAGTGCTGTCTGGAACAGAGCAGCTGAGGTTGGACAACAATTAAGTAATAAACTTGTACAGAAATAAACTCCAAAATGGCGATCAGCCAGGTAGGGTGATTACCGTGGTAACAGTGTAAACTGTGAATCAGGTATAAGCCTGGGAACCACTCACAGCACCACCTGTTGTCCAGAAAGTATATTGCATTATAAACATTCCTATGAAAGTTGATCCCTACGTCATACATATAGATGTATATTTCTACACATACACAAGAATAATATTTTTGTGGTTGGTGCCTTTTTCTTCTCTTTTTTTTCCTCATCATTTTCTTGGAGGAGCTATTGTTAATTTTTTTCTTTTTTTTCTTTTTTTCTATTTTTAATTTTTTCTTTCATCTTTTTCAACTTTTTTATGAACACCACATTTTTTTTGACCCTTCTCTCTTCCTTTTCTTCCCTTCTTATGGTTTCTGAGAGTACTTACACCAGATTTTTAGAGTTTTTTGTTTGTTTGTTTTTTACCTTTTTTTCCCAATTATTTTACGATTATCATTATTTTTATTATAGTTTTTTTTGTTGTTGTCTGTATGTCTATGTGTTTCTGATTGTTCGTGCATCTGTAGGCTTGTGTTTCTGGTAACCTTTTCATCTGTTTATTTGCTCATTTGGTCTCAATGTGTTTAGTGTTTTGCTAAATCCTCGGGTTGGCTATTTTCCCTAACTCCAATTTTCACATTCAACAAGAACAAGGGGGAATGGGGGATGATGGCTAATTGGAGCCAGCTCTCAATAGAAGCTCCAGTCCAGAGGGAGAGATAACAACCAGAAAGAACCCAACAAAGCTGAAGGAAGGGAGCTGAGCTGAGAGATGAGATAATTGCTTGTCTTCCCTGCTGAGGCAAGCTGCAACTCCAAAGAAACTATTTTCAGGTACAGATCCCATTCCAAAGAGATTTTGTGGCCGTCCCCGCCCCTAAAAGAATTGCTTGTTACTGTGGGATCTCTACTGGTGAGCAATAAACTGAGGGTCTCCTTCCTCGCCCCACTGAAGGGAATTGCTAGAAGTTAGGACTCCTTCTCAAGAGAGCCCCTGCGGTGAGTCTAGGAATTCCCTTGTCTGGCAGGAAATTTGAACAAATATTTTCCTTGCCACCTTGATCCTTCAGTCTACCCACCACCACCACCCCCTGGCCTGGCAGTCTAGAAGTCCAACTCCTACAGAATCCAGAATGTCTGCATTTCTGGGCTAGCATCAGGCATTACATAGACAGTGTCAGTACAGCTGTGCTGTACCTGTGAATCCAGTAACTGCACAGAAAGACATAGACGGAAAGGTGACTGACCTGGCCCCAGAAAAGAGTATCTCAGCAGCAGAGAGAGGCTTGGGTTCTTGCAGTGCAGGTGGAGACTCAGAAACTGCTGAAGTGCACGAAACCAAAAGGAGGCAACCTCCCACCCAACTCCAGCATTAGTAGAGTGATCCTGCTAGGGTCTAACTCTGGAGAGTCATCTCCCCAACTCTGTGGCCTGCCAGAGGGAACCAGATGTCACCCTATAGGGATTCTAGAGCTCCAGAACAGCAGCAACAAAGGTGCAGTGGCTGAAGGAAAAATTCTTTTGCTGTCTGGATATCCTAAGGTTTGGACTGAGCTCAGGTGGAAATTTCTTCTCCTGCCATTGAGCTCCTGAGGCACACAAACCTCAGCTTCCCCTGTTGGATGGTGGTAGACTGTGGTAACCATGAGGAGGAGGCAATGACCTCACTTTGGCTCTGGCAGGCACATAACCCTGGCACATTTGCTTCTTGGACAGAAAAGGGCCACAGAGACTGGGTTAACAGAAACTGCCAGTGGGAATACTAGAGGCTGGGGCGACCAAAGTCCAGTGGTGAAGGACAACCAAGGTGGGGTAAGAGGCATCAACCCCTGGCCCTAAACCTCCCACTGGACAGGCCTCTCTAACCCATCAGAGCACCAGAGGTGCTCAAATCACACTTGAGCTGCCAATAGACCCCTAACATCTAGTTGCTGGAGTCCTCTTGAACTCTCCATCTAGAGAGTGGGGGCTGTCTGAAACAATTGGTCTAGAACTCTTGAACTGGACAATTTACCTGAGGACCCTCCAAGGTGGGACTCTGGTTTTACTGTAGTAGGAAGGTTTCATTGTACTCTTCCAGATATTACCAGTGGGGGAAGGGATGTCCTCGTTGCTTGTATTACACCAAAGCTGAGACTACAACCTAGAATTGCTAATTAACTAGGATTGGACAGAGATAAGCTGAATACAAGGCAGAGCCCCCTACCCCCAGTACACCAAGCAAGTCTCTAGAGTCACAGGCTGTAGTACTGTACATGTCCTTTACAAAATTGTACAGGAAAAGCTGCAGTCACCAATCCCAGTTCCTAGGTGAAGGGCTGGTCAACCACAACCGTAGAACCTTCCAGTCCAATTTCACCTTACCTGCTTATATAGCTCAACACTGAAAAACAATCATGGGGTGGAATCAGCGGAGAAACTCTGGCAACATGAATAAACAGAACAGTTCTACTGCCCCAAGGAATGACAAAACAGCCAATCCAGAGGATCCCATTTACAAACACATAGCTGAGATGTCTGAAATCAAATTTAGAATTTGGATTGCAAACAAGATCAACAGAATGGAAGTAAAGATAGAGGTAGAAATTGTAGGATTAATTCAGAAGATGTCTCAAGAATTCAATGAATTCAAAGACAAAATCACCAAAGATTTAGATACATTGAGAAAAGAAGTCGCAGCCTTACATGATATGAGAAATACAGTAGAATCCCTCAGTAACAAAATGGAACAGGCAGAAGAAAGGATTTCCAACATCGAAGACAAAGCTTTTGAATGATCCCAAATTTTCAAAGAGGAAGAGAAATGGAGAGCAAAAACAGATCATTCTCTCAGAGAGCTCTGGGATAACTCGAAGAAAACTAATATTCCCCTTATAGGGATTCCTGAAGGTGATGAAGTAGCTTCACAAGTCACAGAGGCCCTTCTTCATGAGATAATGAAAGAGAACTTCCCAGACATGCCAGGAGATCCTGAAATCCAGATGGCAGATAGTTTCAGAACCCCAGCACAACTGAACCCGAATAAGACATCCCCCAGGCACATCATAATTAACTTTACTAAAGTTAATATGAAGGAGAAAATCCTGAAAGCAGCCAGACATAAAAAAAAAAAACATAACCTACAAGGAGAAGAATATTAGAATGACTGTTGATCTCTCTGCTGAAAACTTTCAAGCCAGAAGAGGATGGTCATCAACTTTTAATCTCCTAAAACAAAATAAATTTCAAACCCAGGATCCTCTAACCAGCTAAACTGAGTTTCATTTATGATGGAGAAATTAAATACTTTAATGACATCCATATGTTGAAGAAATTTACCATAACTAAACAGCTCTTCGGGATATCCTCAGACCTATTCTCCATATGGCCAGCACAACTCTCCACCACAAAAGTAAACTCACTCTGAAACTTTTGATCAAATTCCAAATTCCACAGTGGAGAAAGGATTAAATATGTCCACTGGTCTTTCGAAAAACTCGATACCCAAAATTCTACCAGGCCTATCAATATTCTCAATTAATGTGAACAGATTAATTGTCCTCTAAAGAGGCACAGGCTGGCTGACTGGATACAAAAACTCAGACCAGATATCTGATGCATACAAGAATCTCGTCTTACCTTAAAAGATAAATATAGACTCAGGGTGAAGGGATGGTCATCTATATTCCAGGCAAATGGAAAACAGGAAAAAGCAAGTGTTGCAATTTTATTTGCAGATACATTAGGCTTTAAACAAACAAAAGTAAGGAAAGATAAGGAGGATCACTACATATTTGTTAAGGGCAAGACTCAATATGATGAGATTCCAATTATTAATATATATGCACCCAACCAAAATGTACTTCAATTTACAAGAGAAACTCTAACAGACATGAGCAACTTGATTTCCTCCAGGTCCATAGTAGTGGGAGATTTTAACACCCCTTTAGGGATGTTGGATAGATCCTCCAAAAAGAAGCTAAGCAAAGAAATTTTAGATTTAACCTTAACTATACAACAATTGGATTTAACAGATATTTACAGAATATTTTATCCTAACAAAACTGAATACACATTTTTCTCATAGCTCATATAACATACTCCAAACTTGATCACATCTTAGGTCACAAATCTAACCTCAGCAATTTTAAAAGAATATAAATTATTCCTTGCATCTTCTCAGACCATCATGGAATAAAAGTGGAACTCAGTAACAACAAGAACCTGCGTACTCATACAAAAACATGGAAACTGAGTAACCTCATACTGAAGGATAGCTGGGTCATTGACGAGATTAAGAAGGAAATAAACAAATTTTTGGAACAAAATGACAATGAAGACATGAATTGTCAGAACCTCTGGGATACCGCAAAGGCAGTCCTAAGAGGGAAATTTATAGTACTGCAAGCCTTCCTCAAGAGAACAGAAAGAGAGGAAGTTAATTTAATGGGACATCTCAAGCAACTGGAGAAGAAAGAACATTCCAATCCAAAACCCAGCAGAAGAAAAGAAATAACCAAAATTAGAGCAGAATTAAATGAAATTGAAAACAAAAGAATTATACAACAGATCAATAAATCAAAAAGTTGGTTTTTTGAAAAAGTCAATAAAATAGATAAACCTTTGGCTAACCTAACCAGGAAAAAAAGAGTAAAATCTCTAATTTCATCAATCAGAAATGGTAAAGATGAGATAATAACAGACTCCTCAGAAATTCAAAAAATCCTTAATGAATATTACAAGAAAGTTTATTCTCAGAAATACAAAAACCTGAAGGAAATCGATGAATACTTGGAAGCACGTCACCTCCCAAGACTTAGCCAGAATGAGGTGGAAATGTTGAACTGGCCTATCTCAAGTTCTCAAATAGCATCAACTATACAAAATCTCCCTAAAAAAGAAGAGCCCAGGTCCAGATGGCTTCACACCAGAATTCTACCAAACTTTTAAAGAGGAACTAGTACCAATATTACTCAAACTTTTCCAAAATATAGAAAAAGAATGAATACTACCCAACACATTCTATGAAGCAAGCATCACCTTGATCCCTAAACCAGGAAAAGACCCAACAAGGAAAGAAAATTATAGACCAATATCACTAATGAATATTGATGCAAAAATATTCAACGAGATCCTAACAAACAGAATCCAGCAATACATCAAACAAATTATACACCATGACCAAGTGGGTTTTATCCCTGGGTCTCAAGGCTGGTTCAATATATGTAAATCTATAAATATAATTCAGCACATAAATAAATTAAAAAAACAAAGACCATATGATTCTCTCAATTGATGCAGAAAAAGCTTTTGATAATACCCAGCATCCCTTCATGATCAGAACACTTAAGAAAATGGGTATAGAAGGGACATTTCTTAAACTAATAGAGACAATCTACAACAAACCTACAGCCAATATCATATTGAATGGAGTTAAAATGAAACCATTTCCACTCAGATCAGGAACCAGGCAAGGTTGCCCATTGTCTCCATTGCTCTTTAACATTGCAATGGAAGTTTTAGCCATCGCAATTAGGGAAGAAAAGGCAATCAAGGGTATCCATATAGAATCAGAAGAGATCAAACTTTCACTCTTCGTAGATGATAAGATTGTATATTTTGAAAACACCAGGGATTCTACTACAAAACTCTTAGAAGTGATCAAGGAATACAGCAATGTCTCAGGATACAAAATCAACACCCATAAATCTGTAGCCTTTACATATACCAACGATAGCCAAGCTGAAAAAACAATCAAGGACGCTATTTCATTTATAGTAGCACCAAAGAAGATGAAATATTTGGGAGTTTATTTGACAAATAATGTGAAAGATCTCTATAAAGAGAACTATGAAACTCGAAACGAAAATAGCTGAAGATGTTAACAAATGGAAAAACATACCATGCTCATGGCTGGGAAAAACCAACATTGTCAAAATGTCTTTACTACCCAAAGCAATATACAATTTTAATGCAATACCTATTAAAGCTCCATTGTCATACTTTAAAGATCTTGAAAAAATAATACATTGTTTTATATGGAATCAGAAAAAACCTCGAATAGCCAAGACATTACTCAGAAATAAAAACAAAGCAGGAGTAATTACGCTACCAGACCTCAGGCTATACTATTAATCAATAGTGATCAAAACAGCATGGTACTGGCACAAAAACAGAGAGGTAGATACATGGAACAGAAAAGAGAACCAAGAAATGAACCCAGCTACTTACTGTTATTTGATATTTGACAAGCCAATTAAAAACATTCAATGGGGAAAAGATTCTCTTTTGAACAAATGGTGCTGGGTGAACTGACTGGCAACCTGTAGAAGACTGAAACTGGACCCACACTTCTCACCTTTAACTAAGATAGACTCTCACTGGATTAAAGATTTAAACTTAAGACATGAAACTATAAAAATACTAGAAGAAAGCACAGGGAAAACACTTGAAGGAATCGGCCTGGGCGAATATTTTTTGAGGGGGACCCCAGGCAATTGAAGCTGCATCAAAGATACACTACTGGGACCTGATGAAACGAAAAAGTTTCTGCGCAGCAAAGAACACAGTAAGTAGAGCAAGCAGACAGCCCTCAGAATGGGAGAAGATATTTGCAGGATATGTCTCCGACAAAGGTTTAATAACCAGAATCCACAGAGAACTCAAACATATAAGCAAGAAAAGAACAAGTGATCCCATCTCAAGCTGGGCAATGAACTGGAAGAGGAACTTCTCTGAGGAAGACAGGTGCACGGCCTACAGACACATGAGAAAATGCTCATCATTGTTAACCATCAGAGAAATGCAAATCAAAACTATTTTGAGATACCATCTAACTCCAGTAAGATTAGCCCCCATCACAAAATCCCCAAACCAGAGATGTTGGCACAGATGTGGAGAAAAGGGAACACTTCTGCATTGCTGGTGGTAATGCAAACTAATACGGTCCTTTTGGAAAGATGTTTGGAGAATACTTAGAGATCTAAAAACAGAACTGCCATTCGATCCTATAATTCCTTTACTAGGTATATATCCAGAAGACCAAAAATCGCACTATAACAAAGATATTTGTACCAGAATGTTTATTGCAGCCCAATTCATAATTGCTAAGTCATGGAAAAAACCCAAGTGCCCATCAACTCATGAATGGATTAATAAATTGTGGTATTTGTACACCATGGTATATTATGCAGCCATAAAGAAAGATGGAGACTATACCTCCTTCATGTTTACATGGATGGAGCTGGAAAATATTCTTCTTAGCAAGGTATCCAAAGAATGGAAGAAAAAGTATCCAATGCACTCAGCCCTAATATGAAACTAATTTATAGCTTTCATACGAAGGCTACAACCCAATCTCACTACAAGAATATGAGGAAGGGGACAAAGGAGGGGTGGGGGAGGTAAGGTGGAGGGAGGGTGATTGGTGGGTCCACACCTAGGGTGCATCTTGGAAGGATGCAGGTGAAGTTTACTAAGTGAAGAGTATAAGGGTTTGAACACAATAATTAAGAAAATGCCATGAAGGCTATGTTAACCAGTTCAGGGAAAATATTTCAGACTGTATATGGAACAAGCACATTGTATCTCATGATTGCATTATTGTACACAGCTATGATTTAATTTAAAAAAAAAATAATTTTCTAAATCCCCTACCATAGCCTTTTGTATATTGTGTTTACCTATTTACTTGTCTGTATCTCTCAGTAGATGGTATACTCTGTAAGAGCAGCAACCTGTACATAGTAATAACATGTTCATTGTTGAACTCACAGTGCTTAATACATTACCTGACCTATAGTGGTTGCTAGGTACATATTAGCAAGAAGGAAGAAGAAATAAAAATGGAATCAAGAACAAGGGAGCAAAGTAGATGAGGAGGAAGAAAAAGCAAAGTGAGGCTGAAAAAAGGGCAATTTCGTGCACATACTCTAATAAGATATTAGTCTGATTGCAGCCAATCTAAGATATTTAGGTTGTAAAGGGCAATAACTTTATCTGGCTTACTGTCTTAGTCTGTTTGTGTGGCTATGAAAGATTCTCATCAATTGCATGATTTATAAGGACAAAAAAAATGTATTTCTCATGGTTCTGGAGTCTGGAAATTCTAAGATTGAGGTACCAGAAGATTCAGTGTCTGGTGAAAGACTTCCTTATTCACAGATGATGTCTTCTCACTGTGGCCTCACTTAGATGAAGGATGAGGGGTTATCTGAGGTCTCTTTTATTAAGGGTACTAATCCAATTCATAAGGACTCCACTCTTATTACATAATTCACTCCCAGAGACCAACCCCAAATACAATCATACTGGGGATCAGGTTTCAACATGTGAATTTGAAAAGGGGAACAGCAGGCATATAGCATTTCCCTTCCTCCTTATGCAGGGATTTCTTCTATCTCAACTTGATGAAGTGTTGCTCAGACTTTGTCCAAACTCCACAACCTGCCCAAGGGAGTCCTTAGTATTTTTGAAAAATCTTAATTATTATTGGAACGTATTTCTCCCAAACTGCCCAACCTATCTTGTTTATGTGTTTGTCTCAGTTTGTACCTCTCACATCCAACAGAGTAATCCAGCTTCTTTTTATATATGCAAGCCCTCAGATATTTGAAAGGTCTTTCCAGATCTATCCTGATCTCTGTCCTGGACATTATTGTCTGGTCATCCTTTGGTTTCTCCTGAGTAATGTACCTGTCACTATAAAGAATATTATAGAGATGTCCTCACTCTAGACAGCATGTGGCACTATCTTCTGGACTGATGAAGACCATCTACTTGTATTTATGTAACATCTCTTCTTTACTTTCTTGGGAACTTGTGATCCTCTAAAATTCCGGACCATTTTTACATTAATTTTGAAAAAGCCATGAGTTTTGCATTCTTTATTTGTAGTAAAAGCTATTTTTGGTGGCTTTTATTTGTGTTTTGTTGGTGTTTATTTTTTTAAAAAGCTTGAAATTTTGCCATGATGTCACTTTTATTTTAAATTGGTTAGTTGAATTTATCATCTGTGATTATCGACTTCTTGAATGTAGTTTTTGGCCTTTTATTCATTCAGGGTACCAAACAACATGAATCAATAATAGAACAGGACAGGATATAAATAAAACAAAGTGCTAGGCTCTGTGAAGACTCTGAAGACACAGCACTGAATAAGGCAAATTAAGACATATAGAGTATCAGACAAAGAAACATAAATAAAATCAAACTATGGGGTATATCTGAGTGTAGGGATGAAGACATGACTGGACACTAATAAGTACAGAGAAAAGACATATAAATCAACTGTGAGTAGAGGAGAGAGGCTTCCTGGAGGTTAGAATTGAGATTAATTTTGAAAGATGTGTAGGAGTTAGCTAGATGAAAAAAGACAGGATGAGGAAATTTCAGGCCAAGAAAATGACATAGAAAATAGTTCAGAAGCATGAAACCAAAAGCTATTTTCTCATGTATTGTTAACACCTGTCTATCCCTTCCATCTTTGACAAGTTGGAAAAACAAGTACTCTGTGATGGTTAATTTTAGGTGTCGACTGGGTTAAGGGATATCCAGATATCTGGGAAAAGATTATTTTTGAGTATGTTGATGAAGGTATTTCCAGAAGAGATTAGTATTTGAATCAGTAGACTAAGCAAAGAAGTTCACCCTTGCTAATGTGGAAGGGCATCATTCAATTCATCAAGGACCCAAATGAAACAAAAATTCAAATTCGCTTTTTTTTCTGGAGCTGTGATATACATCTTCTCTTGCCTGGAGCCTTAGAATTCTAGATTCTCTGGACTTCAGACTCTGCAACTTACAGCAACGAGGGCTGGGAGAGAGGCGGGACATGAAATGTATTTACTCTCTTGATATTCTTGTAGCTGATAAAATAAAAGAAGAAAGGACTGTTGTCCCAGAAATCATGACCTAGGTCATTTAAACACTAGGTCATTTATTTTCTAGTGGGTGAGAGAAAAATTGCCACCAGCTAGCTTATCATGAAGATAACACTGGGTCTAGAACTCAAAATGCTGTCAGATTGACCCATTTTAACGAGCAAAGCAATGGTTTTTTAGAGCTTTGACTTATATAACTTAGCATTACACCAGCTCTGATGAAAACAAAACAAAATAAAATTTCAGTGTCTCAACACTATACAAGTTTATCACTCACATGACAATCTCATAACAGTTCCAGGTCAAAGGGAAGGTCTTTACCTAGCAACTCAGAGACTCAGGTCCCATTCATATTCTGGTTCAAGTCATTATAATAATGTAGTTTCCAAGTTACTCATATTTATCAAATTGGTGGAAGGGAAAAGAAAACATGGAGAAAGAGCACTCATTTTTTAATCTCTTCCTTTAATCTAGGAAGTGAAACATATTACTTTTGCTCCCATTCCTGTGGGTAAAATTAATCCTGTGATCATGCTGTACTCCCTTACTGCTCAGCTGTTCTCTGTTCTGTGGAAGGGAAATCCCAGGGTTGAGAGTCGTATAATGTCTGACAACTAAGTTTGTGAATTCATCCTAGAAAAAGTGCTACATACCCCATTACTGAATATCACTATAGTCACCTTCCAAATACTCCCCATGAGAAGCTAGGCACCAATGCCAGTGTCTAGTGCCCCCACCCTTCAAAGCAATTTTGGAACTCCTTTTCTGGAATGACCATGAAAGCAGTCACTGTATTACCCTTGATATCCTAAATGTCATCAAAATGTCTTCCTTTCAATATTTCGTTCATCTTCAGATACAGAAAAAAGTCATTGGGGGCCAGATCAGGTGAGTGGGGAGGGTGTTCCAACATAGTTATTTTCTGACTAGCTAAAAACTCCTTCACAGATAGTGCCATGTGAGCTGGTATGTTGTCATGATATAAGAGCCGTGGGTTTTTGGCCAAGGTATTCAGTTAAGATTTTCTTAAATATTTCTCTATCGATGTTACTTGGTCTGCTGTGCTTCTCTCATATCTGCTGACAATTGGGACACACCGTTCAACAAAGTTTTTGATCAGATCTGATGTTTTTGTCAGTTCTGCTTGTTACTGGCCACTCTGTCCTCTCCTCATCAGTGAAGCTTTCTCTTCCCTCAGAAAAAATGCTTAATCCATTTGTGCACTGCTGTTCTATTTAATGGCATTAAACCCATAAACATGGACTCACATGTCCCTGATTTCACTTCCATTTTTGCAAAGTTCAACAAGAAATTTACAAATGTTTGTTAGTTGCTTTAAATTTAACCTCCAACATTTTCATGACAGCACACGAAATCACCTAACAATAATGAACACCTCTAAGCATGACACTGCCACATGTAAACATGAAAGCAACTGTGAGACACTGATAAACCAAGGTCATGAAACTTGCCAAATTGTGCAGTACTGCCAATAAGCACATGGCAACAAGTTTGTGAACTTCATCGTCAGGCCTCATATGTTAGCATAAACCTTGCCAGTGGTGCCATGAACACACATGGATCTATTATATGTTTTAATAATCTTTTTAGTAATCAATTTAAATACTTTAGATCACTAAAAATTTTCAACTGAGAAGTTTTTCAATCACCTACCCAAGTACCTACCCAACTATTTCATTACCCAAGGAAAAAAAAGAAACTTACTTATAATTATTAATCTATTATCTGTAATTAGTCAATTCTCACTAACACATAATTTTAAATATTACTTCTAAACAATTTGGTAATATTTCTCAATCTGACAAAAAAAAAAAAAATGGCTTTCTAACCTAATTACCAGGGAATTATTTGTTTCTTGCCAGGAACAAAAAGGTTTTATTTAAAAAAGAAAAAAAGAGAGAGATTCTAGTATGTTCCAGAGCTATATAACATACAGTAAGCTTTCCTCTAACATCATAATCAATGTATTTGATAAAATAATTTAATAAGCTGTACGTGCACTATAACTATATTATCATCTGATTGATACTTTTTTATTTTGTTCTAAAGACATCAAGGATACCCACTTTGCCAAATGTTTTGCTACAGGATAGCAACTGTGTATAACATACCCTTATCTTGATCTGCTTGCCTCTTAATCTCATTTTAATACAAAAAATAAGTGTGTGCCAGACCTTTGTGGGTTAGTGAGTGAGTTTGTTCTTATGCTGTTTTCTAATTGAGTTTTTGCCAAAATGTTCAGGAATTATTTATTGCTTTTCAAACATCATTATAGAAAACAAGGAGCTTTACTAGTCTGAGAGATACTGGAATCTATCAGCTGCACAGTCGAAGACCTTTGAAAACCTCATGAAACTGTCTTTAAAAGTCCTGGTAAATCAAAACAGCCATGGTGTTCAGGTTTTTCATTTCTCAGCATTATTAAGCTACACCAAGAGAGAGAAAAAAGTTATAAGGAGAGGAAGAAAAAAGATTGCATGCTAAGTATTCTAGGGGCAAGGATATGATAGCATAACATCATCATTCCTCGGGTTTTTGTCCACTTAGTAACAGCCTCAGAAGGGCTAGCCCTTAAGGAAAAAATAGCTTTGTTCACTTTTTATAGCACCATCAGAAAAAATGCTTGATTATCTATTACAAACAGATATATCTGTATATATCATAATATATCTATTATAAACAGATATATCTGGCCCTTTCCTTCTGGGACGCTACCCATGGAACTAATGCGATAAGAATTGAACAGGCAGTATTTCTATGGCAGAAACGAAATGGAAAAATATACAGCTCCTGGGACTTTGTCAAAGTGCTTCTGTGGCAACTTGATGGCTTCCATTTCTCAGGCTCATTTTAAGACACTAGAAGTATAGGGCCAATAATGGGAAAATGGGAAATGGGAAAAGTTGTCTTCTTTCAGCTCTTTGATGGCTGTTCTTTTCTAGAGCTTTCAGGAGAATTTGGCACTTAGATTCTTGAATGATTTGACCCAGAACTGTCCAGTCATGAATTGTCTTCTGGACAGCCATGGGAGTGAAATCCCTCTGTTGAGACTTCCCGACTCTTTCATTGATTCCCAGTGGGACCTCAGATTCCTCAGCAATAAGATGGAGATAATGTATCAATATACCTAACAAAAGTTAAATAAGACAAGCTATTAGAAAGCACATGAGGTGTTACCTTTAGGAACATCTTTAGAATTAAGAAATTTTACTTTTTCCTGGTAAGCAGTAGGTAAGCAGAGCCTCTCCTGTAGACATAAAGGCCAGGCTTCCACTACAATCATGAGAATTCTTCTGGTACATACCTAATTTCTTTAGAAAGGATACTTGTTTACATCTTTGGTGTTACTGCTGCCGATCCTCCAAAACCAGAAAAAAATTAAATCAATGACTGGAGCCTGGAGCTGGGTGGTATAGAAAAGAAATAAATGACACAAGGACGGGTGTCCAGCAGCTGTCATTTCTGAATTGATGCATCGTTATCAGTGCTAGGGAAAATCACAGCATCTACTGATACTGATGAAAGCTGATTTTCCCCTAAAATGTGCTCTCACATCTCCTGAACAGTAATGAGTCATGCCCAATATCAGCCTTTCACTTTCTGACAGTTTAAGCACACATCCTTGGATAGGCTCCAGCCGGGCTGACATCTGAAATATAACGAACAATGCCATTCTAAATTGCCAATGAACGTAGAAATAAATGGTGAGGAGCCATATGGAACCTGCTGTTGCACTGGATGCTACAGTACATTGTTGAGCATTACTTAGCAGGGGGAAAAGTGTACAGTAAAGGAGGGGTGACAACTCTGAGTGTGTTGGCAGCTTAGGCAACAGTCATTATATAAAGCTGCCCACATGTATTTCCAGATCATAGCAGTGATCTTGTCAGTTTCTCTTATCTAGACCTATGCTAAATGACAAGAGTGTCTCCAGGTAGCTGCCTTTTGAGTCAGGTGGGTTAGAGTTGCCTGACCGCCTGACATCTAGGCAGCAGCTTCTCTGGGCTGGACACTGGCTAGACACTCACAATGTGGCAGCTGCCCTCAGGAATCCTATTCCATGGAAAAGAAGCCACACTTTAAACACATTGTTACCATAGGATACAAACAGGTTTTTTTTTGTTTTGTTTTGTTTTTGTTTGTTTGTTTGTTTTTTATCTTGGGTGGGATGAGATGAGAAAGAGGAAGAGATTTATAAAGTAAGCAAAGACCAAAGGTTTTCAACATGGAGTATTTCACTAGAGAGACACAGGGAAGGCAGAATTCACAGCACTGAGCATGCCACATGCAGAGGCGAGGGGTGGAGTAAATGACCTCTGTGCTTAGCAGCCAGCAGCTTGGGTGACTGCAGCTTGGACAGAATATGGGGAAGGAGTGACAACTGAGGCTGGGCAAGAGCCAGATCATGAACCACAACATTGTGAGAGCTAAAGGTGGTATATAGTAAATCTAACAGAATTTGGAGGTGTTTCCAAAGATCAGCAAGCACACAGAAATGCTGGTTAGCCCTCAAAATTGAATCATGACTAATTTCCCATTAACCATTTAATTACTTAGAGAAATGGTTGTAGTATCACTGCAGCCTCCCAGTTTTCAAGGACCTAAAGATACACCCTTTGTAGAGCTTTTCCAACTTTCACTCTGACACAGAAACTCACGGAATAAACAATTGAGTAGAACTTCTTCCAAGAAGAGCAGGAAAACATCCATGGATCAGGAGAGTGATCCAATACATACAGTAGAGTGCATTTTAAAACACCCTACTCACTGTAGTCACAATGAGGAGCTCTTTACATACTCTTTTGGAAAGATGATCAAATTATGTTGCTAATTAAAAAAGTAGATTGAAGAATAATATGCACACATCAAATATTATTATGACTTTCTCTAAGGGGTACGATGGCATAAGATAGAGGACATCTCATTTTTCACTTTGTATATTTATGTTTCAATTATTTTGTTTACCATGAGCTTACATTATTTTATAATTTAAAGTCCCTCAAAAAAAGCACAGCAGACTAACAGAATAGAAAGGAGAAGCAGGAAAGATACTCACCAAAACCTCTTCTTAAAATTCCTTTGATGGCATCGCCTCAACCAATCATTCAAAACATTGCTTGGCTAATGACTTTTTTGTTGACTTTATTTAATGCTTGACTAAATTAATACAATTGCCTGGGTGTTTTGAATCTAGAGAAACAGAGCTCCCTCCTTCAGTATTTTTTTCCTCCTTTTCTGCTTGCAGCTTTATTTTATTTCCCTTTTCTATGTTTTCTTGGTCAGTTTTCCATTAATAGGATTTCACTGATAGAAGAAAGACCCCTCTGTTTTCGAACTTATGTTTCAAAGAATTAAGAAAATTGTGGTGGAGATGTGGGGTAAATTCTGATGCCCTGTGAATCTGTGATGTGTTAAAGCCGTGGTCCCCAACCTCCCAGGAGCCGAGAACCAGTAACAGGCAGGGACTGGGCAAAACTTCATCTGTATTTATGGGAGCTGCTCCCCATTGCTCACTTCACTGCCTGAGTTCCACCTCCTGTCAGATCAGCGTTACATCCTCATAGGAGCAGGAACCCGCCTGTAAACTGCACAGGAAAGGATCTAGTTCTGCACACTCCCTATGAGAATCTAATGGCCCATGATTTGAGGGGACGGCAATAGCACTGGGGAGCAGCTGTAAGTACAGGCTATTGTTAGCAGAGAGGTCTGACTGCTCAGAGACCATAGTAAATTAATTACTTGCAGACTTATATCAAAACTATCCCCACTACCCTGTCCCATGGAAAAATTGTCTTCCCTGAAACCCGTCCTTGTGCCAAAAATGTTGGGGACCACTGTGTTAAAGACTAGGAGGGGAAGAACAAAGATCTCCTGAGTGTTTAGTGTGATCACTTTGCAAATATTCTCCTAATTATTCCCTCCTGGAAAACTTTGAAAGACATATTTTTGCTTTTGTCTTAAAAATAAAGAAGTATTAAGTAATTAATTTAAATGATACCTGGTGTCAGGTTTTAAGATTTTAAAATAGGTCTGTCTAGATGGAAACACAACGGCACAAAATTATCCCAATAGGAAAACGAATTCTAAAGAAATTCATAAAACATAATCAGCCTAAGATAGAGCAATGGTTGAAATAACTTTGGACGGAAAAAGATGTCCCTGAAAATACAGTGAACAGGCTGCAAAGAATGTGTCCAGCCCCATCCCCTAACCAAGCCCTGCTCTATCCACTTTTACCTTTTTGACTCTTTAAGGTACAATATGAAATTACATCTCAAACTGTTTTAGAATGGATTGTTTATGTACAAATATGAATACTGTGGTCTTGCATTTTGAGGACAAGCTGTTCCTCCCAGAATCGTTTCAGGCTTCTGCAGGCTGCATCCTTAGGGACCCACATTAGGTGACCAAAAGTCTTTGCTTCTCTCATTCTCTTGTTTCATTTGTCTCTTTTTAATAGTTGCAGCCAATTTGAGTTTGAAATGGTTCGGTTCACTGCAGAGATTAAAGAATAATTTTGTTTACTCCTAATTCAAATGAACCTTCTGTAGCGGAGTTAGTTATCTCAGGCCTGAGGCCTTGCTCCAGGAAAGAAAGGGGGCATTGTTTCCAAGCTTTGCAAACCATAAACCCACAAATCTGGCAACCCCTCACCCTTTCATTTCTTCTCACATCCAACCATCAGTAACTGAAAAAAGCTCCAAAGTTTTTTCAGTGGTTAAAACTCTCCAGATAAAGTAGGGGGATTTCTTGGAAGGGAAGGATTTGAATTTACACGGGCTGAAGTGGGCTGAAAACCCTTTAGGACTCTGGAATTATAACTGTGCTGAGATCATGTTTGAGTACCAAGTCTGGGAAGCTCAGGTCATAGAAATATCTATGATTTTATGTAATTTTTTTGAAGCTCAACATAGGGAAGAATCTAGGCTGAATTTTCCTAGACTCTGAGGAAATAACAGAAGCACATACAGAGAGGTCTCCCATGAAAATCGTCTGTAATTAAAGTAGAAAATCATAGCTGCATTAAGCTGCATCTCTTCTCTCTCGACAACATAATATTTACTCCTCGGTCTGTCACTAAAAGCACAGGGGAAGAGAGTTTTAGTTTTTTTCTTTGTAATAATGCCCAGTAGGAGCTAAGCTAGAGATGTCCACATCCTTGCTCTTTCTATATTCAGAGAGACAGTTAGTCCATGACCCAGATGAGTCTTTTCCTTTTCTTAAGTCATCCCAGCCCTTTTATTAACCCAAAGCTACTGAAAAGACAAACAGTTCAAGTAACTGGTAATATATTTTATAGGAAACATTTTATAAAACACTGGCAGCACAAGGCTGTGGAAATTGAGAACCATTCAATCCTCCAGTGTATTCTATTTTGAATAGTCAGTGAGTTTCTCTCCTGTTTTGTCAGGATGCATTTCTGCCCCTTAGAAATTGGAGTCCATTCATCTCCATGCTGTACTTTTGTAATTGAACTATGAGATGTTTTCCAAACAGTTTTAAATGTATGTTTTTATTATGCTGAAGTTCTGTTTTCAATGGTTTTAACCATATTCCTTAAGCAGACAGAGACAGGGTAGAAATTCTTTACCAGGAAGAGAAGATTATCATTTCAAACTGATGTCTTTAAGTGAGTTGAAAAAAATTACAGTAATCATGAAGAGGAAAACATACCAAGCACTCATAGGCAATGCATCTAAAAACATAACTACCTCAGCTTTGCTCAATCTGTAACTTGGCACAAAATTTCTATGAAGATCAATATTCCTGGACTGATAATTCATGGAGAACAGAGATATCCTAATTCAATCAACCATGTGTTCTTTCTATACAGAAGAGAAAATGGCCATTATAACTGGCTGCCCAGTATTTTAATAATTTACTAAAATGGTGCAGAAACAGGCTAGTCTGGGGCTCCTGGAACAGTTGATTCAGAATGAGAAAATGTTCTGTGGCCTGGTATAATGTAGGAAGCTATCAAGACGACAAGGTTTTAATTGAACAAGGACCATCATTGTTGTGGGGAAAAAAAAAAAACACAGAGTGTGCAATCCTAATACGTGCACATTTTTTAGCTCTAAATATTAAATCCAACAAATTATTCACTATCAAATTTAAAAGGATAACATAAATAAAAATATAAATTAAAATGGTTACCTTTTCTTCCCAGTGGAGAATTTGAGCAATTCCCTGGATGAAAGTACTGTGACTTGCTGTTCCCTGTCACAAAGGATTCCTTCTGATCAAATGCAGCACTCCCTCTGGTGTTCTAGAAGGTTAATTCCACCATGAGTTATATCATTGGGTTAAGAAGATATTGACATTGATGGCTCCATATAAATATGACTTTGGGGATAGGTAAAAGATTAAGCTATTATACATGTTCTGTCTTCATGAATTTGTTTTTGCAAGCTAAAAGTAATTTCCCGAACAAAGTAGAACCATCTCAGACACGTAGATTCAAAATGGCCACAGCCCGAGAGGACAGATTTGAGGACCTGGTATTGTATCAGAGTACCCTGGGTGACTTTTGCCCCTTGAGTGTCAGAAAAGAGGGTGTATAAAGAAATAAGGAGCTGAGGCACATGGATTGCCTGAGCTCAGGAATTCGACACCAGTATGAGCAAGAGCAAGACTGTCTCTAAAACTAGCCAGGCGTTGTGGCCGGTGCCTGTACTCCCAGCTACTTGGGAGGCTGAAGGAAGAGGATGGCTTGAGCCCAAGAGTTTGAGGTTGCTGTTAGCTATGATGCCACGGCACTCTACCAAGGTACCAAGGGTAACAAGGTAAGACTCTGTCTCAAAAAATTTAAAAAAAAAAAAAAGGAGAAATATGGAAAGTTCACTTATTAAAGAACCATCAAACATCTGTGTCTTGCCTGGGCTTGAGCCTTCCCATTCAGTTCACCACCATGGTTTCCCTACATGCTATGGGTCTCTCTTCTAGAAAATAGCCAACATTAATTGCTTCAAGGAGACCCTGACTTCTCACATCAAAGCCATTGCCCTTACCTCTCTAGAACCACCACAACAGCTCCTAATGGCTCCATGCTCTGCCTTCTAATCAAGCATGAGTAAAAGAGACTAATCAACATGGGAGGATTAGAGGATCTCTTGCTTTCTACATTTTAAGGAGAAGGATGCATTATGAGTTTCCTTTTTTTGAAAAAAAATACTCAGATGTGTAAGTTTGAAATATAATAGATGATATGATTTTAGTTTGCTTCTTTTTTCTATCAGGTTAAAAATATCTTTCAAATAATTCTCTTCTCATTGGATTTTCTTAGTGTCAGTTTTAGAATTACATTTGGGAGTTTTTATTACTTGATAGTGTCTTCCTACTATTAATCATGCTCTTTAGTAGATGTTAAATTTGACTTGATTTTTTGAGAGAGTGATACTGGTGACCTTAGAATGAAGACAAATCACAATGATATTTAATACCAAAGTCTGATCATTATGCTAGGTGCATATTAATGATAGATTTGATAATGCATTTGGAACTGAAACATCATTTTTTTTTTCATTTTTCTTTACTCTTATGGAAAATTTCCATACAAATTCTATGGCAGACCACTAAAACATATCATCAAAATGCCTGATTAATGGTCTTTGTAGAATGAAACAACACAGGGGTACGGTTTTGAAGGGCACTGTGGACAATATTGGGTAAGTGAAGCCACTTCACTTCATTGTTGGAGCAATTTCTGTTCAAAGATATGAAAATTATTTGGACACTTAATATGTGCTGAGCCCTGTGTTAGGAGCTGGATACATAGATGAATAAGAATTATTGCTTGCCCTAGAAAAGCTCATATTCTGGCATGAGAATGACACACAAATACTACGTAAATTCTGAACAAGGTCACATAAACCCTGTTAAAGGTGCATAAAAATTGTTATGAGATCCCAGAAAAACATTATCTAACCTAGCATGGCAACATAGAGTGGGGAGTTCATCTGGGCAAAGATGGCAGGCGAAGAGAGTGGGGTTGTGGGAGAATGAGGAGAAAGAAGAATATAAAGATCGGAGAGTCTAAAACACCACCACAAGTCTCTAGACTATTAGTTTCTTTTCTCTTGGCTTTCCCGTTGGTCAACAAAGATGAAACATAAATGAAGCGAAAGTTTACTTAGACATGGAAGGCATTCCTAGTTGCTGAGTCAGCTTAGGATTCAGAGTTAGAATAAACTTTATGTCATCATCTCCCACAACTACCAGGAAACAAGGCCAAAGCCAGGTGTAATGTGTATACCTGGACTCAGCATTACTGAAAAGGTCCAGATAAAAAAACAGTGCCTCCTCTTTCTCCAAAGTCCACCCTCCACCCTCAGTGCAGGCAACATAGAGTCTTCAGCTCAGCTACATGATCATCCACATCCCAGATTCCAATGAAGCATGAAACAATTTCTATGCTCCTTTACTGAATCTTTACAGGATGCCTTCACAGGTGCGTGCTGTGCTTTTTGATTTGTCTATTCTACTTTCACTATCTTTCTCTAAATGATTCCCAAGAGCATATCTTTCATTTTTCTTCTTTATTGACATTTGCAAGTAGTATGCACGGTTGACCATATTTCTCACTCATTTTAAAACATTTTATTTTTCTGAGCAAGGAGGTTTTGAGTCCCTGGTGGAACAAGACTTCATGAAAGTTCTGGCCTTTATTCTAAAACTTAAAATTTCAAATGATTCTGAGTCATACACCTCACACTTGTCTGTTAGATTTGAATACTTTCTTCTTCCTTTTAGTAGTGCTGAGACATTTGTTATAATTAAAGTACATTATGCTGGGCCCATAATTAAAGTACATTAAGATCCCCTTGGTTTGCAAAAAATTTTGACATGTAGTAAGAAAATTATAGATGCTCCAAGGTATTCAAAACCTGAGAATTCCAACCCAACACTATCTGATGAGTCCTCGAGTTGAACTTGCAGATTTGGGCAGCTTCTCTGTCAGCAAGATTTGTCTGTCAGTGAGAACAGTAAGAGAGGCTTGGCATCATTTTTAAAAGAGTCAGCTTGCTTTCAGAGCATGGCATTCACCTTTCAAACACCTCTCTAAGGCCACTGATGGGTTCACACTGTAATTCTCATCTAGAAGCTTGAAATTTAAAGGCTAAAGTATTTGCCCAAAGATAAACAAATCTAATGCAATAGGATAAACATACATTTTTTTAAATTTGAAAGAACCTGTATTTGTCTGCTTAATTTTTATTATTGTCACTCCCATAAAGGCACTGTTACTTTGTATTTCTAGCACCAAGTGATTGTGTGAGATGGCACCTACTAGGTCTCTGAGGCTGAATCTACAGCATCCATTTTGCCCTCAATGTTTACTCCAAGCCAATCGTGAGAAACTGAGTCCCTTTTTCAGTAACTGGTCTGGAAATGGAAGTATGATCTAGTTAGTCTTAGCCAATAAGGCATGAAAGAAAGCTTTATGGGAGGTTCTTGGAAGCACTTTCTTGCTTCTAAGCAGTAAACATGGGAGAGACACTCCCCTTTTCCTTCCCCTGGGTAATGTAGTATCTGCCCTGGCAGGCATCACGGGGGATGGGGGTGGAGCTCTTACTGGGTGCTGAGGGCTGAAGCACACACGGGACACTGGAGGAGGAGGGTGTCGCTCTTCTGAAGCTGCTCTATCTCTGCACTTGTCACGTGAGCTAGGCATTTTCATTTCTGTTTAAGCCAGAGGACATTTTCTACTTTTTACCATTTTGAGAGAATCTTCTCCAATAAAAACAGACTTAGGATCTTGAACTAGAGTCTTAGTTAGCCAAAGGTATTTCTCAGTTAACATTACCTGGAAGTAACATTACCTGGAGAGACTCAAAAAAAGAACAAGGCAGGCAGATGCATGCTGGACAACCTAAGGTGGGGGAGCATGTGGCAGATTCCTCTGGTCCATACAAGAGGCACACAAAACCAGCCTCCTTTCCCCTTTTCTCCATACCAGAAGTTCTTATGTGTGTTCTATGAACCCTTGGAAGTCTGGTGATAACAAAAGACCACTTCCCAGATAAATATTTTTAAATTAATAAAAGAAAATATATATGATTACAAAAATTATATTTCAATAACTATCAAAATGTTTAAAAAACTAAATTTGTTGTGTATATTTCATGTGTTTCTTCATTAATGGCTTATATAAAAGGCTTATCCTATATCTAAGAGCTACTATAATTTCAAAGTAGTTGATGAAAATATTTTAAGATATCTGATTGGTGGGATTACACCTGCGGTGCATCTTACAAGGGTACATGTGAAACTTAGTGAATGCAGAATATGATTGTCTTAACACAATAAGTAAGAAAATACCAGGAAGGCTATGTTAACCAGTGTGATGAAAATGTGTCAAAGTGTTTATAAAACCAGTGCATGGTGCCCCATATTCACATTAATGTACACAGCTATGATCTAATACTAATTAAAAAAAAAGTTATCTGCAGATATAAAATGATGCAAAAAATGTGCAGTTCCTATTGGTCATGGTCAAAGTCTTTTTTTTTTTTAATAGTTATTGTACTTTTATTGGATCTTTTTTGGGGCAGGGTACGATATACAATTTGAAATATTTTCATCAAACTGGTTAACATAGCCTTCATGGCATTTTCTTAGTTATTGTCTTGAGACATTTATATTCTACATTTAGTAAATTTCACATGTACCCTTGTAAGATGGTGGGACCACACAGTCTTTGTTAATACTTCTGTGGATTATTAATTGAAGAAATACTTAAATTTCATTTATAATTAGTTAAATAATAATATAATGTATTTTTATCCAATTTCATAAGCCCTCCAAATTCCATCTGAAGAATTCTTGATTAGAAAGTCCTAGTCTTACCTTTTAAAAAATAAATATTCTAATACACCTTGAAGGCATCATTTTGTGCTTTGCTATGAGGTCTGTGTACGTAACATTAGAGCCACAACTATGTACTTCTATCATGTGTAAATCAGGACTGCTGCCATCTCAAATCTTTATCATTTGTGTTCAAAAATCTCTGTCTTGTTACTTTTATTTAGCTACTTATGATGTTGGTTGGGGACTTTCTAGACAGCTTCTAAGAAATAGCTTTTTGCTGTTAGGAAGAGTAATTCTGATTTTTCAAAATTATTTTGTTTTTCTGTAACATCTAGCAATTGAAACATTGCATGACTCTTGCTTAGAAATAAGCTTTCTGACTAGGGGGTATTATTAATCTTAGGGAGGGCAAAATTAAGAAGGTAAAATTTGTTATCTGCTAAAATGCCAGTCCCAACGACCCTAATTCCTACACATATTTTGTTGGCCCAAACCTCAAATGTAATTCTCTAAAAATTGCTTAAGGCTTTACTTCATACTTAATTAACAATTTAGAGAACAAGAAAACACATTATTTTATGACTTAGCAGAGCCTTCTGACAAAACTCTATGTAAAGTTTAAGAAGAAGAAAGAAGATTTCTATCCCTTGCCCTCCTTTCAAACTCCTATGGTCAAAATGTTTCATTTGGGACCTTTCTTTTGACTTATTCCAATGAACCTTGTGAAACGCTTACATCTCCTCATTTAAATTGGATTTGATATCAAAAAAATGGTAGCCTCTTTTTATTAATGGTAGGCCAGCTAAATGAGTAGAAACATGAAAGGGGCAATAAGCTATCAGAGTACATATGATGCAATCTTGGGCAATCTTGTTGATTCAACAGTTCTCCCAGTTTCCATTATTTATAAAAGCAGGCATATTTTAGCAATAAGTTTCATATAAAATGAGTTGTCTGATGTTTTAATGTTATCCACAGGTGTAACTTTTCTATTAATTTAATTCTTATTGTTAATGGAGGCTGTAAGAAGCTACTGGAAGACAGTCTCCTTGGGGTTTCCATTTGATTTAATTTTCATCATTTCCTGAAATGGCTAAGCCTCATTAATGGGTACTATTTCTACTTTCTAAAGCTACTGCTCTAAATCTTCACCTGAAGCTTACTTATCAAGCTTCAATAATGAAAAATGAGAAAGAAACTGGTGGACATTAGCATTAGAGTCATCATTAGAGACAGGAATTATATCACTAAAAGTTACTACAGCCGGGCGGCGCCTGTGGCTCAGTGAGTAGGGCGCCGGCCCCATATACCGAGGGTAGCGGGTTCAAACCCAGCCCCGGCCAAACTGCAACAAAAAAATAGCTGGGCGTTGTGGCGGGCGCCTGTAGTCCCAGCTGCTTGGGAGGCTGAGGCAAGAGAATCGCGTAAGCCCAAGAGTTAGAGGTTGCTGTGAGCTGTGTGACGCCACGGCACTCCACCGGAGGGCGGTACAGTGAGACTCTGTCTCTACAAAAAAAAAAAAAAAAAAAAGTTACTACAGCCATAATGACAATCGGGATAACAGATGAATCAATGAAGTAGCTGGGTTGTTTAGAAAGAATCATACAAAATTAAGTAAAATGGAAGGCTTAAAGTTTTCAACTTACTTTCACAAAAGAATCTGAATTCAATTGATTTCTTTTTTCAGGTTATAGGTGATATAAGATCTACTTCAAGAATGAAACCATAAAATCCATGTTAATTAATAAAAAATTTATTTATTTGTCTATTTTTAAAGTAATTTTTTAATAAAAATAATTTGATAGAACTTTCTCAGCCTAGTAAAGGACATCTATGAAAAACTTATAGCTTAGATCACACTTAATGATAAAAGACTGATACTTTCCTCCCAAGCACAAGGGCAAGACACTCTGTTGCCATTGAATATTGTACTACAAGTTCTGGCCAGGGCAATAAAGCATGAAAAAGATATAAAAGGCTTCCAGATTGGAAGTTAAGGAGTAAAACTATCTTTGTTCATAGATAACATGCTCATATGTGTTTATAGATAATTCTAAGGAATCCACTAAAAAACTATTAGAATTTATAAACAAGCTTACCAAGATTGCAGGATATGAGATATATAAAAGTCATTTCTAGGTACTAGAAATAAGCACTGTGAAAGTGAAATTAAAAACACAATTCCATTTACAATAGTATGAAAAAAAAAAACAAAATACAGAGATACAAATTTAACAAAAGAAGTATAAAACTGGAACTATGAAAATAATAAAACATTATTGAAAGGAGTTAAAGGAGACCAAAGAAGTGGAAAGACAACCCACGTTCATGAATTAGAAGACTTACTATTAAGATAGCAATATTCCCTAATGTCATCTAAAAGTTGGGTGCTGTAGCTTTGTGGTTAGCGTGACGGACCCGCACACCAAGGGTGGCAAGTTTGAACCTCACCTGGGCCTGATGAACAAAAAAACAAATAAAAGAAAGACAAACTGTAATGCCATCTACAAATTCAATGTAATCCCTATCAAAGCACCAGCTGGTCTTTTGCTACAAATTGGTAAGCTGATTCTAAATGTATGGAAATGCAAGAGACCAAGAAAAGTCAAGCAATTCTGAAAGCAATAACAAAGTAGAAGGATTCATACACTTCTCAGTTTCAAAACTTATTACAAAGCTATAGTCATCAAAGCACTGTGCACTGGCATATGGATAAACACGTAGATGGAAGGAACAGAATTGAGAGTCCAGATATAAAACTGTGCTCAGTTGATTTAAATTTGGCTACCAACATGATTCAATGAGGAAAAAGACAGTCTTTTCAACAAATGATGGTAGACCAAGCAAATATCTACATGCAAGGAAAAAAGGTGTACCCCAACAAATGCAAAAAATTAATTCCAAATCTATTATGGACCCAAATGTAAGAGATAAAACTATAAGACTCTTAGAAGATATCATAAGAGTAAAACTTCATGAACTGGATTTAGTCAAAGATTTTTTAGGCACAACTCCAAAAAGACAAAAGAAAAAAAGGAAAAATACATGCATTTTCCTCCAAATTAAAATATGTATGCATCCAATGACACCATCAAGAAAAGAAAAAAGTAAAAAGATAACCCACGGCGTGGGAGAAAATATTTATAAATCTAGTATCTGACAAGGGTCTTTCATCTAGAAAATATAAAGTACTCTTAAAACTTAACAATAGGCTTGGCACCTGTTGTTCAGTGATTAGGATGCCAGTCACATAGACCAAGGTTGGCAGATTCAAACCCGCCCCGGGCCTGCTAAACAACAATGACAACTGCAACAAAAAAATGGCCATTGTAGCAGGTGCCTGTAGTCCCAGCTACTTGGGAGGCTGAGGGAAGAGGAGCGCTTGAGCCCAAGAGTTTGAGGTTGCTGTGGTATTTTTTCTGGTCTCTTCTAGCCCTAAACTTCTAATATTTTATGATCAGTTTTCAAAATACATAATAGATAGAAATACTGTGCATACCTAGAAATGATATAACAAGGGTGGCCATATTAGTCTCTTGTCTGTTAAGGTTTCACATTTATGTCCCAGATTTTGAAAAAGTCCAGCATGCTCCCCACGATCCTCACAACCAGTTTCGGGGTGCTTCCATTCTCATGGTTATCTCAGGCTCCCAGATGCTGCTTCTCGGTTCAGGGGCTCCCTCTCCTTCATTATGCCGACTACAGTTGCAAGTCTACCTTTTCTGTCATCTCTACCAAGCAGGACCTTTATATATGCATTCACCTGGTTTTCCACACCAACTACCTAAAATTCAGTGTCGGTGACTTGTTAATGTTAAAAGTCCCTTGGTTACTTCCACAGTTTTACCTTCAGGTTCTCTTATCCATTGACTTGTGTTCCCAGAAAATTCATATGTTAAATTCGTAACCTCAGAGTGTGACTGAATTAGGAAATAGCATCCTTGTAGATGTCATCAGGTAAGATGAAGTCATACTGGCGTAGAGTGGGCCCCAATCCATTTAAACTAACATCCTTATAAATAGAAGAAATTTGCACACAAATATGTAAAGAAAGAAAACACTTGACAATCAAGGTAGAGATCAGGGTGACAGAGAAAAAGCCAATGTCCGCCAAAGATTCTAGCAAAGCACGAGAAGGCAGGAGAAAAGCATGAAGCGGACTCTCCCTCCTTCCCTCTCAGACAGCCCTGGGAAGAACCAACCTGGCCAACACTGTGATCTTCAAGCCTCCAGAACAGTCAGATAAGACATTTGTGTTGTTGCAGGTACCCAATTTGTGGTACTTTGTAATGGCAGCCCTAGCAAGCTAATACAAGTTCCCATTGTTTTCCTAGGTTCTAGTAGTTTCTAGTTCCACTTCACTTTACTCCTCTGCTATTATTTTATTTTTCATTGCATAAGAGTTTTACTCTCCCAGGCAGCGCCTGTGGCTCAAGGAGTAGGGCCTCGGCCCCATATATTGGAGGTGGCAGATTCAAACCCAGGCCTGGCCAAAAACTGCAAAAAAACCAAAGCAAAACAAAACAAATAACAAATTAAGAGTTTTGCTCTCCCTTCGAGGCTTTGGCCCCTGCCCTCAGGGTCTCATCTTCCACTCCCAGGTTGTTTGTCAAAATCTTCTCTTCAGTAAAGACAACTTCTCTAAAAGTAATTCTGGTGCCAACAGTTAAATTAATAAAGTTTTTATGCCTTACATTTGCCTGAAATTCACGGACACTTAACAGTTTGTGAAAGTTGTCAGAATCAAAATGCAGTCCCTTGTGTTAAAAGAAATAACAAACAAAAACTTGACAAATACAGCCAGGGAAGGCCAAGAAGAGAGGGTTCTGGTGCATAAATGCCTGATAACAAAACTATCACAAAATCCAAAGGCTATCCCAACCTCAGACACACACAAAATACTTCAGCAAGGACATCTGCCCAGCAACTGCCCGTTCAACCACGGACTGGAGTCATCCTTATTATTGATCCCCATAGCCAAGGATAATTAAAACAATTATGCAATCTTCATTTTTCCTTTAAAAACCTTTGTCTTCCTTTGTATGCACATAATTTAGTACAGCACATGTATTCCCATTGCAATGCCCTATTCTCAAATAAATGCCATTTTCTTTTAAAGAGTCTCTCTCTGTTTGTTATTTAGCTTGACAAGTTGAAAGAAGGTTGAAATTAGGTAAGCTGATGCCTCTATTTGTGCTTGTATATTTGCTTTTGGTTTGTTTGTTTGTTTAACTGAAGAAACATATATGTAAAGAAGGGGGTTACCCAAGTTTACAACATAACTAATATTTTACGAATATTAGGCCAGACCCAATATGTTTCATTTTAGTTTGTTTACTTTGGCTTGGTCTTGGTTGAGGAGTTTTAGTTTTGGTCTTAGTTTTTATTTATTTCTTTTATCCACAACATGACTGTTTCTAGGAAACATTGCCTTATTATGGAGAAGTTTTAATACAAAGCATATCCCCAAAGCTTTTGAGTGAAGTTCTTAATAGTTTAATGCCATCCTGAAGTTTCAGTATCTTCCTCCAAAGAAATTTTAATCTATTAATTCATTTTTTTAAATTACAAATAAAAAATTATATGTATTTATAGCGTATAACATTGTGTTTGCTATATGTGTACATCGTGGAATGGTTACATTGAGCTACTTAACATACACATCATCTCACACACATACCACATTTTTTTGTCATTAGAAAACTTAAGATCTATTCTTCTAGCAATTTTCAAGACCACAATACATTGTTATTAACTATAGTTGCCATGTGTGCAATAGATCTCTTACTCTTATTCCTAAATATTTAACTGAAATTATATATTCTTCAAATATCTCAACATCTCCTGAACCTGGTAACTAACATTCTACTCTTTGCTTCTATCAGTTCAATTTTTTTTTAGATTCTGCATAAAGATGGTCCCCAACTTTAATAATAGTTCAAGTTTACATACCTACCAACTGTGCACAAGGGTTTCTTTTTCTTAACACTCTTAATAACACTTGTTATCACATCTTTCTGATAGTATCCATTCTAACCGGTTTGTTAAATATGATACCTCTTCGCATTTTTCTGCTGATTAGTGATGTTGGGCATGTTTTCATATACTTGTTGGTCACTGTTATGTCGTCTTTTGAGAAATGTCTATTTGGATGTTCTGCCCACTTTTTAGTCAGGTTATTTATTTTCTTGATATTGAGTTGTTTGAATTCCTTATATACATATAATATTTTAAATATTAACCATTTATCAGATGAATGGCTTCCAAATATGTTCTCCTGTTTCATAAGTTGTCTCTTTACTCTGTTAATTGTTTCCTTTGATGAGCAATTTTTAGTTTGATGTAATTCAATTTTTTTATTTTTGCTTTTGTTACCCATGTTTTTGAGATTATTTCCAAAGCAATCATTGCTCAAATGTTTCCTTATGTTTTCCTCCAGTAGTTTTATAGTTCTTAAACTTATTTTTAAAGCTTTAATCCATTTCGAGTCATTTTGAGTTGATTTTTGTATATGGTGTGAAGAGTCTTATTTCATTCTGCAAGTGAACATCCAGTTTTCCCAATACCACTTATCAAAGAGATTCTACATTTTCCATTGTGTGTTCTTAACATCTTTGTCAAAAATCACTTGACTGTAAATGTATGACTTTATTGCTGGCCTCTTTATTTTGTTCCACTAGTCTATTGTCTGATTTAAGCCAGTTCCATAACGTTTTGATTACTTTAGCTTTGCAGGAGGCTCTGAAGTCAGTTATTATGATGCCTCCAGCTTTGTTCTTTTTGCTTGGCCATTTGGGATCTTTTGTTATTTTATACAAATGAGACTTTTAGAAGTTAGAGGAAGACTTTATTGTTCCTGTTTACAGGTTTTAGTGGTTAAGTGCCCAAGGTTTCCCAATGAAAAATTAAATTCAGAAATGTCTGTGTATCTTGTTCTTGATATTTTTGAGGCAGGAATTTTGATTAAACTCTCTGAAAAATATCAAGATAGATTAAACAAGGTCTTTCTGTTAGTTCTCATCTCTGTCCCACCCGCACTGCTGGCGATAAGTCTTCCTAACGTAAGTCCTAATTAATTATATCTCTTCTTCATACCCCAATTTTTCTCAGTCCCTCTCTTTTGCACCAAGTACTTAATCTTCTATTCACATTCCTGACTTCAATTTACTTTCCAAGAAGTATAATCTAATCTCAGATACTTCTGGCACATTTCTCTAAAGTCAACAACAAAAGCAAAATGAAAAAACTGTTAATATTTACTTTTCTTGGACGTTCTCTCCATTTTCTTTCTTTCACGCCTATGATCATGTTCTCTTGCCTTGAAGCACTTTTCCCATCCTTGATTCCATATATCTAAGCTTTATCTTGACCTCAGGTTTCATATTAACTCCACCTTTGTAAGGAAGCATCCAAGAAGACTGGGCTTTGGGATGACGAGTGGGCTTTGGGATGGTTGGGGGTGTTCTTACCCAGTACTTCACTGCTATCTTTTCACAGCATTTGCTGCCTTGTTTTGTTGTTATTTGTAGCCTTTTTTTTATCCCATTTTTTTTTCTATTAAGTCATAGCTCTGTACATTAATGCCATTATGGGGTACAATGTGCTGGCTTTATATACAATTTGAAATACTTTCATGAAACTGTTAGCATAGCCTTCACCAGGCAGTGCCTGTGGCTCAGAGGAGTAGGGCACCGGCCCCATATACCGAAGGTGGTAGGTTCAAACCCAGTCCTGGCCAAAAAGAACTGCAAAACCAACCAACAAACAAACAAACAAAAAAAAAACATAGCCTTCACTGCATTTTCTTAGTTATTGTGTTAAGACATTTATGCCATTTCTTAATCATGGTTCCCCAAAATTAAAATAATAGCTAAGGGGCTTTGTTTTGACTAAGACTGGCCTATCACTGCTAATGTTCTATTAACAGTTCCTTTGTGTTTATTCTATGAAGATATATCTTGTGAAATTTTATGTATTTATTCTGTCACATATATTTTCTGTCACATATTCCATTGTACCTATTAATTGTGCAGTAGTATGTAGATGAATCTCATATTTTAACCTATCGAAAGCAACAGTTTGATTTTCTTTGGGAAGCTGTTATTTTTCTCCAAAGGACTCCTGTTGAGGTTTTCTTGAGGTTAGAGATGAAATATCAAAGAGAAATGTAGGATTAGGAGGGAAAAACAGTTCTCCTCATCCACTGCTAAGACTAAAGAGAGCAAGCAATCACAGGGTTGGTCTTTATTTGCTGCCTCTGAACTAAGGAATAAATTTAAAGTATTTGCATATTTTACAGAGGAGCAGGAGAGTTCTGCCTTCCAGCAGCGCTTCTTCCCAACTAAAACACATTCACAGAAAATCAGGCTGTCTCATGGTGACATTTGCATTTCAGATTAACTGGCAGGCCAATAGAAACTCCGAAACTGACAGCTTAGTACATCAGTATCTTTTCAAGGAGGACTCATCGAAATTAAACTCCCACCCCACTGCACCTATATTCACAGTCATGTTCTGGATTTATAGATGCAGCTTTAGAACTGGGAATAATATGGCTTCACATAAAATGTCTAGGTAACTTAAGAAAAATCTTTATTTCTTTCCATTTTACAGTAATATAAAGTTTTCATCCAGCCACATAAAACTCAAATCCTTGTACTGCTGTGCCAATCTATATTTCAGAAAACTTGAGTTTTAAAGATTGGAAACATACTGAGTCAGTTTCTCTGACACTGCAATTGGCTGCTCATATGCCCATTAGCTTTACTTCCCAAATGTACCGTGAGCTGCAAATCACTTGTGCTCTGTAAATATAATCAGCAAATGCCACAAGGGTATGAAAGAGTCCAGGACATCAAAAACTATCAGGCTATGGGCTAGAGAATTTTATTTTACATCCACATTCCCTCCCAATGGAGAATAAACTCTTAGTTAGAAAAGAAAGACTAGCCTGGGAATTGTGTCTTATTTCCCCATGGGGTGTTTAAATCCTTTAGATGCATTTAGTCATGTAGCACATCTCTGAGTATAATCATATGAACCTGTGTTCCAAGTTAGTAGGTATTGACCAAGGACACTCTGGACCTGAGGGCTCAGTCTTCTGTGAGACTGAGAGTGAGAGGCGGGTGACAAAGCTCGACTTTCCACATTTCACTGTTTAAATAATACACAATTGTAGGAAGCTGTTGTTTCAGGATTTTTGCTTCTACAATTATTCTAAATAAAAAAGCAAACGTTTATAAGATAGAGATAATCTTTCCTCAAAGCACTGAATTCAAAGGTTAGTATTATATGTGGCCCTGGGGGTTGCGGGGAAGGAATGATGTTCTAAATCTATAATGTCCAAGCTGAAACCCAAAGTATCCCACTTGGCCAGTTAATTCAAATACCTTGTTAGTCTAGTAAAAACATATAGGATGGGCACGTTACTTGCCCAGTGGTTTTCTGACCATCAGAAAAGCTTTGATGAGGTTTCCTAAAACATTCAGATTCCTAAGATCCTTTACAGCCTTAGAAAGTCAGCATCTCTAGGGATGGGCTGAAGAATCAGCAAGAGCAAAGATCAACCTCCACGGAGTCTGATTTCCAGCTAGGTCTGAGGAACAATAATGTAAAATACACTTCTCTAGCAGCTGGTCCAAGGATATGAGGAATTATTTCAAAGCTTTCATATTTCCTTAAATTTTGATTACTTTATTCCTTTCATATACTTGTATAGGAAATAGAGTGTGGTGAGTAATAAACTGCCTACCTCAGTTAAATTAACTACTTTTGCCCATTCCCTGATAATCCACACAACCACCTTCATATTCTGATATCTCAAACATCTACCTTTGCTCATGGATTATTTTGCACTCCTGGAGCACGTTTTATAGTCGAGGAATTTATGTTCTGTTCAAGAAAAGAATAATTTTTTTAATTTGATGAAATTTTATGTAATAATATGTGCAATAATAATGATTTTTCAAAAACAAGCTAAGGGCATAAAAACTGATAAAAGACATGGCAAATTTCAGGGAAGACTTTTCGGAGGAAGAGATCTTTCAGATGAGAATCCCAGTGCTGATGAAGAGTGCCTCCTATGTTTTTCCTGTTATGAACATTCATTCCACTAATGTTTATCCCAGCCTGAATAAACATTAGTTGAATGAATGAATGACAAGAGTAAGGCCTCCTGAGAGTCTAGGAAATGGACCTAAATAGCAGTGTGATCTCAGAATGTTCTAGGAACAGCAAGAAGGTCAATGTGGCTGCAGACACATGCGTAAAGTGAATCAGGAGGCCAGGAAGAGAGGGCTGGGCCAGTGCCTAATAAATAGGGCCCAGAGGTCTTTGTACAGAGTTTGGGTTTTATTGTATGTAGGGTGGGGAATTATCAGATCATTTCAGTCAGAGTGGTGATAGACTTTAGTTTATGTTCTATGACGATCACTCTAGCTGCTGTGAAGACAGTGGATCATGGGATCTAAAATCAAAAGCAGAGGGGCAGCACCTGTGGCTCGGTGAGGGTGCCATCCCCATATACCAGAGGTGGCGGGTTCAAACCCTGCCCTGGCCAAAAAAACTGCAAAAAAAAAAAAGTCAAAAGCAGAAAGATGAGAGAAGAGGCCACAGCAGGGATTCAGAAGCAGGTGGAAGTCACAGACCCATGGAAAAGAGCTCAGCTTCTGGATATATTTGAAGGTGCACCAATAGGCCTTGCTTATGGGTTAGTTATGGGGTGTAAGGGAAAGAGAAGAGTCTATGGTTAACACCAATAAACCAACACCAATATTTGGTTTGAGAAACTGGGTAGATGGTACAGCTTCCTGAGTTCAGGAAGAACAAAAAGAAGCAGGGTGGGAGAGATGGGGAATGCAAGTTCTGTCTTAGATGTAGAAGATGAAAATGCCCGTCAGACATCAAGTAAAGATGTCAAGTGGGCAGATGGATTCCTGTGTGAAGTTATGGTTAGTTATGGTGGACGGAGACTTGTGAGTCCTCAGCACGGCGCACACCTGGATGGGCCTCACTGCCCCCAGCTTGCCTTCTCTGCTTTCCTTGCTCTCATCCCTGTGATTCCTCCCACCTCTACTCTCCCATCACCTTCCTCCTCTCCTACTGTGTTTTCTCCTCCATGATGTAGAGTACTTTTAGAATCCAATGCCCTCTTAATTTCTCTCCCTGCATTTTTTTACCCTGGGATGTGTTATTTCTGGCTTAGAAATACACGTTCACACCAGGAGATTTGAGCTCTGCTGTACAGCTCATTAAGTCACTCTCCCCTCTCTGAGCCTGCTTTCTCATTTGTGAAACATACAGTGAAGTTATGTTTGTGGATGAGAAGAGAATGGGATGCCTGGACACTTACCCTGCTTGAAGCCTGGTAGGTCGGATTTTGTTGATACCATCATTGTTGTTGTAAATGATGATATTTAGATAAAATTCCATTGAATAAAAGCATCTAGGAACAGAAATGTAAGTTCAGAAACCACTGGCTTAAAATGATAAATCATCTTTAAGTAACTTTCTGTCACTGGATTCAATTTTCCATGCAACTTATGTGGGCTGAAGCAATGCAAGCAGGAGAGATTGGGGTTTAGGGTGTAAAATACTCAATATTATGTGATATCTTGACATTTTGCAAAATCAGTAGGACTTTTAAAGGCTTAAACCCCAGCTCCAATGAATAAGGTGTTCTAACCAAACAGATCTCCTTATCAAAGGGACATGGGACAGTTCTGTTTTTCTCTGAATAGCAGGCTTCAATTCCTGACCAGCCTGTGAAATTGTTCAAAGGAGCCAATCCCATCCTCCTGTGTGAATCAGGGAACACCCATGCTCTTGACACTGCAATGTCTGCCTCCCACAGCCTCTGCTTATCCACCCTGCTCCTGAGCAGAACCCCCATGTGATCCTCCATCATGTGCAGTGTCATCCTCCCTTGTGTTGTAACTATATGTAACCAAGAAACTGCTGTCCATCTCCTCTGCCCAGTGGAAGGAGTCATGTGTCCGGCCATCTCCGTAACTGCAAGGAAGGAACCCCTCCCTCACCAGTGGGGCAAAGCAATTAAAACAGTGATGTTGGACACATTTGTGTAGACGTTTTAAAAACCAGCAAGTCATATGCCTCTATTTCTTTCTCTGGCATCACAATGTCCCAGAAAGAGGCTGTTCCTTCAACCTGGGCCTGACTAAAGAGCTAGAGCCAAGCCTGGCGTACATGTAGTCAAGAGAGAAGACAATATTGGTCAGAATAAGCCCCTGAAATTTTGAAGTTGTTTGTTGCCTCAGAATAATATAGAATAACTTGGCTTAACTTAACCAAAATGATGTGAAAACAGATTTGTATTGGGGAACACAGGGCAAGGGCAAGCAGACAGCATGTGGGTTCTGGGACACCAGAGGGAAGGTGAAGGGCATTCTCTCGGTTCTGTACCTAAGTACAGATGTTTTATGCTGGTTATTTTTTACTTTCATCTTTACCCCATAGGATTAGTAATTATCTCTTACCTTAGAAGAGGTTAAGAAACTTGTTTACCATCAACCAGTCAGGTGAGATTTCTCACCCTCAGCACTACAGGCATTCTGAGCTGAATAATTCTTGGTTGCAGGGAGAGAAGGGCTCTCTTGTGCACTGTAGGCTATTTAACACTGTCTTTGGCCTCATCCAAGTAGTACCTCCCAGTCAGAACAATCACAAATGTCTCTAGACATTGCGGGTGTCTTCTGGGGGATCAAATAGAGCCCGGTAGAGAACTACTGCAGTGAAGTCCTGAAATCAAACCCAAGTCTACCTGGCTCACGTTGTCTATGCCATTTCTGTGAGGCCTCCAGCCAGCACAGAAGGCATGGAAAAGAGGAAGGCCAGGAAGACATCAGCCCTTCTTGACCTACCCTGGGACCTACCTGGCCTATTCAATGAACTAGGAAGGAAGACAGAGTCCCACTTCCTCCACTGACTTACCAGAAATGGCTTCTGGGCCTAAGCAGCATAGCCCACAGTATGCAAAAGCTCCCTAGCCTATTTTCACATAGCTGAGACATTCTTCACCATGGAGGATGTTCCCAATAAATTATAGGTCTGAGCAAGTTATGAGCTTGAAGAAGCATCATGGTAAGTCTCTCTTTACTGCTATTAAGAAGAAATAAAACCGTGGTTAACCACATGAACCATATGGGGAATAAATCAAGAAAACTTAAATGTGCTTCTTTAAAGGAGGGATTTCTTAGGCCAAGAAACATAGCACTAGTTTGCTCTTCTGCCAACCTGTGAAAAGACTGGTGCTTGACTCATGGTGAACTGTGTCCTGTGGCTGGCAGCCAGGAGACATCTGGTGAGGACATGGGCATGAAAGGAGTATGCGTCCACGGGGTCTATTCTTGCCTCCTCATTAAGGGGCAGAAATAACACTTAAGTTCCATGGGCCTTGAAGGGAGTGGGGGAGGGAGTTCAGTTTCTACAAAATTGAATGTTCACATTTCCCTTATTTACTGAGAAGGCAAAAAATGTGAAGCCACCTGTCCTTGGAGACCTGGGCTGATGTCCTGTTCTGTTTTGTACATAGAAGAGTCCCCTTTTCCATGACTGTCTACTTGGTACTGGTGTGCCCCTCTCCTTCATAAAGACAGCATCAAAAGCTGAAAACCTGCTCCCTTCAGGACAGATGCTTACATAATAGAAAACTTCCTCAGTCCGTGAGGACTGAGAAAAGATGCCCCCATGTCTCCCACGTGCCTCTGCCTCTTCTGTCACTCCAAGTGTCTCAGCTCCCATTCCATCTTCCTCCTTCAGACAAACAACAAATGTCCTCAAGTAAAACACTCCATGCACACAGCCCACAAAGGCCAGCAGTGCTTGACACCGTAACAGCAGAGTCACTTAAACTTGAATCTCCCTTAGGTTTAGTGAGAATTACCCTAGCTACCTTTATTAACCTGCAGATTAAGAAAATTGCCCTTCACTATTTTTCAGACTCCTCCCTTCAAGTTATTGAATTGAATGGTTTTTCCTTTTAATGTCCTCATTATGATGTTACTCATTTCACTTTTAAGTCACTTATTTATTAATAAAAAGTTGGTGAAGAGAATATTGCGTAGGGTAGGACATACTTAGCTATGTACTTTGAAGAGTAATTCAAATTCATTATTACATGTATGTGGGGGGCTTCTCAAAAATCTAAGTCTAACATATAAACATGCACCATGATTTTATTTCTCCAAAAGAAAATAGCTAACATTCTCCTAGGGAATTGTTCACTGCTTAGTGAAGGCCTTTAGATGAGCCAAGTTATGACAGGGTGGCACGTAATACAAGGGTCCCACTGCAGCATCATAGCTGACAGCAAAATTCCTAGGTTGCTCAGTGATGTGTTTCTGATAGTTTGCATTTTGGTTAACTGTTATTGCTTAAACGTGTGCATGCAAATGTACGGAATTTCAGCTGTCTCAAATTTTCTGCTTTGAGGATATGTTTAATCCTCTTTAAGGATAAGTAATTTTTATTATTTTAGAGTTGGTCTTCTATAATGTAATAGCTCCCATTTGCTTGGAAAGTATTTGCTATGGGTGAGCAGCCTGGGCTCCAGGCCACTCCTGGTTAGAAGGAGGTTTTTGAAGCGGGTCTTATTACTTGAGCAGCCTCCTTCCCAGCATAAAAAAAGGAAAACATTCTCAGGCTTTGGAAATATGTCCAAATGCAATTGCACCAAACATAGGGGTCTTTAAAGGATGCCTGAGGATCTAGTGTGTTTATCTGAATGTTGAATATGGATGTGGTATATTTCTAAGAGCCCTAGTTTTTAGAGGGTTCATAGTGTTTCTTTTTCCAATAGTTTTAAAACTTGATTGAATGTTTCTTCTGCTTGGAGTATTTGTTTGCTTTTTGTTTTGTTTTCACTTTTTGTTTTCAAGTAACTACCTCACCTCCCTTTGAATGTGCATCACCTCTGAATTTCCTGCCACAACTGTTTCAGTTAAAGAAATGAAAAGCAGTTGAGCTGCAATAAACAGTCTTGGGCAAATATCCCTATGACAAAACTATTTCTTTTTCTTCTGGGTAGATGCCTAGTAATGGGATTGCAGGATCAAATGGGAGGTCTAGTTTGAGTTCTTTGAGGATTTTCCATACATCCTTCCAAAAAGGTTGTATTAGTTTGCAGTCCCACCAGCAGTGTAAAGGTGTTCTCTTCTCTCCACATCTGTGCCAGCATCTGCGGCTTTGAGACTTTGTGATGTGGGCTATTCTTACTAGGGTTAGGTGGTAATCTCAGGGTGATTTTGATTTGCATTTCTCTGATGATCAGGCATAATTAACCTAAATGCCCACCAACCCAGGAATGGATTAACAAGCTGTGGTATATGTATACCATGGAATACTATTTAGCCATTAAAAAGATGGAAACTTTACATCTTTTGTCTTGAACTGATGGAGTTGAAACACATTTTTCTTAGTAAAGTATCACAAGAATCCAAGGTATTCAATTCTAATATGAAGCCAGTAGATGATCTAATATATACTCTCATAAGAAAAAAACTCAAGTCAATTCAAGGTTGGGGGCAGGGGAACCAGGGAGTAGGGAGAGGGAAGGGAGGGGGCTGAGGGGTAAGGGTGTATGGCACACCTCTTGGTGGGGGATATAATTATAAGAGGGACTTTCCCTAACAAATGCAATCAATGTAACCTAATTCTTTGTACCATAAGTGAGCCCCAAACAATAAAAAAAAGAAAGAAAGAAAGAAAAGAAAGGTAAGAAGGACTTTGGATTTCTTTTCTTGTATCCGATTCAGTGTAGTAAATGGTAGCACTTAAATCTATTGTTCTATTGCATTACACTTTCCCATGTCTACATGGCAAAAGTCACTTAATAAAAAGAAGCCAATCCATTGTCAGTTTTGTTGCCTTTTGTTTATGTTTTAGCAATCTGAATGTTAATCTCAGTTTGTCTATGTCCATAACAAATCAATTACATGAAAATCAATCATTAAGATGGCTTTTAAAAAAGTTTTGCATGTATAATGACCTAAGTTTTAATACATCCCAACTTACCTTATTCAAGAATATTTTATGGTAGTAGATAATGGCAAAATTTATTTAAAGCAAAGTGTTATTCTCAAATTCCTTTCTCTATGCCTTCTAGTTTCTGGAACAAATGAAAGTGTAACTTTGAGAAAATCACCTAATAACAAATTTTCTTTATCCAAATAAAATAAATCCTTTTTTTTGTATCATATATTTTTGAGTCTCTACATGAGACAAATATTCTCTCCAGACAGTTCTAAATGACATATAATGGCTCTGAATCAATGCATATGCAATACCATTCAAATATCCAAAGCTTAGAACATTTTCTAGCATAAACTAGGTGCTCAGCAAATACATATTTTTTGTGTGAATGAGATGTAGTTAACAAAATTATAAAGCTTTTCCAACTACAAAAACAAACTGAATTTTCGGAAATACCCCAAGATAAGCTTGAAAGTATAGAAATTAATGGGTCTGAGGAAAGATAAATGGTTCAGAAGTCTAACCATTAAATAATCACCTTTTAACATCACCCCTTTACCTCTACCCCTTTCATCACTCTAATTTCAATTTTATCTTCTGAATCATCTCAGGAAATTATCTTAGAATCAAGACATGTATAAATTCATTATACATTAGCCATTACTTCTCATTTAAATGATATGCAATGTCACCTCTATCCTCTTGGTTTAATATGTTTTACAATATACATTACCTGCATGTACTAAAATATGGATGAAAGGTAAAAGCTATAGTATTTTCAGAAGTTTATGGTGAGTACATTCTCCTTACCTTATTTTCTCTTTAAGATCTTAAGTTATGCCATACTAGATCTTCATACCAGAAGTAAGTTAAGAAACAAATGCTAAAGAAATTGATATGTGACTGGGTATAGAATTGTTAATTTAGTGATTTGTCAATTTTCAAAATGCAAATCTTCACCAAAATATTGAAAAATCTTCACCAAAAATATTCAAGAATTATAATTTCCACAACCTGAAAAATGTCACAAAGTCACCACCAAGCTGAGCAGTTGTTCTAGTGCATAAAACAGACTAAATCATCAAGTGAAATTTTTTGTTTCTAATTCTAATTGTGGCCAAGCACAATAGTCAGCCCATGACATAGTATGTCTTTGAGTGATTCTTTGAGCTAATACTGAATGCAATGATGATTTTCCTAACAAGTCAAAATCGACTTTGCAATCCAAGCATTGTTATGCATGTTCTTTAAGAGCAGGACTTGGAACAAAAGTTCACAGTGCCATGCTATGCATTGAACAATCTTAGTATAAGCTAACTAAGGGGTAATTTTATCCTTTGGAACCTATTACAAAGGATCAATTTTGCCTTCAGAGACAGAGAATGTTATTTTAAATAGCATAGCTCCTAATTAGTAGGTGAACAAATTCATTCAACAAATATTTCTTTAGTGTCTGCTTTGTGCCACTGACTTCGTTATGCACTGAAGATGCAGGAGAGACCATAACAGCAAGAGTATATTGTGATGTAGTAGAGTGTAATGTAATGTAGACTGTGCAGGACTTTCTAAGCCATCATGGGGATTGCTACCATAAACCAGATGGACGATCATTGGAAAGTTTGGATGAGGAGTAATGTGACTTATTCCCAAAGAATATTCTGCTAAATAGACAACAAATATAGTGGAGTAAAGGTATGAGAAGGGAGATCAGTTAAAAGGCCATGGCTCTAGCCAAAGAGGATGGTGGATTAGACTAGAAGGTGAACGGAGAACATGGCACAATATTGTTGAATTGTGAATAAATAGAATTTTGAAGGAAGGGCCAAAAGGTTTTGTTGATGAAAAGGACGTGCAATCTGAGAGAAAGAGAAAAGTCAAAGATGACACAAAGGATTTGGGGCTAAGAAACAGGAAAGACCAAGTTGTCATTTATCAAAATGCAGAAGACTACAGAACAGGGTTTGGAAGAGAAGACTCTTGGAAGTCTTCAGAAGACTCCTGGAAGAGTTCAGTTTTGGATCTGTTATGCTTAGCATGCTTGTTACATGGTGAATGCTATACACAGAAAGACTTTTCCAGTGTATTAATTTATTAAATAAATATTGGTTGAGCACCTACTATGCAATAGACACTGGGCTAAAAAGGTTGAGCACCTATGATGTGCACCTACTATGTGCTAGACACTGGGCTAAAAAACCAAAAGAGACATGTACTTGCACTCTGCCCACACTTTGAGCTTAGGGCTAGTCCCAAAGTCTACCATTAAAGGAGTCATACAAATACATGTAAAGTTACAGTGTGTGAAGTGATGGGAAAGAAAGGTACACGATGAAGATCATGGGGCTTGTTGTAGATCAGGGAGTTAGGAAAGACTTTTCTGAAGAAGTGAAGGCTGAGATGAAATCTTAAGAGCAACAACTGAAACATATTTTGTTCTAAACGAAACATGTTTGTGTGAGGAATGACCAAACTTAATTAAAGCCAGTGTCCAGGATGTGTTGAAAATTCAGGAATTCAGGACAATAGAAGTTCTTAGCAAAGAAAATGAAAACAAATGGGAAAAGGAATACTAGTAAAGAAAAACCCAAAGACGTACTTCAAAGTGAAATTTTACACTTTTATTACCTTTATGGAAAGAAGTTTGGAGAACACCCAAGGAACTAAAAGTAGACATACTGTTCGATCCTACAATTCCTCTACTAGACATGTACCCAGATGATCAAAAATCATTTTACAACAAAGACACTTGCACCAGAATGTTTATTGCAGCCCAATTCATAATAGCCAAGACATGGAAACAGCCCAAGTGCCCATAGATCCATGAATGGACTAACAAATTGTGCTATGGAATACTACACACCCATAAAAAGATGGAGACTTCACATCTTTTATGTTTACCTGGATGGAGCTGGAACATATTCTTCTTAGTAAAGTATCTTAAGATGGAAAAAGAAGTATCCAATGTACTCAATACTACTATGAAATTAATATATAATCACCTACACAGTCATATGAATGGCAAAACATAACTATAGTCCAGAAAGTAGAAGGGAAGAGGAAAGAGAGGAGAGGGGAACGGGCTATGGGAAGAGGGAGGATATTTGGGGGGACCTCACCTAATGTGCATGATGCAATGGTACATTTCAAAACTATTAAGAAATGAGTATAATGTGATGGATGTGTTACTTAGTTCAATGTAAGCATTTCACATTGTATATTGAAGCAGTACCCTGAACCCCATAAATGCATCAATGTACAAGTTATGATTTAATAAAAAATAATTTAAAAAAAGAAAGAAATTTTAGACTTTTTTCACTTCCATTTTGCTGAAGGTAAATGGTCACCCTGAACATAGCACAGTAAAAAGAACTAATTAGACCATCCGGCAACAACTAAACCAAAGTGTTTGCGTATGTGGAATTATAACATCGCTAAGTCTTAAATTTTGCATACCATATTTATTGATAGTTTGTCTTAAATTTCCTTCCCTGTCATCTTTTATTACAAAAGATCACATTTACATTTTATTTGACACCTGCAGATATTACATTTTATTTGACACCTGCAGATATAAGACAACTCCTCACAAGACTCTGTTTTCTAAAAAAAATGCCAAAGTCAGCTTGTTTAGTGATTATAATTTTATTGCAACCACATCTCACTGTCGTTTGTTATCTTTTCAAAATTGAATTCTGACAAAAAAATGTGAAAGGGGGAGGTAATAAAGGGAACACTTTTCCTATCTATAAATGTATCTGGTAATGAGGAGAGTAATAGATCTTGAAGAACCCCAGGCTAAGTCAGAAATTCTGTCAGCCTCTCTATCATTCTGGGGTTTCGGTAAGACATTAACAAAGAGATTGAAGCAGTGTTGTACTGAGTAAAAAGTAGTTACATTGTTCTCCTGATTTCTTGTCAACTGCCAACACTGATTCCAGATAACTCTTCCGTGTAAGAAAGACATGACTCATTCTGCAGTCACTGTTTACCACCATGCATCTTATTGATGTACTCAAGCCTGAGCTTCTGCACACAGTAGTGGTTTGGATGTTGGCGGAAGGAAAAATGGACTCCATGATGACAGAACTTTCTGCTGCCCTGCGCCTATTTGCCCACATGTCTATACTTTGACCTTTATCCACTCTGCTTTGAGCAACTTAGAGATTGACCACTGTTTGCTGCCAGGGAGAGGAGTCCAAGGTTCCCCAGGGCCTGGAACTTTCTGAGGTACAGCCAATCCACAAGGATCTCTTCCTGCCTCCTTCAACCTACCCTTGAATCAAACTTAAATAATAATAAATACTAAAATGTGTACAAACAACATCAAATGTAAGCTTTAGACTTATGCAATTGCTCTGCACATTTTCTGCTTAAGTTTTGTTGGTACAGAAAACCTTTTTGTTTTTTGAGACAGAATCTCACTATGTCACCCTGGGTAGAGTGCGGTCGCGTCACAGATCACAGCAACCTCAGACTCTTGGGATGAAGCGAACACCCCCACTAAATGATGGCTTTTTATCTCATTCACCTCAATCTCAAGCGATTCTCTTCCCTCAGCCTCCCAAGTAGTTGAGACTACAGGCACCCCCACAACGCCTGGCTATTTTTTGTTGCAGTTGTTTAGCTGGCCTGAGCTGGGTTCAAACCCACCACCCTCGGTGTATGTGGCTGGCATCGTAACCACTGTGGTACAGGTGTGAAGCCAGGTACAGAAAACTTTTAAATAAATCACAGGTTACCTCTTGGCCTTAACCTCAGAGCACCAGGGGTAAAAGGGGCTCAACGTTTTCATATCTGAGTACCAGAAAGAGCCTAGAGACAGTTGATTTACCGAGGCTCTTGGAAAGAATCTTGTGGGGATTAACTTCGCTTCAGCTGAAAATAAATTTGGTGTTTTACTTCTTTTATTTGACTTTGAAAATACACAAACAAAAACATGTTATTGTAATGACTATTTAATTATCTTCCCAGCCTTCCTTAATTTGCCATTATTTTCAGAGTACACAAATCCATAATATTTGCAGAGTTGAAAGTACCTTCAAACATTGCTACCAATCCTGAAATCGAAGCTCTGATGCAACCACAAAATGTCTTAACTTCAGCTTGTTTTTTAATCTAATGAAGAACTTTGTTTTTACTTTTCTTTAAAAACAAATATACAACATAGAGGAATTTAGAAGCCCTCCACTAAAGCCCTTGTGTAAGCCATGTAGCTATGGCTAAAGACTGTTTTACACATGGCAAGCTTTTTTATCCACAGCTCTTCAATCACTTATCTACGCCACTGGTATTACTGGTAAAGTCTTATTCTTAAAGTGCTATATTGGCCAAGCACTCTCAGAATTGCAGATAAAGAGCTTCAGAACAGAAGACAACATAGTGAAGGAGGTCTTTGGCTACATAATAGACACAGGAGACATTCTGAAAGCCCTATTTCAAGGAATAGCTCCAGAAGGGAGTTAGTGATCTTCTCCAAAGAGGTGAATACTCGTGATAGATTTGAGTTCTGATAGTTACAAAAATTATGATTCTTCGAAATCCCATGGGCATTTTGGGATAGTTTTATCAGATTTTTCTATGATATGGGGCTCATTATCTGATTGTTAGTGAACAATGTGAATTGTCAGTCTGATACTCTATTTTACTCAGGTCATTTCAAAATAAACCCCCAAATCTACGAGCTGATACCAGAAGAAAGAGATAATGTGTGGGTTGGTTCCACGGAGGAAAGTCTCATACCTTTAGTGATCAATTATAAGCCAAAATTAGAAGTAAAAAAAATCCTCTGAAAGGCTCCTTTAATTTATCAAGTGGTCAATTTCTAGAAATAGAAATACTCATCAAAGTATGTGGCAAGCCTGAGAAAGAAGATCATCCTAGTTCAAAAGAAAGATTCTGAAAGCTTGATTCTGAATTTCTATGTTTGAATGGCATTTGTTTCCTGGCTATTTTTGTCCCCCTGTAAGTTACTAAATTACTATATCTTCATTTAATTCTCCCTCATGGACACCACTGGAAAAAAAAAATAGAATATAATTACTTTAAGAGTTCAGGTTTATCTGAGGTCACAGTATTTATACTGATATGTGGATTGAAAAGTTGAGCCTGTCCCTTTGGGCATGGACCATACATAAGATAATATGTCATCTAGAGATTAGCAGAATATCAAAATCCCATTTGTTCACTCTTAAAGATATTGAAAATATTATTTAAAGTACTTTCCCCTTGAAAAGAAATAAATAGTCAGGAACACCCCACTAAATGATGGCTTTTTATCTCATTCACCTGCATTGTACTTTTCAAATGGACCCCTTGGTTGGCAAATGTACCAATCCACCATATACTCTTTATCTGCATCCATTATTTTTTCAGCTACAAAAATAATTTCCCCCAGGGTGAGAACTGTTTCTTATCCAACACAGCCCAGTGTTGTGTTTCTAACAGGCACAACTCTTATTTCACAGCTTATCTGTTTGACTTAGGGCAAGTCATCTGAATTTGATTTTTGCTTAGGTAAAAAGGAGATAATAGCTAGCTCACTGAGTGACCACAGGGATTAAATGAGATAATGTAAAAGGAAACACAGTTTACAAACAAACCTACAGATGATAGTTGTTAATATTACCAACAAGTAATATTCGTTAGTCAAAAGGGAATAAATAATCTCAGAAGGGTTTGTGACACTGCAGCAAAGCTTCTAGCATAAGGCAACTTGCTATGCAGCAGCTGCCCTAAATGGCATCCCTGCCCTTCGGTTGACCAGTATTTCAACTCTAAACCATGATGGAGGTTTTTTGTTGTTGTTGTTGGCAGGAATACCTACTCCTGCTGCTACAGCTGGGATGGAAAGAAGTCAATTTCCATTATGTTCATTATTGGCATCAAAGAGAATCACTCTGTGATTCCTTCTTACTCATTTTGCCAAAAGGACAGTGGTGTTCAGTGTGGGCAACCAATCCATTAAAGGCATTTCATAATTTTAAGAGACTCTTCGGGCCTGGATAGTTCTCTATTGGCAAATATAGTCTGTTCTTACGAGTAAAATCATACTATTGGTCAGAGTGGTTTTGGAAATTCCCAACTGTCCTGTTTTTCCATAAGTTTCCCTGGGCCATTCCAGTCTCCCTACAGAGCTTCTCAGGGGTTGAGAAAAGCTAGGCTTTCTCTACTTTTTGAGTATACAATGTCACAATGTTAATACAATAAAGTACATGAAAAAGTACAAATCAGAATGACAAAAAGTTGTAATACATTTTAAAAGTTTATATATAGTAAATCAATCTTTGTATCACCAAATAGCATGGTGCTATACAGTTGCTATTTATTAGACAATTATGAGATTCATTTTTAACCCTTGCCAACAATTTGTCTTCAAAAGTTTATGTTATATCTTCTAGCCAGTAACATAGGAGAGCAAGTCACCTGGGGGTTTATCTCACTTTTTAAAAGGAATAAAAGAGACATTTTCATTTTATACCTTTGAATGTTGTCTTCAACATTCAGCCATCTTGGAGTGTTCAAAAAATTAAACCTAAACAGAAATGCCAGAAGTAAGACAGAAGGACCTTTGTCCTTGATGTTGTTATTGAACTGCTAAATTATCCAGCTTGGCCAGATATCCTCTGTTGGTACTTAGCCCTATTCCAATCTTTCTGTGCTCTTCCCTAATATGAGCAGAAACAGGTGTGGAGATGTGAAACCAGAAACCTGGGGCCAGAAAAATGAGAATGAGAGCAAGCTCAAGGAGAGATTTAAAGGATCAAACAGATTCTACGACATCTAGAAGTTCCGAGATATTTAAAATGTGTTTTAAATTGCTTAACGCAGTGTTTCATAAACATATTTAAATACAAGATTCTCTGTGGTTATATTGTAACCTTCTTGAGGATGTAGACTCATAACTATTGATCCATAGTCATCATTCACCATTCCTTGCGCAGCCACTAGCTCAGAGCAGGTGCAATTTATTTACATATTATGAAACAAAAAACAAAAGGCATGATGCCTACTTTCTTCTCTCCACTATTTTGAAGGACTTGATGTTTCTTTTTAGTGAAAACAAAATAGCAACTAGAACCCTGCCTAAGCCCATGTGAAATAAATATCATCAAAGTCTTACATTTGTAGGTTATTTTGACGTAAGCAACCGTGATGCCTATTTTTGAGTTAAAAAAACTGAAAATCTACTTATCAAATTCTGAATTGCTTATCCAGGCTTCCCACAATTGATGGCTCTTTAAACCCCTCGGCTTTCCCTTCCACTGGTCCTCATTAAGCACTCTTTATGCATTCCACCTGTTCCTAGGGGTTGAAGTAAAACCAAACTAATGTAGTGGTCAGTTTCTTTTGGGGTAGTTTCTATGTCCCCACCCTCCCTACACTTGCCAAATCCCACCATGCAGCCTGCTGTGGTGGGAGCCTGCTTACCCGGGAGGTGTGGGCGATGGTTTTAAACAGTTCTAAGTCAGCACAGGGGAAGTGTTAATGCTTCAGAAAATCAGCCATCTGGCCTTGGACTGGGAATGCCAGGAAGATTCAGAAGGGAAATCAAGAAAGGAGAGAAGAAAGGCACTGCTGGGGCCCTAGGGAGCAGGGCACAGGCTCAGAAAGAAGGGAATCTAATGTGATTCCAGATTGGAGATGAAAGGGAGGCAGGCACTGGTGTGCAGAAAGGCTGGGTCTGGTAGGAGAGCTCCAGAGCCAGCTTCAGAGCTGAGTTCCGTATGGAGGACATTAGTGAGAGTTCCGACTCCAAGAAGGAACCTGTGCAGAGGGGCTTGAGCTTTAAAAGTGACCTTTGTTATTACCTGGGGACTATAAGCTTTTGAATAAAAATTTGAATGGGTGTTTACATTTTCAGCTTAATTGCTAAGTGAATGCTTGTTGTAGACAATACAAAAAATACAGAAAATTAAAAGCAGAAAAGCAGTAGTCTTAACACCCAATCCCTGTCATCCCACCTCCCAAACGTGGCCACTGCCAACATTAAGGTACATGGCCTTGGATTGCTTTTCTATGCCAGGGTTTGTATTACACAATGGAGATGCTGCTATTTGTATATCTTGCAATTCTGTTGTTTTAACACAATGCTGTTTTGTAAGCATTTCCACATTATTTCAATTATAATTTATATTATTATAATTATGCATAATATATCAAATGCATGCAATTCATAACACATCCATTTACCTATAGTTAAATAATGCCACCAGGAACTTTTAAATGTGAAGTTTAGTTGGTGTTTCTTATTAAGAAAGATTCATACAAGTAGATGGATGGAGTGAACAGGCATGCGTATTTTAAGTCTATTAATACATTAATGGATATTTAATTCTGAAAAACTTCCATATGCTTTTACAAATGAAATACTTCATTCATCGTCATTCAATAATATGTCACCCCTCTCTGCCCCCCCTTTCTTCTGGCATCATGTAGAATACCATTGCTTAGGTTTACAAAGTCCTAGGCCTTTTTGCCTCTGCAAAAGTAAAATAAGGATATAGATTATAATCTGTATCACATGATTATTCACCTAAAACTGCTAGGTTTTTTTAAATAGTGAAAAATGACATTTCTGTCCCCAGTACTAACAAATTATTAAATAGAACTGCAGTTCATTATTGTGGGACAGGACAGTTGATATTGAACATACCAGAAGAAAGTACATAAGAGATATTTCAAAATACCAGTACTGCACCTGCAGCTAGCTGCCACAGGATGAAAAGTCGTGCTTTGCAGGTATGTGTAGGTAAGCATTGCATTGGTAACAGAAATCTTTTGTACAGTTACAACTCCTAAAACTTTCTTAACTGTCCAAAGATTTTATTTGCTTCCAAGTGTGACACTAATTTCACAAGTCAAGTCACGATAAGCAACATTTTCAAAACAAACACAACAGGCTTCTTCCACCTTTTACTAAATCTCAATTACTTCACATCACTTCCCGCTAGTCAGTAGTTTAAGCATATCCTTCAAAAATCAGTAGCCTATAATGATTTGACTTCCATACTATCAGAGAGTAGTAAAACATGAAAATTTCCTCTTTTATCCTGTTTCTGTACTTTTGTTATTTGGGGGGTCTGGTTTTCCTGAAGCGTGTCACAGAACTGGGGTGTTTTCATACTGACCAGGCTGACTTTCTCATTGTACGTATAGGAAGATTGTGGTCTGGCTAAAGGAAGGGACTTGATGAATTCAGGATTAGAAATGAAAAATTCACGTCTAATTTCCCAACCCACTCCCCTCTTCTTTTCTATCCTTTGGGAAACATATTATTTGCATCAACTGTGTTTCCTGCTCCTTACTCCATTTTGCCGTTTAAAGCTTATGGAAAAAAACAACATGCATTATTTATTTATTTTGCAGTTTGAACCCCACCACCTCCAGTATATGGGGCCGGCACCCTACTCCTTTGAGCCACAGGCGCCGCCCAACAACATGTATTTTTTTAATAAGGAAGTTGATAATCACCCCAAACTTATCCCAAATAATTAATGACCCTTAAAAATTACACTTGAAATAGTTGATTTACCACTAATAGCATATGCACATATGAACAGAGAATGATGAACTTAAGTCTATCAATATTAAGTTGAATATGGTTCTAAATTGTTGGACACAAGTCTCACTGAGTCCAGAATCATGTATACAAAATCAAAAGTTGCTTCATACAAAGCTTTCATTTTAATAAGTTAATACATTAAGAATGAGATATATCAAAGACCACAAAAATTGTACAATAAGCCAATTCTTTAGAATAATAAAATAATTTTAATTATTACATCGCATTTTCATGAAGTCTCTGTGAGGGGGAGAATATCCTTATAAAGTCTCTTATTGACCCAGTTTTAACAAGAAGTGCATAATGGAAGGCAATCAGTCTTTGTACGTAGCTTTATGATGATGGTAATCGAAACCATGCAATCACATAGATATTTTGCTCTCTTTAACTAGCTCTGAATAATCAGTGATTTTCAATGGCAGAAAAGGGGCTATTCCAAATTGCAACACTAGCAAAGCATTGTGATGTTTACATTCAACCCAGATGTATTCTCTTTTGATGGCATTTATAAGGAACCAGATTTCAATGGCAGAAAAAAAAAAAACAAGGTTTTTGAGTGCTTGGTTCAGAATTACAAAAATACAGGGTCAGACAATTAAGTTCATGAACTTGTTCTAGAAAAATGCCGCATACTTTATTGCTGAACATCACTAGGGTCACCTTCAAAGTACTCCCCTTGAGAAGCTATGCACCAGTGCCAAGGCCTGGTCCCACCTTGAAAGCAATTTTGGAACTGTTTCTGGAGTGGCCATCAAAACTGTCATTGTGTTACTCTCAGTGTATTGCATGTCACCAACATGCGTTCCTTTCCATATTTCTGTTATCTTTGTGTAAAGAAAAAGTCACTGGGGGCCAGATCAGGTGAGTAGGGAGGATGTTCCAGGACAGATTTTTGTTTACTGGCTAAACCCTCCCTTGCAGTCAGTGTCCTGTGAGCTGGTGCTTTGTCACAATGCAAGAGGCACACTTTTCTCCTTCCTAGGTTTTCAGTTAAGATTTTCCTGTTTCTCCATCAACATTTACTTGGTCTGCTATGATTCTCACCCTCAGCCAATGATTTTTACCCACAGTTCAACAAATTTTTGCAATGTTTTCATCAGTTCTGCTCTTTCCTGGCCAGCCCGGTCTCTCTTCATCAGTGATACTTTTGCTCCCCTCAGAAAAATATTTAATCCATTTCTACTCTGCCATTTTTTCTTCATGGCATTATCACCATAAACTTGGACTAACATGTCTCTGATTTCACTTCTACTCTTGCCAAGTTTAACAAGAAATTTATGAATGTTTGTTTGTTGCTTTAATTCAGGTTTTGACATTCTCGCCATGGCACACAAAAACACACAAGAACGAACGTCACTCAGCAAGACGCCACCACATGTGGACAAGAACAAAACTGCGAAGACACTGAGATACCAAGGTAATGAAACCTTACCGAGGTGTTTGCACAGCACTGCCTACGTAAGTATACAGTGGCAAGTCCACAACCTTAATTATCAGAAATTTGTATGTCGCTACTTGTGAGATTTTTGCCAAATTCCTTTATAAAAATGCTACGGTAAGAAAAAGATAACCCTCAGACGTTGACTTAGCTGTTTCATATCTCCCAATACAGCTGCAAATGTGCTGATTGCCAGAAACACTTCGAAAGGAGCACAAGATTTCAATTCCTTCCATATAGAGTGGGATAGTCTGGTCTCAGTTCACCATTTCAGGGAACAGCATATTCATGATGTTCACATTTGTTTATCACACAGTTTACATTATCCCTTCCTCCTTTATTAGATATTATTCACCTCCAGGACCAGAGAAAGGATTTCAGGGATATGAGAGGAGTAACATTTGATATGGATGGATATAAGAGTAGATTTGTGGAGAAAGATTTCATAACATTCACCAAATTCTCAAAGTTATAGAAAAACCTGAATTGCTGAGGTTTTTCTTTAGTCATATTTCTCTAGATCTCTGAGTCCCATCTATAAGACCTTCAAAAGTTATGTCTCCCTACTGGACTATTCCAAAGTCCTTTGATATATTAATATGAGTAATACTTTTCTTTCTAGAGACTATCAACTTTCTAAAGATTAAAGAAAGCTTTAGTCTTTTTTACTTAAAAATTGCTGAAAGACTCCAGACATATAAAGTCTATTTCTAAAATACCCACTACAGCTATCAATTTTTTAAACACCTTTAACTTGTGAAAATAAGGAAATCATATTTTATTAAAAACTAGAAGACCAAGAAAACATGCCAGAAGAAACTCTTAAGAGATCTTTAAAAATACCAGGGCCGTGCCTGCAGCTAGCTGCCACCAGGTGAAGAGTAGTGCTTCCTATGGACCTGTGAATAGTCATTACATAGACAACAAAGAAGTAAATTAACATGTTGTAATTAACTGATATAATTAACAGTACAATTCAAGTTCCTACTATATACCACTTTGAGAATTTGGTGAATGTTATCAAATTTTTCTTCATAAAAAAATTGTTCTCCATAGACAACAGAGAGGCAAATTAACATGTTGATATAATTAACAGTACAATTCAAGTTTCTATTATATCCCACTTTGAGAATTTGGTGAATGTTATCAAATTTTTCACCATCCATATCAAATGGTGTTCCTTTCAGACCCCTGAGGTCCTTTCTCTGGTCTCTTAGGTGAGGAATGCCTTATAAAGGAGGAAGAGATAATGTAAATGGGTTTAGAGGGTTTCAAATGGAATATGGAAGAAGGAAGCGATGAAAATTTGGAAACTGAATGATCTCAATTAGGCTCTGGAAAGAACGAGAGTGAAAGAAGCTTCTGAGAATACATGAAGGGAAATAATTAGAAAGTAGATCAGAAAAAATTCTCACTGCCTTAATTATTCACCTGTGCACCAGGGGGTGAGGCCTATAAATTGTGAAGAAGGAGGCTGTCCAAGAGAATTCTCACCCCAAATTGAAGGAGATATAAAGGTCCAAAGAGCCAGCAAAATAGAAATCATACAGGAATGTTGAAGTTCAAATCAACAGGGTAATGGAGAAGACTGCTGCTCCCAGGGACAGATGTGCAGCCAGAAATGAGAATGTGAGGAAGCTCAAGTAGAGACTGTAAGGGGTGTCCTTCCAGCCCTAAAGACATCCAGAAGTTCTGAGACTGTTAAAACTTTGCTTTATTTTGCTTAATTCAGTTTTCATAAACATATTTAAGTAGAAGATTTAAATGCATTTCTGAAGTAATGCCAGTTAATATTCCATAAAACCAGTGTTTTGTAGCATTCACTTTGGGGAATTGCACTTTTGCCTTACGAACTAGAAGTGATTTAATAGTCAAGAAAGCAAGCTCAGGAATCAGAATACCTGAATACAAACCTACTGTCCAACTTAATTCTGATATGATCTTAGACTTTTAATCTAAACATCCTATTCTCAGGTCTCTTGTTTATAAAACAAGGCTTGAAATAGCATTTATCTTACAATGTTGTTATGTAGTTTAAATAGCATAAGACCCAGAAAGCATATAACATAGTTCCTGAAACATAGTAAATTCTTGACAAATGTTAGCTATTGTTACCATCATCATCATTAGTGAAGTGACCCAGTTTAAAGAACCATGGGAAGCCCAGTATATTGATGAGGATAGGCCAGAATTTTACTAAGTAACAACTTCCCAATTTCAATGACTTAAGTGTGCGTTGGCCTGGGAAGATGTCTCATGCTAGTCACTCATGGGTGTAGGTTGATGGAGGCTCCGTTTCATCACATATTTCCATAATTGCTGAGCCAGGAAAAGGGGACATGCAGAATTACTCATGCCATTTAAAGTTCTAATGAAAAGTGACATGAGTTCCCATGGTTCGTATTTCATTGGTAAAATAAGTCACACTTTTATATTTAACTTCAATTTTCCCCTTAAGCCTTCCTGTCTTCTTAGTACCTACTGACAGTTTAGTGCCTATACTGCTCTTCCCTTGGCTACTCATCATATTTATACCATATGTCACTGTTGACCAACTTTTCTAAAATGAGAAAGTTTGATGAATAATATACCTTCTGGTTCTAAAAATCTATGACCATGTATGATCTCTAAAAGCTTTCCAAGTCCCCAAATGGGGTGATTCTAAATCTTCCCATTGTGTGTTTTAAGCCATAAAATACCCTACACATACACCTCATTTATCTGCATAATAACCATTGGTATCAACTTTTGTGTTTTAATGATGGTGGGAAAGGAAGAAAAAATATTGGGGGGTGGGGACAATGCTGGAGTATAAAGAGGAAGAGTTTTAAAATTCAAAAAGTAAAATATTTTCTTATTAGAATTAAGCAACCAAGCCAGAACAATATAAATAATGCAATCAAAAACCCCACAATTTCTTGTCCTCTATCAAACATATAAACTCATGGATTTCAGAATTTTGTTTTCACAAAATCTCAAAACTGCAGATGCTGGCATGGATGTGGAGAGAAGGGAACACTTTTACACTGCTGGTGGGACTGCAAACTAGTACAACCTTTCTGGAAGGAAGTATGGCGAAATCTCAAAGCACTCAAGCTAGACCTCCCATTTGATCCTGCAATCCCATTACTGGGCATCTACCCGGAAGGAAAAAAAATCTTTTTATCATAAGGACACTTGTACTAGACTGTTTATTGCAGCTCAATTTACAATTGCCAAAATGTGGAAACAGCCTAAATGCCCACCAACCCAGGAATGGATTAACAAGCTGTGGTATATGTATACCATGGAATACTATTCAGCCATTAAAAAAAATGGAGACTTTACATTCTTTGTATTAACCTGGATGGAAGTGGAAGACATTATTCTTAGTAAAGCATCACAAGAATGGAGAAGCATGAATCCTATGTACTCAATTTTGATATGAGGACAATTAAAGACAATTAAGGTTATGGGGGGGGAAGCAGAAAGAGTGACGGAGGGAGGGGGGTGGGGCCTTGGTGTGTGTCACACCTTCTGGGGGCAAGACATGATTGCAAGAGGGACTTTACCTAACAAATGCTTATTGTACCCTCGATGAATCCCCAACAATAAAACTATAATAATAATAATAAATAAATAAATAAATAAATAAATAAATAAAAATAAAATAAAATAAAAGAGTGATTCATACTGGGGTATTTTCTAATAATTCAGACTCCTAGTCACTACATGGACTGATGAATTGGTTTCTATTTGTCATGCACATGGGTGTGAACACGTGCTGATGAATTGGTTTCTATTTGGAGGTTTCATAATAGGAAGACCTTATTATGTGCTCAATAATAAGTAAGTAAAACTTATGTAATTAGCAAATAAAACTATTAAATAAATTATACTTCTTATTTCTTATTAAATAAATTATGCTTATTATTTTTATTCTTTAAAAAAAATAAATAAAAATCCCATGGCAGGATCATGCCTAGTTGTCAAAGGTAATATCAAGGTAGCTACAGCAGAAACATAGGTGTGAAGGCTCTGATGAGGGTAATGAAGGAAAAGGAGGGGCCTTGGTAATTTAAGTGAATATAAGAGTAAAGAAGTGCATCAAAGACAACTCCAAGTTCTCCACCTGGGTGAATGCTAAGCAGCAAGAGATTAAATATTCAAAATGGTGTAGGCAACAAATGTTGTAAAAGATCAGAGAGTTAGCAGAGCCATGTGGCTGACCTAGAGCATTAAGGCCAGCCTATGGAAAGGACATACGGGATTAGTGTTTCATAGAAGAAACAATTGACAGTAATTTCTGACAGACATGATATGGGAAGGGGTGACAGAGAGTGAGGGCAAGCTAAGGGTAACCTTGAGATGTCAAGGCAGTGTGACAGGGATGAATGGTGTTATTTAATTCGCAGGGGGCAAAAAACAAGCAAGAATTCCCTAAGCTTTATTTTTCTGGAGGCTTCAAATCCACTTTAAACTCTGGTGTCTCTGGTATATTCTATTTTTAAAGGACACATTTTCTTATTTAAAGTCAAGAGGTTTGGTAGAGCACAGAGGTCAGGACACTCCAGCAAGCTCAAAGTGCCTCTACAAGTTTCTTCATGCTTCCCTTTCATCCTCTTCTGCCTCTTTGACTTAATATTCACCTCCACTCAATGATTCACTTGGGTTTTGCAACAAATCCCTCCTGACGAGCCCACAAATCCTCCTAGACTTAGTGCAAAGTCATGCAGCCGAACTAACCTTCCCAATTCTTGTTTTGACATTTGGGTTGCTCTTCCAGGTGTACAGAAAGCAGGTATCCTGAGCAACAGGATTAAAATCATAGAGAAAGACTCCTGGAAGGGTAGCTAGTGCTGCCATGGGGCCCAGAGAGCTGTTCACACCCACGTGCATGACAACTGCAGGTCTCTGTGAGTTCCTGGGGAGAGGCACTCAGCAGAAAGCTCACAGCTTGATCTGCAGATGCCAATTTGAGCTTACAGCCTGGTATGTGTTTTGATTTGAGGACTCAGGAAATTAGACAAGGAAGCCACAAATGGGCAACGAATATGGAACACAAAATATCATGTTTGTAATAAATGCTCTCCTACATTTTGAGAGACATATTTTTGGAGAGGTGAAATGTGGCTGAAGTTGGAAGTTTAAAGTTTGCAAAAGTACAAATGTAATGTTATGGGAACATTACTATCTTAGAGAAAAATAATCCTAAGAATGGAGGGGTTCTACATTTCTTATTCTGCCTTTGATGCTTTTCTCAGGGAAACTGCTATGGAAACCAAAACCTCCCCTCTAGACAAGATTTGGGGTCATGTCAAGCAGCCAGGTGTATCCTCATGGAAAAAAGGAACTGACAGCTGGAGCTCTCTGCTTCACAAACTCCCAGCAGCTTTAATGAGGAGGTCAGCCTCATACTTGCTGCAAGAAAGCAAGCTTCTTTCTATCAGGTACATTGTCCACATGGGCTACAGAAATGTCTTTGATAGAATTCAAAGTGCCTTAAGAATTATAATAATAAAAAAAGAGCACTATTTGAAAATTTTTCATGAGCCTAAGACCTACCATGGGAGCTTATTAAAGAAATATACTCTCAGACCTGAGATTTTTATTCAGCTGATTTGGGGGGGTCCTGGGAATCTGCATTTTCAATAAGCCCCCAGGTAATTCTGAAAGAGAAAGCTCTAAGAATTACATATAATTCAGCACTAAATTCACAGAAGATGTAGAGGAAGGGAGAGAACAGGCCTTCCTTCCTCCCTCCTGCAGATATTTATTGAACCTTTGCTATGTGCCTAGAACTTTGCTATATAATAGGAATACTATGGCGTACAGGTTTCTGAGGGCTGATGTAACAAATTACCACAAACTGCATGGCTTCAAATAACAGAAATTTATTATTTCACACAATTCAGAAGGCCAGAAGTCCAAATCAAGATGTCTGCAAGGTTGGTCCTGTCTGGAGGTATTAAGGGAGAAACTATATAATGCCTCTTTCCTAGATTCAGGTGAGAATCCTTGGTGTTGTTGAATTATGGATGCATTTTTTTTCAATCTCTACCTCCATGATATCACCTTCTCTGTGTCTCTGTATTTTTTTTCTGTTTCTTATAAAGACACTCTGATTGGCTTTAGAACAACCCTCATTCAATATGATCTCATGTCAATCTTTAAATATATCTGAGAAGACCCAACTTTTACATAAGATCACATTCTGCGTTTCTGAATGGTGATGAATTTGGGGGACTAACACTATTCATCCTACTGCAAATGGGAAAAATTGAGCTGCTTCTTGTCCTTGTGGGGTTTATAAGCCAATTAGGGAGATAGATATTAATCTAGTAAATACACAAAGAAATATGAAAGTTCAAGTGGGAAAGTGCTATAAGGCAAAAGTGCATAAAGCAAAGACCGGCCAGGTATAATCTATCATTCAAGAGCTATTTTAAGTCAGGTCCACTGGCTCAGGCCTGTAATCTCAGCATTTTAGGAAGCCTATGCAGGAGGACAGCTTGCAGCCAGGAGTTTGAGACCAGCATGGGCAACCTAATGAAGCCTAATCTCTACAAAAAAAATTTAAGAAAAAATTATCCAGGTGTGGTGGCATGCACCTGAGTCCTAGATACTCAGGAATGAGTAAGGCTGAATGAAAACCCCATTTCTATAATGATCCAGAAGATCAATAAAACTAAAATTTTGTTCTTTGAAAGGATAAACAAAATTGACAACCCTCTTGCTAGATTAACCAGTAACAGAAAAGAAAGGACCCAAATAAGCTCAATCAGAAATGATAACGGAAATAATACAACTGATGTCATAGAAATACAAAATATTATCTATGAATACTAAAAAACTCTACTCACATAAACCTGAAAATGTAGATGAAATGGATAAACTCTTGGAAACACACAACCCCCTAAGACACAATCAGGGAGAAATAGAACTGAAGAGACCAATAATGAGCAATGAGATTGTAGGAGCATTAAAAACTCATCCAAAAAAATAAAAGCCCCAGATTAGATGGATTTCCAGACCAATTATATCAGATCTACAAAGAAGAGTTGGTACAGATACTGCAGAAATTATTCCATAATATCAAGAATTAGGAAATTGTCTCCAACTCATTCTACAAAGCCAGTATTACTTTGATACCAAAGCCAAGAAAAGACACAACAAAAAAAGAAAACTACAGATCAATATCTCTTAAAAATATAAATGCAAAATCTTCAAGAAATACTAGCAAACCAAATTCGTCAGCACATGAAAAAAATAATCCATCACGACCAAGTGGGCTTCAACCCAGGGATGCAAGGATGGTTCAGCATATGTACATCAAAAAATGTGATTTGACACATAAATAGAAGCAAAAACAAACATTGAAAGATCATCTCTATAGATGCAGGAAAAGCATATGACAAAATTCAGCACCCATTCATGATAAAGCCCTCAATAAACTAGGCATAGGAGGAATATATCTTAAAATAATAAAAGCCCTGTATGACACATACACAGGCTTGAAAGCCACTGAGAACTGGAACAAGACAAAGGATACTACTGTCATCATTTCCACTCAACTTAGCGCTGGAAGTCCTAGCCAGAGCAATCAGGTGAGAAAAAGAAATTAAAGATACCCAAATCAGGAAAGAGGAGGTCAAATTATAACTTTTTATGACAATATAATATTTAGAAAACTCCAAAGATTTTATCAACAGACTCTTGGAATTGATAAATAAATTCAGCAAAATCTCAAGACACAAAATCAATATACATAAATCAGTAGCATTCCTATACACTAGTAACAGTCAAGCTGAGTATCAAATCAAAGACTCAATGCCATTTACAATAGCTACAAATAAACTTAAATACCTATGAATATGCCTAAGGAGGTGAAAGATCACTAAGAAGAGAACTACAAAACACTGAAGAAAGAAATCAAAAAGGACAAAAAATAAATGGGAAAACATCATGCTCATGGATCAGTAGAATCAGCATTGTTAAAAATATCCATCTTACCCAAAGTAATTTACAGATATATTGCAATCTGCATCAAAATATCTGACATATTTTACAGATCGAGAAAAAAATTAATTCTGTGCTTTGTTTGGAACCTGAAATTATCCCAAATAGCCAAATCTTAAGCAAAAAGAACAAATCTGGAGACATCACATTACCAAACTTCAAACTACACTTGAAGGCTATTGTAACCAAAACAGCATAGAACTATCACAAAAATAGAGATGTAAACTAATGGAACAGAGCAGAAAACTCAGATTTATAAACTCATCCACAGATAGCCAAGTGATCTGCGACAAACCAGACAACAACATACACTGAGAAAAACAATCCCTGTTCAATAAATGGCACTCTGAAAATTGAATAGCCATATGTAGAAGAATTAAATAGGATTTATAAATCTTACCTCTCTCACAAAAATTAATTCAAGAAGGATAAAAGACTTAAATGTAAGATACTAAACCATAAGAATTCTAGGGGGAAAATGTTGGAAAAACTCTTATATATATTGACCTATGCAAAAAAATTTTGAAGACCCAAATGGTAATCACAACAAAAACAAAAATAATTTAATGGGACTTGATTAAATTAAAAATCTTCTCCACAGCCAAGGAAATAATTAACAGACCAAATAGACAACCTACAGAATGGAATAAAATAACCAGAATCTACAAAGAACTCTATCAAATCAGCAAGAAAAAGTCAAAAAGTCCCATCAAAAAGTGGGCAAAAGACATGAATAGAAGGTTCTCAAAAGAATATAAATGGCCAAGAAACATAAGACTAAAATGCTCAATATTGCTACTCATCAGGGAAGTGGAAATTAAAACCACAATGAGCTCTCACATTATCCCACTAGAATAGCTTTCATTAAAAGACCAAAAATAATAAATACTGGCATGAATGCAGAAAGGAACACTTGTATACTGTTGGTGGGACTGTAAATTAGTACACCTTGTATAGAAAACAGTATCGAGATTTCTCAAAGAATGAAAAGTATACCTACAATTTGATCAGCAATGCCACTACTGGGTATTTGCCCAAAAGAAAAGAAGCCATTTTATTTAAAAAGGCATTCACACTCAGATGTTTATTTCAACACAATTCACAATTGGAAAGATGTCGAATCAAGTCAAGTGCCCATCAATTCATGTGTGGATTAACAAATGCGGTATATGTATACTATGGAATACTACTCAGCCATGAAGAAAGATGACATCCTAAAGTCTTTTGCAGCAATTTGAATAGAACTGGAAACCGTTATTCTAAGTGAAGGACCTAAAGAATGCAAGCACCATGTATTCACTATTAAGTTGGTATTACCCATTGAGCACACATATGCACTGGGAAAGTAAAATTCAACAGAAATCAAGCAAGGAGATGAGGGGAGGAGGGGATGGACGAAAACCTATCTGATGGGTACCATGAACACTATCTGGGTGACAGGCACACTTATAACCATGACTCAAGCATTATAAAAGCGACCCGTGCAACCAAAATATTTGTACCCCCATAATACTTTGAAATTTGTTTAAAAAGAAACTATTTTATTTGCTCTTACTACTCATTTTTCAAAATATTATTTTAGTTACTATGTATGGTAAGTATAACATTTATAAGTTATGTTCTCCTGTCAGAAGGCTGACAATCCTTTTAGGAGGATAAGACAACTACACATTAAGCAAATATAAAGTAATAACATATATTATCCGATGAAACACCAAACTATGTGATAATGTAAATGTAGTAAGTGTTCAAAGAAGGACTAGATACTGAAAGGTGAGTAGATATTTTTTATTTTGGCAGGAGGAATAAGATGCTGGTAGAAGTAGGTATTAATATTTAACTTTCTCTCTGCTGTGATTCATTACCAGTCTCATGGTTTCCATGAGAGAATCATCAAGGCACAACAAATATACTAGGCCACGCACATGGGGTAGGAGCTAAAGCAGTCGCTTTAAAAACTGGATGGCTATGGTAGAGGGAGGGGGACAGGCGGGATCACACCTGCGGTGCATCTTACAAGGATATATGTGAAACTTAGTAAATGTAGAATGTAAATGTCTTAGCACAATAACTAAAAAAACGCCAGGAAGGCTATGTCAACCAGTGTGATGAAAATGTGTCAAACGGTTTATGAAGCTAGCGTATGATGCCCCACGATCATATCAATGTACACAGCTATGATTTAATACAAAAATAAAATAAAATAAAGAACAATAAATAAATAAATAAATAAAAACTGGATGGCTGACTTTTACTGCCTCCAATTCATAGCTTTCAAGGGCAGTAATTTCCTCGCCATGCCTGCAGCTGTACTCTTAGTAATAGTCCACTTAAGTCAATTAGGGGACTCAAATATTTGATCTAATTTAATACCAGCTTTCCTTGGTCCATGGGAAGGACGAAAACAATGACTTGCACATAGTATGCACTTAGTAACAAATGCTTGCTGAATTAAGGAAAACAAGTCTATTTAAGCAAAATGTCTCTGTGTGTGTGTGTTTTAGCAATAGAGACAAAAAGAAGGGCTATTGACTTTGGAGAAGTAGGAAATTATGCTCTCAGTAGCCTCATCTTCTCTTAAAGTACTATGAGTTTGATACACTTTTGTCCTCTAATTTTAATCTACCCATCACTTGCCGAAGATGTCATATGTTCCAGACACTTTGCTAAGTCTTTACATGCACTATTCTGTAACTTCCAAGAGATGTTATTATCTCCATTTAGAAAGCTAAAGCAAGCCCTTCAAATCCAAAAATCTATGCTAAACTCTCTAGACTTCTGTATCAATTTGGGCATAGTAGTTGCGCCCCCAAAACATCTAATAAACCTACTTGCTGTTTCAACTCCACTGTGATGGTTTCCTCTTTCTCTTTTTTTACTATAATAAAAAAGATTCACTTTATGTTTCTTAACTTTAATTCCTGATCTGCTTTCCTTTTCCTTTAGGCTTGTCTTAGATTTGCAACTAAGAAGACTCTTGCAGGCCAGTTTTGTCAGTTCTGGGGTAACCCTGGTATTAGGGCTGGTGGAGGATAAACAAGTAGCAAGAAGAGGCTAAGGGTGAAGAGTGGGAAGCAAATTGTAGCTAGGAACCTAATTTGCAGTTAGGAACTGTTCCCTGGTGGGAACATACCAGTACATAGTAATGAATTCGTGGTGACCTTTAACTGACCTAGAGCTCATTACCATCTAATTAATATATCTTGAGTGGAGCTTTAAGTGAAGGATTCTGGTGAAGACATGTGTAGAAATGGAAATTGTTATGTAACCAACCTGTTATGTAATCAGTTATATAACCCCAACCTGTCAATCACCCAAAAGACAGCAAAGAACAACCCATCCTGCCAGGAGAGAGGTGGGACAAATTAGTGAGCACAGGAAAGGCAAGCCGCACTCAGACTCTGTGCGCTTTCTCCACTCATGGAGACTGATCAGCTCCTCATTGTCTGGAAAGTACTTTCACTTTGTGTCACTTTGTGCAGTTTCCTTCTTCACAGTCTCTTCCTATAGCTTCTTTCTTTTTCCTGTAATACGTTGTGTGAGATTCCTCTGTATCTGTGATCATTCTGTCATCAAATTGACTCAGTCCTCAGTCTTGACACTGGGAACCTAGGGACCATGCAACATCCAGATGGACCTAACACTGGCTCAATCTCCTTCTGATCTTCAGGTGGTAATCTGTAGTCTCCATCGCCCATCACCCCATGGTGAGGAATAGTGGGCAGATCTGAATCCAGAGGACTGCGAACCTGTGTCAAGAATCTTTTCTTAAGGAAACTTCAAGGCACAAAGAAGAGACCACGTATGTTGAAAGCAACAAAGGCAACAAAGATGCCATTTTGAGAATAACTTTTCAAAATAATAGAGACTAGGTTACCCACGAGTGTCTTTTTAGTGAGCCAGTGTGACCAACATTTTGCTTGAGCTTCTCCCAGTAAGTCTGCCTGTGGAGACGTTTTACAGAGAAATCTGCCTCTGAAACTAAACTGATGATTTCTTTCCTGGGCAGTTTAATGCAGCCTGTTATTTGTTATTGTTATGCTAATGTAGCCTCAGTTAATATGGAGGAGACTTCATAGAACTCTAAGATGTGCGGGAGCCGCATTCTATAAACCAATTAATAATATTTGCTGGAGTGCAGAAACCATCAATCTCGTTGACACCTAACCAACTTTAAGTGTATCATGGGCCACGGAAAGATGAATGGTGGGAGGTAGACTTTTGGTGGGGGGGAAATGCAGCAACATTTGAGCATGAGTAGTTACCCACCAATCATGTAAGGAAATTAACTCTTATTCAAGAAAATTATATGGTCAGCATGTCTCCTTAGCGATCCAAGGAAAAGGGATTCTTAACCAACTGAATCCAGAATTCTTTTCTACTTAACAGTAGAAATATCCCTTCAGGCAGGACAGATGCAAGGGCATTTTCAGATTTCATGGGTTCTATGAAGTCTGCAAATATGTATCCCCTATCATTTCAAACATTTTAAAATGTACTCACATTCTCATTAAATATAAACTTTGGGGATAAATAAATCTTTAACTCTGCTTTCAAAAATACATTAGTAGAGGTTACTTTTTAAATTTATAAGTGGCTATAATTTCCCAGACCCATCAAACATTCCCTGGGACAATGGTAAATTATTTTTAACACATTAGCTTCCACACTAGAAAAAATAATTTCCTTGGGGCCATGGTGTTTCGTTAACGGTCAAGATAGATCAAGAGACTTTTGAGTTCTACACGTGTACGTATGTATATGCTTCCCTAGGCCCCAGGCTCAAAACTAGGGTAAATTAAATACAACTCACATGGCATTTGATGTGTTAACCATAACTAAATTTAATAACAAGTGAAGTCAACATAATGTTTCCGTTTGTAGACATTCAAGCAAACATGTAAGAATTTTGATTTTGCAATTTTGGTTTTTTTATTTGGAGCCAATTTTTTTTCAGCATTTAATCATTTTAGTAAGACCTTGAGAAGGTCCTAGCCCCAGGCATTGTATCTTTTGGTGCAATAGACAGATTAGCCCTGGAAGGGTGCCCTAGTTTCTCTTAGCTTGATGACTCTAGCCATTATAATTTTCTACTAAATGGTCTTGCTCCTATTTAATGTTTCCAAACAACCTTCTGGTTGTAATATGACCATTCAATAACTTTCACACACAAAGGAAACATACTGAGCAACCCAGCCCAACACTACATATAATGAATGTGTGTGCATGTAAGCAATAACTATAAAATGTATTGAAGAGTTGTAATATATTAGGCACAGCTGTACACTCTATACACTATATTTTTCTCCCTCTTTATTTCTTTGTGCTTTATAAACACATTTGATTGAGAAAAAAAGAAAAGCAAGGCCAGAGGAAGTAGAGATTAGAGAAATAGGAACAGGAAGTGGTAGAGTGTAATGGCTTAATTTTGGATTCCTAGAGAAAGTATTCTAGGATTCCACTACCAGATTTGCCTCTACTTAATTGCAGTATAACCTTGGGCAACATATTTTTTTTTTTCTTTTGGCCGGGGCTGGGTTTGAACCCACCACCTCTGGCATATGGGACCGGCGCCCTACTCCTTGAGCCACAGGTGCCACCCTGGGCAACATATTTAACATCTCTGAATGTTGGTTCCCTCATTTATAAGGTAGAATTGAAAATAGTACCTATTTAAGTCAATTTTTGTGATAATTAAAGGATCCAATATAGTAAGAATAGGACATAAAAAATAATGAATACTCAATAATTATTAATCCTTATTATGAAATGTGTGTGAAGAATTAACCTGAATTTGGCTCTTCTTGAGCTTTAGTGTTGGGTAACATTTCTGAGACCTGAGGAGGTTCAAAATAAATCAAAAATTTTGTTTAGGATGTTATAATGCAATTCAATTTACAAAAAGGAAAATTTCAACAGAGCTTAGCATTCAGGCAGAGTCTTTGAATTTTCCATTATTCCAATACTTCGTTTTGTTTCTGTTGCTTTGAAGTGAAAACATTTTAAGGCATTTTTTTCTTATTCTTTGGAAAATGCAAAATATTAAACAAAGGAGGAAAACTACTCTCCATGGCTTAGATATTCTAGAGGTCACAGAATCTTCAAAGTTTCTCAATTGTGGGCCAGCTGTTCTTCCATCTCCCAATACAAAACAGATTTTCAGCCCAGAATTCAGGGTGTTCCTTTCATGTCCTTCATTAAAGGATTTTTGCATGATAGCAACTCCAGCTTCATTTCTCTTTTTTCTCTCTTGGCCAGAATCTTATCTGGCAGCTTTATCAGTTAAATATTCATTGGTCAAATTAGAATTCAGTCAAATGCCTTCCTATTTAAAATGGCTGGGTGACTATAGTGATCATTTGTCAATGTCCCCTTCTGAATTGTTAGTGAGATAGACTACACATTGTTTGAGACAGAAAATGAATAGTTCCAGTTGCTATGGTTACGGCTAGGTAGGGACAGTTGTTTACAAGTTATCTTTGTTTTTAGGCTCTAGTGTGTGCATGTGGCATGTACCCACATATGCATGTGCACACATGTTTGCATACTGAAGTGCAAGATATTCTTAGTAAAAGCAGTCATTTCATGTATTCTGTCTCCATGTCTCCATAATCCCCTCATCATTGTTAGATTATTTAGCATGATTTTCTCTTTAGCAGTTATGAGTTCACATATATCACAAAAGGAAATGTATAGATCGGGCAAGCCTACTATTCTCGAATGGTCCGAGAATTGACGGGAGTTTTGCCTAGTTGAAAATTCATTTCTCAGTATCATAGTTTATTTCCTTATTCTTAAAGGGTATCTGTTTACACAACAAAATAAATCCACAACAAAACTAGCCTAAGGAGAATAGTTTAGCAGTTTATCATTTTGCTAGATGGGCCAGACTCAATTTGAGCTTTTGTTATTTACTTTCTAGACTTCTTACTTGTAAGCAATAGAAATCAAGTCTGGAAGACAAAGAAGAAAAAGCTCGAATTAAAATATGAGTAGTTCCCCAAGACTTATTGGAAGGGCTAGGAAATTAGGTTTAATCCTGTGTTTCCTTGAATAACACTCAAAATCACTCCACAGAATCAGTCTGATAAAAACCCTACCTCTGTCAAACTCTATGCTACAGTTTTGTTTTTTAATTTCAGATTAATATGAGGGTACATAGATCAGGTTACACAGTTAGCTTTTGTATGATCAAAGTCCAAATTGTAGGCTTGCCCTTCACTCAGAAAGTATGCAATATATCCATCAATGTACCCATTAGGTGAGAATTTACCCATCCCCTTCCCCATCTCTGCTAACTTGAATTTCATTGAAATGTTATCTCAGCCTGAACCAGGAACTCAACTTCACAGCAACCACGCGTTGTCTGCCACTCCAATGCCAAAGTTCTGCACCAGACTTATGACCAAGGTATTCACACCTGATGCCATCCTTGTCAGGAAATAGATTCTGCCCATCACACTGACTACTTCTAATTTTAAATCTCCTATGGGTATGTCTGGCTGGAAATGCTAAGTCATTCCCCAGCTGGAAGCAGAGATTGGGAAAGGAGTGTTCTGGCTTTCATGAGAAGAAAGCAGCACTCAAAAAGAGCCCCAAGAAACAACAACAAAAACACACACACAAAAAAGCCTTCCAAAAATGCATAAGGCTTAAGAAGATGCTGGAAAGTATGAAAATATAAAACTATAATGACTGGACATTATAAATGCAATCTAGGTGCAGTGGTTCATGCCTGTAATCCCAATACTTCTGGAAGCAGCAGAATCACTTGAGGCTAGGAGTTCTAAACCAGCCTGAGCAACCCAGCAAGATCCTGTCTGTATAAAAAATTTTAAAATTAGCAGGGCATGGTGGCAAATATCTACAATCCCAAGTACTTGGGAGGCTGAGGTGAGAGGATCACTTAAGTCCAGGAGTTTGAGGCTGTGAACTATGATCATGCCACTGCATTCCAGCCTGGGTGACAGAGTGAGCCTCTGTCTCTAAAATAGATACATAAATACACAAATGACTAAATAAGTAAACACGATGCAGTACATGTGGAATAGTCTTTTAGTTAAAACAGTCTTATATGTTAAAAGAGTCAGTTAAATCAACCAGCTAGCCAATTCAAATAAGGAATAGGTTTTTCATGCTTCTGTAAAAGGCCAAGTCTTCTTGCTGTCTGCTATGTTCTTCTCTCCATTTCTCAACAGCCTTGCTCCAAAAGCATATCAGGGACCATACCCCCTTTACTGGATTATTTTCAACAGCATAAAAACATGCTGCTATTTTTCTTGTCTTAAATATACACAATCAGGCTTGGCACCTGTGGCTCAAGAGGCTAAGGTGCCATCCACATACACCTGAGCTGGCGGGGTTGAATCCAGCCCGGCTCCGCCAAACAATAACAGCTGCAGCCAAAGCTACAGGCATTGTGGTGGGCACCTGTAATCCCAGCTATTTGGGAGGTGGAGGCAGGAGAATTGCTTGAGCCCAGGAGTTAGAGGTTGCTGTGAGCCGTGATGCCACAGCACTCTACCCAGGGTGAAAGCATGAGGCTTTGATTCTTAGTAAAGCATCACAAGAATGGAGAAGCATGAATCCTATGTACTCAATCTTGATATGAGGACAATTAATGACAATTAAGTTTATGGGGGGGGAAGCAGAAAGAGGGATGGAGGGAGGAGGGTGGGGCCTTAGTGTGTGTCACACTTTATGGGGGCAAGACATGATTGCAAGAGGGACTTTACCTAACAATTGCAATCAGTGTAACTGGCTTATTGTACCCTCAATGAATCCCCAACAATAAAAAAAAAAAAAAAGAAAAAAAAAATGTTAAAAAAAAAAAAAATAAATAAAAAAAAAAACAAAATAAAAAAAAATTAAAAAAAAAATACACAATCAATACTTTTCCATCTTGCCTCCTCTTCTCCTTCCAGGTGCTATTCTCCCACTGCCCCACCCTGTTACCCTTTGCAGCAAATAGCCAGATGAGTTGTCTACATTTGTTGCTGTCTGTGCATCTCTTTTATTCTCTCTTTGACTTACTCCAATTGTCCATTGACCTCCACCACTTTTTGAAAATGTTCTTGTCAAGTTCAGCAATGACTTCTTATTGCTAAATCCAACTGATTATTAATTCCCACTTTTTGTTATGCTGGAAGCATTCAGCAGATCACTCGCTCTTCCTTGAACAACATATTAATTTGGCTTCCAGTTCATCTCACTTTTCTATTTAGGTTTGGTGTTTTGCTTTCTTTTTCTTTTTCATCTCATGGGCCACTTAGTTTCTAAGTTATATTTTCCTTTTCTTTTCAAAATCCTAAGGTCTTACTATTAGAGTTCATAGGTATTCTCTTCATTGTCTATACGCTGGCTTATCCAGACCTATAGGATGTATTTATGTAAGTACCATGTACACACTGAAGACTCCAAATTCATAGTTCCAGAATGTTTTCCACTGAATGCTAGACTTTTTAAGTAAATTTATTTCAGGTTAATGTGAGGGTACAAACAACCAGGTCAAAATATTTGATTTTATTAGATAGAGTCCCTCTTGTGGTTATATCTACACACAAAAGATTTGCCAAAACCTCCTATCAGTGAGAGCACCCCAACTCCCTCCCCGCTGTTCCTCATTACCCCTCTTCACAACTTCAATTAAAGTAAGTTTTTCTCCTATATGGGCATGCATCACATCATCTACTGGCTTCATATTAGTGTACAATGATCCTGTGATATCGCTCTTAGAAGTCTAACAGGCATTCAAACATGTACAACCAAAAATGAACTCTTAATTCTTACCTTGTGTACTTCCTCTTTTAACACCTTAAAAAATTCAACGAGGTGGTGCCTGTGGCTGAAGGAGTAGGGAGCTGACCCCATATACTGGAGGTGGTGGGTTCAAACCGGCCCCGGCCAAAAACTGCAAAAAAATAAAATAAAAAATTCAACCAACTTCTCATCTCAAAAATTTCAAATTCATTAACAACTCCTCTTGTTTTTCATACCTTACATATCCAATCCTTTACCAACACCTGTTGTTTCTACCATCAATAGATACCTAGCATTCAACCTTTTCTTAACAACTCTAAGCTTATCACCAAGTTTAAAGCACCATCACTATTCCAATTGATTAGTACAATAGTTCTTAGGTTTCTTGTCCCATTCTTATATCCCTATAGTCTACTCCCCCCACATAGAAGTGAGAGTAATCTTTTGAAAATATAATGGTTTTATCACTAATCAAAATCCTAATCACATTACCAAAGTCCTTACCCCCAGCAGCCCTAGCTGATGTGGCTTTTGATCTTATTAGACCTCATCTCCTAGCAATTCTTCTCAAATTGCCTGAAAATTGTGTACAAAAATATATAATTGTCAATCATTTCCAGGACTGGAGTGGGTACAATGCTGAAAAGCAGGAATCAGAACCTGGAAGCCATGCTTGGAGGTGTTATGTAACCCTAACGAAACTAAACACCTATGTTCTAGAAACCTGGGAGTATAAAAAAATGAGTGCAGGCAAAATAAGCCTGTGGTATATGTTCTTGGAGTTCTGGGAATCCTGAGTTTCCTTGATAAGAGTATTGTCTATGACAGTTAAGAGAAGGAAAACCACATATGGAGTGAGTACACTAGCCCAGTTGTCTTCAACTTTTTTGGAACTGGGATCCAGTTTCATGGAAGACAAATTTTTCAAGGATGGAGGCTGGGAGGGTGGAATGGGACAGGAGGTGGAGGTCAGTTCCACATGTGATTCTATGTGGCCTGGTTCCTAACAGGCCACAGACTTGTACAATGTAGGCACTGAGATACAAAAACTTCAGCATTTTGAAGTAGAAATTTTTCCTATATTTTCAATGGGCTAGTTTACTCATTGCTGTTTTAAGCCTTTAATTACTTAAAATAATTATAGAAAGATATTAATACAATGTAAGGAAAAGGAGTTATTTGGGGCAAAATAAAGGTTTACAACTGCTTTTACTCCATGAGCACTGCTCACCAGTACTGTCTTCCAAATGTTTAAATTATGACTTTTTTTTTAGAGCTTTGATTAACTCTATGTCTTTTTACTGAATTCCCATTCCAAGTGTTTCCTTCATGGGGATCAATGAGATATTCACTCTAAAAGTGTGTTTTGTCAAAGAGTATTCTAAACCATGGACATAAAGTATATGGGTATGGATTGTGGGTTCTCAATAATGAGAGAGAGAAAGAGAGAGAGAGAAAAAGGGAACCTTTGGCATACTATGGAATGTTTTCCAAAATCTAAAAAGTATATATATATATGCCCTGTTTTTTGTTGTTGTTGTTTGTTTGTTTTTTGTTATTGTTTTTTGCAGTTTTTGGTCAGGGCTGGGTTTGAACCCGCCACCTCTGGTATATGGGGCTGGCACCCTATTCTTTTGAGCCACAGGCACCACCCTATATATGCCCTGTTTTTAAGGGATCAGTAGGTAAGAGTGAAAATGATCTTGAGATAAAACTTAGAATAATAATCTAAAACATCATATTCAGAAGAAAAAAATAATTACTTCTTTTTATTTGGAGCCTCCTTTTGCCAGACATGGCTGAACATTTTACATATGTAAGACTAATCTGTCAACAACACAGATTATAAAAATGTTCAAGCTATGGTTTGTCACCAAGTAATCCAATCAGAGAGTAGCTGATGAAGCAGTCCAGCATGGGAGCCATCGGAGGAAATGTAATTCTGGTGTCCTTCTAGCCCCTTGGTTATTTTTTTTTTTAATTTTTCTTCCTTTTTTTTTTTTTTTTTGTAGAGACAGAGTCTCACTGTACCGCCCTCGGGTAGAGTGCCGTGGCGTCACACGGCTCACAGCAATCTCTAACTCTTGGGCTTACGCGATTCTCTTGCCTCAGCCTCCCGAGCAGCTGGGACTACAGGCGCCCGCCACAACGCCCGGCTATTTTTTGTTGCAGTTTGGCCGGGGCTGGGTTTGAACCTGCCACCCTCGGCATATGGGGCTGGCGCCCTACTCACTGAGCCACAGGCGCAGCCCTAGCCCCTTGGTTATTGACACAAGTAGGTCTTCACTAGATAAGAACAGGGAGATGAGGTAAGAGGGCAGCCTGGAACCCAGGAGACCTTTACCTGTGTGGGAAGTGATGAGTAGTGCAGGCGCCGTGGGGAGAAGTGTGGGAAGTCCTACTGCTCAGATCATCTGGGGAGGGAGGGGGAAAGTCTCCCCCTAAGCTAGACCCTTCCTCTAATTTCTTTTGTAGAGGTTGGCTGAGGGGAATGGGGAGGCTGGGCCCAGAAAAATACATAATACCTTTCTTTTTTTATGGCTATATGGGAAGCTTTTATTAAAGGGTCAAAAATAATATCTCCTGCATCATTTAAGGAAAAAGCAACTCCTTGCCAATGATTATCCTTAACAAATAAATTTTCATAAATTCTTTCAGAACTTCAAATTGATTTTCTGATCAGAAACAGCAGGATAATCTTTAGTTTATTTTGTTTTTCTCTTAAGAATGTCTGGTGTCTAGTCCATTTAGAAGAGACTTGATTGGCTATTTTCCCTAATTGAGAAACACCAAAATGGCATGGGATTGAAGAATTAACTCTCTTGGATTTCAACAAAACCAATTTTTCCATTGCAAAGATGAGAAATAAGGAAAAATATCACCTCAAATCCTCTTAGCAAATGTTTTTCTTAAATTACAAGCATTGAATTAGAATAATCTCTTTTTAAATTAATATTTGGGTTCTTTCCCCTTACTATCCCTGTTATGTATTTGCAGCTTCCTTTGTTTCTAGGCTGTGGAATTGTAGCAAATACAAGGTGGGAGAGAAGTACCTGTTTCTACCATGCTGTTTGTGGAGAGTAATGACAGCTATGCTCTTTGTCCCTAGTGGAAGTCCCTTGATAAATGTCAATGCAGTGATCTTTCTCTTCCCAGGGAGGAAGTGATATTGTGAACCTGCCACTGTGATCATTAATACTTATCAAGACCTTCTCTTCCATCACCAAAGGCAGCCCTGGGGACCATTCACAAAGCTTTGTAGTGGAGAATGAAATTAACCTTTTATGGAGAAGCTCTCAGGTCTATTAGAGAATTCATTATGCAGGGACTATCTGGAGAAGGGGTCCCTATAATCTCTTTGGCAAACAAGGTGACTTAATTCAATATTTGAGGTGTTAACATATCTCCTCACAATTGTAGTTTAATTGAGCCTGCTTTCCATCCCAAATGATATTCAGAGATGAATACCAGAGGGTCTAGAAATTCATCCATATTGACCAGTCTCAGCAAACAAGCCAAAGTCAGGGGCATCCACCACGTACTTAGGTAAAACATGAGATGCCTTGGGGATTGCGTAGATGAACAATGCTGGGCAGGAGTACCCTTCTTTTCCCATAACAGCCTTTATGGTAAATACCAATGCTGTGAATGAGCTGTCCCCTCTCAGACGCTCAAGTACATGGACTGTGTATTCCCATGGAAATACCTAATGATATGGAAAGAAATGTAAACTTCCCTCAAACTCTTCATAGACTTGCAGAAGCTTATGTCCTGTCAGTGGTATAGCAAATAAATTCCCTTTCTGATAGGCTAATTCAGCCATGACACCAATAGTTTGGGAAATAAGGAAGGGAGGAATAAAAAGCAGCAGATTACCAAATATCTTTCTTGTATGGGGATCTCACTTAGACATCTTATTTGATAAATGCTATAATCCAACGAAGTGCATCTTCTTGTCTCTATTTTGGAAATGAAGTAATTTAAAGGGTTCAGGGGGGTTAAATGGCTCATTAAAGTTGATGCCTTAGAAAATTGGTGGTATTAAGAGTCAGAGATATATACAATCTTGATTTTGGAAAGAATCTAGGTATAGATAGGGACTTTGAAGGTATTTAGCAGAAGCATATGTCTCTGTTTCTCTAAAAGAGAAGGGTTCACGAAAAGTTAGCTGTTCTCAGCAGGGCTGAGAAAATTGGTTTGTGGTACCTAAAATTAATCCTACTCTAACAAGCAAACCTAAAATCTCCTGTTAGGCTTTTCACTTTTAAAGGAAACCTAGGTCTTTATCAATGGTATATAAGAAATAAGTGTGTCAGATCTTTGTAGGTTTCTTTTATTTATGTATTTTTATCAAAGGAATGAATGTCCTTTGTTTAAATATCAAATAATACTACCACAAGGCTTATAAGAAAAAATAATAGCATCCCCTCTCCCAAACTTCACTTCTCTCCAAAGGAACATCTCTACATCTTTTAGCTTTTCTGTTACTCACCATCATATTGCTATGTAGCAAAGTTTACTGCTCTGTTTTTCATTTAATTTAATTTCATTTTTTGATTTCAGAACATTATCTATGGAGCAGAATGTGCATACAGATTTAGATTTCCAACACCACACACACACCCCTACCTCTACTACTTCTGTATTTAGATATTAATTTATTTCAGAAAAAATGTTGAGCTGTACTATATATTAGCACTGCCCTGAGGAAGCAATGTGAGAGTACAGTATAGTGCCAAAATAAATCAAGTCCTTGCCATCATCAAGTTTATATTTTAATAAGAGACACAGAGGAAAATATACACGTATACTATCAGATAAGTAACAGCTATCCGGTGATAAAAACAGGGTAAGGACATGGAGAATAGAGATAATGGTTTAGGTGAGGTAATTTTTATTTAAATCAAAGTTCAATGTTTAAATTGAACAACCATCACCAATGGAGTGATGGTTTAGGTAAGGTAATTTTTATGTAAATCAAAGTTCTATGTTTAAATTATTTTGACTGTAGATTTATTTTACATTGTGCCATATAAAATGATTATGTTTTGGTCCTTAAAAAATTTCTGTTTTCCCAGGAATTAATTATTTCTTTGGAAAGAGAGTTGAGTGGGGCATCTGTTTGCCTCTCTTTGTATCCCTTAATCATCAGTAAATCATCTGCCAGATTATAAAATGCTTCTCTCTGCTGGGTGCTGTGACTCATTATTCCTATAATCTCAGCAATTTGGGAGGCTGAGGTCGGAGAACAGCTGAGGCCAGGAGTTTGAGACCGCCCTGGGAAACATAGCATGACCCTGTCTCTATAAAAAATTTAAAAATTAGTTAGGTGTGGTGGTACATTCCTGCAATCCCAGCTACTTGAGAGTTGGGGCGGGAAGATTGCTTGAGCCCAAGAGTTCGGGTTTCAGTGAGTGCTGATGGTGTTGCTGGCCTCCAGCCTGCTTACCCTACTTTGTCACTTGACACTTTCCCCCACCATCGTCTTGAGAAATCCCTTTGCTTCTCTTGTCTGTCTCATGCCCTCTCCATGCATGTCTTTGTCTGTCTTAGTTTAGAACCTTCGCTTGATGGGATATATTTCGTCCAGGAGTTTCCTAGGAAAAGGTGCATAATTTTTTTGAAATTTTTTGCTTGAAAACATCTTTATTCTTACCTCCCCACATGAATGTTAATTTGTATGGGTGAAGTATTTTAAATTGAAAAATATTCTCCTTTAGAATTTTGAAGGTATTGCTCTGTTATCTGCCAGCTTCCAATGTTGCGCTTGAAAAGTCAAATGCCATTTTGAATTTTGATGATTTTCCATGCAAACTCTTATTTTTTTTTTCCTTCACTGAGACTTGTTGAAATGGTTTCTTTATCACTGGTTCTGCAATGTTGGAACAGGTTGCCTTGGTGGAGCTATGTCATCACCGGGTGTTAGGTACTCAAAATCTCAAGTTCATGTCCCTCAATTCTGCAACATTTCCCTTGAATAATCACCCTACCTCCCAGGGAATAATTCCATGATCCTTTTTATCTTTTTTTTCTTTGCTTCTCTTTCTGGAATATCTATACATCTGCCATTGGTTCTCTTGAGTTGATTCCTTAAATTCTTATCTGTTTCCTTTTATTTTTTTCTTTCTTCTTTGTTTTCCTTCCAGAAAATTTTCTCAACTTTAGATTTCAGCTCTAATATTGAATCTTTACAATATTTTTAAATAAAAATTTTCAATTTTTCAGCAATGCTAAAAGACTTTGTATAGCGAAAAACCCTCTTGTATTTGAATTTTAAATTTTCCAGTAATAATTTTCAATATCTCTTTGTAGTCCCCTGGTTATTTCTACATATAGCATCCTGGCATTTTTTCATGGATGTGACATTCTTATTTCTCTAAGGAAATATTTTCAAGTTTTTTCCTACTCTTTTTCTCTGTTTTTCAAGGCTACTTATGTTTTTCCCCTCACTTTCATCTTTCTCCTTAGTGTTAGACACTTTCTGGTAATGTCTAGTGACCCCTGGCTATTTGTTTAAGAGTAAAGTATGGCTGCACAGATATAGCAGTTTCCCTTTCTTATGGAAACCATCCAAAAGAAACAAACAACAACAACAAAAGACAAAATATCGAAAACTTCATTTTTAATGAAATTAAGAAACAGACTCCAAAATATTTTCCAAAGCAACCAAAAATAGCTGACTTTGCACAGAAGCCCCTTAAGTAAAAAGAAGCAGGGAAGAAAATTTCAGTGGAAAGAGAACCCACCAAAATAGTTCTTAAAAACTGACCACACACACAAAAATATTTCCTGGTGGGAGCAGATCATGCTAAGGAGAGGAAACTATATTGCCTGATCCCCAGGGGATATGGAAGTTGGGATGAGGCAGGTAAGAACAGAAGCCTCTTTTCTCAGCCCACTTTTTAAAGAGGTAGAGGAGACTGGGCTACCTGAATTGTTGCTGAACAATCATGTTTGAAGGAATCAAACTATTTTTGTAGTAACTGAGAAGGTGAGAGCCTTTTATAATTAAAACCTCCTAACCTAGAAAACTGCCTTGTTCTTCTATCCTCCTGTAGGTTACTCGTCTAAGAAAGCCAACTCATTCAAAGGCAAAAAGATTATATATACATGTGTGTGTACTTTATATACACACCTCTATCTAAACATACAGAAAAGCAAAATTATTAACAGAGAAGGAGAATTTCCCCCAAAATGTGGCCATGAAGAAGCTGATAATTTAAAAAAGAAAACCTGGGCCAGTGTGAGACAACAATCCTCGCCACATCTGTTTTGTGGAATCCAACTTCCCTTCAGGTGAGCTGTCCCTAGGACGTGACTGGAAGCCAAAGCGTGCAGCAGAGAATAGTAATAAGCTCTTTTGGTCACGGATTTAAAGCCCTGGTCTCTAAACAGCGTACCAGTATTGAAAACTGACATTTTGATCTCCATTTATACTTTCTAATGTATTATGTCTTAATTGATTTAGAGTCAGGAGAAGAAAGGCAGTTATTTATTGTATGCAATTAAATAAAAAATTAAACATAACGTGTAATGTAATAATATTGGGAGGATGACCCAGTGAGGAATAGTCTCACCCCTCATGATGTGAGCAGGACTGAATTCTGGTTAAGTGGTGTCACGGCTCTGGTCTGCGTCCTGTTCAATGGAGAGAGATGCTGAGACCCTGGTTGACCTATGAGCTCTCCTTGGATAAGCAGTTTGAATGGGGGTAGAATAAGAGACAGATGACATCATTTCCCTGTGCATTGAAACGCGTCACCTGGCCCAGTAGACTCTTCTGCTCTCAGACCAGGGTAGGAGGTTGAGGCGACATGGGCATTATGTACTATTCTTTCTTTGTTCACTGGACCCAAATGTATATGTACCTTTCGTCTTTAAAAGCCTGAATCTAAGACTGGTAACTTCCATTTGTTCCTTTGTAAAAGTTTAGGAATACCAGAATGAGAAGCAGTTATTGCTATGCTCCCCACTAGTCAGTCCAGGTACCAGTATTGTAGGAGCAAATCAAACAATTTGATACTTAAAGAAAAATGTATCAAAACCTTCTTTGTGGGAAAAGTAAGACGTTTGTATTATATTGACTGACTTATGATTGGGATATCATACTCTTTTCTGTGGTATGGTGGTGTGGGCTGAAAAGATCTGAATCCAAGTAGGCTTTGTTCCCCCCGTCCTTAACTCCTCCAGATAAACCAGGGGCCAGTTTTAACAGTTCGGTAGTTTTGTTTCCCATGATAAATGAAAAATATGACACTACGATTTACATATTCCAGACCCACATAAAAAATTATTATAAGTCAGGATTCTTAAGTCAAGACTCCATTTCTGAGTGGAAGCCAGAGAGCCAGATGCCAGACCACTGTGATATCATGGAAGTAAAAGCTCTTGAAGACACTCCAGTCTTGATGCACAGTTTTCCTTCAAATAGGGAAAACCATTTCCCTGGTTCCATGGGGAGAACCATTCCATGACTGTGCAAAAGGGACTCTAAAGACTCACCTTGTAACTGGCGCCCCCTGAAATTAGCAGGAATGGGTGTTGACAGCTGTAACCCTTCTGATCTGGGCATGTGGAGGTGATATTTTATGACCCAAAAGATTTTAACTTTAGCTGAGAGAATACCTGACCGGCAAGCGGAAGAACTATTTTTAACAATCTGTGCAACCCTGAATAAGCAACTTCCCTGGGCTGCAGTGATCTGCTCCAGAGAATGAGGGATTAGTAAAGTGGATGAAGATGACCTCTAAGTGTCAGTTCTAAGCTCCACAGTCTTCACTGTACATCTCAGGAGTCATTGCTCACGATCCCACTACTTTTCATTTTATTAATTGATGCGTGCCAAAGGCAAGGAGCAGCCAATTCCCAGGTCCTGACCAGAAGCTTCTACTTTGCTCCCCTTCACAGCTTTACCATCATGTGGCTCCAGGGCAAAGAACAGGCCTCAAGGTGGTCTGACTCTGGGGTGAAGGTAGGACTAATGCCTGGCAGGGAGGGTTTAGGAATGCAGATACTGGAGGATGAACGCCCAGCCCCTCATACCAGGTAACTAATGGTAACTAATCAATGGGAAGAGTGACACATGGTTGCTGAAGGACGTTGGCCAGGATCACTGGGCAGCAGAGCCATGGTCCACATTTGGGGAGGAATGGGAACTCGGAGAGAATAGAGAAAGGAGGGCTGCCCCAGGTATTGTTGGCTTTCCCAGTGTGCACTGGGCTAACAGCTGGGGTTGGAGAGGCTGCAGTGTGTGGCTCTGTGTCCTTAGGATGGCCTCTGACAAATGGCAGAGGCAGGAAACATCTCAGAGGCTGGAGACAGACGGAGGCTCCACAGGAGAAGGCCTGGGGAAGCAGGGCCCATGCTCCTCCCAGCTCTGAGCAGGGTGAGGGGGGCTCTTCACAGCTGCACTGATCAGCGTGAGGAGGGCTGACCGTCCTCAACACTGTCAGGGGAGATGTCTATACCTGCAGGGGCCCCACCTCCACACAAGCCACTGATCAGTGTCAGGAGGGCTGACTGTCCTCAGCACCATCAGGGGAGATGTCTATACCTTCAGGGGCCCCACCCTCACACAGGCCACTAATCAGTGTCAGGAGGGCTGACTGTCCTCAGCACCGTCAGGGGAGATGTCTATACCTGCCGGGGTCCCACCCTCACACAGGCCACTGATCAGCATGAGGAGGGCTGACCGTCCTCAACACTGTCGGGAGGTGCTATACCTGCAGGAGAGATGTCTATACACCGTCAGGGGAGATGTCTATACACCGTCAGGGGAGATGTCTATACCCTCACGTAGGCCACTGATCAGCGTAAGCAGGGCTGACTGTCCTCAGCACCATCAGGGGAAATGTCTATACCTGTGGGGGTTCCACCCTCACACAGGCCACTGATCAGCGTGAGGAGGGCTGACCGTCCTCAGCACTGTCAGGGGAGATGGGTCCCACCCTCACACAGGCCTTCCAGACAGGATCTGGCAGATGGCACACTTCCTCCATCTCTTCTGTCCTCAGTGCTTTGGCTCAGTGGTCCCAAACCAGGATTCTGCCACTGGCTCAGCTTCTCCAGATTCTGTCTTCTCTGAAATATTCACCTTGCTCTCCACAGTGCAATCTCTGAGGTCGCCTCATATCATAAAATTGATGTATGTATATTTATACGAATTGTCTCTCCACCAACTAAATTATGATAAATTCATCTCATGAGGGGAAACTTGTCTTGGTTACCACCATAACTCTACCGCCCAGGACAGCGTCCAGCACTCAGTATAGGCAGACCACAACTATTTGTTGCACATTGAAATGCTTTAGGCCCGGTCTCTGATCCTGCTCCTCTCTCTTGCCTATCCCAGGATCACTCTGGCACCTGAGTTCTCTTTCGTTTTTGGAAATGAAATGAGCAGCATTTTTTTCCACCCTCTTTTCTAGAGGAAACTTACTTAAATATTTCTGCATGCCTTTCCATGCAGAAAGGGCATCACATACACCAAATATTCCATTTAGTCTTTTGTAGATAGATACAGGCTCTGCCAGACTATGGCCTATGAGAGCTCAGATAACAAATCCTCTGAAAGAATCCAAAAGGATTAGTAAGGGACTTTTAAAAAATATATACAGATGGCTGGGCTCCATTTCCAGAGATCCTGAATTAATTGGTTCAAGGAAAAACCACAGTGTTTCCCCTTAACGCCTCAGATTGTAATTAGCAGCTGTGGGTGGTTACGACCCTCAGCACTTAGCAGAGGTCCATTTTGGCTGAAGCATCTGGGCCACTGGACAAGGAAGGAGGAGCAGGTATCTCTGCAGCCTCCAACCTAGCGCAGACCCCTGAGCACACATTAGAATAATGTGGGCTCACCTGGTAACCTGGGGTGTAGCTTCAGATTTGATCAAACATGCTCTGACTCAACAATCTCCATAACCTCTTCACAGCCCCACGGGGTAGAAACGGCACATCTGAGTCACTTGTCCAAATTTATTCTAGTAAGTGATACAGCTAGAATCACCACCACGTAAGTCTGATTCTAAAGGCTGGGTTCAGTCTTTTATAACAGGAAACAGAGCCCCCATATAAGTTAAAACAAACTGTGTAAGCTGCAGTGTGCTCTAAGCCACAGCCATCGTGTCATGTGACCATGCTGTTGGTGCCACTGCTCTGAGACTCAGGGTGGCGCCAGACCTCCCACGAGAAACTGTCCACAGCCCTGGAATTTTTTTTTTTTTTCTTTTCAGTTTCTGGCCGGGCTGGGTTTGAACCCACTACCTCCGGCATATGGGGCCAGCACCCTGCTCCTTTGAGCCACAGGTGCCACCCCACAGCTCTGGAATTTTCCTCATGGGTCAGCTCTTCCCCTCTCCAAACATGGCCCAGGAGGACCTGTTGGGTGATTTCAGCTTGATTATACTGGGCTTTAAAGGGACTTGGTGACCATTTGTTTCCTTAATGCCCAGCTATAAGCAATAGAGTTTATAGTTGCAGATGAATTTTTTCCCTTATTGCAAATGGCTTTGATTTAATAATAACATTTTCCAAGCCATTGGCCCATAATGAGCATTATTGCCTGTGGGTATTTAATACAGGGAAAAAGAAATGGGCCCACTTCACCGTGCAAATGGCTGTCACAAACCCTATAGCAAGAGGGCTTGAGCGATGACAATTTTACTATAGCAACACTGTCTGGGGCAGTGTAAAGATGTAGGCAGTTAAAGTCTGACTCTTTTGTGGAGCCCAAGCTCAACCAAGTCTCCATGGTCAACTTCGCTGGAAATGCTTTCAAAAGCCACAGCCCATTTTATTCTGGTACTCTAAGCAGGGCCTGAAAAGAGTTGGTGAATTTGCAAACTTAATCTGAAGTGACTGAGCCAAGGCAAGGGTGGGTGGTCGGAAGGCTGGGATGGGCATGGAGGTGGAGGAGGCAGTGTCAAATTTTGGAGATGAAGGAAAGGACAGAACTAAATGCCAGAAGTGGAACCAGCTCTATGTCTCATGTGATCTCATTTGATCCTTAGAACAGCTTCATGTGGAGATGCCACTATTGTGCCTGTTTGATGAGAAAACTGATGCCTTCGGTGCAAAGCAACATTTCCCAGTGCACTAGTAAAAAGCAAAGCATGAATTCCAGGGCAGGCTTGTCCAGCAGGGAAGCTCAGAACCTACCTGTTCTGCTCTCAGCGTGTGGCAAGGCAGCCTTAGGCCCTGAAGCTTTCTGCTGCTCTACCTTTGCATTACCCACCACGTTCTGAACCCTAAAGTTTTCAAAGCCCAGGGCCCATCGCTGAGCTGTACCGCCTAATGCCCCCACCTGGAATGGGCTTGTACCAGGTGGAGCTGTGTGAGGACAGGCGGCCCCTCACTGTGAGGACAGAACAGAGGGGTGTTTGGGGAAACACTGAGAGGTGTAAGTTGCTTAAACCTCTCTCAGGTGACTAGCCTCTTCTGGGCTGGCAGCGTGGTAGGAGGAGGTGGGGTTAGAGAGGAGGAGGTTAGGGAGTGAGAAAGAGGAAACTAAAGATCTCTGGGCACCACTGCAGCGTCTCTGCCTCTGCCCCCTCCCCTCAGCCCTTGCCTCATCTGTCTGACCTTCCTAACTCATGCTCGCCTTGAGCCAAGCAGCGTGCTCACCCCTTTGCATCTAGCCACTCATCCAATCCTCACTCAACCCCGAGAGGTAGCCCTTATAATCATCCTCCTGGTTGCAGGTGAGACCACGGAGACAGAGGGGCTAAGTAACTTGCACCAGGTCCCACAGGTGGTCGGTCAGTGGCAGCAGTGGGATCCTGACCAGTCGGCCTGACTCCCAGGCTCACAACGCTGCCTGCTGTGACTTCTGGGGTTTCTGAGGCCAGGGAATCCTGCCATCTGACAATGCTTTACAACTGCAAGCGTCCTGCTCAGACCACACCCTGCCTCTCTCCTCTGTCAGTTTCACACACAGAATCTTTTTCCCAGATTGCTTCTGTCACTGGATCTCAGCAGTCTGCGGGGTTCTAACCAATTTGGTGGTTCCTGAAGTGTTTTTGAAGTGGTATCTAAAATTGGAAAAGAGAAATTCAAAGGCCCCAAATGTTGTCTTGAAAAAGACTACAAAAACATTTTCTGAGCTTGGCCACACATAACTGATGGTAGAGTCTGTGCAATTGCTAGCTGACTACATGGCAGAGCTTCCTTGTATTTTTTAATTTCTTCCCTTTCTGTTGAGATTCAATTTCATGAATTTGTTCAGATGGTACCCTTCTTATTTATAATGGCAATACCACCCTTCCAAGTACAAAGTTTTGCAGTTAGGACCCCTCCAGGGTCCTAACTGCCTTGAAGCCCCCACAGGCCTGCCAGCCAGGTGGTTCTTGCTGAGGTTTGGACAGAACACTGGCCCAGTGGCCAGAAGCATGAGGAGCCAGAGGGAGAAGGTCCAAAATGTCCTGAGAGTATTAGGGACTCATAGTCTAGTAGCCAAAGCAGTTGTCAAGTCCAGAGGAACAAACGAAGGAAGGTGTCCAGAACTAGGAGATGAAGGGCAGGAAACCGCAAGACATTGGGCTGGAACCATACACGGAGAGCACGGCACGGGAATCCATAGCAAGGGCCTTCCACAGGGCATAGGACCCGCTCTCAAGTCACATGGTATGGATAGGTGTGTGGGGTTATACCTGCATGTCATTCCAATTTCAAACAAATAAAAATGTGACAAGATCAGCCATTCAGAACCAAGTTGTGCCTATAATCCTTTCACTCTACGTGGCCCAGGTGTGAGGATCATTTGAGCTTAAAAGTTTGAGACCATCCTGATTAAAAGTGAGAACTGTGTCTACTAGAAATACAAAAATTACCTGGGCACTGTGCCAGGCACCTGTGGTCTCAGCTATTCTGTAGGCTGAGACAGGAGGATTGCTGAACCCACGAGTTTGAGGTTGCTGGGAGGTAGGCTAATGCCACAGTACTGTAGCCTTGAGCCTATGAGGCTCAAGAGACTATGTTTCAGAAGAAAAAAAAAAAAAGAGCTAAGTTGGCAATTGGACAGGGAATGGCGTCTGCTGCCCACAGCAAAGCTGGGAAGAGAGAAGGCTGGGAGCAGAGGAGCCATTTCCCCAACCCCACTGAGGATTTCTACCTCCCCAGGTTGCTTATTGTCAGGGCCCAGGAAGAATGGAGGCCTACAAGGCTATGATTGCTGCAAAGCCCACACTATGCAAGCTTGATCAGAAACAGAAGGAAGTGTCCCTTTTATGTTTGGAGAAAGAATGACTGCAATCACCCAGGCGGCTTCAGTGTCTCAGGCTCACAGAAAAAAAGAGAGGGTGCAGGGCCTTGCAGTACCAGCAGCCAAATTGGGAAGGAGCTTGGCACACAATTACTCAAATGTTCCAAAGGCCAAAGAGGTCAGAGAAACAAGGTACACATGTCAAATCTTACTCTTGACCTTCAAATCCCTTCCCAAATTTTATTATCTTCTATTTCTGAAATTCTTCTTTATCTGTAACATTCTGGTATTACATTAAATTGTCTATATTGCTGGCTAATGATTGCAATTTGCCCCATTTTCTCTAATTCCAACATGGTGGCCCCCTTTTTTGTGCCCCTTAATCTTTTTTATGTAATCAACATGTCAGCTAGGGCCCTTTCCTCCTGGATTTTAAGACTTCTTTTATTCACTCCCATAGTGTACAGCCCTCCCTGGGCATCTAGTGACTTCTAGAGGTTAATGCCCATATGCTCTGTGGCTCAGTGAGTAGGGCACCGGCCCCATATGCCGAGGGTGGCAGGTTCAAGCCCAGCCCCGGCCAAACTGCAACAACAACAACAAAAAAAATAGCTGGGCGTTGTGGCCGGCACCTGTAGTCCCAGCTGCTTGGGAGGCTGAGGCAAGAGAATCGCGTAAGCTCAAGAGTTAGAGGTTGCTGTGAGCCGTGTGACGCCATGGCACTCTACCCGAGGGCGGTACAGTGAGACTCTGTCTCTACAAAATAAATAAATAAATAAATAAATAAAAATATTCATGGCAAAAAATCCAGGGAGACTCCCTTCTTTCCAGATCTTAAACATATTAGTTGGCTCTTAAAGATGTTAGTAAATGTTCAGATCTCTAATATATAAAGACTAATCAAAGTTTTTCCAACAGCGTTTCTTTTATGTTTGACTCAAGAGAATATTAAATAATAATAAGATATTTCCCATCCTGATTTATCAGGCCTCTGCTAGAGAGGTTTCTGTTTTTGTTTTAAAAATCCAAACCCAGCAGAGGCTTATCTCTCCTGTATTAGGAGGAGTAGACAAAAAACAGGGTTAGTCGACATCAAAGTCATGAGCAATATACAATCAATGCTTTTGAGAAAATAATCTGCTTTCAAAGTGATCAGACTCCATATTTAAGAGTCAAGATAATTAATATGAGTGTATCCACTTACAATTTTTCTTTACTATCTGTGTCTCTGAAATGTAGACTTCCTATTTCTTTTTAAGAGAAATCTACAAAATCATCAACACATAATATTTCAGGCAAAGGGGAAGGTTTTTAAAAGTAAACCTGTGGAATAGCTTGTGCTTTTTATTCTTTCCTTTATTGTAAGGTACACAAATTATTGAACTACATCATGCTTCAGAAACTCTAGCAATGATTTATGAAGTCCATCTTTTTTTTTTTTTTTTTCAGATGAAGAAAGCATTTTTACATGGCTGAAATTCAAGGTCCTTGGCATTTGAGGCAAGATCTGTGCAGGCCTTTGGATTCTCTTCCTTTGGCACTGGTATCCACGTGTGTTATCTCCAATTCTTTCATTTTTAACTTGGGTGACAAAGTCAGACCACCCATAAATTTCTGTAAGAAATCTTCTCACGTGAGTGAAAACATGGTCATCCACCGCCTGGTAACTGCCTTCCCTCTGTTCCTCTCCTGCTTTGCCTCTCTCCCTCCATATGAACTGCTATCTTATTATGCAAAGTATGGAGGCTTGACTGCTTCCTGCCCCAAGCTCTAGCACTCAGCTCCCTAAAATCTCCCAAAGAAGCAAGAGTCTTATCCTACACGTAACCCACTCTCCTGGAGAGCAATCAGGGCTATAATTAGCAGCTTTTGTCTATCGCAGTAATTTTGTTCCTGGATCTTTCTATTTCTTGTTGTTTTATTTCAGCTTTAAAGATGAATCCTCTCATTGATCTTTAGACCTAGAACCTTCTGGTTCTAGGATCTGGTTGCTGCAGAAGTTTCTGCCACTTGGGCTTGGGTTCTTGATACAATTACATGAATACCAGCCACCAAGGTGCAGCAACAGTGTCATTTTTGTCTTGGCATTACCACATCCTGGGTAGACCAGAACGTCTCCATTGTATCTAGAGCTGCAACTTTTCTTAATTGAGAAAAATAAAGGTCGCTCAGTGCTTATCTGACACAGCCAGTTGCACGAAGGTGCTAATGGACCAGAAACTGCCTCAAATACATTTTAAGAAAACCACTTCTAAGAAGCCACGTGCAACTGAGATAAAAATATGAAAGAAGTCCAGAAGCTGGAGGGAAGTGAGAGAGACGAGGGAGACAGGTTTTTGTGCAGGTTTCATGGGGAGTAATGAAGCCCGGACTTGAAGGGCAGGTGTCTTTCAAAACTTTCTACCCTGGGCTCCCTGCAGAAATGAAAATTACAACTCAATTATCCAGGCAAGGGAGAGTAGCTGCCAGTTTTGCGCCTGAATATTCATATCCATATATCACAAACCCACAAATATCAGAGTGTTTTCTATGATGAAGTCCTGTGTTGGACGCTGTTACTTGTACAAGGGTGACTAAGCCCAGCCCTACCCCGCGGGAGCTTACAGTCTAGCTGGTAGATAACTAACTAACTATAATGTAGGACATATTGATGTAGACAGGAAAAGAGATGTGGCAGTAGTAAAGAGCAGGGAATAATTAATCCTTATCAAGGAAATCAGGGAAACTTAATAGAAGAAATGATTTTTTTCAACTCAACTTTAAAAAGTAAGTACATATCAAAATGCTTGGTGGGGTGAGGAAGTCATTCAAGAAAGAACTGTGAAAATAAGGAAAGGACCAGATGATGGGAAGCATGAGGTTTTAGATGTGCAGAAACATAGACTGTGCAGAAGGATCTTAGGAGATAAGTTTGAGAAGGTATTTTGGAAGTTGATAAAGGACTAAAGAGTTTAGACATTTTCCTTTGAGCAACAGAAGAGCCATCCAAAGTGTTTAAGCTGAACACCGTAAGAATTGAATTACAAGAAATCACACTGGCAGCAGAATGCAATGGATGGGATGGTCTCAGAGGCAGAGAGGCGAGTGTAGAGAAGTAAAAAAATAAAGATCATGTAAGAGTTAATGAGGACCTGAGATAAAATTGCAATGTTGGGATTAAAGAGAAAGGGAATGATTGAAAGCATATTGTTGAAATAAATTGGTAGGTTTTAGGAATGTGGTAGATTGTAGAAGATAAAGGAGAATTCTTGCACTCTTTAGAAAAGCTTTCAGCACAGACAGAATGGAGGTTAACTTTCACTATACTGGATGACGCTCATCAACAACTAAGGTAGTTGAGTGCTTTGCCCTTATCATCTGAGCTTGATAAATTTTAGGGCTATTTTCAGTTCTTAGACCCATATATAACCCATCAGTGGCTCTCATGGCCAGTGTTCATCCAATGTCCATGTCACTGCCAGAGAAAACAAAGCACCATTAGAGGGACAAGCCACTAATTCTCTCCTTTTGGACACCCATATCCTTCACATTGACAGTTAAATGATTATGTATGTGCAGCACTTTATATGGTACAAAACTAGTTTCATACAACTCATATAAAAATGAAAAAGGGTATAGAGTAGGGAAAGGGGAGATGGGAGGGCAGACAGAAAGATATAAGACTCTTTTTCTTAATGGATAGTTCTGGTAGGCAAAGGAATTATCCAATTTGGACCATCAGCCAAGCCTAAAATATCCTCCTGCCCAGCACCTGGACTCCTTGGCTCTTTTCAACTGTTATTAGGAATTTTTGGAAGTGTATTTGGCTGGTATGTTCTTCAGAGAGCTCTGCCTGAGGTCAGGTCTCAGTCATCATCACTGGCTAAAACAGAATATAAAAGGATAATACCCACCGTAGAAAACACAAGCAAGGACTTTCATACAATTTTCAGCATTTTTTTTTTTGAGAATAAATAAAAGTAAGAAATAGTATCTTCATGGATTCATCCCATACAGCACATAATCTGCTGGAGAAGGCCATCCCTGGAGAGGCTTAGATGTTATTTCAGTTTTGAGCTTAACTGATCTCAAGGGAAACTAAGGTATATCAGGATGCAGAATCACACACTATCCTGGGTCTCTGAAGAGCTATAGTGAAGGAGACATTATCTGGAACACGGGTCTGCTGAGGAGGACATGCTAACTCAAAGGGTCAGTTTACCTTCCACTTCTCCTTGAGTAAAATTCTTATTCTCTGTTTTCTGGGTCCATCTCCAGGTGAGTGTCAGTGTAGAATTCAGCATGCCTAAGTACCACCTGGAGACCTCAGTTAAAACCTCGGAGATTCTGACTATGCGATGTGGAGTTGGATGTAGGAACTTGAATGTTTAACTTCTAAGTGAATCTGCGTCTTCTTTGCAGCTCCTTTGCTCTCTCTTAGGCCCCTCTACAAGCTTCTCTTCTTGTGCCTTCTTACTTTCCCTGAGGTAGAGGACAGGGAATCTGGGTAAGGCACACTCATTCCCCAGGTAGGATTGCGCACCCCTACATCTGAGCAAATTTTCAAGCTCCTTATGTCTTGTATTCACCTGTAGCAAGAAATGAGAAAAGAAAAGAGAGCAGCCAAGGACTTCACGTTTCAAATTTGGGTATCATCATTTCTCCTGAGGTAACAGGCTCCCCCTGGAGAAAGAAATGACAAATTATTAATAGTTCATATGGCAGAAAATTGCAAATTCCAAGCAAAATAAATATGTTCTTCTGTTTCTAGACTTTGCAATTGACTATAAGGTAGGAGGGTGCAGTATTCATAGGCAGCTATCAAATATAACAGTGATGTTAAATTACATAATCAATTTAATGGTCTGGGTCAGAAAACAAAGAAATACGTTCTCTCATTGCCATTAATTTAGAAGTTTCAATATGCCATTCACATGGCATTAGAAAAAATAACTGGGAAGGATTTGGAATATCAAATTCTTCCATAAACATCAATAACAGCTGTGTAAGGGATCCCAGACTAGCTGACCTTTCTCCCTTTCCAGTCTGAGGGTAGAAATGAGAACATAATCACTCGTGATGAGCTGGCTGAACAAAGTTGGGCCAAGCCATCAAATGCAGCTGTTGACTTCCCACAGGATTGGTCTCTCTTACCTCATGGTCCACTTTAGGAGGAAGGCGTGCAGAATACTTGGTCGCATGTCCTGTGTGAATGTGTGCGTTTGTGTGGGACTACAAGCACACATGTTCTCATGCACATGTATCCAAGGTGGGTATCATCATCTAACAGGGATACAGAATTTAAAGTAGGCATTACTTCGCTTCCCAGCTAAAGTTTTCTGTTGGAAAGCCTGATGGCTCTTTTGCTATAGACACTGGTGGAAATGCCGTGTTTCTTCTCAAGCAGCTAATAGCAAGTAAGTTTATCCTCATGTGTCAACTGATTAGTAAGGGGTTCTCTGAGAAGGATTCTGTGACGGAATCAGGATGAGCCAGAAAGACTGATTATTGGTGCATCCCATCACTCCGGAGTGGGGTGTGGGGGTGTACATGATAATCTTGAGAAAGGTCGCACCCATATGCCTCAAGCAAATGCCATGATTTAGGGACTAGCAGTGGATAAGCAGAAGCCTCTGGGGCAGGGCTGCACTTTGGTGTCCATATCCAGAATAGCTAATGTATTCAGCACATTCACTCATCGACTACTGTCTATCAACTACCAGGCACTGTGCTGTGCCCTGAGACTACAGTGGAGAACAGGACAGCCACAGCTGAAAGCTAAAGTCACATCAGTGAGGTCACATCGGGTCTCTGAATTGTTTAATGTCGTGAAATCCATCTCCTGAGTAAGCACATAGAAAATGATTGATAGATTATTAACTATATCTTTGTTTAATAAAAGTTTGCATGTATATTCATTAACATACACAAACGAAATGAATGAAAGTACTTACAATGGAATTCAAAAGTGAGCATGGCTGTGATATCCTCAGACATCCTGTCCTATTTGGGCTCAGTTTCAACAATGTGCTGGACTTAAAAGACCTTAAGCCATTGCAATTCATCATTCTGGAAGGCTTAGGGGCAGAAAAATCCATCTGGTGCTCCGACCACATTTTCAATTCTGAAAGTTTCCCAAGTGAAACAAGGCATGGTAGGCTCAACAAAGAGAATGGCATAATGATATTGCATTTAGTAGTTAAAAAAAAAAAAAAATCGGGAATTTTTGCAGGGGTAAAGAATTTTGGAAAAGAATTTGCTCCTATAACATACTTGTTTGTCCTAATCCTTGGCAGTCATGGTGGAGGGAAAAGGAGTGGGCCATGGTCTTCTCAGATATTTTGGTGGTGTAGGTAATGTTCATTACTTATTCACACAGGTTTTCTGTTTAAAAGTTAGGGAAAACATAAAAACCAAAGCCCCTTCCCTCTGCTCTTCACTGTAAATTATACACAGAGAACAATTACTAATTAAATATTGGCCAATTCTGACAAATTTAATAATTTAATTTGCTGTAAGAACAATTATTTAGCTTTTTCTTAAACTATATCCTTATTCCTTTTTCTTTTAGTTTCCTCCTGCTTTGCATTATCTGTGCTTCAGCTCTTCTCTGCAAATGCATATTTAAAAGATTGTTTTGTTTTGGAGGCTTAAGTGTATGGCAATGGTCCTCCAGCCACATGGTTAATTACCATAGAAATAGCTACTGTGTATTTGCTATCTCCATCCATCAGGCACTGTGCTAGGCAGGTTTAAAGAAAACTTATTTGCAATTTCATCAGGAACTTTGTGAATAATTTATTTTTATTTTTTTATTAAATCATAGCTGTGTACATTAGTGCAATCAAGGGGTACAATGTGCTGGTTTCATATACAATCTGAAATATTCTCATCAAACTGTTTAATATAGCCTTCATGGCATTTTCTTAGTTATTATATGTAGACATTTGTATTCTGGTTTAGTAAGTTTCACCTATACCCATTCTAAGATGCACTGTAGGTGTGACCCCACCAAAAATCCTCCCTCCACCTCAACCTCCCACCTCCCTTCCCCTTCCTTGTCCCTTTCCCCATATTCTTGTGCTAGTTGGGTTATAGCCTTCATATAAAAGCTACAAATTAGCTCCATAGTAGGGCTGAGTACATTGGATACTTTTTCTTCCATTCCTGAAATAATTTAATTCACAACTTTTCTGGGAGGACAATATCATGCCCAATAATATGCATTAACAATTTTCTGATATAGGGTGGCGCCTGTGGCTCAGTCAGTAAGGCGCCGGCCCCATATACCGAGGGCGGTGGGTTCAAACCCGGCCCCGGCCAAATTGCAACCAAAAAATAGCCGGGCATTGTGGCGGGCGCCTGTAGTCCCAGCTATGCGGGAGGCTGAGGCAAGAGAATCGCTTAAGCCCAGGAGTTGGAGGTTGCTGTGAGCTGTGTGAGGCCATGGCACTCTACCGAGGGCTATAAAGTGAAACTCTGTCTCTACAAAAAAAAAAAAAAAAAAAATTCTGATATACTTGAAGAGTAATTTGTTAACCCAACCAGTTGACTGTCAGCCAGCCATCAGTCAAGAGTCTAGTGACTTTTTAAAAATAGATTTTATTTTTTAGAAGAGTTTTATGTCACAACAAAATTGAGAGAAAGCTACTGAGATTTCCTATATGCACATGCTCCCTGCACTCCCAGGTGCACAGCCTCCCCTATTAATAATATTCCTCACTAATTTGCTACAATTGATGAACCTACATGAACACGTCACTATCACCCAAAGTCCACAGCTTACATAGTGTTCCCTGCTGGTGTTGTACCATCTGTGGGTTGGACAAATGCATAACAGCATGTGTTCATAGATTCACTCCCCTAAAACTTTTCTACGCTCCCCTGATTTATCCTTCCCTCTCCCATACCCAACCACTGATAGTTTTACCATCTCCACAGTTTTGCCTGTTTTAGAAGTTTATATAGTCAGAATTGTGCAGTGTACAGTCTGTTTAGATTGGCTACTTTAACTTAGTACCATGCATTTCTGGCTCCTTTGTGCCTTTTCATGGTTTAATAGCTCATTTCTTTTTAGTTTTTCTCATACAGATCTTATACATACTTTTTTCAATGTGTAAAAGCTTATTTCAATTTTGAAAGTGCTGATGTAAATGATACTGTGGTTTTAATTTCAATTTTCACTCTTCATTGCCTATATAGAAGAAAGTTATTGACTTTTCTACTAACCTATACATCCTCTAACCTTGTTATAACTGCTTATTAGTTCCAGGACTTTTTTTCATGTTATTGTTAATTCTTTTGGATTTTTCTACATATATATGATCATGTCATGTGTGCACAATTTTATTTCTTCTTTCCCAATATGTATGCCTTAAGACTCATCCTCTCATTGTCCCTGTTTTTAACTTTTTTTTTTTTGAGACAGAGTCTCACTTTATCACCCTTGGTAAAGTACCCTGGCATTGTAGCTCACAGTAACCTCAAACTCCTGGCTTGAGATTCTCTTGCCTCAGCCTCCCAAGTAGCTGGGACTAATAGGTGCCCACCACAACACCCAGCTATTTTTAGAAACAAGGTCTCGCTCTAGCTCAGGCTGGTCTCAAACCTGTGAGCTCAGGCAATCCACCCACATCAGCTTCCCAAGTGCCTGAATTACAGGTGTGAGCCATTGCACCCAGCCCTGTCCCTACACTTAATGGGAAAGCTTTTTAATTTTTCACTATTTAGTATAATGTTAGCTATAGGATTTTGCAGATACTTTCTATTGAATTAAGGAATCTTTATTCCTAGTTTACTGAAAGATTTGATCATGAATGAGTGTTGAGTTTTATCAAATGGCCTTCATCAAATGCTTTTCCCGCATCGTTGATAAGATCATGTGATCCTTTTTCTTCACCCCTGTTGATGTAATGGATTACATATGATGTTGCACCAGCCTTACATACTGGGATAAATCTCCCTTGATGGTGGCATATAATTCTTTCTATACATGATTAGATTTGATTTGCTTATATTTCACTGAGGTTTTTTATTATCTATGTTCATGAGATGTTACTCTATAGTTTCCTTTCCTTATAATGACTTTATTGGCTTTTGGTATTAGAGTTATGCTGGCCTCAGAATGAGTTACAAAGTGTTTCTTTGGCCTCTATCTTCTGAAAGAGAGTATAGACTATTGATATAATTTCTTCCTAAAATATTTGATAGAATTCTATTTGAGCCTAGTTATTTTTGTTTTGGAAGTGTATTAATTATTGATTAATTTTATTTAATAGGTACAGGCCTATTTAAATTGTCTATTTCTTCTGTGTAAGTCTTGGCAAGTTGTATCTTTTAAGAAATTAGTGCATGTGCATTTTAAATTTGTGGGCAAAAAGTTCATAGTATTCTCTTGTTATTCTTTTAATATCTGTGGGATATATCATGATAGTCCCTCTTTGATTTCTGATATTAGTAATTTGTGTCTTCTTTCTTTTTTTCTTCACCTGGCTAGGGGCTTCTCAATTTGATTTATTATTATTATTATTATTATTTTCAAACAACCAGCTTTGGGTTTTGTGACTTTCTCTATTGACTTTCTGTTTTTAATTTCATTGATGCATGCTCTAATTTTTATTATTTCTTGTCTTCTGCTTACTGTAGAGCTGATTTGCTCTTCTTTTTCTGGTCTCCTAAAACAGAAACATAGATGATTGATTTTAGATTTTTTCTTTTATAATATATGTATTAAATGCTATAAATTTCTCTCTAAGCACTTCTCCCCAATTTTTGACAAGTTGTGCTTTCAATTTCATTCAGTCTAAAACATTTTTTAATTCCTCTTGAGATTTCTCTTTGATTCATGTATCATTTGGAAGTGTATTGTTTAATTACCAAGTATTTTGAGATTTCTCAGCTATCATTCTGTTATTAATTCCTAATTTAATGTTGTTATGATCTGAGAGCAGACATCCTATGATTTCTAATCTCTTAAATTTGTTAAGATATCTTTTATGGGCCAGGATGTGGTCTATCTCTGTGACTATTTTATGGGAACTAGAGAAGAATGTGTATTTGCTGTTGTTGGAGGAAGTAGCATGTACATGTTCATTATGGTCAACTGCTTGATGTTGTTGTTGAGTTCATCTATGTAGTTATTGATTTTCTGCCTGCATCATCTGTCCATTCCCGATGGAGGAGTATTAAAATCTTCAACTTTGATACTGGATTCATCTATTTCTCTTTGCAGTTATACCAGTTTGCCTCACATATTTTGACATTCTATTGTTAGGCAAATCTAATGACTTAACTGAACATTTCTATCTTTTCATATCTACCTTAATAGTGATTGTATAACTAATTTATTTGTATATGTCACTACTGAAAGAGAATATTTAAATTCATCTAAGATGATTTTTTTCCTCTTATATGCAAACATGAAGTAAAAACATGCTCATAATTAGTCATCTGAAAACCATAGCTGGAGATACTTCATACACATTCTCCCTATTCTTTCCAGTTTTCCTGTTGGGTATTTAATCCTCTGTTACAGATGAAAATAGTAAGGTCTGGGAAGGTTGTTCAGGAAAACAGAGCTAAGAAGTAGATGGACTTGGTTAGATTCATAATACATTTTTCTGATTCTCAAATACTTTCCAAAATGCATACCATCTTTCTTGATGGATTTATGGGTTTTTTATTCTAATTTTCTTGAACATTGTGTGCTTTTCCAATGCGCAAAGCCCTGCATCAAGTTCCATCAAGCAGGGTTAGGGGTGCCTTCCAGTTTACAGCATGCACTGGTCAGCTCATACAGAGAGACTTGGCCTTTGGGACACCTGTGTTCTGGGAGGCCACAGACAGGTGCTCACTCTAAAACATAGTTAGAGCCTCTTCTTCCCTTTGTGTGAGAAATGCCTATAGCTACTGTCTATTCAGTAAGGCACTCTATCCAGATTACGTCCCTGAACCTTATTATAGAAGATAATGATGTCTACTATATTATATTATTTTCCCCTTTACACAGAGGACGAGATTGAATTTTAGAGAATTGGATTAAAGTGCCCATGCATACAAAGCTGCTAAATAGCTGAACCATATGCTTTTCTTCAGTGTATAAATGAAGAAAAAATATTCTTAGCATTTCCCCCCTTTTTCCCATTTAACACCTTCTCTATTCTGCTTCAGAAGTTACCACAATGCTATTTCTTCAACAGGTGAAAACATTCTTTGAAGATTAATTCATGTTCTCCAAGAGGGAATGCAACTCTCCTTTGAACTCCTCTCTCCCATTCCATCTGTTTGCTGTGTCTTGGACTATAGTGTAACCACTTCTGAAAAGTTCTCCCTCATTCTCCAGGAGGAAGAAGAGATTTTCCAGAATTTCTATCCTTATGAGGAGAATAATAGGGATTTCTGATCAGGTGGCTGCAGAGCTCTGTACAAGATCAATTTGAGCCCTCCAGGTTGTCATTCATGGTATCTTTTGAATATGGTACAGGTGATGGAGGAATGGACAAGCAGCCTAAGGGAAAGCTGGCTGATCATATGATTCCACTGAGCCTTGTCAGCCCCCAAGGTTGTTGGCTCTCCCAGGTACTGTGCACACTGCACTTCTGCCTGAGTTTGAATGACGGCCTTGAGCAAGTTTCAAAATCACAGTTTCCTCACCAACAAAATGAGAGTCATAATAACACCTTCCTTAGAGAATTGTTAGAAGAAATAAATGAGCTAAAGCCCTTACAGCCCTAAGCCCAGTGCCTGCACAAAACAAGTGCTCAATAAACAGAATGACCCTATGCTGTGTTTCTGCCCAGTGTGCTCTTGGTTTATGCCAATCACGACATATGCTTCACTGTCAGAAGCTTAGTTTTTTAAATAATAAATTATATGGTTATCCCACTGTCAAATGCTATTATTATCATTACTATAAAATATTATCCATATTCAGTGCAAGCAAGCCAGAGGTGGAAGGGAGACAAGCTAGAACAGCTGTGTCAGTGGATGCTGGCCAGGGCAGAGGAACTTTCCATGGCCAGTTGTTTGGAGCTGCAGAGATGCTCAGTATATATTTGGGGGTCTAAGGTATTCTCTCTCTTTCTCTGTTTCAAGCAGATCTGAAAGACTTCAGTGGGCAAGAGGGAGGGGAAGGGGAAAAATAGCTGGAGAGGCTGAGGGTTGAAGAAGAAAACAATAATACATGTCTGCATGCCCTTCTGGTTCTTGGCCAAAGAACAAAGTCTAATTGAAAGGAAAGCCCCGAGCAATCCTCAGCTAACTGCCTTGCCAGTCTCACTTCCTGTCTACCCCAGTCATTTCCCTCCCTCTCTGATTATATCTCGTTTCCGTAGTATACAATAGTTAATTTTATAATTCTGGTTCTCACTTTATGTTGTCTAACTAGTTAACCTACTGACTTTTTGCCCTTTAGTGCACTCTATACTTATTCACTCCTTTTTAGTCTGTTTTTGTGTCTCTTCCCAGGAGAAAACTGGTCATTTTCCTGGAAGGGTAATTACCTTTAAGAATTAAACCACCTTGATCTTCAAATATTTAAAGGACCTTTTACTAAGACCCTACCCAAAGGGTAGTATCTGCCCTTGAGAGCTCAGCTGTGCTGCTGAATAATTTAACCTGACATTACCACACTCTGTTCTAGGGGCTGACTCCAAAAGGAAGTTGTGCTGCTGCCTCTCTCATCACCGCTGTCCCCTCACCATCGCTGTCCCAGCCCCAGGCTGCCGCCCTTCCTAGGAAAGGGACTCCAGGCTGTCTTTAAGCTAGTAAGCAGCCAGGTCAGAAGGGCAGAAGGTTTACAAGGAGATCATTTCATAGCTTGTATAGTGATTAAGAGTTTGGATGCTGCAGTAAAACCACCCAGGTCCAAAGCCTGCCATTTGTGAGACTTTGGGCAGGGAGTTTAAATTTGTTATGCCTTCCTTTTCTCATCCATAGAGCAATAGTAATAATCTTGTTTGCTGATATATATACTATTAATATATATATATTGGTAGTTTTTGGCCGGGGCTGGGTTTGAACTCTCCACCTCTGGCATATGGGGCCAGCGCCCTACTCCTCTGAGCCACAGGCACCGCAAGGATTACAGGTAACAGTTACATAAAGTACTTAGTGTAGCACCTAACACATGATGTTCAAAATAGTATAGTTACATTATTACTATTTTCGTCAAAATTTTTATATGGTAGTTAGACTCCTTTGGAGACTACTTAACATATCTTTATTGTCTTTATTACATGAGTAATGTATTTTACATACATGTAAAATATAATGCCTATAATTGGAAATACAGATACCACAAAGTGAAAAAGAAAAGCTTTGATGGATGTAAGAAATTGCTATTGCTTTATCCATATTAGTATATATTTGAAACCACTTCTGAAGAATCTAATAGTCTTGTCAATAATACAATTCTGGAGAGAGATTACCTCAGTTTGCATCTTACTACATTCTGGTTATACAATTCCATAACTTGCCCCAAGTTGTATAACCAGAAAACCAAAAGCTTTTCTTTTTCACTTTGTGGTGTCTATATTTCCGATTATAGGGATTATATTTCACATGTATGTAAAACACATTACTCATGTAATAAAGACAATAAAGATATGTTAAGTAGTTATATATATGTATATATAGGCATTTAGCCATAGCTATATTGAATATATATATTCCAGATCTTATCCTGCCTCAGATTTTGAGCAAAGAATCAAATTTTTCTGCTTTCCTTCCCTATCTATCTACACTTGTTACTATATTTGCATAATCCTTAGAACAGTTCCATGATATACATAGACATCTTCATTCTCTCTCCCTTTTTTTTTTTTTTTTTTGAAAGACGGAGGTACGATATTTAGGGAAGCTAAGTAACTTGCCCAAAGTTGTATAACCAGAATGTAGTAAGATACAAACTGAGGTAATCTCTCTCCAGAATTGTACTATTGACAAAACTATTAGATTCTTCAGAAATGGATTCAAATATATACTAATATGGATAAAATAGTAGTAATTTCTTATATCCATCAAAGCTTTTCTTTTTCACTTTCTTAAATTTAAAATACTGTCATTGGGACGACAACATTATTGGGGTTTATTTTAGAGGTGGGAGATAAAAGGGAACACGGTTCAATGCTTGGCTTAGGTTCTGGAATATGGGCCTCCCCCTACAATCATAGACCATAAGACAGACTCCTATTCTGAGCTCAGTATGTGTTTGTGTAATGCATGCATGAATCAAAACTCTTTTGCATCTTTTTCATCTTTTGATGTTTATGGTAGACGGTACCATATCCATTTGAGAACTGAGGGAATCAAGTCTTAGAGAAGGTTGGGCTCTTGCTTAAAATCACAAAACTAATAAAAGGAACAGCACTAGAATTTAGAGCCGCTTACTTTCATTGATACTCTCTTCTTGTGTTCTTGGTCCTGCGACACACCAACCAAAACCCAGACTAACCCGGGGAAGAGGTAATTCTCAGAACCACTCAATAGACTTGGTTTCTCCCTTCAGAGTCAGTCTCCCTCCTCTTTTATGTCATTTTCTTCTGTTCTGGATGACTGATCACACCCCACATCAGCCAAACTGATGCTTCCCAATAATGTCAGCTGAGGTCTGGGGCCTCCATTATGTTTGGTTAGGCAAGTTTCTTGTTTTATAACAATCTACGGAGAACACACATTATAAATCAGAAGACTATGGAAGATTCAGGAATTAAAGAAATCTCTTACAGACCCAAAGAGATCAGAGCTTCTATTTTAGTCCCTGTAGGAAACAAAACAAAACAAAACTGTGGCCTTCAAAAACACATTTCCTTTTCTCTCTCAGGAGCTTGTCAATACCATTTGTTTGCCACTTAATATATTCACCTTTGTACTGGGTGAGTTCCATCCAGAAAGGTAGAGCCCAGTCTCCTTCATTCATCCCCCAGGCTGAGGAAATATATGAAATGGGACAGAACAAGGCAGACTCAGAGAAGCTGGGGTATAAGGAAGCTGGCTAGGCTGGGCGGCCAGTACAGGATAATGACAAAAATGTGTCAAACAGTCTATGAAACTAGTGTATGGTGCCCCATGATCACATTAATGTACACAGCTATGATTTAATAAAAAATAATAAATTAAAAAATAAAATAAAATATAAAATGATTCTAAGAAAAAAAAAGATTGTGAATTTCAGTGTCAGACGTCCTGGGTTTGAATCCTAATTCTGCCCTTAGCTACACATGGGAAGCTTCATTGTAAAAGACAATGAATTTAATTTGAAATCTCTTGAGCATTACTAGCACGCAAGGAAACCATGCATGTTCCTTTGAGAATCTAATGCCTGATGATCTGAGGTGGAGCTGAGGCAGTGAGGCTAATGCTGGGACTGTGTAGTTGCAGGAAAACAAGTTCAGGTCTCCCACTGATTCTGCATTATGGTGAGTTGTATAACTATTTCATAATATATTACAATGTAGTAATAACAGAAATAAAGTGTACAATAAATGTAATGCACTTGAATCATCCTGAAACATCCCCCTCACCTTCGTGAATGGAAAAATTGTCTTCCATAAAAACTGGTGCTGGTGTCAAAAAGGTTGCAGACTGTTGCTCCGAAGGGCCCCAAGTTCCTAGACTCAGGGTTGTTTGTGACTCTTTGCTATGATACTAATTTCACAATAATCATATTTTGACTACCTAACTTGAATATCCTAGGCTTAAAGTTTAGAAGCAAAAGGAGAGTTTATTTTTCATGGGACATAAGAACTGTTTAGAAGGAAGTTTTAGGAGAAATCTTTTCTCCTGAAAGAAACTATGAAAGAAAGCAGAAAATTTGCTAAATGATGATCTCAACATGCCCAGGCTTTGCTAGCACGTGGTAAGAGATGTTATCACCTAAACACTACATGTGAATTTTGCTAGCTTGAAGCCTGAACAAAATGATAGATTATGAAGTTCCCTAGGGTACTTAAGTCTCCACAAAGGCTGTCTGCCTACACAGAAGGTTCCATATGAACGCGTGCGGTTGTGCTTCAGCCATCACAGTGGTGGTATTTACCAGACTCAGGTGGCATCTCTGAGGGCAGATCTTGGCTAATTGCTCCAGTCACTCACTTGGCCCCAATTTTTCATAGCACAAAGGCAGCCTAGGATCATCCAAGAAGTGGAGAGGGAGGTTGCAGTGTCTAGGTTGTGCTCTGTCATGTTGAGTAGCCTGATGTTTTAGAGTTTCCTGAGATAACGTTTCTAGATTACACACGCTTAGCCTATTTCTTGCCTGCACATATAGACACCATGCAAGTGATAGTACTGGATCGAATTCCAATCTTGTGGTATCTAGAACACTGATGTCTCAGACCACTGTCAGGTTATTGAGTCTGCTTCAATATAAATCACACTTTTTTTCTTGAGGATGGCTCTCTATGGACTTTTAGAAAACTGCCACAAAAATTGGCTTCTAAGACATGCTCCCATCGCAGTAGGTTTTCAGGGCACAGATGGGATCTGAGGGGGAAACAGCTGGGGGCACCTCCAAGAGAGGTTTCCCCAGTAGCTGAGGTGTTTGCACAACTAGAATTGCATGGAACACAGCTTACATGTGCCTAGTACCCTTTGCCCTAATTGTTTCTATCAAACAATGTTATGGGCTAAATTGTAGCTCCTCAGTAACTCAGAATCTAACTGTATTTACACCTAGGGTCTTTAAAGAAATGACTGAGTGAAAACGAGGCCATTAGAACAAAGCCCTGATCCACCATGACTGGTATCCTTTCAGTAAGAGGGTAAAATACCAGGTGAAGACAGAGACATGACCATGTGAGGACAACTCAGGCAGCCGTCTATAAGTGAAGTACAGAGGCCTTCCACTTGGCCCTCAGAAAGAACCAAGCCTGCTGCTTGTTGATCTTGGACTTCTCTAGACCTGTGAGAAAATACATTTCTGTTGGTTAAGCCATTCATCTTTGTTGCCTTATAGTGGCAGTCCTAGCAAACTAATATAGGCCACTACAAGCCTCTCCCAGTAAATAAAGGCAGCATAAATAGATTTTGCAAACATAGTTACCAAATGGATCCTTCAGATATCTGGTCCAACCAGATTGCTCCCCAACCCTAGCCCCACCTGTCATAATCCTTTCCTATACCGCTTTCACAGTCTTTTTAACTACCTCCAGAAATAGTTACCCAGATCATGCATCGTTACTAGACGTAACGTATTGGGTGGCTCAATACCAAAGCTGTCTCCATCCTCCAGCTTGGGACACAATCTGCCTTCTGGATGGGCCCGCTGTTGTATCCCAAGCTAAGGCCATTTATTCCAAAGTCTATGCAGTTCTTCCACACCACACTACTGGTGGGGTGTGCTCAGGGTCCCACGTAGACAAATCTGGCCCTGACATTTATTAGTTGGATCATTTTAGAGTTGTTCCTTAACCTTTCAAAAGTTAAATTTTTTCATCTGCAAAAGGTCATGATAGTTGTCTCAGTCAGTTCAAGCTGCTATAACAAAATACCATGGACAGTACAGCTTATAAACTACAGAAATTTATTTCTCACAGTCCTGGAGGCTGGAAAGTCTGAAGTCAGGCTGCCAGCCTCGTTGGCTCTAGTGAGGGGTTCCTCTTCCAGGTTGCAGGCTGCCTTCTTCTTCCTGTGCTCTCCACGGTGGGAAGAGAGCTAGCTAGTTCGCTGGTTTCTTTTTATAAAGGCTCTAATCCAATTTATGAGTGCTGCACCCTCATGACATAATTACCTCCTGAAGGCCCCACCTCCTGATGCAATCGTTTTGGGATTAAGATTTCAACATACAAATTTGGGGTCGAAGAGGGACAGAAATATTCATTCCATTATAATTGTAGAAACTTTGTTGTGCTTTTATAAAATAATGCAAGCAATATGCTGGGCTTGGTGCAGGGTATGTGGTAATCACTTGGTGATGTTCAGGTGGGATGTTGATCATCAATCATCACTAACATTATTGTTGGAAGGTGCAGTAGTTCTCTTGTAAAATTTTCTGATTTGCTTTTGTTGACTGCCTTAGCACTCGTGCAGTACATAAAGCAATTTCTCTGATCTGGAGTACTTTCTCACCAACCTCTATTTTATTATTAGTCTCCATATGGGTAAAATTGCTGTTTTCTGCAACACTGTAAATCTGTCTTGGAGGGCCACTTTCCATTCTCTTCAGAAAGTACAGGGTGAGGCAGGGTAACTGTGGGACAAGCCTTTTATCCTTTTTACAATTGTCTCAAGAACACATTCTTTATTTAGATAAAGAATTGGAATCTTTAACAATAACCCTCAGCCACATACCTTACGTACTGGAGACACTACATCTATAAAAATACCTCAGAAAAAGCCTGCACGAATTCCTACAGTTTAAATATACGATCTTTCTTATTAATTTCACAGCTGACACAAATGGACTGTCTCTGTGGAGGTGTGTGCTCTTCACAATCGTTCAGTTTCTTAGGGAAAAAAATGAAAACATTTGAAGAGCATGAACTGTGGGCTGTGCTATGTAATATTTGTTTCCCATACCAGCCTTTTAAGTTGTTTTATTTCCACTTTACAAATGAGAAAATTGAGACTTAACTAAGGTCACATAATGGTTTGTTTCATTTTAATTAATCTATTCTGGAATTTCTATGAACACCATGACATTTATTCTAACATAATTAGACAGTGATTAGGTAGAGGGAACTCTCTTTTTATACAGAGAGAATAGTCTCATTTTATAAACACAGAAAACGTATGTCCACAAAACTGAAAAAATTAAAATTTGCTCTCACCCTACTACCTAGAGATCATCACTTTCTGCATTTTCATCAGTTAAACAATACTTGTGATTTTTATAAGAAAACCTTGATCATTCATTCATACTAATGCAAGGGAGAGAAAATGGCGGAGAATCTAAGAATCATTTGTGTCTGCATTGTATGCTTTTGGGAGTAGAAAATTAACCTTTTTGATCATGTTCTGCATGGGCTAATTACTAAAATTACTTTTCCTTTTCCAACTGATCCCAATTCAGGGCTGAGTCCCAGAAGCATTTTGGTGACAGGGGAATTAAACATGTGTTGTGGCTAATTCAAGAAGTGGAAACACTACACGTGGATAATTAAGATCTGACTGCAGAACAAAAGCTCGCACACTGTGTAGTGGGATGGGGCCTCGCCGGCATTTCAGATGCTTTATCCACGGAGCGATCTTGAAAGATAGATTCGATTCAATTTACCAGGCATTCACTGTGAGACTGCCTTGCTCTGCGGTGTGCGGAAATGTCCAGGAAACTGTCTGATTGTAAGAGATGTACAATCTAGTGAAGGAGGCAGGTACACATAGCACTAACTTCAATAACAATAGCAATGATTATTATAGCTAACATTTATTAAGCAATTATTTGCCCTAGGCCCAGCTTTGTTCTAAGTTTCTTAAATGTATTAGCTCTTTGAATCCTCATATAAAGCACAGTGGAACAAGGAAGGGACGGTGTGTCCTGAAGTGGGAGTGTAGGAAGGCTTCAAGAACTACTGTCATTACTGTCCTGATCGTGGGGGTCCTTCAACTGCTGAGGCACATAAAACAGGTGCCTGAGTGGGAGTCCCCCGCCTGTGTCTGTTTACTCCTCTTCCTCTTGGTGAGGGTGACTGCCTGGCTCAGGAGTCCCCCTCCTCTAGGAATGATCTCCCCAACATGTAGGGTGAACTTCCTTTGCCACAGTTCTATAACCTCACAGGACACTGTTTATTCAGCATAGTTAATTAGAACAGGTATTGGCAACAAATCAAGTTGGGCCTTTTAAATCCTAATACAGGATTATTTCAAGAAAAATTAAGTGGAAAGCATTATTCATTTTCTGGTGGTTGGAACTAAGGAATATGAGTCTGAGAATTGTTGATAACTGTGGTGGCCATGAAAACCAGCTGCTTAGGGGAGTGTCACTCACCTGACCCACAGTCCCAGCGCTGTGTCTACTGTCTTCATAGAGGCTGATCTGCTCGCAGCCAACCACTGAGCATGGCAGGTGTAGGAATACAGCCTCATTCTGGGAGCTGGGAAACTGCTTCCAGGACTCCCCCTCAGCATAGCTGAAACTTTCTTAAAATAGCATGCAGCCAAAATTCTGCCTATCCAGCTGTCCTTCCTTCCTCCCTCTTCTGAGGGGCCAGACCTATATCATAGTGTGGGAGCTCCCCTGCCTCTTCTAGTTTTCACCCACTATTCTCTCTAAACTTTTCCCAGTAAGGACCCTTCATATCTGTTCCATCTAGTTCTCTGAAGCAGAGAGTTAATGCTAGGCCTTTCTTTTCATGAAGTCTCTCATTCATTGAGGTGAGACAGTTTCTTCATATGGCAATAGTGTGTTCTAAGTGGTTAAGCTAAGCCCTAGTAAGCAAGCCCGTGTCAAGTTCACATTTGCTGATGCCAAATTGGCTATAGCAGGCCATATGGCCAACCCAGAGTCTATGTGGGAGGGGATGACACAACCGTGTAGGTCCCCAAAGGCATGACTCATAGGCCAACATCTAATATATAATGGTCTAATACAGCTCCTGACAAGGAAACTGTATTTCACAGAAACTGAAATTTATAGAAAGGTAGTTGTACATACTGCCTTCTAAGGAAAACTCAGCCCAAATAGACGCGTGATAAAGACAAAGAGTGTTCTGGAAATTATTATAAGCAGAAGTAATTTTTTAGAAACGAAGCCTTATTTGTATCTAATTGGCTTGTTGAAATATCCTGCAGGTGGTGGGATTGGTGTCTGTAAGTCTTCTCTAATCTTTGAGCACAAAATAAAACAAGAAGGACAAACTGAAGCTTGGGAAATGCTGAGTGAAATTATATTTTTCAATGTGAACTATGTGCTGTGGGCAGCTCTGCATTCAGCAAATCACCTGTGGAACTATTCTGCAAAAAGAGAGGGGTCAGTTTTAATACTGCTATCGTTTGGTAAGAAATTAAGGCTATAAAAAGGTGTTCCCCTTTGGGGACCTTTGCCATGAATTACACAATTTCTGCCTCACACTGCTTTTTCTTCATCCTTTTAAATTAAGGATGTTGCTTGAGGATCCAAAAAAGGAATCATTTTTTAGAATAATTGAAATAGGTCCTCCCTTTTTTTCTCCTAAGAATATTATCCTTCTAAGAGTGAGGTAATTCTAAGAGTAACTGGACTTCGCAGTCAGAAAACCTAGCGATGAGTCTCGATTTTGTCAACCACACCCTTGAACCCCATTTTAAAGATGTGGGATCTCCAATTATATACCATAGCCATCAGGAATAGTGTGGGGAAGATGCAGAGTGCCCTGCAGTTGGGAGGCACTCATTTCTAAGTTTGAATTTTTTTCATTAAGATCCAAAGAAAGAGAGAAAAAGAGAAACACAGACAGAGGGAGAGAGTGAGAGAGAGAGAGAGAGAGAGAGAGAGAGAGAGAGAGATATTATTCTGTGTTGAGTGGCAACAAAATGACAATTCTTCTCTGAGGTCTTATGAAGAAAGTTGAGAAACATTGTGTCTTGAAGAGTCTCAATGACTCAAACTCTTCCATCCTAAATTGAAGAGTTTTTGAACAAACTATCTAGTCCATATTCTGGATTATCAGACAAAGGGAGCCCATGAAACATGAGGAGACCTTTTATTCTTAGCTCCACACGTTCCTGGGGTCATTGCCTGAAACTCACATCTTCAGAAATGTTCTGTGGTGACACCTTAAATAGGCAACATAAAACCTCACTTGGCCTTAGCATTGATTTTAGCCTCCAGGTATTACTTTATCTCAGAAAAAGTGTTTTAATATTTACCTGAGTTATACAACCACATATATCTGAGAAAGTTACAATTAATTTTTGTCTAAGCTGCAGCAGCACCAAATAAGTGAATAAAACAAAAACTTTTTTTTTTAATTGAAAAAGTCAGCTTCTTTCTACAAAGAGAGTTGATTAATTTAAGGTTTCATAGGGGGTTGATGACTCAGACAATTCACAACATAAACTCATGTTCTGGGCAGTCACAAAGGTTATACTAGCCAGTAAAAATCCCAAGGCATTAATGAGGCTATGGATCAGATGAATCTACAAATCTCAACAGGTGACAAGTTACAAATTAGGTGAGCTGCCTTTGGCCTCCAGGTGAAGGAGAACAGCTTCTTGTGAGGAGGTGCTGGCTGATTCTCTTGTCAGATTATGATAATAAGGTGTGAAGTTCAGCCCAAGACAGTCAAGTGGAGCAGCCTTTGGCAAGGCTGCCTCCTTTCTCCTCACCCTATTGCCTTGTCACCCTACACCTCCTCACACCCTGTATTTAGGAGACCTTCACTGTCTTGTATGAAGTCTTCTTCCTTTTTGTTGCCTGTAGGGTAAGGTGACACTCACTGATTATGGCATCTAAAGACTTTCTGGTCTTTCCCCACCTTCCCTTTGACCACTTTGCTCCTTCTCTCTAAACAGAAAAGTGTTTGGATGCCATAGTATTCCACCCATGCCTTTATTTCTGCAGCTTCCTCCACCCAGAATGTTTTTTGCTGTTCCCTCACCTGATCCACTAATGAATACATCTACCCTTTCATACAAACCTTGGACCCATAAAAGCCTTGAGAGGGCTTGAGAAGCCTATCTCATCAGGGTAGATATAGTACACACACACGTATACTTATCATTTTGGTCAGTGGTTCTCAACCTTCCTAACACCGCAACCCTTTAATACAGTTCCTGTGGGCCATGACCCACAGGTTGAGAACCACTGGTCTTGGTGTTTCTCTGAAGAACTCTGACCGATACACAAACCATTTAGTTAGAAAAGTTGAAGCTGAGGTGTGCAGACAAAGTGGGAGTAAAAAAACTGGAAAGCTGGCCAGGCTCAGTGGTTCATGCCTATAATCCTAGAATTCTAGGAGGCCTAGATGGGCAGATTACTTGAGTCCAAGAGTTCGAGACCAGCCTGAGCAAGAGCAAGATCCTTTCTCTACTAAAGTTAGATAAAGTAGCCTGGCATGGTGGTGGGCATCTTGTAGCACCAGATGCTCCAGAAGCTGAGGCAAGATGATCTCTTGAGCTCAGGAGTTTGGGGTTGCTGTGAGCTATAATGATATAACACTCAACCCCAGGGTGACCGAGTCTCATTCTCAAAATTAATTAATTAATTAGTTAATTAAAAATGGAAAGTTAAAGAACAAGGGCTAGCAGAGACAGTAGTTTGCAGAAACATACAACTTTCAGAGGTGAAATGTAAAAGCTTCTCAAGGTTTTTACAGGTCCAAGGTTTGCATGAATTAACTTAATAATTCTTGAGGCATGGTAGATATTCAACAAATGTTACTGAATGAAAAAACAAATCCACTTATGAATGAACAAATGAATGCGTTTTTTATGAATCCATTAATACTTGCCTTTTCTTCTCTTCACAACTTGATAGTAATACCAGGAATCAGGGCACCTGTAACAATTGTGACTCATGGACAGGGTACTCACCAACCATGCTAACTGTTCTTTACTCCTTTCATAGCCTTGAACAGAGGAATGACAAACTTACATGATAGTAAGGTAATAGGGTTTAACTTTTAGGGGTTTCATCATGCTAAGTGGTATGACTTTCTTAGCAAGAGGATGATGCAGGCAGCAGATAATGGCTGCCCACCAGAGCCAGCTTCTTTAGCTTCCTGTTGAAACCACCATGAGAGCTATCAAGGGCCTGGGGCATTCCTTTGATATACACATCATCCTTCCAGTAACATCTGCTCACTGGGCTAAGGATCAATTATTTCTACAGAAAAGATATTGCTGCCAGTCCTCCAGGCACAAACTCTGCATGCTAGGCCAGCCTTGGACAATATCTTGGAAGCTTGATTTTAGCCTCTGGACATCATTTAATCACAAATGGTTTTGTTCTTTCCCTCAGGTATGTGCTGAATACACACCTTAGAGGATGTGACAGCCATAGTCTGACTTTTAAAAGAGTTTGGGCACAGCCGTGAATGGCAGGACTCTGTTGACTTCTACGTACCTATTGTCAGGGTAGATATAGCATTCAAATCATTCTTCCATATGGAACTATATTTTATTGTCAACTGTGACTCCCACTTTATCCTCTGTTCTTTGATTCAACAAGCTTGTGTTGAACACCTACTGTGTTCCAAGAGTTATTGAGGGAGAGAAGGCTCTAAGGAAAAATTATATGTAAAACCTCTCCTGTAGCTGGCAGAAACACAAGTTATTATGTTACAAAGGTAAGGTGGTAAGATAAAAAGATAAAGATTAATCTGTAAGAATTTAGGAGGACAAAAAAGCCAAATAACTTTTCACATGGGCATCTTAACACACAACCTATATAAGCTTAGATCATCTTACCAAGGAATAATATGCATGGATACAAGTTCAAGAGACATTCTTTGGGATATGCTACAATCAAGATTTTGGATTTATTCTTTGCCTTGAGAGTTTATATTTATCAATACTTTGAAAGCTATATACCTTGGAGCACCAGACTTCCACAAGAGATTAATAGGAGTTCTACTTGACTTCTCAGGTTGAATTTTGGATTAATAAAAACTGTATTTACTTGCCTCCTTTCCTCTCAGTGAGGGATTTTTAATCAACTGTAAGCATCTCAGCATTTTAAAAGATGTTCAAGGATGTTCTCTAACATGTTCAAATTTCTAAGATATCCAGCAGAAAAGAATGCTGATTAGGAAATATTTAAACAGCTACACTAGATGCCTTTGAGGATGCATCACAGACCAACCTTACTAGGACAGAAAGGAATGCTGTTAAAAAAACAAAGCCTATTTCTTTGTGCAAAATCTCTTGTTCTTCCGTGTCATGATCTCTGGCCATGCCTTTTTTCAGTACTGACATTGCCTCTGTATCTTTCTTTGTCATCTCTGTAAGTGAAGATCCTGAGGAGAGGGAGCCCTTTTCCTTTTCCACTCTAGCACTGCTGTTTAGTCCCGTTACAAAATACCCAAGTTCCGGGAGGTGATACTTGAGAATTTTAAATGGTTCCTCTGGCTCTGCCAGTTGTATCTCTAAGCAATGACATTTCAGGATTGCTTACTAAGTGTTCAGCCTGAGTTGAGAAATGGTCTGTTTTCTGTTTATGGAGTTCCTAAATCTGGAAATTCATTTAAGTGGAGCTTTTTATGGGGTTTGCTAGATTAATCTGGAAATTAGTGGCAATGCCAGTAGTGTTTTTGAGGAAGAAACAACAAAGAAAATGGCAAGCAATCTGAGAGGTTGAATGTCATCTAAAAGAGAAAGCACAAAAACGAGGTATTTCATCTAGCTCAACTATTGGGGTGCAGGTCTTCTGTTGTCTTTTATACTGGGAAATGAAAAAATGAGGGGGGAAGGAGGAAAATGGAGAAAGAGAGAAAGGGAAACAAGAGAGGGAGAAGAAAAATGTGACTTCTTTATTTGCCTACCTGTTCGCAGACTGGGCAATCTTCCTGAGTCTGGGATGTCTTCTTTCTCATCTTTTCCTGAGCAAATCTTCATTCTCTGGTCCTTGCACATGCATGCGCGCATGCGCGCACCCGCGTGCAAACCCCCTCCCTCCCGCCCCCCATTTATAATCTGGCTTCAACCTGAGCTTTCTAGACAATCCCTATTTATTTTTAAAATAGATCCCCCTTTTGTTACCTAACTCTGCTTTTTGTCTTTAAACAGATCTGGCACTTGCATCAGAAAGCTAGTATGCCAAAAGAGCCAGCACCTGATCAATCCCCGTTTCTTTAATAGTAGAACATATCAATCACTTTTAGAGGTTTTTTTAAAGCTGATTAAATAATAATTGATTGAAAATAACTGAGTTTCAATTTCTGATTTAGTTCTAATCAGCCCCTCTTGGTCCCTGTCCCCCTGGAGTCTCCTCATCTGGATTCCCATTTAGATTCCTGAAGGGCTTTGGCAACAGCCCGGTAATGACGACAGAGAGGGCTTGGTCCCCTTCCCACTCCTATCTCTTTTCAGTTATTGATGATGTCCTACACTAACATGATTTTTGCCTCTGGGAATGTCTAATGCTTGCTCTAGAGGGCAGTGATTAGACTCGCTGCAACATTCATTTAGTAATCCCTTGATTTCCTGACATTGACTGTCCTTAGTAAATTGCAGCCATGTTCTCTTTCAGTCCTCTAATTGGTAGTCTACACGTGTGTTCTTCCACAGAATCCTCCATAGGCTGGCCAAAGAAATGCCCAAGAAAGCCATCACACTTGCTTTGAACAAAATCCTTTTCTTCTTGATATAATGGACCTCTACATGTTTCTTAGAATTAAGAGGCAAACACAAAATGGTGGTCTTAGGCCCCTCTGATGCCAAAATATGCCTGTCACATCTCCATTGATCTTGGTCATCACCAAGATAGTAGTGTGGGAATGTATTTGCCTACATCAGCTCATAAATAAACAAAACAAACAAAAAACCCTCATAAGTTTCATATAGAAAGCAGGGTACCAATATCTCTGCTCTAGAAGCATCCACATTTATTGGGTATTCTCTACTGTTCTTCTCAATTTTATCATGTTTTCATGCCTATATATTAATTAATATGATCCAGGGAATTATTTCATTTGTTGCAAGTATTTTTTTTTTTTATTTCTGTAGACATCATCTTACTCTGGTCTTCTATCTTTGCTCTTAAATTTCCTTTTCAACCCCAAGTATTTAGACAGTGGAAATAATTCCCTCCTTTATTTCCCAAAAAGATATCTAAGATGAGATGATAACATTTAACAACACAATAGCAAATAACAAAACACTTTAAACTGCACACATCACTATACCTGTCTCTCTTCCTCACATTGTCAGTCCACTGAGCATGTCTCTCTCCAGTTTCCAGCAGGCACACTACATTGCAGAGGTCAGTCTACTCTGCAAGCTGAGCCAGAAATGCATAATAGCTCATATGTGACAGACTTTTATTTTCTACTCATAAAATTCAAAGTGGATTTTTATGATTGGTAAGTGCATCCTCTTCAAGTAGCTATTCAAGGATCTAGACTTTCCTACCTTAAGACTCTGCCATCTTCACAATGTTATTGCCAAGGAGACTGTTCACATACATCTACATCGAGCCAGACATAAGGAAAGAACATAGAGGATTGGATTTTGTAGATATTGATGAATCAGGCCCAGAACATTATGTTCTTTCATCTTCCATTGCCTAGAACTCAGTCACATGATTGTATCTACCTGCAAGGGAGTCTGGGAAATGTAGCTTAAACATATGCCTGGGAAAAGGGAAATAAGCTTGGTAAATGATGAATCAGTTTCAAAGAGAAAAATTAATTGATCTTGTATCTCCAGGAGATAGTCACTTTTAGGTAACATAGTAATTCAGATATAACAACTCTCCTCACAAAGAAGACAATCCATTTATATGATTATATTCATCATCCATTACAGAATAGTACCTTGGCTTTACATGTGATGACCTGCTAGTCCAACAGAGTACCAATTTAAGAAACATTTGGCCCAAAGAGGGTCTTTGCTTTGTCTCCAAAATAGCAGAAGTATACCGATTTTCAGACATATTGGTATGCAGTTTTAGATAATTCTATCGTAATTATATTCTAATTAGAGGGCTATAACTTCTATTTCTTCTGTTGATGAAAGTAGCTTCTCATTGCTTTTATAAAATAAGTCTTTTAGAGTTACAAGCTTAGTTTTCTGAAACTAGGACACAAAATAAAGCTGAGACAAAGGTCCTAATGCTCTTTGACTAGAGAGAAACTTGAAGGCATTTATGTGCACAGAGAACATAAAGTTAGTGCAATCATTTATAACAAGAAAATCATCGCAGAACTGTTGTGTACATTACAACTTAGATGACTAAATTCAATTTTCTACAACAAACATATTCTAAGAAATTTCTTATAACAATATACAGAGAGAACAAATACAATATCCGATAACAAATATATAAAGCATTTTGCAGTAATCGTAGCCTCAAGGTTGAGGATAATATTCTATAAGAAGTAACAATAAAATACTGTACTTAAAGAGCAGAACGTTACCGTCGTGGTTTGGTCGTTTTTGGCAAACAAGCTACCTATAACACAGTCTCACATTGTCAGGATACAGATTGTGTTTAAATGTGCCTTTGTAAGGACATTCCCCTACCCAGTGCTTTGCATTCTCCATAGTATTTGTGTCACACATTTTCTTATCCTGTAAAGACTCCTCACTAACCACACTTATGATTAGTAGGTAATAGTTTCAATACAATTGGTCTTTATAATTGCCAAATACAAAATTAGGCATTTATAATTTTCCATAATACCTTGGTATTTTTATTTATTATTTATTTGAAGTTAATGTGATGGCACAAACAACTAGGTTACAATGTTTGCATTTGTTAGGTAGAGTCACTCTTGTAGTTGTGTCCCACACCCAAGATGTGTACCATGTAAGTTTATATTGTGCCCATTAAGTGGGAGCACACCAATCCCTCTCCCTCTTTGCCTGTCCCCACTCCTTCATTCTCCTTCCCCCCAACTTGAATTGCATTGAGTTTTTCTCTTGTGTGGGCACGTATTAGATTATCTACTGGCTTCATGTTAGTATTGAATACATTAGATACTTGTTTTTCCATTCTTGTGATACTTTACTAAGAAGAATGTGTTCCAACTCTATCTAGGTTAATACAAAAGATGTAAAGTCTCCATTTTTTATGGCTCAATACTATTCCATAGTATACATAAAACACAGTTTGTTAATTCATTCCTGAGTTGATAGGCATTTAGGTTGTTTCCACTTTTTGGAAATTGTAAATCGAGCTGCAAATGTTCTTATGATAAAATGATTTTTTTTTCTTCTGGGTAGATGCCTAGTAATGGGATTTTAGGATCAAATGGTAGGTCTAATTTGAGTTCTTGAGGATTCTCCATACTTCTTTCCAAAGAAACTGTATTAGTTTGCAGTCCCACAACAATGTAAAAGTGTTCCCTTCTCTCCACATCTGTGCCAGCATCTGCAACTTTGGGACATTGTGATGTGGGCTATACACACTGGAGTTAGTTGAGATCTCAGGGTGGTTTTGATTTGCATTTCTCTGATGATTAGGAATGATAAGCATTTTTTTAATACGTTGTGTTCTTAGCTGTGTAGAAGCTTTTCAGTTTATTTAAGTCCCATTTATATTTGTTGTAGTTGCAATTGCTACTAAAGTCTTTGTCATAAAATCTTTTCCCAGGCCCACATCATCAAGAGTTTTTTTTTTTACACTATCTTCTAGGATTTTTATCATTTCATGTCTTAAATTTAAATCTTTTATCCATTTTAAGTCAATTTTTATAACTGATTAAAGGTGCAGGTCCAGTTTCAGTCTTTTACATGTGGTTATCCAATTCTCCCAGCACTATTTATTGAATAGGAATTCTTTTCCCCAGTGTATGCTTTTGTTCGGTTTATCAAAGATTTGATGGCTATAAGAGACTAGTTTCATTTCTGGGTTTTCTATTCAGTTCCATATATATATATCTCTATTTTGTGTCAATACCATGCTGTTTTCATCACTGTGGGCATGTAATATAACCTAAAGTCTGGCAGAAGGATGTCTCTGACTTCATTTTTATTACTAAGAATTGTCGGGGATTTTTCTGGTTCCATGAAATGAAGAACTATTTTTTCCAATTATTCAAAGTATGATGTTAGTATTTTAATGGGGATTGCATCAGATCTGTTGATTCTTTGGGAGACATAGACATTTAACAATGTTGATTATTCCCAGCCAAGAGCATGTTCTTCCATTTATTAATGTCTTCTATTTCTTTTCCTAGGGTTTCATAATTCTCTTTGTAGAGATTTTTCCCCTCTTTTGTTAGGTATATTTCTAGGTATTTTGTTTTCTCTGAAGCTACTGGAAAGAGAATTGTGTCCTTGATTTGCTTCTCAACTTGGCTGTTATTGACATATACAAAGGCTACTGATTCATGGACATCGATTTTGTATCCTGAGACATTACTATATTTCTTGATCACTTCCAGGAGTCTTGTAGATTAGTCTCTAAGTGTAACATCATATCATTGGCAAAAAAGTGAGAGTTTGACCTCCTCTGCCCCCATTTGGATGCTCTTTATATCTTTCTCTTGCATGATTGCATTGGCTAGAACTTCCCACACTATGTTGAATAGCAGTGGTGACAGAGGGCATTCTTATCTGATTTCAGTTCTAGATGGAAAATCTTTTAGTTTTACTTCATTTAGTATGATAATAGCTGTGAGTTTTTCATAGATGGCCTCAATCAGTTTAACAAAGGTGCCACATATGCCTATTTTCTTAAGTGTTCTTGTTAGAAAAGGATGCTGAATTTTATCAAATGCTTTTTTCTGTGTCTTTTGAGAGGTCTTTGTTTTTACTTCTATTGATATAGTGAATTACATTTATGAATTTGCATATATTAAACCAGCCTTGCATCCTTGGGATGAAGCCTACTTTATTGTGATGTATAATTTTTAAATGTGTAGATGTAGACTATTGGCTAAGATTTTATTGAGAATTATTGCATCTATATTCATTAGAGAAATTATTCTGTAATTCTTCCTTTTGGTTTGATCCTTTCCTGGTTTTTGTATAAGGGTGATATTTGCTTCATAGAACATGTTGAGGAAGGTTCTTGCCTTCTCAGTGTTTTGGAATACGTTTTGCAGTATAGGTACAAGCTCTTCTTTGAAGGTTTGATAGAATTCTTGTGTGAAGACATCTGGTCCAGGGCTTATTTTTGTTGGAAGCTTTTTTATCGTTTCTTCAATTTCAGTGCTTAATATTGGTCTGTTAAAGAGATCTATTTCTTCCTGGTTAAGTCTAGGGAGATGTTGTGATTCCAGGTATTGGTTCATTTTCTCCACATTGTCAAATTCCTGGGCATAGAGTTTCTTGTAGTAGTCAGAGATAATCTGTTGTATCTCTGTCATATCAGTTGTTATTTCCTTTTTTTATTTCAGTTAAGCCCAATGGTTCTATCCCTACTTCCTTTTTTTAGAAAATATCGTTAATACTTAACCACTTCAATTATTAAACAACATACTAGAGACTTGTTCAAATGTCAGTTAGGTTAGCTATTCTCTTAATCTAGCTCTATGTGTGCTGTGTGTGTATGCATGTATGAGTGCATTTATGTGTGTGTGTGTGTGTGTGTGTGTGTATGCCTCTCAACCAGTTAATATTCTTCATGGCAAGCAACAGAAATTAACTTTAGGTAACTTAAGCAAAAAGGAATTTGTGGAGAGATATCAAACTTACCAGAGAGGCATAAATCAAGGGAGGCAGTTTCCCAGGATTGTAACCAAAAACATTTGGTAAGAAAAGTCTGGTCAGGCAAACCCACTCTGGCTTGTTGCTGCTACATCTGTTTTTGCTCCTGGAAGTACTGAGCATTGATGATCACCTCTTATGTACTTTGAGTAAATTTTGCCTCCTACTTCCCTTAATTCAGATGATCTATTTATGTTCAAGCTTTCAGGGTTCAGAGAGGTCAATGTTTAGGCTTTTTTGCCTTCTGGACATTGGAAATCAAGTCCTTATTTTTTTCTGTACAAAATTCACATGATAATTTTCCAAACAGAAGAGTTTCAAATGTGAATTAACCAAAGTTAAGGCAGGAGATAGCCATTATGGTGCATTGTCATGAGGAGTCTGACTCCATTTTTTGGTGCGTGACAACTGTCAGCTTTAATGCTTCTCCTCCTTGTGCTCCATGTCTGGATAAGCAGAGAAGAAAGCCTGGGTGCTTCTTCCTTTGATTCAAACCACGAGACCCCAGCCATGAAGAAACTCTAACCTCTTGATTATAGTAAAAACAAAAGCAGTCTCCTTTCCTTGCTCACTTAAGCCATTTCAGGCTTGCTAGAGAGGAGTGCTGTGCTCTTCCACAAACCTGAATCATGTATTACATATTTTCTTCCTCTCTCCATGCATGTGTGCAGTATAGTCAGTGATATCATCTGAACCAAAACTATGGGAGGGTTCTTCTACCTCTTCAGGTGACCATAACAGAGAATCAAATTATGGTAAATAAAATAGTGATTCCTCCCCCCTCCAAAAAAAAACTCTGATGAGTTTTCTCGCAGAATTCCCTCATACCCTCAGTGGATTCAAAACATTGTCTATAACTCCAACACAGTTCCTGGTACTTAGCCCTCTCCACAGTGGAAGTTGAGGCAACTCCAAGGTAAACATTTGCCTTCCCTCCAGAGTGCCCCTTTCCCATCTTCCTTTCCTATTTCTTCCTCCTTCTTTACCCCTGCTAGATTCTGGGATTACATAGACAAGCTTCTTGTTCCTGTTCAATACCCTACTTACCTTAATTTACCCTTCAGGGTCCCTTTTCCATTCTGTCTGTCATACTCTCTCTGCCGCACCCCTCCCCCCCATCCACTATACCCAACCACCTTCCTGATGAAGAAGAAGGGAAAGGCCAAGGAGAGCTAAATGCCAAGATCAAACTCTATACAATGGATTCCTGAAGAGGAGGATAGATGTGACTGAGCCTGCTTACTCCTTTGGCTGTCCTTTCTCCAGGATCTTGATGGAAAATTAGGGTGAGGATGCTGGTGGGTGGGTATCCCACCTCCAGCCACAGCACTTATTTGTACTTTTTATTAAGCCATAGTATCTATTTTTGTTTTCTTTCCCTTTTCATTTCGTAGCTATTTAAATCTTGAGTTTTATGAAAATTGATTATTGCACCCATAAACACATAAACATACACACACACATAAAGGTGATTATTGCACCCATAAACACATAAACACACACACACACACATAAAGGATGAAAATGTTCTAAGTTCTTGAGTGTGAGAGAAATTGAAGCAGTCTTGGCCTGGTGGATGGCTGAGGGAGCTTTGAAAATACCTGAGGCTATGGACAAAATGAGCCTGTTTTCCTGAATGAATAGGAATGAGCTCTTCCATGAGACTTGGGATTTAACTTATATTCACAAGAAACTTGTTTTGTTAGAGCATGTAAAGATGGAAGAGGCCCTAACCAAACACCTAGTCCACCCATTCTCACCTCAGATCCCCCTAGCTGCCTTGATCAAGTGGCCAATCAACAACTTCTATTCGGGGAGGAGACAAGTTGGCTGACTGAAGCCAGCTTTCCACAGAGGCTCCCGTTCAGAAGGAGAGTTAAAGGACAAAAATTCAGCAAGTAACCTGGTGGATTTGAGCTGCACTAAGAGAGAAGGTTGTAGAACGCACGTCAACCCCGCTGAGGCGAGCTGTGACCACAAGGATACAAACAAAAGGTACAAAATCCATCACCAAGCGGACGGGAGTCCCCTCCCCCATGAGAACGGCTCAGAGTGCCCCACAAACAACAGGGCAGAGTTCAAAGGTCCTCCCACTACACTCCACGGGAGAGACCCTCTAAAAACTGGACCTACCTACTGGGGTGCCACGGCGTCCTCCTGCCAGGCATAAAACTGTATAAACTGTATATGGTCTCTACCTGGAATTCTGAGCTCCCAGCACTGTCCTTCACTCACACTGGGGTCTGGAAGCCAGTCCCGGTCGGTCGGCGGAGAGGGGACTGCACCAGAGTGGCAGTTCCCTGAGGCACAGTGCGACAGCCGTCTTTTGGTGATAATACGGCCAGGCATAAAACTGTGTAAAGCTGTGTGTGTTCTCTGCCTGCAACCCCAGGCTTCCAGCGCTCCCCGTGCTCCCCTCTGCTCTCACTCCAAGGTCTGGAGGCCTGTCCCCCAGGGGTCCAGACTCTTGGGTGATTGTTCGAGGGGTGTAGACTGTGCTGGGCTGCAGCCTGTCGGTGCAGACTCTGGGGTACGGAGAGGAGAGAGGACGATTGGCCGGAGGGGAGCTACACCGGAGCAACGGTTGCCTGAGCCATAAGGCAGCAGCCCTCTTTTGCTAGCAATACGGCTCACTACAGAATATTCTGAAGCCACACCCCCTGTCTCCCTGGGCAACCAGAGACTCTGAGTTTGCCTGAGGCAACATAAACTTGCAAACCAGGGAAACTCCCAGGGCGGGGCTGACCTAGAGGTCCGCTTTACTAAACCTAAGACGCACCTGGCCCTCAGGGGATCGTCAGCCTATAGACAATACAAGAGCAAAGACAAGCTGATTTGGAACTCAATTCAGCTTCTCTTCTGCAGGGGAAACGCAGAGTTGTTCTGTTCTGTTCTGTCGGTAACATTAATCAGGGGTGAGACTGGACCTGAGTGAAAACCCCTCAACCTTCATCTAGCGCCCGAGGTTGTCAGGCCTTACCTCTTCCTGCTGGAGAGAGGCAGAGTGCAGTGGCCTGGTAGACTTCCTTGTGATTCAGGCAGGTACAAACTCCTGGAGTACCGATTCACTACAGGCAACTGGGTCAGCCAACTGCAGGGCTATCAGTGACTGGGTGTGAAGTGGTGCAAGGTGGGGAAGGAGGCAGCAACCTTCCCAGACTGATTTATACACTGGTGGCTTCTCCTGACTCCACGCAGCACTGGAGCAAGCCACACCAGAGTAGTCACCAGACCCCTGTGATCCAGTTCCCTGAGACCTCTTAAACTCTCTCACCCGAGACAGGTGCAGACTGAGACAATTGATTTGGACATTTTTGAACTGAACCAATCACCTGAGGACAAATCAGGTGGTGCCCTAGGTGCACCGTGGTAGGAAGGTTTGATTTTTCTTTTCCAATTGTTTGCCGGGGGGGCGGGGTGACTTAATTGCTGATATTTCTCCACAGCTGAGACTTCAATCCAAAGTATCTGTTTCACTAGGGTGGAACAGAAACCAGCTGAAAACAAGGCAGAACCATTTAGCCCCACCACACCAGACAGGGCCCCAGTTTCTCAGGCCACAACACTATATGGGCCCTCGACAAAGCCCCAGGGGAAAAAATCAGAGGCAGTAAAACAACCATGGGGTGGAATCAGCAGAAAAACTCTGGTAACATGAATAACCAGAATAGATCAACCCCCCCAAGGAAAGATATGGCAGATGCAATTGAAGATCCCATTCATAAACAACTGGCTGAGATGTCGGAAATCGAATTCAGAACTTGGATTGCAGACAAGATTAACAAAGTGGAATTAGGAATTCGAGGAGAAATTCAAAAGTTGTCTCAAAAATTTAACGAATTTAAAGACAAAACCACCAAAGACTTAGACACACTGAAGCAAGAATTTGCAGCACTCAAAGATATGAAAAATATAGTAGAATCCCTCAGCAACAGAATGGAGCAAGCAGAAGAAAGGATTTCTGATATCGAAGATAAAGCCTTTGAATGCTCCCAAACTCTCAAAGATGAAGAGAAATGGAGAGCAAAAACGGATCACTCACTCAGAGAGCTCTGGGATAATTCGAAGAAGGCGAATATCCGAATCATAGGAGTTCCAGAAACAGATGAAGTGGCCTCGCTGGGCACAGAGGCCCTTCTGCATGAAATTATGAAAGAGAATTTTCCAGACATGCCTAGAGATTCTGAAATTCAGATAGTGGACAGCTTCAGAACCCCAGCATGACTCAACCCCAATAACATCCCCAAGGCATATCATAATTAACTTCACTAAAGTTAATATGAAGGAGAAAATCCTCAAAGCTGCCAGGAGAAAGAAAACCATTACCTTCAAAGGCAAGAATATTAGAATGACTGCAGATCTCTCTGTTGCAACTTTTCAAGCCAGAAGAGGGTGTTCACTGACTTTTAATCTCCTAAAACAAAATAACTTTCAACCCCGGATCTTGTATCCAGCTAAACTGAGTTTCATTTATGATAGAGAAATTAAATACTTTAATGACATTCCTATGTTGATTAAATTTGCCATAACCAATCCAGCTCTTCAGGATATTCTCAGACCTATCCTCCATAATAACCAACCCAATCCTATACCACAAAAGTAAACTCACTTAGAAACTTCGGATCAAACTCCAATTTCCACACTGGTGAAAGGATTAAAAATGGCCACTGGACTTTTGAAAAACTCGATGCCAAAAACTTCACCAGACTTATCAATATTCTCCATTAATGTGAACCGCTTAAACTGTCCTCTAAAGAGGCATAGGTTAGCTGACTGGATACAAAAACTCAGGCCAGATAACTGTTGCATACAAGAGTCACATCTTAACCTAAAAGACAAATACAGACTCAGGGTGAAAGGATGGTCGTCCATATTTCAAGCAAATGGTAATCAGAAAAAAGCAGGGGTTGTAATTTTATTTGCAGATACGATAGGCTTTAAACCAACAAAAGTAAGGAAGGACACTTCCTTACTTCATATTTGTTAAGGGTAAAACTCACTATGATGAGATCTCAATTATTAATATCTATGCATCCAACCAGAATGCACCTCAATTTATAAGAGAAACTCTAACAGACATGAGCAACTTGATTTCCTCCAGCTCCATAATCATCAGAGATTTCAACACTCCTTTGGCAGTGTTGGATCGATCCTCCAACAAGAAGCTGAGCAAAGAAATCTTAGATTTAAACCTAACCATCCAACATTTGGATTTAGCAGACATCTACAGAACATTTCATCCCAACAAAACTGAATACACATACTTCTCATCAGCCCATGGAACTTACTCCAAAATCGATCACATCTTAGGTCACAAGTCTAACCTCAGTAAATTTAAAGGAATAGAAATTACTCCATGCATCTTCTCGGACCACCATGGAATAAAACTTGAGCTGAGTAACAACAGGAATCTGCATACTCATACAAAAACATGGAAGTTAAATAACCTTATGCTGAATGATAGCTGGGTCAGAGATGAGATTAAGAAAGAAATCGCCATTTTTTGGAACAAAACAACAATGAAGACATGAACTATCAGAACCTCTGGGACACCGCAAAGGCAGTTCTAAGAGGGAAATTTATAGCACTGCAAGCCTTCCTCAAGAGAACGGAAAGAGAGGAAGTTAACAACTTAATGGGACATCTCAAGCAACTGGAAAAGGAAGAATATTCCAACTCCAAACACAGTAGAAGAAAAGAAATAACCAAAATTAGAGAAGAATTAAATGAAATTGAAAACAAAAGAATAATACAACAGATCAATAAATCAAAAAGCTGATTTTTTGAAAAGGTCAATAAAATAGATAAACCTTTGGCCAACCTAATCAGGAAAAAAAGAGTAAAATCTCTAATCTCATCAATCAGAAACAACAAAGGCGAAATAACAACAGACTCCTCAGAAATCCAAAAAATCCTTACTGAATATTACAAGAAACTTTATTCTCAGAAATATGAAAATCTGAAGGAAATTGACCAATACTTGGAAGCACGTCACCTTCCAAGACTTAGCCAGAATCAAGTGGAAATGTTGAACAGGCCCATATCAAGTTCGGAAATAGCATCAACCATACAAAACCTCTCTAAAAAGAAAAGCCCGGGACCAGATGGTTTCACATCTCAATTCTACCAAACCTTTAAAGAGGAATTAGTACCTATATTACTTAACCTGTTCCAAAAGGTAGAAAAAGAAGGAAGACTACCCAACACATTCTATGAAGCAAACATCACCCTGATCCCCAAACCAGGGAAAGACCCAACAAGAAAAGAAAATTATAGACCAATATCACTAATGAATATAGATGCAAAAATATTCAACAAGATCCTAACAAACAGAATCCAGCAACACATCAAACAAATTATACATCATGACCAAGTCGGTTTTATCCCAGGATCTCCAGGCTGGTTCAATATACGTAAATCTATAAATGTAATCCAGCACATAAACAAATTAAAAAACAAAGACCATATGATTCTCTCAATCGATGCAGAAAAAGCTTTTGATAATATCCAGCATCCCTTCATGATCAGAACACTTAAGAAAATCGGTATAGAAGGGACATTTCTTAAACTGATAGAGACCATCTACAGCAAACCCACAGCCAATATCATATTGAATGGAGTTAAATTGGAATCATTTCCACTCAGATCAGGAACCAGACAAGGCTGCCCATTGTCTCCATTGCTTTTCAACATTGTAATGGAAGTTTTAGCCACTGCAATTAGGGAAGAAAAGGCGATCAAGGGTATCCATATAGGGTCAGAAGAGATCAAACTTTCAGTCTTCATGGATGATATGATAGTATATCTGGAAAACACTAGGGACTCTACTACAAAACTCTTACAAGTGATCAAGGAATACAACAGCATCTCAGGTTACAAAATCAACATTCATAAATCGGTAGCCTTTATATATACCAACAACAGTCAAGTTGAAAAAACAGTTAAGGACTCTATCCCATTCACAGTAGTGCCAAAGAAGATGAAATATTTGGGAATTTCTCTAACAAAGGACGTGAAAGGTCTCTATAAAGAGAACTATGAAACTCTAAGAAAAGAAATAGATGAAAATATTAACAAATGGAAAAACATACCATGCTCATAGCTGGGAAGAATCAACATAGTTAAAATGTCTATACTACCCAAAGCAATATATAATTTCAATGCAATCCCTATTAAAGCTCCACTGTCATACTTTAAAGATCTGGAAAAAACAATACTTCGTTTTATATGGAATCAGAAAAAACCTCGAATAGCCAAGACATTACTCAGAAATAAAAATAAAGCAGGAGGAATTACACTACCAGACCTCAGACTATACTACAAATCAATAGTGATCAAAACAGCATGGTATTGGCACAAAAACAGAGAGGTAGATGTCTGGAATAGAACAGAGAATCAAGAGATGAATCTAGCTACTTACCGTTGTTTAATCTTTGTCAAGCCAATTAAAAACATTCAGTGGGGAAAAGATTCCCTATTTAACAAATGGTGCTGGGTAAACTGGCTGGCAACCTGTAAAAGACTGAAAGTGGACCCACACCTTTCACCATTAACTAAGATAGACTCTCACTGGATCAAAGATTTAAACTTAAGACATGAAACTATAAAAATACTAGAGGAGAGTGCAGGGAAAACCCTTGAAGAAATCAGGATGGGTGAGTATTTTATGAGGAGGACCCCCCCGGGCAATTGAAGCAGCTTCAAAAATACACTACTGGGACTTGATCAAACTAAAAAGCTTCTGCACAGCCAAGAACACAGTAAGTAAAGCAAGCAAACATCCCTCAGAATGGGAGAAGATATTTGCAGGGTATATCTCTGACAAAGGTTTAATAACCAGAATCCACAGAGAACTCAAACGCATTAGCAAGAATAGAACAAGGGATCCCATCGCAGGCTGGGCAAGGGATTTGAAGAGAAACTTCTCTGAAGAAGACAGGCGCAAGGCCTTCAGACATATGAAAAAATGCTCATCATCTTTAATCATCAGAGAAATGCAAATCAAAACTACTTTGAGATACCATCTAACTCCAGTGAGACTAGCCTATATCACAAAATCCCAAGACCAGAGATGTTGGCGCAGATGTGGAGAAAAGGGAACACTTTTGCACTGCTGGTGGGAATGCAAATTAATACATTCCTTTTGGAAAGAGATATGGAGAACACTTAGAGATCTAAAAATAGATCTGCCATTCAATCCTGTAATTCCTCTACTGGGCATATACCCAGAAGACCAAAAATCACGTCATAACAAAGATATTTGTACCAGAATGTTTATTGCAGCCCAATTCATAATTGCTAAGTCATGGAAGAAGCCCAGGTGCCCATCGATCCACGAATGGATTAATAAATTGTGGCATATGTACACCATGGAATATTATGCAGCCTTAAAGAAAGATGGAGACTTTACCTCTTTCATGTTTACATGGATGGAGCTGGAACATATTCTTCTTAGTAAAGTATCTCAAGAATGGAAGAGAAAGTACCCAATGTACTCAGCCCTGCTATGAGACTAATTTAGGGTTTTCACATGAAAGGTATAACCCAGTTATAACCTAAGAATAGGGGGAAGGGGGAAAGGGAGGTGAGGGAGGGGAAAGGTGGGTAGAGGGAAGGGGATTGGTGGGATTACACCAGCGGTGCATCTTACAAGGGTATTTGTGAAACTTGGTAAACGGTCTGTGAAGCTAGTGAATGATGCCCCATGATCATATCAATGTACACAACTACGATTTACTAAAAAAAAAAAAAAAACTTCTAGTAAACCCCCAGTGATTATATTTATTTCAGACAAATGTGATTTATAAAAAATTCTTCCTGTCATTGCTCCAGCCTGAGCTGTTCCTTATACTCATTGGGGTCACCTGGAACAGTCTGATGTAACTTCTTATATTTTGAATTCCTTCTTTGATGTATCCAGTGTCTCATATGCTCACCTACACCCTCATCTTTGCCCAGGAAGTTCAAGTGAAGAATATCAAGATACGTTTACATCCATCATATCCACTGAATAAAAGCACAAAAAATATACGAAAGAGCAAATAATTATTTATTTTACCCAATGATGAGCTACCCATGTGTGCTCTCAGGTTTTAATAATTGTGATAAGGGAAAGTCCTTCTTCTACTGTTCGGAGATGACCATGTGACTTATCTTCCATCACCAATAAGTATGTTGAGTGTATTATATGCTGCCTTTACCGGCAAGGAAAGCCTGTTTACTTGTTCCTGCTGTAATAATAAAGCCTCTATTCTTATTCTCTGCTGACAGAAGCAGGCTGAATGCGCTTTGGGTTCTAAAGCACCCTATTTATAGCCCCATTGCCAAATGATCTCTATTTATTACAATGTTGGATTTGCAGGTTATCAATTCTGCATCTATAAAGGCAGGCACAGATGTGTGCAAGGAGCCTTTGTGGCTGAGGCAGGAAAGGAAAATCTTGAGTCTGTCTGGTCTCTGGCTACCTTCTTAGGATAGGTTGAAAAATATCCTGAGAGTTTAAACAAATTCCTTACTGCATAAAGAGTGGAGCTGACATTGAATTGAACCACAGAGACCAGAAAGGCTGTGGATCCACCCAGAGGGGTTTTCACAGGTCAAAGACTCCTTGTTTTATTACAGACCCTACCTTAACATAAGAACTTGATATGCGCGGGTGGCGCCTGTGGCTCAGTGAGTAGGGCGCCGGCCCCAAATGCTGAACGTGGCGGGTTCAAACCCAGCCCCGGCCAAACTGCAACAACAAAAAAAATAGCCGGGCGTTGTGGCGGGCGCCTGTAGTCTCAGCTACTCGGGAGGCTGAGGCAGGAGAATCGCCTAAGCCCAGGAGTTGGAGGTTGCTGTGAGCCGTGTGACACCACGGCACTCTACCGAGGGCCATAAAGTGAAACTCTGTCTCTACAAAAAAAAAAAAAAAATTAAAAAGAACTTGATATGCATCCCATGTGCACTTCTAAATAAAGTTTTTCTTTAGAACAACCTATGATTTGTTATTTTTTTTTTATTTGGCTTGATTTCTCTAAGGAGACATTGTTCTGGAAGCTATAGAAAATTCACATTGTAAGAAACTTTTATTTTGTACACCTTCCAAGAATCCAGTTAGATAGAAGGGAAGCCTGAGAGACAAGTCCTAAGAAATATTTATTTGGAGATGGAAGCCTATTCCTGATACCTGGGAGAGGTTAAAATGAAAAGAAGATAATTTATGAAATGTCATGTGGATGCAAACTGGACAAAGCCTGGGGATATGCTGGTCTGCTGGAGATAGTGGGAGAACTGGAAGAGAGGCTGACAACCTCATGGAGAAGTGAGGGTGGACTGGCAGGTGACAGGGAGAAGAGGCATTCTGCACTGGGGCTTGATCCTTCTGGCTCCCTGCCTTCAAACTTTTGTCTTCACTTAACTTTCTTCACTTGAATTCTCTTTTCCTAGATTTATAGTAATCTAGAATAGAAGGTATTTGTGCACAAGAGAAACAGTTCAACTGAGGGGTCAAATCTAAGAGTTGGATATTTAGTATACCACAATAAACCTTTCTGACCTCATCTGACCTCATCTTACAGATGCCCAACACCATCCCATATTCTAGTTGTACCTCTCTTAAGATTCTTCTCACATTCATCTCTGTACTAGTTATAGATTCCCTATTTCACACAAACTTTCTTTAAAGCAAATACTGTATCTAACTCATCTTTGCATCCTCATTCAATGAAAAATGTCTGGTACAGGGTATTCAATCAATTGCTATCAATTGCCAGATTCACTGGACTTTTTGAGAAACATGTCAGGGTTCTTTCTATAGCAGATAATCTGAGTACTTAAATGTGAAAATGTCTGCTCTTTCACTAGGCTTCTAAAGGTTAATTCAATCACCCAAGTCAAATAATTATTAAGTGGAGGAGCCCAGATACACATCCTGTTTGCCCTGTCCTAAATCTCATGTCCCCTAGCCAAAACTTTCTTTTGAAGGTTAAACAGAATTCCGTAGCAGCAGTTCTCAACCTGTGGATCACAACCTACAGGAACTGTATTAAAAGGCCAAGGCATTAGAAAGGTTGAGAATCACTCTTCCATAGGATTCTACCTAACCTCATCCTACTTGGTGAATTGAGTCCAATGTGTTTCAGGTGTGTCTATCTTCTCTTTATTAATGAAAAAGATATACATTTTAATGATAACATTGTTGATTTATGTTCTTACTCAGGAAACTTAGGCTATCATAATCCTAGAGTTCAGGTATCAATGATCTCTATGAGACCATCTGACTTTTTCACATGAAAAAATGAGGCTGAGAAATTATGTGACTTTCTCAGATTACAAAGTGAGTGGCAGAGCTGAAATTAGATGCTAGAACTCTGGATTTCCATTTTACAGTTCTTACCATTTCAGCAAACTAGGTCACCCATCACCCCAGCAGTTTTCATTGCCTTCTTCAGTGACTATTGTCAGCAAGTTATATGATCTTTCTATGCCAGAGTTCTAATTAGTGCACCAACAAGGTTTTAGTGGTCCACTTCCCAGGGAAATTATAAGAGCAATAATTAATAGCTATAAAATACTCTGCAATACGCAGCACTATACAAACACCAACATGACATGACCAAGTCTATTTCACAGTAATTAACCTGCTACCCAATCAGGAGGGAATCAGTAGAGCAATTCCTCCATGACTTTGCAGAAATGCCTACTGCCTCTGTGACTTAACAAAGTGGTCCACAGCCAGAAAAGACTATCAGACTATCCATGTGTATAATAAACCCACAGATTATGTAATTTTATTTCTATTTCATAGATTAGTGAATCAAAGCTCAGAAAAATACATTACTTGATGAGGACCAATTCAGCTAATAAATGATGATGGCAGGATTTGAACCCATTCTGTTTGATTCTAGGGATTTCTTTTCTCTGATTTTTTTATTATGGCAAAGACACATATCATTTGTCCCCTTAGCCATTTTTAAGTGTACAGTTCAGTGGTGTTACATACATTCATAATGTTATGCAATCATCACTACTATCCACATCCAAAACTCTTTTCATTTTGTAAAACTGAAACTCTATACTATTAAACAATAACTTCCCATTGCCACTCCCCCATTCCTTGATAACCACCATTCCACGTTTTGTCTACATTATTTTGACTAATTTAAGTACCTCATCAAAGTGGAATCACACAGAGTTTGTCTTTTGGGATTATTTTCATTAGTATGATGTCCCCAAAATTCATCCATGTTGTATCATGTGTCAGGATTTCACTTCTTTTCAAGGTTGAATGATACTCCGTTGTATGTGTATACTTCATTTTTGCTTATATCTTCCTCACTGATGGACACTGGTTTGTGCTATACTTTGGACGTTTATCCTCCCAAACCTCATGTTGAAATGTAATACTCCATGTTGGAGGTGTTATGGGCGCAGATCCCTTGTGAGTAGAATAATGCCTTCCCTGGGCGTGGGGTGGGGGAGATGAGTGAGTTCTTACTCTGTAACTTCCCTTCAAAGCTGGTTGTTACAAAGAGCCTGGCATCTCTCCACTCCCCTTGCTTCCTATCTTGCCATGTGACCTCCAGCTTCCCTTTACTTTCCGCGGTGAGTGGAAGCAGCTTAAGGTCCACACCAGAGGCAGATACCAGCACCATGTTTCTTGTACAACCTTTTCTTCTTTATAAAGTACTCAGACTCAAGTATTTCTTCATAGCAACACGAAATGGATTAAGACGGGTTGCTTCTATATTTTCTGTGTTGTGAATAATGCAAATCTGAATAAACATGGGTATACAAATATCTCTTCAAGTTCCCACTTTTGATTCTTCCGGGTGTATACCTAGACATGGAATTGCTAAATCATATGGTAATTCTTTTTAATATTTTGAGGAATTGCCATGCTATTTTCCAAGGCAGGTGTACCATTTTACTTTCCCATCAATGGTGCGCAAGGATTTTGATTTCTCCACTTTGTTGCCAACACTTGTATTCTGTTGTTTTGAGAGAAATCATCTTATCATTATTTTTGTAGAATCAGTAATAATTCTCTCACTTTCATTTCCAATTTTGGCAATTTGTGTCTTCTTTCTATTTTCTTAGTCCATCTACCTAAAGACTTGTCAATTTTGATGATTTTTTTTAAAGAAATAACTTTTGGTTTCACTGAGATTTTCTGTTATTTTTCAACTCTTTACTTCATTTATCTCTCCTTTTTATTATTTTGTTACATATACTATTCTTAGGTCTAGTTTGTTCCTCTTGTTCTAAATTGAAAAGTCAAGTTGTTGATTTGAGGTATTTCTTATTTTTTAATATAAGTATTTATAGTTAAAAATTTTCTGCTTAGAATTATTTTCCGTCTCCTAAGTCTTGGTACATTGTATTTTTGTTTTCATTCATTCCTATGTATTTTCTAGTTTCTTTTGTAATTTCTTCTTTGATCCATTGGTAGCTTAAGAGTATATTGTTTAATTTCCAAGGTTTTTTGAATTTTTTAAGTTTTTGCTTCTTTTACTTCTCTTGATTTCTAATTTTATCCTATTGTGCGAGAAGATATTTTGAGCAATATGCAGGGTGGATATAAAGTTCATGTGCAATTTACTATCTTGAATTATTTTAAATTGTACACAAAGTTTATGTCCACCCTATATATCTTTTGAAATCTAATGAGACTTAATTCATGGCCCAACATATGTTGTGCACTTTAGATAAATATTGTATATGTAGTATTGTTAGTTAGAGTGTCCTGTATGTTTTCGTTAGTTGTATCTGGTTTATTATGTTAAGACCTCTATCTCCTTACTTGTCTTCTGTTTGATTGTTCTACCTATTATTGAGAATGGACTGTTAAAGTCTCCAATATTAATGCAGAACTATCTATTTCTTTCTTCAATTTTGTTGATTTTTTGCTTCATATTTTTGATGGTTTGTTATTAGGTGCATATATAATTGTTATATCTTCTTGGTGTATTGTACCTTTTATTAGTATATAATGTCCTTCTTTGTCTCTTAAGCCACTTTTGATTTCAAGTCTATTGTGTCCAACATTAGCATAGCCGCCTCTGCTCTCTTTTGGTTACTAGTTGCTTGGAACATATTTTTCCATCCTTTCACTCTTAATTTTTTTGGGTCTTTGCATCTCAAATTAGTGTCTTGTAGACAGTATGTAGTTAGAGCATTTTTAAAAATTCATTTTGCCATTCTCTGTCTTTTGATTGGGGAGTTTAGTTCATTTACATTGAAAGAAATTACTAATAAAGAGTGACTTCTATCATTTTGTTGTTTGTTTTCTATATGCCTTATCACTCTATATGCCTTATCGCATTTATATTTATTGAGATCTTTATTTCTTCGTCAGCTTCAAGTTACAGTTTACTGTCCTTCCATTTTACCCCGTTGGACCCCTTTTGGCATTTCTTGCAGAACAGGTCTATTGGTAACAATGTCCTTATCTTTTGATTATCTGATGGTATCTTAGCTTCTTCCTCATTTTTGAAGGACAGTTTTGCCAAAAGTTATATGCTTGATTGACAGGGTTTTTGTTTTAGGGCTTTTAAAAATAATAATAATAATAATAATTATTATTCTCTTAATTGTTGTAGAGGCTCTTCCTATACCATTGATCAACTTGAGGTATAAACTTAAGGTCTTTTTAGGTCTTTTCTGATCCTGTGCCATGCCTTTCTCTGGTTATTATTATCTTTTAGCACTTTGTATACATTGGCACACTGCCTTCTGACCTCCAAAGTTTATGATGAGAAATCTAGGGATAATTTAATTGAGGATCCCTTACTTGAGACAAGTCATTTCTCTCTTGCTGCTTTCAAGAATATCTCTTTGTCTTTATCTTTTGAAAGTTTGATTAAAATGTTTCTCAATATGACTGTCTTTGAGTTCATCTTAATTGAAGTTTCTTAGATGTTTATATTCATGTATTTCATTAAAATTGATAAATTTTCAGCAATTACTTTTTCAAATATTCTCTGTTCTTAAAATATTCTTTTTCTCTTCTCCTGAGACTACCATAATGTGTATGCTGATCTGCTTGATGGTGTACCACGGGCACATTTAGGCTCTATTCACATTATTTAAACTTTTTTCTATTTCTTCAATTCAATAATTTCCTTTGTCCTATATTCAATTTTGCTAATTTTTTTCTTCCCCTTGTTCAATCTGTCTTTGAAACCCTATAGTCAATTTTTCATTTCAATTATTGTACTACTGAGCTCCAGAATTACTCTTTCCTTTTTAAGGTTGAAAATCTGTTTATTTAAATTTTTATTTCATTCATATATAGTTTTCTTTTTCCTTTTTACCTTATCCTTTTTACTTCTTTGAGCATTTTTAATACAGTTACTTTAAAGTTTCTGTCTAGTATATCCTGAGATCCTTCACATTGTTTGCTGATTCATTTTTTTTTTATTTGAATGGGCCATAATTTCTTTGTACACTTTATGCTTTTTAAAAACTGGACATTTGAATCTAGTAGTGTTACAACTCTAGAAATCAAATTTTCCCTTTTCTCCAGGTTTTGCTGATTTTTGTTGTTTTTCTTTTTTGGTTTTGTTCTCTTGATTGTTGTAGAGGCTCTCCCTATGCCATTGATTGATTTGAGGTATAAACTTTTAGGTCTTTTCTGATCCCATGCCATGCCTTTCTCTGGTTATGCATGATCACTTTCTAATTTTTCTGTATGTGCAGCTGTTTTTAAAATATTTTCTTTATTGTCTGGCTCCCAAAGGAAGAAAATAAAAAAAAAAAAAGAAATGAGAGACACGATTATAAGAGGTCCTTAACTAACAAAGGCAATCAATGTAACCTGGTTCTGTGTACCCTCAATGAATACTCTCTCCCCCTAAAAAGAAAGAAGGGCATTGATACTTTAAATTTCATGGAATTCAATTCAGCTCGTGGAGGAGCAGCTTGCATCAATAGAGAGAGGTATAGCAACAACAGCAGTGGGCTTCTTAATTTACACTTCTGTGATCAGATGCAACAATCAGTAATCTGTGGACAATTACCTGTGACACAGTGTTCCCCACTTCTATGCTGGAGACAAAGACCCCTATTTCCCAGGCCTAACCAAACAAACTTTTTCTTTCCAAAGGGCACTCTCTGAATCCCCCTGCCCTAGCTGGAGGAACTGCGTTCATTTCTTAATAGCCACATTCGGTTGCTGATCAACACTGAAGTCTGCCAAGTCCTGGTCAAATATAATTCCCCAAACAATATAAAACTTCTAGACGTAAGATGCACGCAGGGTCTCCCCCCCACCCCAGCCCCCCCACACACCCTGCCAGAGGCTCTGGTGCCTTTCTCCTTGTTTCCTTATTATTTTCTGTCTATTAAATCTTATTACTGATCTTTGTGGTCGTGGGTTCATTCTTTGAATTTTTGAGACCAGGGACCTACTGCATAAAAAAATTCCAGTAACACCTGGTTTGGAGAATAGGATCCTTTTCTGCCCACCTGGCTCTTAGAACCTATGTGCAGATTGAACCATAGAACCATAGAATCTGTGCACAGTTGCTATGGGACTGAAAGTGAGGGACTGGTGTTTACTACTACACAAAGAGTTGAAACTGAGGGAAATTAATCACAATTTACTGTCCAAAGAGTCTCCTGAAAGTTGCAAGCCTTCATTACACTCCAGAATTCCAAAATAGTTACAATGGATTCTATCAGTGCAATTTTTGTATAGATAGGAGACAAATTACTGGTGCTTTCTACTCCATCATCTTTCCAGTATCCAGTCCAGGATTTTTGTTTTTCTCCTTCTACATGATAATGCCACAGTCATCAGAGTTTGCACTTGCATTTTCCCAAGCGACATAAATCTAACACATTCGCACACACTTGCTTGTCTGTTACTGGCTGATAGTCCAGTTTTCAACTTGCTGGATAGGTTAGCAGCTGAAGCTAAAGCCATAAAACATACTAATTTTTTTTTAACCTATATGCATTTGAAACTCAAGACTTTAGTGGTTTAACCCAGATTAAAAATTCCTTTGTTCAATTTACCTCTTTCTTTTCCAGTACCCAGTAGGATATAAACACTAAAATAATTTTAGTTGTACCAAAATTTTACCCTAGAAACTTATGCAACATATTTTAGCATCATTGAATAGTTCATCAGGTTATGAATGAGTTGATGTGACCACATAAGCATTCTATGTAATTGCATGTCATTCTCCTGAGGCATAACAGTGGATTTGATTCTGTACATCGACACAGCTGAACGGTTGTTTTTTTTCATTTCCATTTTTATCAATTATTTTCAGTATAACCCTATGATTATGTTCTTGCCAGCTGCTCCAAAAAGGGTCTTAACAGTGCTTGTAACTAATTACAATAATATGATTAAGTGAAAGACCCCTAATTAATTATTGACTAATATTTTCTGCATGTATGTACATGTATAAATTACATAATATTTTGTCATCCTTGGTATTCTATCAGATAACTGCTTAAAATAATGAATTACAATGAACAAAATATCAAATTGATGCAACGTGAATTTTTGTCCTGTTTTTATACAATGAATAGAGATTAGATCTGTAAAAGTAAGGATCATTTATGTGGAAGGATCATTAAGAGGAAGAAAGAAAAGTCTAATTGTCTGTTCGGTATTAAAATTTCTAAAATAATGCTTTAGATATTGGGTTTATAGTATTATGTCATTATATTCAAGTGGTTGTAATGTTACCAAACCTATCTGTGCTTTGCCTTACCTTTAATTAATTAGATTGATTTGCATCCCCCATAATAGTCACTACTATTTGTCAAGATGATAGCCACCTTAAACGCAAATCCTTGTTGATTTGAAAACTCAATGTACACATTCTCTCTTCCTGTCTATACTTGTGTTCCTGACATTATCACTTATCCCAAGTTAGGTCAATTTGGGCCAAACAAGAAGCAACTCCAGTCTTGGACTTTTGGTTGATGTTGGGGAAGTAAACTCTGATACTGGTCTGCTTTGTTATGATTCTGAAGCTTCCAGGGACAAAAAAAAAAAAAAAAAAAGAGCAGCTTAAAACTGAAAATGTGAAAGTAGAGACCAGGTGGAAAGAGGAGACGTTAAGTTCTGCAGGCATCACCTGAGCCCTCAATCCAGTTGTGTCTCAAGATTGTATATTCCTATTCTTTTAGTATGAGTCCATTCCTAATCTGACATATTAGCCAATATATAACACTTCTTTTCTGTAGGCCAGTTTGAATCAGATGTTCTGTCACTCACAAATCAAATTCCTAACTCCACGGATCCTATACTTTCCTTCATAGCACTATCCAAGTGTAATTTTATTGTTACTTCAGTGCCTACCTATCGCCTTAGACTGTAGCCTCAAGGCAAACACCAGCAGTATCTCATTTGTTCAGAGCTGCATCCTCAACACCTACAATGGCTCTGTCCCATTGTTGGTACTCAATAATATTGAATAATTAAATAATCCAAGCCAAAGATTTTCTTAGCCATGTTCCCAAAGGTTTTAAGAAATGAACACCATAGATCTAGTTTTATATGCATGAGAGTTGTCAGCTGTTTCAAGAAGATGATAATACTTAACATAAATAAATAAGGCAGTAAAATTCACATACCCTAGTTGTTGTAACCCATAAAATTAAAGATTGTCTATGATCTTTAATAGGAATGCCTCTTTATGCTATGTAAATTTGGGCAAACTATTTCTCTCTCAGTCTGATCAGTGGTGAAAAGTGCTTGCTTCAAGGCAGACACTTGTAAGTAATAGACTCTCAGTAAATAGAGCTGCTATTAGTACAAAGGAACTACATAGAGTTACTCTTAGTGCAAAGGAACTAACTAGATAATCAGAAGAGGAAGCTGGGACATACAGTCAATTCAAAACCCAAGTGCTGGAGTGGACAAAAGCAAAGGCCAGGGCTGCATAACACTGACATTTTTATTAGAATTCATTTGTAACAAATGGAACTTGTGTCAGCAAAGAACTGATTTTCATACAGACTTCTTTCGCCACCAATGTAACGAAGTAAGAAAATAAAAAGCACGCCTTTCATTCTGTAAAACATTTACGCGTACTACTAATTAGAGGTAATTGTATTTTTTTAACAAGCCATTTTACAAGTTATTTTTTTAAATTTTTTCAGTCTATGCATCCAAAACGAGAGCAAAGAACACAACTGTTATTATCTTTGTAAAGACACTCCAAGCTTGGATGGCAAAGCCACGTAACGGATGGATAGGATGGATCTGTAGCCTTCTGATCTCTGCTGGAGTATCAGGGCACTCATAAACCCAAAGAAAACTAAAACCCAAAAAGAAAAAACAGAAAGGGAGTTAAACATAAAAGAGGGGACTAAAACAAGCAAAACCAAAAATAAACAGGAAAGAAAAAAAATACGTGCATTACTGCAGACTTTTTTCTCTTCCTGTTTCTATGTTGTGTTATTTACATACACGCAAATGAATTTCTGAAGCAATCTCTTACAGATGGGTTCAAGTAATAACATTATTGGGTGTAGAATCAATAGGGCAGTGCATAGTACAAAGGTATAGAAAGTGCAAAGTTCCCTAGAGGCCCTTCCCTCCCCTGGCTGTCCTCGCCGGTGTCTAACCATGCAAATCATTTTTAAAAAAGAGCTAAAATAAAGTTCTGTACAAATCACTTTTTATATATTTTGATTTTTTTACCATTGTAACTAATTACAAAATTATACATAACTACACGTACATAGGTAAATAATAGCACCGTACTGGTTATGATGATGAAAATAATTAGAAACATGAAGGTATATGGTAATGACAGATTAAGATGTTTACCTGGGAAATCAAAACTTGAATGGTTGTACAGAAAAGCACAGAGTGGAATGCACATCAATGACAGGAAGGGAGTTAGTTCTAGGAACAGCTCCTGAACAGTAAGATTCCTGGAATAGTCTCCGCCTTGTTCGTCTATGGTATGCATCCCATTCACTTTCTTCTTAAGAATATTGTCATCTTTCCCTTTGCCAAATGGGCAGTGTTTGTTTCAGGGAGAGAAGCTGCTCATTGGCCAATCATTCTGGTGTGCAATACTCCATCGGATTCTACATGTCCAACATGGCATGTCTGGATGATGCAATGTCTGTCTGACCCCCTTTGCTTCACTAAAAGAAAATTATAGCACTGAGTAATCTGGCACTTGGATAAATCTCCAAAAGATACAAACTAAAGAAAAAAAAAAAAAAACAATAACAGACCCATATAGTGCACATTCTTCTCTGGTTCTGATGTAGGTTAGAGAGTCTCATTCTGAGGTAGCCTTCTAGATACTTTTTTTTTTTTTTTTTTTTAGTATTATATATTTCTTTTTTTTTTTACTTTTTCTTTTTCTTTGTTTTTTACAAAAGTGCTCAAATACAATGCTTGCAAGTGTTTGGTCTCTTGGATTTCATTCTGCTAGCAATGGGAAAATGTGGAAAACATAAATCTTTCCATGAAGAACACCCATGAAGCTAAAATTAAACCAAAGTATTATGTCTATACCAAAACTCTTTAATAGTTCCTTGGATATTTTGAGGGTTCTTTAAAATTAAGTAAAATGTGGCAAACTCATGCCATCATCCATGGCTTCCTATAGAAGTTATGTTGGAAGAATTAAGGGAGTTATATATTGTTTATTTTCCCTTTTAGAGAAATCCTAACGGAATATCAAATATATTCCAAAGTTGCCAATGAAGTTTGTTACTAAAATAAGTTTGGTGCAGTTACTGTATGTTCCAGAGCAGATTGGGAAGGGATTATAAATAAAACAAGTAGCTTTTCCTGATGGGGACGATTACAAGAGGAAGAAGGGCCCTGATTATCCAAGTGCTTTGGGCTGGTACAATCACTAACATCCCCCACTTGGCTGAAAACTAGGAATGCATATTATTCAAAGAGTTTTTGTACATGTGGTAAACAGATAATGCTTTAATAGGAAGAGTAACAGATACGAAGAACTGATGGAAATACGAAACAAAAGCTAAAAAGAAATGCTATTAAAATAGGCATCAATTATAAGGCACTCTAAATGCAAAACTAAAACCAAAAACAAAACAAAGTACAGCACTTCCCAGGAATGCTGTATGCCACAAAATGTTTCTGACTGAACATAGTAACATGAGTTTGGCTTTGCCCCTGTTACATATCATAAATGCAAATTTCATAGCACATATTATAGACAATATACGATTGAATACACTTTGTTTAAACAACTTGATAGCTGATATATTACAACATTCTCCCCTCCTAAAGGGATATGCACTGACCTTTCCCACATGCACACCTCTTAGATATTTAATATATTTTTTTATTGCACTAGAGTATTAGAAGTATTGAACTTTGTTGGAAGCCTGGCTAACAAAATGGCATTTGTGAGTATGACTGGGTGGGTGGGTTGAGGGAGATTGGGTAGGATATTAGGGGGTGAGGTTTGACAATCACTGATGTGCATTCCTCATTTCCCTTTAAAAAAATTAACATTTTGTGATATTTAGAAATACCAATATGTCATAAAATTAAGAAGAAATTGAAAAAAGATGTTTACAATAGCTTTTTCCACGTTCAAAAAAAAAAAGAAAACCTAAATCATGGAAGAACTGCACAATAGCTGTATCTATCTTTTTGTGTGGACACACTGTCTATATATACATAGACACCCTTACGAAATGTGGATATATATGTATATATGTTAGCAGCAACTTTATACTTTGCGCTTCCCTGTTGATTCCAAAAACAAAACAAAATAAAAAATAAAAATTCTCTTTCTTTGAAGAGAATGGGTACTTTCTCACCAATCAAAACTGAACACAAGTGTAAAAGTAATATCTGACGAGACCGATACTGTAGATTAAGAGTATTGCACAAAAATGTGCAAACATTTTCAAATTATTTGATATTTTCTACAGCAAGATATTACAGATAACAGTTCTACAGCTTAAAAAAACCCTACAATTTGGAAATAAAAAATGAAGAGTTATGTAACTTTTTTTTAAAATCACTTTATCGAATGATACATTTTGTTAAAAAAAAGTTTACACAGTTAGAAATGAAGCACAGGTCAGCAGTATCTTTACAATACTAAAAAACTAAATCAAGGACCTTCTTTTGAAACACCCCCCCTTTCCCCCTAAAATGTTATTATGAGCAATATGGTGGGAAGGGGTGATGTTGAAACCGAGTCCATCTCCCTGTGAGAAGCCACATCAGCACACATCTTGCCCTGGACTGCAGCACTCAGGCAATTTCTCCTTGTACCTATCAAGCAATCCTGAACAAGACGGTGGTTCTTTGCTGTGATTTCTTCTTCCCTTGATTTTGAATCCTTGAGGTATCTGTAAATAAAATCCTTCAGATGCCTCATCAGTCAGGATTCTCTTTTATTATTTTTCAGGTTAGATTATTAAACGGTGAATTCTTGGTCCACTTGGAATAATTTCTTTTTAATTTGTTTTGTGTGTAATAGTCCCACTAAGTAGTTGTTAGCTAGAAGTTAAGAAGGACTTCTCAAGTGCCCTGTATGGCTCAGAAGAGACTCCATGGATAGTGAAGGGCCTGCAGTAAAAATCCAGAATGGGTCAGGGGTTTCTACGTTGCATAGTGATCAAAGCTGCCCAGGTACTCCAGCGCGGCTCTGTAACAAAACTGATACTGATCCTGCAGGAGACAAGGTAAGCAGAGAAAGACAAGAACAGTCCATGATTATAGTTGGAAATTGGAAAACAGTTACATCTATATGGGGGCAAAATCACTACTTTCATTAGTTAATTCAGTCCAATGACCAATTGGTTATAGTGGACAAAGAACAATGAGCCACATGCGTGGCTAATTAATTCACCAATTAGTTTGACTTGAATAGTCTCTTAATTCCGAGGAGTGATGGGTTGAGTGAACATTATCTTCTAGACAAGTATTTTCCAAGTGGTATCAGTCACTACCAACTGAATACACACATTCCTTGCATGCCTTAGAAGTCACCTTATGTAATTATTTGCTTTATTTGTGATAACTAATTCTCAGTTTCTGTATTTAGGAGAACCTGATACAGATCCAAATTGTTCTGAGAAAAAATCTGGATTTATTTATCTTCTGGGCTACTGTCAACAGGATTTGAATTTTTTAAAAAGTTATGATCCAACAGTAGACCCTTGCTGCCTGCGATCAGAATTCACCATCGTTTCTGATATTCATATATAAGTGAGAGAGACAGCCAAAGGTAGCCTGTAAGAAACATCAGACGTACAAAACAATTTATGCCAGGTGCTGGGTTTTTAAGCTTTTCATTTCTGAAAAGGCATTACAAGATTGGCTGCCCACATCAAAAAAATACCTGTGAAGTTTGGGCCTACTTCAGTGTGATTGCTAGATGTCTATTCTAAAAAGGCACATACTAAAATAAAGCTGTATGAAACGTGGCCTTTTTTTAGACAAGGAAGAACACTGTCATATTGGAATAAATCAGAGCACTGGTAGAAAGATAGAAAAATGACAATTTACAGATGACTATAGGGATGAGAAAAAGTAGGATTTTCCCCATAAAAGAAACCTATTTCCAGTAGCCGATGGGGCTGAAAGTAGATAGTTTCTATTTTGCTTAAATGTGCATTTTTCTACAATAAAAATGGTAATGCAATATAAATGGAGTTTGCTTTCCTATATTGTCACAGTGAGTTGCTTGGCTAACTGTTGAGGCTTTTTAAACGTTCAATTTCCCTCTGTCACCCTCAACGCCCATTAAGTTTGTCAGGCTGACATAATGTTTTGAGTATTGCAAGCCAAATTCTTGTGCTACTTTGAAATCAAAGTCTGGAAGATACTGTGGGTGTTTGATTTAGGAACACATATAAATTGTATAATTCAGTGGCCTTTCAAGGACCATCAATATTATCACTCACATTATTCTTAGAAATGAATGCTCAATAGACCAGATTGGCTAAATCCTGAATTCATGTCATTATGACAAATATCCAAATTTTCATATCAATTTATTAGAATGAAAAACCAGGGGCTAATTTCTATAGGCTTATCCAGGATCTACACATTTTATGTGACCGTGTCAAGACATGAAATATAGATCAGCTCATGTCTCTGTAGCCATATAGAAAGAGAACAGAGAAGTAAAATGGGCTGAGGCCATGGTGGTTGTTCTTTCTGTATAAATAATGTACAATATATTTTAATATGAGTATAATGAACTATATGAATCTGCCATTTTATAGGTCAAAAATGTTTCAATAGTGACTATATATCATGAATCAAGCTAACGTATAATCTCATATAGTTTTGATGATAACATCGATACTTTCACTTTCCATTTAAAGAGGGAGAAAATGAGGTTCAAATAAACAATGAAAACTGCAAAAACAACAACAAAAACAAAAAAATAGCCAGGCGTTATGGCAGGTGCCTGTAGTCCCAGCTACTTGGGAGGCTGAGACAAGAGAATCGCTTAAGCCCAAGAGTATGAGTTTGCTGTGAGCTGTGACAGAACAGCACTCTACCGAGGGTGTATAGTAAGACTCTGTCTCAAAAAAAAATTAAACCTTTTGATACTTTTCCTACAGTATTTTGTCTTTGGAGATGGAAGTCCCTAGATTCTACAAGATCTAGAAAAGTAAAATCTAAGTTTCTGAGATGTAAAAAAATCTTCTGAAGATTTTTCTTACCTCCGTCTGTACCATGGCTGGCCGTTGTGTTCTCAACATTTTGACGGTCTGGAAGATATCTACAACTCCTTCATATCTCATTCTTTCCAAAACAATGCTTAGTGTTATGAAGACTCCAGTTCTCCCAACGCCCGCACTGCCACAGTAACAAAGGCAACATTATTGCATGACATGCTCATGGCCTTGGCCACATTTGCTTGCGGGTGGACATAGCTCCAGTCATTTAAAAAATGACTGTGAAGTCCAGCAGTAGTCAAGGCCTTTGTTAAGATGGAACAGATGACCTTGAAGGTCCCATTCAACATTGAAACTCTCTCTTAGTCATGAGAAACTACGATTTATGATCTTTTTGTTGAATCTATCAAACCTTAATTTGATCGCTCAAGTGTAACAAAAATATTGTGTTTCTGGATTTCTACTAAATATTTTCAAGAAACAAACAGACTTGGGCTTTATAACTTCCAAATATTTTAACTTTATCCTGTCAGTTAAGTAAGAAATAAATGGTATTTTCAGAACATTCCCAGAGAAAATATTTATAAGTTTTCAATATACACATGTGATAATAATATCCCACCGCATTTCTATTAAAGGGGTGTTTAAATCATTTTGTGATGATAAAAGTAGTGAAAAGTCATACACACACACACACACGTGAACACACTTTTATATCTATGAAAATGCTTAATGCTAAGAATCTGCATTAAATTAATATTCTTTATATCTCATATTACATTAATTTAAATTACCCTTTAGGGAACTTATGTGTAAATTTAAAAGAAATGTTCGGGTAATTCAAGCCCAGCATATGCCATCCGCTTTGTATGAATATAGACATACCTCATTTTATTGTGTTTTGCTTTATTACACTTCAAAGATATTGCATTTTTTTTCCTTTTACAAATTAAAGATTTGTGGCAACACCAACTCAAGCAAGTCTATTGGCACCAATTTTCCAGCATCATTTGCTCACTCTGTGTCTGTGTGTCTGTCTGCCACATTCTGATAATTCTCACACTACTTCAAACTTGTTCATTACTATTATATCTGTTATGATCTATGGCCAATGATCTTCGATATTACTATTGTAATTGTTTTGACCATGCCAATACAAAATGCAAACTTAGTCAATGAAGGTAGATAGACGGAAAGCAAAGCTTCTGGTACTAAAGAGTTAGCAACATTATGAATGCAAAAGGAAAGTTCTTGAAGAAAATTAAAAGTGTTAGTCCAGTGAACACATGGAAGATAAGAAAGGAAAACAGGCTTATTGCTGATATGAAGACAGTTTTAGTGGTCGGGATAGAAAATCAAACCAACCATAATATTCTCTCAAGTTAAAGCCTACAGTAGAGCAATGCCCTAACTCTTTTCAATTCTGCTGACGGTGGAGAGAGGTGAGAAAGTTAAAGAAGAAAAGTCTGAAGCTATCAGAGGTTGGCTCATGCAGTTTAAAGAAGCCATCTCTGTAACAGAGGTACAAAGTGAAGCAGAGAACTTCTAGCAAGTTATCCAGAACACCTAGCCTAGATAATTGATGAAGGTGTCCACACCAAACAATTGTTTATCAATGTAGATGAAAATTGCCTTATCTTGGAAGAAGTAGCTATCTAGGGCTTTCACAGCTAGAGAGGAAAATTCAATGTTTGGCTTCAAAGATTCATAGGACAGGCTGACTCTCTTGTTAGTGAGCTGGTGATTTTAAATTGAAGCCAGAGCAAATTTACCATTCTGAAAATCGTAAGGGGCCTTGAGAAATATTCTAAATCTCCCCTGCTTGTGCTCTATAAATGGGCAACAAAGCCTGGGTGATAGCACATCTGTTTACAGCATGGCTACTGAATATTTTAAGTCTACTGTGAAGAACTACTCAGAAAAAGTGTCCCCAGTCACCTAAGAGCTCTGATGGAAATATATAAAAGCATGAAATGTTGTTTTCATGCCTGCTAACAAACATCAATTTTACAGCCCATGAAAGAAGAAGTGATTTGGACCTTTAAATCTTATTGTTATATTTAAGAAACACATTTCATAAGGTGATAGCTACCATTGACAGTGATTTCTCTGATGGATCTGAGCTAAGTAAATTGAAAACCTTCTGGAAAGGATTCACCATTCTAGATGCCATTGAGAACATTCCTGATTCCTGGGGGGGCCAGTTGTAGGAGTTTTGAAGAAGTTGGTTCCAACCTCCATGGATTATTTTGAGGGATTTAAGTAACTGCCGGAAGTAACTGCAGATGTGGTGGAAATAGTGAGAATACTAGAATTAGAAGTGGAGCTTGAAAATGTTACTGAATTGCTTCACCTTCCTGATAGAATGTGAATAGAAGAGGAGTTGCTTTTTGTGGGTGGGCAAAGAATATGGTTTCATGAGATGAAATCTACTCCCACTCCTGAAGATGCTGTGAACACTGTGGAAATAACAACAAAGGATTCAGAATAGTGCATAAACATAGTTAATTAAGCAGCAGCAGAGCTTGTGAGGACTGACTCCAATTGTGAAAGACATTCTACTGTGGGTAAAATGGTATTGAACAATATTGCATGCTACAGAGAAATCTCTCGGGAAAGGAAGAGTCAAATGATGTGGCAAACTTCACTGCTGTTTTAGTTTAAGAAACTGCCACAGCCACCTCAACCTTTAGCAACTAAAGGTTGCTAAAACCCCTCGCCCTTTTTTTTTATTTGGCAGTTTTTGGCCCCGGGCTGGGTTTGAACCTGCCACCTCCAGTATATGGAGCCTGTGCCCTACTCCTTTAAGCCACAGGTGCCACCCAGCAACTACTATCTTAATCAGTTAGTAGTCATCAACATCAAGGCAAGACCCTCCATCAACCCAAAGATTACAGCTTCCTAAAAGTTCAGGTGATTGTTAGCATTTTTTTTAGCAATGAAGTATTTTTGAATTGAGGTGTATATATATTGTTCTTTTTAAACATATCCATTGCACACTTAAAAGACCACAGTATAAACATAAATTTTATATGAATTGGGAAAGAAAAACTGTATATCACTCTCTTTTGTGATATTAATTTTATCGTGGTGGTCTGCAATCTCTCCTAGGTATTCCTGGATTTGACCCATACGTCATTTTCTACATGCTCTTCGGTTAGATACTACAAAGGATTTTATAACTCAATACAAAGCAAACATGCGTAAATAAGGTCTGCTTCTCGTACAATATACCATGCCTGAAAAACAAACAATGCTAGAAAGAGTTTTAGACATCTGAGAAAACTGAGGTCCAGAGATCCTGCCTCCTATTTCATTAAGAACTATAGGGGCTATTTTTGAAGCAAAACATATTTTTTGAAAACTTCTCTCAAGATTTTCATCATAAAGAGATTAGAAAGTTAGACATCTGTTGCTAGAATCCTAAAATACCTTAGTTAAAATTAAGTGAATTCCTTTTGTTAGAAGGTTTTTGAACAGCAACTTCCAGAAGTACTAAATTTATGGTGAATGTTTAAACCATTTACTTGTTCTTTCTATTAACTTCAATGACTTGAATTATAAAATGCTCTAGAAGCTATTGAAAATAATTAAATAGAAGGTCCTTCATTTTCTGATAGAGCAACAATTTTCAGGCAAATTGCACTTTTCACTGAGGTACCATTCTAATCACTTATCGACTAGCAAAAATTAGTACTGTTATTAAGTTTTGATAGCTATTTATGGATCTCCCAAGAAGACAAATACAAAAGAAAGATCCAGAAAGATAGCTATTGGTGCAGTGCGATGAGAGCAGAGCAAGGAAGGGGTGATTGATAGAACGAATTATTACTAGGGGATGTACCGACAATTCCTGTTAAGGCAAAAACTGGCAAGGAAAACTACAGTTGGTTTTTTTTTCTACAAAAAGTAAATTTTGGGGATAAAAATTTTCCTCCCATTCTTTTCATTTTATGAAATGGAAGGGAAATAAATTCTGCTTTAAATTTCACAAGACATTTCTGAGAATAAAATTTGAATTATGTAGATTCACTATAACAAGCTTGTATAGACAGGGAATAAACAACATTTATTTTCAGGGTCATCATTGCTTTAAATCACAAATGGAAACTTAGCATTCTTGCTTCTTTACTGACCTGCAATGGACTGAAATGGGTCCATCTTGGCCAAACTGTTCTTTCGTTTTATGGACTTGGCCGATGAAGTCGATAAATCCTTCTCCAGACTTTGGCACTCCTTGCTCTGGCCAGTCAGTGAACTGGAACTGCCTCACCGTTCGGGACTGGCCGTCCTTTAGAGGGAAAGCCACATACCCGGCCACCGAGGAGGGTGCCAGGAGGATTCAGTAAGTACAAAGACCACAAGACCAATCATCATTTTTTTTTTTTTTTTTGCAAAAATAAAAGGGCAGAGAAATAAACATGTTTAAGTAGAAACTTAGGTGTGTGTCTTATCTGCTATTAGCATCTATATTCACGTATATTTAAATCACAAATTCATTTGCTCTTAAACAAAAACCTAGGTTCTCAGAGAGCAAATAGCCATGTAGCTCTCATATTAGCAAATGAGTCTGAATCCAAAAGTTTGGGTATATTACCAGTGACCATGTCCTCATTCTTTCCAAAGTGAAACTTATATACTCTATTTCAAAAATTTTGGAATTCAATAACTTTTCAATATTGAAAGGAGATTCCAGGCATGTCATTCAGACCAGAGATTTTGCTGTCGCCACGATAACTTCACATCGCTGTGCTTGCTTACTTCTAGCACTGCCAATTGACAAATAGTGACATTTAAAGGATTTGACACAAACCGGGTAGCTGCTGTTAACCTGGATGCCCCGTATGTCTCAGAGGAATACAGTTTCTAGCCATGGCAAGGGACAAAGCATGTGCCATGTGAGTACGCTGCCAAACAGAAGTGAAGCATCCCGCAAGGACACAAGAGATTATCAGCAAATAGGTGCCCTTTTCTGAAACAGAACTCTTCTTAGCTGACTACCAAACTAAGGAGGCTGTAAGGGGGTCTAGCACAGATAGACCAAATGGAGGGAAGGAGGGAGGGAAGGAAGAAGGGAGGGAAGGAAGGAGGGAGAGACGAAAGAGGAAGGAAGGGAGGGAGGAAGGAAAGAGAAAACAAAAAACAAGCCAGATGCAAGAGGGTCTTTCTTTTCTAGAGTAATTAGGCAAAATTACTCTGCCTTATAATAGATAAATGGGTTAAATGAACATACTAAGTCACTTCTGATTCCTTCTAGGCTTTTAAGGTATTTTTTTAGAAGTACAACAAGAATAGAAACAATCTTTTGTTTACAGAACCAGGAATAACAATTATACACATCAACCTTTTTCCTAGCTCCTAATGGAGAGAGATAATCCAAATTCTAAGCTTAGAGGGCCTACTCTCAAATGGCCTCTTCTCTTTGAAGAGACTTCCACTTGTGTCTCTTTTTATTTTTGTTTACATCTCTCTCCTCATCAAAGTTCTGCATACAGGTGTACATGCTCCCCAGATTCTGGGTAAGTGGACAAAGACATAATCTTTCTCAGTCTTCTCATTCATTCATAATGAGAAAGGGGAGCAGCTCAATTTAAGATGGGCAGATCAACTAGCCTGATGGTTTTAACTGGCACAGGGTAGGTTTCTGACTGACATTATTTGGAGATGAAGGTCAAAAAGGGTGATTATTCCAACTTTGTGAGAATCCTGAGGAATCTAGAATTTAGCCCCATAATTAACTTGTGTATGGTTACCACGGAAGCATCATTTACTTTCCTCTGTTTCTAGAAAAAATTTAGAAAGCACAGTAAGCCAAGCCAGAGGCCAGGTAATGCAGATATATTCCCCTTTGAATGTCCTGGGGATTTCCTTTCTTACCCCAGATGCTTTTAATAGTGCACAAACCCTTACTATTTGGAGGAGAGACCACCTGAGTTCATGTAAAGGTTTGATGTTTAATAATACCCTACTCCCAAGTGCCAGTTTGCTTTCTAAACTGGGAAGTTGAGATTAGAATCACACTAGGAGTACAAATAGTCTTTGCTATGGTAGCTAAGAAAGTTATACAATCACAGGGAGACTTTTTATTTTTAAATGTGCAGGCTAAGTTCCAGTTTCAATCTTCTTCTGTTTATTGTGATGAGATTAAATTTGGTCATGTGGGGAGTGGTAAAAGCCACCCTGCCATTGGTGGAGCTTAGTTCCCAGCCTTTATCAGCAGGAATGGTTGGTGAATTTACCTGAAATGCACTTAAGATTTCCAGTCATATACTTAGCTTTAAATTCTGAAAAGGTCTGATTTTTTATTTTTTCAAACAATGGGGCAGGTTACTAAGGTATGCTTGTCTGGGCAACTCAAAATCAAGACCTAGGGATGAAACTGCTGCCTTGAGTACAGGCACTTTCAGAGTAGTTAATACATTAGACTTCTGGGATTAATAGGTTCTTTACCTGTGCCAACCCTTCTGCTAACCAATTTTTCTTTCACTTAACGTCAGTAGCTAGGGCCAGACTTTGGGGAGTGGTCAATTTCCAAACATAATTTTAGAGAAAGCAGCTTCCCAGAAAAAAACAATGAATCAAGTAAATAGCTCTATCCTGATGTTTTATTCAACCCACCCACTGTGACAGTTCCAAAAAAAAAAAACACACAGGTCTCTGAACTGACCCCATCTCCCCTAAGATGTGTTTGTAATCATGGTTTGAAAGGGGCCAAAGGCAAATATATTAAAGCTTATGCATAGAACATCTTACATCAGGGCTGAACCTTGGACTTGCAATCTAGATAAGAAATGCAGAATGAAAATTAGCCAACAAGGGTCGTGGGTGCACAGCTCTCGTGGACAGACACATTAGCACGCTAAGGAATAAACTCTGCCAGGAATCAAATTAGAATGTGCAAAGCTTGTCAGATTTTTCTAAAGAATGCCATTTGCTCTGCAGTTTTAAAATCATACCAAATTAACCTCCAGGCCCACATGACCTAAAGGGCTTTCCAAACAACAACATATTTACAGCCTCAAGTAATCAAGAAGTCAAGAAAAAGCTCCAAAGAGAATGAGCTGAGAAGGTGAACATGGGCACAGATGACGAGCCAGTAAATGCTTCCCAGCACAAACACTCACCAAATGCATCCCCAAAGTTGGGCTGCCAGATGTTATGTTTGAATAGAAGCCAAACTTGGGTTTGTGAGAATGCTTGCCAGACAGAGGCAAAGTTACTCCAGGATGGGTGACTTCTTTTCTCTGTGGGAGCACGGTCACTTGGCAAATGTTCTTCCCAGAGACGTGTATTTTAGACTACTTTTCAGTTCATCTCTGAGGGTTGAAAACTGTGCCAACTTACCCTGGCATCTGTGACTTTGAATTCCCTTAGAATATACTGTGGCATGTTGTACTCAGCCATGGGATCTACAACAAAGTACTGATATCTTGCGGATCGTTCTGCTGGCCAGTATTGATGACACTTCTCCTAAAAGCAGAGAAGATGAGTCTGAAAAACTACACAAACTTCAGAAGTTTTGTCTATCTATCTAGTAAAATTTCAAACTTCAAGGCAATTCCAGGTACATGTGACTCATTTTCTCTTTGGAACCATGAGCTCCCTGAGGATAGGGAAACCATCTGGTTCACCATTTGCCCATGGTATCCAGCACAGTACCTGGCACATAGAAGCTGCTGAATGCACATCAGTTGAACTGAATATTTTGATAAGGTAAAAAGTATCTTCACACCTACAAGTAATCCCAGTAATTACATCAGTCCTTGGGTAATGCTGGCCATGTCAATCATGCATTGACACAGCACACTGGTACCACTGTGGTTTGCAATGAAGAGACCCATTATGAGCATAGAAAGAAACCTCTGCAATGATTTGTTTCCATCTTGCTTGTCAAAGAAACTAGGATCCAGGCAGTTTTAATGAGTCGGCAGAACTCTGCAAAGTCAGCAGCCAAATCAGAATAGTCAGTTTTCTTTCTAATCTGATATTTTTTTTGCTCCCTCTGTGGGCTCTAAAACTTGGGGTTTTAGCTATTCTTCTAATTCACCCAAATAAGGGAGAAAATATCTCAAGCGAATATGACAAAATGCTTGCATGTACTGAATCTAAGTGGTAGGGCTAATACTCTTAAGTAATAACACTAGAATAGTATTAATAGTAATAATAGTTGATACCTTAGTGGATACCTAATACTATTTTGTGGGTATTTCAGAATCATCATTTTTAAAAGTGGATCTGGGATTACCAGGTTTTATCCTTGGAAAAAGTATAACTTTCTAACACTTTGTTCAATAGGAGTGGAAGATAGGGAAGTAAGAATTTGCCACAGGAATAAACGAAAGTCAAGTTCCATTACACAAAGAAATGATAGCACATTTGCTCATGAAACTTGAGCCTACTCAGAGAGGCAGACATAAGTCAGAGACAGCTGTGAACTGATTTGCCCCTATGATTGGGCTTCTCTGCAAACGAAGCACCAGATCTTTCTTAAAAACACACATTTAAAAACGTGATGTGGCTTTGTAAATTTGAAACCAACAAGAGTAACAGATGGTGCAGACGGTGTTCTGGCTACTCTGTATTTTGAAAAAATGACACTGGCACTTGAGTTATTAAGATGGAAACTTCATTTCTCCACGGTGTAAGGGTGCCTCAGGAGACTCATGAGGGTGACACGCTTACTCTGCCCATCTCACGCAGTTTGGTGAGCATCACGACAATGGTGGAATTGTGTTCCCAGAGCATCCGCCAGAAGTCCTCAGTAGTCTCTGCCAAGGGCCCCTGGGTAGCGATGTAGGCCTTCTGTTGTCTGAATTATGGGGAATGAAAAGAATGTGTTAAGGTATTTAGAAACTATGTAAAAGCTTACGTTTGAGATGTAAACATCAAACCTGGTAACAGAAAATGAAACCATATCATTGATACAATTGCAGTAAATTCCCATTTTGTCTATATAATCAACTAAAAGCATTTAATACATTTAGGGGACTTTGTAAAAGAAACTGCTTTGTTAATATTATGATGTATGTCTTTATCATTATTATTTAAATTTTAGTGTAATGCTAATAGCTCAATTTCATGTGTCACACAAATCACTTAAGAAACACTTAGTTGTGCAGCTTCATTTTCTAGAAATGACTCTCACACAATCCATTAAATTTATGGAATATCATGCAAAACAGATTCTTTATTAACTCCTTACAAATTCAAGTGGCTTCTGAAAGAAGAGTGCAGAAGCCCAGATTAGAGGCTCCTAACTACTGCTTCTTACTGCTCTCCAAAACAACAAACACAGATACCAAGGGACTAAATGCTGACCCCTGCAGAAAGGAAATGGCTTTGAACTGAGATGAAATTTATTCTGGTTATGAAACTAGGGCACATGTAAATATCAAGGTTTTGGATAGTCAGAGGAGCAAGAATATATACCTGTATCCATCAATAAAACTGGCATTGATGTAATCAGATCCTTCTACTCCTCGGATAGGCTGCAGGCACACCCTTGTGGATTCATATGGCATAATATTAACAAGGCGATTTTTGAATTTATTACATGGAAGATTGGCACTGATGAATCTTGAGGTGTGAGCTTTTGAACTGGCTAGACGCTGTTCAATAGAAAAGAAGAAAAATCCAACAGACATAATCTTAGCCTATGGTTTGAATGCAATGTGCCCAAGACTTCCCTTTTGGGATATAAATATTTTGTTTACTTAAGTAAATGACTATTCAAACTGCAGGGCAGGTCTACTAATCACTCCATATAGCCTATTGAATTTTTAAGTATTTTCAAGAATATGATCTCTCAATTTGAATAAGAATACAAAAGGCTCACGGTATTGTTAGGTTAGGAAACCAAGGTAGGAGTGGAAGAGAGGTTTTTATAATCAGACACCTCAGGAAAAGGTCAAATGAATCTTGTACTTTACAAATCTGAAAGGTTAAGGGAGTAAAGACCTTCCTCAAAGACAATCCCAGAGTGACTTGCTTCTGACTAACCGTATCACACCCGATAGCCATACCTTAAATTCAAGCTCCATTCCTGTGACATTCTCTCCCGTTTCTATTTGTGTCAGCTTCTGAATGTAGGCATACAAGTTCCTGGCTGGCACTTCGGTATTTCCACAAGTCACTGCTTCTAACAGTGCATCATGGATGAAGATGTATTGGTCTTCTGTTTGAACCATGTAATTCCTCTGGGCTCTCATTAAAGTTACATGGCCATAAATATCTACAGTTTTTTCATGCTTTATTCTTTCTAACATAGCATCTATTACGATGAAACAACCAGTCCGGCCAACTCCCGCACTATAAAGAAGTAAAGAGAGTAGAAAAATCTCAATAAACCTTTCCAGAAATCAATATACAATAAAAGTATTTTTTTAATGAAATAGATATTTCACCCATTAATTCTCCTCAAATAGTCCATTGCAATGATTTTAGAACACTCAAATGTCAAAAGTATTATCTGGCACCATAACCAGGGAACAAAATACTGAGTAACATTAGTTTGCTTTCAAAATGTAAAACACGTTAAATCCATAATTACTACATTCCTTGATCATGCAGTACAAAGTAGACTTTGGTTTGAAACCATTTTGGGAAAACTACAACCATTTGGGCCATGTAGAAGACATTTTTTAATACTGATAAAGATGAAACTAAGCTATATTTTTAAATAAAACCTCTCAGTCTATTTAAGTTCAATATACAAAAAATAGAGATTGTTCTTACAACCTCAAGGGAAGCCTTGCATGTTTGCTATTTATCAAACCTTTCAGACATTTATGTGTCAAGTGGGATTCAATCCAAAATGTTTTCTTTCTCCTGCTTGTGCGTGTTCATTTGCCTAGTAAACATGTGAACAACAGGAATAGGTATTTATCAGACGCCAAGCAACAGACAGCTTCCTTCATGTGCTACACGTCATCTGTGTACCTATGTGTTTACTTGCCCATCCGTCCATTGACCTGTCCATCTCTTCATTCAATGAACAGTGATGGACTCTGTGAGCTGAAATAGGCAATCGAATAATAAAGATGACTTAGGTCCCACGTTTAAAGAGCTCTGAGTCTATCAAGGGACAGACTGGTGTACTTCACTATTTGTAATACAAGGAGAAAGAGATCTGTTGGTTTTGTGGATGATGTGCCATTGGACCTGGGACTTGGAGGACAGGAAGGATGGGCAATTAAGGATGCTGGAATGATGACATAGCAGGGACAGTTTTTGTAACCATCCTGCCTGCTCTGGGAGCTACATATGGAATTTTTCATAGGTCTGGTGAGGTAGCGGGGCAAGGAATATCCCAGAACTCACAAACGGATGAGTTTAACATATACCAGGATTCAAGGGAAATGACACAATTTCTGCAGGTACTAAATGGCTGCAAGGTGGTAAGGGAGCATTTTTTAAAACAAATAATACTTTAATTACTGAACAGTTTTTATCAAATCCAGCTTTCATATAAAAGCCCTATGGTTTGTGGACTAGAATAAGTGAGATTTTGATATAATGACTTTTTAAAAGTGTTTACTTGTATATATCCTATTCCAGAGGACCCCCACATACTTATTCTCAGACTCCATTCAAAATTGAAACCCACAAATTTTCATAACATTCAGTACCATGAAAAAGCCGTTTGCATTAGTCTTAAAAATGACAGCACCTACCTTAGCACAGAACCAACTGGAAACCTGATGCCAGCATTAGTACAGAGCTCTGTTAGGCTGTTGGTTTAAATGTACTGAGATCCATTTTATTTAGTTAGTTCTACTAAGTAAACCAACTAAATTGCAAGTTTTCCTTGCCATTTATCATCTCCAGACAAGATCAATCACCTTCTGCCCCCGATCCCTTGGTGCCTCTAATACCCCTCTCCACTATCGGCCTAGTCAAACCAAGTTAGTAATTTAGGGCAGCTGTCCATAAAGAATCACGGACACCTGGAGAGCAGGAACTGCACCATTTTTGTTATCTTCGTGTGTCCTGCACCAAGGATGCAGTAAGTGATCAACGGTGTGTGCGGAAGAAGTGAATGAATGAGGGGTGGGCCTTAGGAAATGTGCAGTCCATCCAGGTAAGGTAAGCCCCCTTCAGAAGCAGAATGACTAGTAAAAGAAATTCTGTGTTTGGCAAGGGGTTGGAACTATGCTGGGAGCATCTGAAGATTGCTCTGTGTAGTGTCTGACAGGGAATAGGGAGGTAGGAAAACACTTTCGGTCCTCTTTGTGCCTTGGTCGCCAGATAGGCCGCCAGATTGCAGCTGAAAGAACCTAAGTGGGGACTAACCCAGGAAAAGGTTTGTCTCTCTGGGCTTCTTTCAAACCCCATGTTTGGCAGGTTCTCAGACTATTTTCATTCTTTCTATGTTGGGTTTCTAAATTGTCTTCATCTTGTTTGTGCATTCCTTATAATTGGACACAGCTTCGTGCAGTTCTTCCTAGTGGGGACCACACTGTAAATCTCGGCACTGAGCCCTACATATCAAGTCAATTCTAGAAGACTGCAGGAATATTTTCTCAAAATATGCATCAGGGATCATTCAAATGTCTGGATGATGCATTGTTCCAGATTCTGAGAAAAATATACCAAAGGGTCTTGCAAAATTGGTAGAAATAATTCCAACTTGATACAGTATCAACCTCTTTGTGATGGCAATGAGATACTTTTCCCAAAAAACAAAGGAGGAAAAAAATCAAATATATCCTAGAGTCTAATTCATGAACTATATGGGATGGAAAGAAACGAAAGAAGAGTGGCCATGACTTGAAAAGAACTTTCCTCACCCGTGCTCCCCACCCCTAAAATTCTGTTACTTGCCCAATCTTGCCATTTATGCGGAATCCAGAGAAGAAGCTGACCAACCCTCGTCACCCCTTCTCCAGGTTGAAGACTTTCTGGGGGCTTTAAATATTGGACACGTGTTTTAACCTAAAGCAGGATCATGAGGGTCAAGGTATTTTTTCAGATACCAATGGCTATGTGTCCTTAAGAAAGTCACCTAACCTCGTTTCTATTTTCCTGTTTTATTCTTAAGTTATAATAGTGATAAGTAACTCTAGCTAATTATCTAGTAAGTCTAAACTTCCAGTCAATCTTAAGGCTGAATTAAACCCACCAAGTGTTCTGCAAACATAACACAAGGGGCAGTGGCTCTGCAGGTACACATTCCGTTTTTAAATTCTACCTCTAAAGCTGACAACAGGGAACAGGCAATGGAATGTGAGAAGAAACCGACAGCACCACAGCACAATCTCTTGAGAGCTGGCTTTTCCAATCTTGCTTTGATCTACCCCTTCAAGCTGGTTTTCCTTTTCTCCTCTGGTTTCCAATATATACTCCATACATCCGAGAGGAACTTCCTGGCTTCCCATCTATGGCCAGGGCAGATGAGATGGCAGTCCAGGCCCTTGTGCTTGGCGGCTGGGACACATTCAGTAAAGGCCAGTCTCCTTTCCTTTTCTCTCATTCATAACATTTGGGAACTTCCCTGAAGTCACGCAGCTCATGGTGGGAGGCAGAGCAGGGATTCATTCAAATGCAGGTCTGAGACGGGAATTTTTATCACCGCTTTCTTGGCACGCCCATTGCTTCATGCTCTTTCTACCAATTAGGTCACTAATAATTTCCAAATACGGCGATTGCCTTACAGCCCACTCCCCTGTAACATTCCTTTAGCAGCATCTGACTGTCCCCCATGCAGGTTCCTCAGAATGTCTTTCCTCCTTGGAAAGACATTTCTATGACACTAATTGAGGGCGTTTGGGAGACATCAGACACCCTCTTGGGGTTAATGGGAGGCAGGGAGGACATTTTGCTGTTATTCCAAACACAGAATTACCTAAAATATGTAGTACATGAAATTAGCCAAAAAAGAATTGCATCACAGTCTTGTATTTGTAACAGAGTAGATTTTCTATCAAGTCATAAACAAAATTAAAGATAAACTCTAAATGCCATCTTCAAAAATCTGTCAACAAGCACCTCTTCAGATTGTGCCTCATATATTAAAAATAAAAAAAAAAAAAATTTCCCTGAGTCTCACTCTGTCACCCTTGGTAGAGTTCCATGATGTCGTCATAGCTCACAGCAACCTCCAACACTTGGGGCTCAGTGAGCCCCTGCATCAACCTCTGTTGTAGCAATTTTTTTTTTTTATTTGACTCCTGTGCTCATCACCCATTGCCTCTTTGGTGTCTGACCATTTCCCCAGATTTATGTACCTGTGCCTGTCTCCCACCCTCCACATATGTAAAATACCCCCCAAATTCTGCCCCTGTTTCTCTCATTCCTTTTCATTTCCCAGTAATAAACTCCAAAAGATTCCTAAAGTGTTGGCCCTTTCAGGAGAAGCAGAGGACTGTAACTCAAACCACCCTCAATAATCTCAAAAGTGAACAGACGCCAAGCTTCACTCCTCCCACTCTCACTCTCTCCTTCCTTCTTCATACTAAAGTAGAAAGTAGAAATATCACCTTGGACTGTTTCTTTCTCTTGCCCTACACAATAATAAATTTCTATGTATTTCTGTATATTCAGCCTCCATTATTTTACTCAACTATCCATCAGTGGGATGCTGGAGCTGGCAAAATCAAATTAGTAAATTTTCAAGGATTTTTCCTAAATAGACTAAAAATAAAGGTTATATTCAAAACTTATTGCTCCTTAATTATTTTGTGTTCTTCAAGTGAAAACATGTACAGTAGACCCCTCTTATCTGTGATTTCACTTTCGAAGGTTTCAGTTACTGTGGTCAACTTTGACCTGAAAATATTAAATGGAAAATTCCAGGATAATTAGGTTTTAAATTGTGTGCTGTCTGGAACAGTGGGATGAACTCCCACACCTGCCCACTCTATCCTGCCCTATCGTCCCTTTGTCCAGCTTATCTAAACTGTCTATGTACACACCCATCAGTTATCAGTAGCCATCTCTGTTATCAGATGGACTGTCTTGGTATAACATAGTGCTCGTGTTCAAGTAATCCTTATGTTACTTAATAATGGCCCCAGAGTTCAAGAGTAGTGATTCTGGCAATTACAAAGACAAACTCTAAAGTGCCTCCTTCAAGTGCAATATTAGTAAGGAAAGAAAAAAAAAATGTACACTAAGGTTTCTAAGATGTATATAAAAATGAATCTTCTGTGAAATGGTATAGAAGAAAAAAGAAAACCGTGCTAGTTTTGCTATTGCACCTTAAGCTGCAAAAGCTGTGGCCACGTAGTGATAAGTGCTTAGTTAAAATAGAAAAGGCATTCAATTTGTGGGTAGAATATATAAATGAAAACACGTCCAAATAATGCCCATCGGATTCTGTGAGGTTTCAGGCATCCACTTGGGAGTCTTGGAAGGTATACCCCTGCAGATAGGGAGGGACACTGTAATAGTTGCTACTGGTCATCTCTCCCCAGTGACCTCACGTTTGTGATGTGAAATCACACATGGTAGGAATATTTACACCACTCTTTTTCTCTTCAGAGAGCTGGTTGTTACACATTTAACAGCACATGCTGACTATGCTAATTTTTCCATTTCCACCACCCAGGGGAAGATAGGAAAATGCTCATTATTTTGTTCTGTCGTCCACAGTGGCTGTATTTTCAGAAGACCGCTTGCTATTATTCTATAAGTATTTTCTGAGTATCTCTCAAGTGCCCAGACATCAAAGAAGTAGTGAGCAAGATCCACATGATCCTTTCCCCTTAGAGATTATATGGGGTGACCCAAAGTCGCCATACACAGAGGTGGCCAACATGCAGAGAATGTTTTGTAAAATTTTGTAATGAATATTTTGTTAGTAGAGGTACATTTAGCTACAATTTCCCATTTTCCCTGATGCATGGTGACTTTGGGGACACCCTGTAGTTTCGTGGAGTAATTAGTTTAATAAATTAGACTTATTCACAGGAATAAGCATTGTATTACAAACCTCAACAACTGCTCTTTAGCAAAGGTACAGGATTGAAACCTGTGTGCTGTAATGAAGATGAGTCCCTGAGGAGTAACTAAAGGTGAATGAGGTCATCGGGTGGGTGTCCTAATCAGATAGGACGAGTAAGAAGAGGAGGAGACGCTTGTCTGCAGAGAAAAGGCCATGTGAGGGCACAGTGAGAAAGTGGCCATGGAGAGCCAGGATGAGAGGCCTCGCCAGACACCAGCCCCAGCAGCCCCTGCATCTCGGATTTCTGGCTTCCTGAACTATGAGAAAATAAATTTCTGTTGTTTAAGCCTTGCAGTCTGTGGCATTTTGTTATGGCATCCTGAGTAGACTAATACAATACGTAAAGGTCAAATAGCTGTTTGCTAAGTGAAGAGGGTGGAAAAGCTTCTGAAAAGAAAGAATATCCAAGAAAAGGTACTGGAACAGAAAATAGCATATTTGAATAACTAACAGAAAGCCAGAGGCTGGAATACAGTGAAGGGGGAAAGGGCAAGTTCCACGTATTTAATTTCCATTTTAAGGATCGTTTATAACATTTTTAATCAACTTATAAAGAAATCAACAGTCATTATTTAGATTAATTCTGCTTTACATGTTTCACAGTTTCTCTCTCTGACATGGCTCATCTAGTCTTGAGGTTTTTATTTTGATATATCTATTGGTTAGCTGGAATAAGGGTTTGAATGATACTTTATATAAAATTTGCATGGACAGCACTATTTTTGACAGTTTAAATATCTGAGAACTTTGTGTGTTTCTTCCATTACACAGGATCAATAACTTGGGTTTTTGCAGAACTATTAGACTTAAACATTATCTCCTCAAACTCTAAATATATTGCTTCACGGCCTTCTTCTGCATTTTGAAAAAGTCATAGGTCAGGCCAGGCACGGTGGCTGGTGCTTGTAATCCTAGAACTTTGGGAGGCCATGGTGAAAGGAGGTCTAGAGTTTGAGACCAGCCTGGGCAACATGGCAAGATGCTGAAAAAAATAAATAAATAGAAATTTGCTGAGCGGGAGCAGTGGCACTCTGGCAGCCCCAGCTACTCAGGAAGCTGAGGTGGGAGTATGGCTTGAGCTTAGGAGTTTGAGGTTAAAGTGCACGATTGTGCCAGTGCATTCTAGCCTGATATATGTACGAAATAAATATGTAAGCAAAAAAAAAAAAATAGGTCAATTGGATTTAATAGTAACTTTTATCCTGTAATTGTGGAGGCAATTTCTTTAACTTAAAGGTTCAAAAACTTCACATAGATATTTCTTTGGCTCTGGCCTCACCAGTAAGACTACACAGCTTTCAGGTAGTATTTTTATTGTAAAATCCATGGCTTTCCTTCAGCACCAAATTAAACATATTTTTAGCTTTCCTGCCTCTGGGACTTCACCTGTGCTGGACCTTCTATGTCCCTAACATCTCTAACTGTTGACATTTGCCTCCTTCAAGATTGACCTCCAGAGCTGCTTGATCCAGATTCCTGCCTGATTTCCTCTTCCTTGGACTCAGTGATGATTTAGAACTCTTTTTCGGCAGCTGCCTTAGTTTCTATTTGTTTTCTGGTTATTGTCCCTATGCCATGGATAATCCCCTTAAGCCAAAGGACAATAGCTTCCTTGTCTCCACTATCTTTGACGATTTTCCAGGACAAATGCCATGCCAGAGAAATTGAAGTTGCTCGACTTGAGTAGCAGAATTAAAAAATACAAGTTTAAAAATATTAAGCCCTCTCTTAGATAACAACATATATATAAACATTCCCCCAAACCCCCAACATGGGAAAGTCCCTTTGACACATGTTTACAAAGATAAAAGGAGTTCTTACAATTGGATGAGATGGAAACAACCTTGGTGCTCATGTTTACTCCACATGCTCAGAAATAACAAACCCCAGGCACTAGTTTTTTTTTGTTGTTGTTTTTTTGCCTTAAGAGATTGAACATTGGAAATTCAGAGCTTTTAAAAGTATGCCAGCCTACTTTTGTTTGAATTTCCAAGTTCCCATAGCAGCACATATTTATTTTATTTCTTTCTCCAATTTACTCTTTCATTCGCCCCTCAGTATCTGAGTGCAGAGCACCTCTCAAAATGAAGGATTGTAGTTCTGAAAGCAAATGCGTTTTTCTTTGATCCTGAAAAACCCTGCTCTCCCACTGCAGTGATAATGATGGAACCCTATTTAGTGCTGTTTGTTTTTCATCATTTCAACAGCCTTCAACCTGAAACATGATAAGAACAGCAAAACTGATAAACCACCCTTATTTTTATCTGTTTTCTGTCAGAGTAGTTGCCAAGCACTGAGACAGGTTTTTCTAAATATCTTTAAAAGAAAGGAGTGTATAACCCTGTGCCTCAGGCTGAGGCCGGCATAATCTAGTCCATTTATTATGTTAGAGAAAATTCCAGCAAAAAGGGAAGAGTACTTTTAAATCAAGTCTAGCAGTATCCACACAGTCTGTTATTCCTAAAGTAAAATCAACCTTCTGTGTTATCTTCCAATGAGGGCAGTGATTCCACCAATGAGAATCAGAACAGAAATAAACTCTGTGTTTATTGCAACTTCTGTAGCAAATCAAATTATTGCTAAACTTTAGATGAGAACAAACATTTCAGTGAGTGATAGACATTGCAGTGTTTACAAGCTGAAAGACTGCGCAATCCATTAAACAAGTACGCCTACTAAGAAACTGTTATTACTTCAATATTATCATCCGTCAAGTTACAACATTTGTTTTCAATTTTTACAAACATGATTGAGTTAGTCCCATGAGTTGAAATATGCTTAATGTCCCATGATGTGCTACAGTAGTAATGTGCAAAAATAAAAAAATTAAGAGGCATACAGGGACTATTTTGTGCTAAAGTCATTCAGGAGATGTGTTTAAAAGTTGGCTTTTCTGATTAATTTGGTGGAGTTGTAATGCTGACCCTTTACTGATACTTCCATGATCTGGCAACGAAAGACAATAGAATTAGGAGATTGCACAGATCATTTAGTTGGGTGAAAAGACAGTAAAATGTGGACAAAAATTATTGTGAGCATTTTGTTCATATATCAGCTCATGATTTGATTGGATATGATAGTTAAATCAGATGAATGGCATTTATGAACTGAAAGTATATAAAAAAGGGCATTTATGAGAATAGATTTTTTACAGCTCAGGTTTATAAGATTAATCAGGTGACTGTCCTGATAAAATTGTGATACAGCTATGATGAATGCCATTTTGAAACATTTTGTTTCTTGTTAACAATTGACATTGAACTTAACGTGCTGGCACTCTGGACATCTCTACAACATTTGGGGCTATTTACAATACACTGACTCCTAGATAATTTGCTATCTTCTTGCATCTCAGAATGACCAGAGAAATTATATGGATTTCTTTGACATAAATATTCACCTACTTAATTCACTTTTATATATTATGAAATTAGAATTTAAAAAAAATTGAATAAATTGTCATTAACATGCAGACAAATTTATCCATGACATTAAATATGTACTACAGGGTGCCCCCAAAGTCACCCCTAAAGTTTTAAAATTTTACAAAACATTCATAAAATATTCTCTACATATTGGCTATCTTTGTGTAAGCATTTGTAATGAATATTTTGTAAATAAAGGTGGATTTAGAGGCAGTTTCCTATTTTTACTATGTATGGCAACTTCAGGGGTAACTTTTGGGACACCCCATATATATGTTTATTGTAGCTCTACATAGCAGATACAGTACTTGTTTTGAAAGGCAATTTTGCAATGTTCATTTAAATTTTAAATGCACATGTTCAAAGACACAGCACCTCCACGTCTAGAAATCTGTCATGGAGGTCTGTGTACACATAGGCAGAGAGAGATCAGAAAGAGATTTCATTGCAGCATAACGTGATTTAGCAAATACTGGACAAAACAACCACTAAGACTAGGGAAATAGTTGAAGAAACTATTGTCTATCAATGCTGTGAAATCTGAAGTATGTGATTCTTTTCATAAGGACAACAAAATTATGTAATAATGGACTTAAAAGGAAATGTAAAATGATGGATAAAAGTTACTATAATACAAATTACAATTAAAGATCAAGAAACAGTTGCGCCTCCCAAGAAGCAGAGAGAAGGTGGAACCCAGCTGACACTATTGCAGTGCGTGGCGATGGAATCTCAAAGTCTGAGTGGTGTTGGCTGTTCCTTGCAGTCCAGACTTGGCTTTGCCATCTGGAGCTGGCACGAGGAGTGGATTTTAGAAAATAGGAGGATACCAGAGCTGCCATAGAGGGGAAAAGCACTGAGCAAAGAGAACAAGCTGGAGTTGAGCTGAGCTGAGTCAGGACCTTGATCACTTTAGAAAGGTGAAGTGCGCTGAATGCTTTGGTGGCTTCTTTTGAGGATTAAAAGAAGTTTGCATTTCATCAACAGTAAGAGGCAGAGACGAAGCACAAAGCTCCCGATCTGCTTTCTAAGTATACTAATCTGGAATGCTGAGAGGTCAAGGGTCACCCACCAGATTATATTCTCTCACGGCAGTGGTTCACAACCTTCCAAATGCCGCGGTGTATTTTCATTGTTAAAAAGGGGTCACGACCCACAGGTTGAGACCAGCTGTCTCAGGGTGTTTTATTTGTTCATGATGAGTGGAAGTTAATTACTTAAAAAGAATAAGCCTACAAAAATCCAAACCCACATGGGCTAATCAGGCTTTTTTTTTTTTTTTTTTCAAATATATAGACTCACATAAAAATCTTCCAAAGACTTCTACATGATCTTGGTTTCATTCCAGTATTATCTGACAAACACATACCCTATTATTCTTAAAATGTGATGCTCAAGATAAATTAGAAGACTAATATGTTCATATAAAGAACACCTGAATATGCCACAGTGGGTCTCATTTTACAGATGGGCAGAGGAGACCATTAGGCCTGGACAGAAACAGGCTCAGCTGGCTCTGATAATTGGTAGTTGACTTGAATCTGAATAGAGGTCAATTGAGTGGTGCTATGGAAGTATAAAAAACTATGTCATGCACCCAGAGGTTTTCTTTGTAAATGGCATATCAGTTCAGTTCCTATTCTACATTCTGCTGAGAATAAGACAAAGTTGCTCATCTTCTGAAAGACGATACCACCATTTACCAGGTCTGTTAAGTAAAGCTGCATAGGTTCTATACTGCCCAATGCAAAGTGAGTAACATTCACACAGACAACACATTATGTGTACAACTTACTCGGTCCACACAGCAGGCTCGCCAACAGCAACGTCAACGCTATTACTCCTGACTCAGGTTAAGCAAGAGTCAAATAGACGAGCCATTGGAAGGTGTATAGAAGACATTCAAACTTTGACAACTTGAATTATTTTGCAAAGTGCATCAATGTTTTCTCACAAGGTCTGGATGTTCGTTTTGTTTTTTGCTTTTGCTATTTAAAAATACCACTGTCTTTATTTAAACATCAATAGTCCAATAGTTTTGAAGAATCTACATTAGTAGTTAAAAACTGGTAGCTAGTTCCTTGTTTTGTCTGGTCTTTTTGTTTGACTCCTGCAAACTTTTATAAGGCAGCCAGACTCTTACTCTCCATACAACCAAATCAAGTAATGCTTTACACGGGATCTGCTTTACTTACTTGCATCATACTCCATCTTCTCCAACCTCGAGGAGATCTTTGTGTTGATGTCTCCAGGGTCTTCATCTGGCTTCTGAATTTATGAAACTGTACTGCTTCTTCTGATCTTTTTGCCTACTCACATTCCAACCTGTTTGCCTACTCACATTCATTTTTTGAATGGAGAATAAGGCAGGTCTAAGACTTTGACCAAGATCATGTTGTTCCTAGGGATCTAAGTAAGACTTGGATTGATGTTTCTGTTTCCCAGGCTCATACTCCTATCACTGGGGGTTTTACTCACAGCAGATGGCTGTTAACCTTAGAGTTCCCCAGATGGACCCAAGGTCCATGATTCTAACAATTTAGGTAGCAAGAATGTTGGTCCAAAAGTGAAATGCTGAGTCTGTAATTGGCCATTACTAAAGAAACATTAGATCATGCAATCTTTTTAGCTACTTAAAAAGAAATGAATTTAGTGGTTTTTGAAGTACTCTCTATGTACCTGGTATGTGTTAACCAGTTATGTTTATGTCAACTCTACTTTTTTCCACATGTTCTGATCTGTGGTTGACTTTCAGTAAGTGTAGTATGAATACATGATGACTAATCAATGCAAACTAGTACTAAGGGTATCTAGAATGACTTACTGGTCATGTTGGAGGATGGGAGTAGAGAAGATAGGGTTTGCCTCTCCTGCAGAGCAATACTAGAAGAAGGAAATCATAGTTGTGAGACTGTGACATCAAAGAGATGAAAGCCAATGTTCAATAATTAAACTCAATGAATGCAAGTAGTCTGGACACACTGCTTTTGCATGTGAAAGCACAGATTCCTGGGCTCTGCCCAGAAGTTCCGATTCAATAGCCTGGAGTGGGACTCACCATTATACCTTTACAACAAGTTCTAAAGTGATACTGATTCTGCTGGTCCATGAGCTACACTTTGACTAACAAAGATACAGGTGCACTCCTAATTTTTTTTTTTTTTTTGCAGTTTTTGTCCAGGGCTAGGTTTGAGCCTGCCACTTCCAGCATATGGTACCGGTGCCTTACTCCTTTGAGCCACAGGCATGGCCCCATTCCTCATATTTTTATAAGTAAATGAAGACAGAAAGATGCATTAAATAGTAATACATATGTGTTTATTTATAGACATATATATAGTTTTAAAAATCCTGACCTCTCATATAGTTGTTTTTTTGTGTGTGGGTGTGTCCTTAACAATGTAAATGGAAAACATAAAGGCTGTTTTCAAAAACATAAAGTTTTCAAAACATAAAGGCTGTTTCAAAAACAAAGTTTTTTTTTTTTTTTTTGTCTAAAGACTATTACTTTACTATCTCTAGATACTTGAAAATATACGGAACTATCTTGTAATAAAACTCAGATGCTTGAAGCCCACCTTGCAAGTTTTCTTTGCAAAAAACACTCCCAGATGCCAGCAAATCAGATACTGTGTAATAAGACCCAAAAGTATTTTTCCAAAGACAGAAAGGAAAATATCCAAGCAATAGAACACTGATTGGAAAGACAGAAAACAAAGATAACAGGCCTATTTTTAAGCTTCATTTTATGACCAGGGGCACAGCAAAATAGTTTGAGACAGAAAGTTTTCATGCTGATTACGTGAAATCAAAATACACACTGTTCAAAGCAGCCAACTTTTTTTTTTTTAATGCAGTCTAGTTTATGCAATGAGTATCAGTGTTCTTTCAGTCTAGGAATATTTCAAAATACACTGCAGGTACAGCTGGGAAAACTCAGTGATACCCCTGTCGAGATCTCAGCTCTTAGGTTATAAAAATATTTTCACATTTCCTGCAGATGTCTAGATTCTTTTCTTTGCTAGTAATTTTAATTCAGAATTCATTATTGACAGCTGTTTGTTCTGATAGAATGTAATTACTCTTTTATCAGACTCAGCTGCATGCAGGCTGATTTCCTTTCGCTTATAGAGTATATTATATATAAACACAGGCAGGAAAAAAATAACCAGTTAACTAAGTACGTGTGCATAAAATGATTCATTGAGAGCTCTGATCAAGTAATGTATCTAACTGCAACATAGGTCAAAGGAAATGACAGCACTTACAGTTTACAGAGTTAAATATAATTATATGGAAATATTCAAAAGCACTAAAATATATTGATGATGAGTGGCAGCATCTGAAAATTTACTTTTATTAAAGAAACTTATAAATGACTATATTTGAGTAATTGGCAAGGCATTTAATCCACTGATGAATTAACTCAAGGGGATCTATTTGACATAAGCTTATGTACTTTTGGAACCTGAGAAGCTTCCATAACTGACCAGTCAGGAGTAATCTAGCATGCCGTGGGATCATTTTGCTATGGCCATAATCCTTCTTTGGAGAGTACAGTATCCAGGACATACCAACGCTTCCCTTCATTTTCACAAATCACTGCTGTGGAGGATTTGCTTTTCCTGACTCTACCAGAAGAGGAATACAAATTCTTTAAAGTCAAAGCTATTTCTTCTGGAAGAGTCTTTTCAAAGGTAATGCCTCGTTTCAACAGCTCCCCAAGAGAGGCGGGGGCAGCTTGGCGATGTTCATTCTATTAAACGCCTTGGGAGGCTCATGCAAACATGTGGGGACAGTCAGGGACCCCAAGGTGCCTTCCTTCACATACTGGATTCCCAGGAAGAGGGGTAAACCGAAGGCTGGATTCACAGAAGACCATATAAGCAGCAAACACACTGCATTTGACAAGAGCAATGGTTCCCTTTATTTGCTTTCTCTCTGTTCTAGAAATGGAAGGAATGTGGTGATCAGGGATGAGCAAACTGCTCCTTAGTATCAAATCCATTCAAGGAAAATGAAATTTTTCTTAACACCAGGGACGCTATATGGTGCTTTTCTTTCTGGGGGCATTAAATGCTTCTCTTTGCAAAGTCAATCTACCTCACAGAGGGTGGAAGATATTGGGAATGGGATGTTTATTACCCTAATAATTCCCAGGGTGCAGCATACATTTCCATTGATAGTAGACATAATGCTAATTAGAATGCGAGCCCCAGACTCAATATTTATCAAGCCTGACATGAGGAATGTACAGTATCCTACAGGCTTTGATACCCCCAGATCTGGTCAACAGCCTACTCCCAGTGCCTCCCTCTCAGCCCTCAAGTAGCAAAGAAAATGGAAACCATTTGATTCAGCCTTCAGGAATAATGCTATTATCTATTTTTTTTTTTGTTTGTTTTGTTTCTTTTAATCCTACACACAGAACTTGACCCTTTAGAATTCTTGCATGGCTTGGTTCCTGGTATTGTTTCATATAGTGACATTTCTACTCCATTGTACACCTACCCATCAAATATTTAATAAGTGTCTGTTTCACGCATAGCATAGTTCACAGGGAAAAGGATGCAACGGTGAATTCATAGACACTATCTCTAACCCCACATGTCTAGTGGTTGACAGTTACAGTCTAGGAAAGCAATTCGGTTTTGTCTATGGAATTAAAGACTTCTCACGCTTAAAAATCCCCCCCCTCCTTTTTTTTTTTAAGTTTCACTTTTTACTAAGATAATTTAAACATAAAGTACTGACTGAATTGATTGTGATGTGCCCATTTTATGAGTCAGCTTGACAAATAAAAAAAATCATGGGCTTTAGAGATTCAAAATCTAGCCCTTTGACTTGCAAGCTGTGTCATAATTACATAATTTATTTATTCTTCCTGAACCTCTGTTTTCTCACCCAAAAAATGTAGACTCAATCCTTTAGTTCGCTATAAAGATACTGTCAGCAAAATGCTTTATAAATAATAGGTTCTTCATAAAAATTAGTTTCCTTACTCTCATTCTATGAATTGGAAGCCTGGAATTGAATATTCTAATTAATTTGTCCTAATGGCAGAGTAGACATTTGACTTTTCTATTTTTACATGGTTTATATTAAGACTTACACTAATGTGTTTTATAAAAGCAATATTCAACTTTATTTCCAGGTTTATACTCTCTGATGGGGGGAAATGGGATATACAGTTGAATCAGATTTTAGACTTGGATGGAATGAAATGATGTAATCCAGTGGTTCTCAAAGTGTAGCCTCAAAACTAGCAGTATCAGCATCATTTGGGACCTCATTAGAAATGCTATGAGGGGGACCTTATCCCTACTAAGAGAAATAGAAAGTTGATATCTGACTAAGGAACCTCAGTTTGGAGAAAGCCCCCAAGAGGGGGCTAACATTGATGCTAATATTAAAGAACTACCCATCAAGCCAGTCATTTACATTTTACAGACAGACCTAGGAACAGAGAATTGTCCAAGAGTAAAATAAAATCTCCCAATTTCAGATGTACTGCTTTACTTATGTCAAAGTTCTATTTTCTTTCCCTTATCTCAAATAGTGCTTATTATTTCTTCCATCATTTATTCTTTTCCATACGCATATGGCTATCAAAATGCATGTTCTTATCTGACTTCCATTTAACCTATTTAACCAACTCAGTCTCTCCTTTTTCCCTAAAAATTTCCTGCCCATTACTGTACTAGGTCAAAAATCAGATCAAAGCTGGAAGGCTACACACTTGGATATTTGTGCTCTTTCGTGGTGTCACAGTTTTTATTCTAAAGTAATTGGTTATTTTATTTAAATAATTTAATTAAGTATTAAATGAACTAATGAGATAACAGAGTTGTAGTTTGTGTGAAAACCAAGTCAACTGCTTTGGAAAGACTTACTGAAAGTAATGCATGCCTCGTCATCTCCAACAAAGTACTCCTGAATTAGGTTATATGACTACAAATAAAATGGATGGGACAATATTTATAAAAATCTAGCCCAATTCTAAACTTAACTTGCTTCAATAGTAGGTTCATGGTCTGTAGTAAATATACTAAATCTGCTAATCATGAGTCATACTCAAAAACTAAAAATGTAATGAATCTGAGGTAAAATTATATATTTCAAATTGATGTCAACTGTATATGTAAGTGTTTTCCATTCTTTGCTTTAACTGAAATTTTCCCTCATTGCCTAAATCTGAACACATGAACCAAGGTCTTTTTCTAGATAGTCTTCATTGCTTCCGGTATCTGCATGTATGTTGTTATCAGCTTTTGGAGGGAGATGCCATGCTATTTCATCGCCATGCCCTACAGTCTGGAGTTTGGCTTAGTGTAACTTTTGTATTATATTTATATATACATTGTATTGAGTGTTGCTGATTGATTATATTAGCCCATTATACTTAGTAGTTGATGATCCTGTTTTATTATCTTAGGCTGAATAACCCAGGCTAAGGAATATTTCTTTTTATGACAGGATTTCCTAGAGTCCTCTGAGAAATTCCAAGGGAGAAAATGTCCCATGTTTAAATAAGTTTCAAAAATTCCCTGTTGGAGGATCACAGTGGAAATTAGTATTTTATAGGGTTGAGAAATCCTGTTGTAAAGAAACAAATTTAACTTACTTTTACTCATACTTACTTGATTACAGAAATGCGCCCCCCAAATCTATTAACACATGACTCAATGTGCAGCATTCTGATTTTCAGATTGTTGTTTTTTTAAGCACCAAAGGAGTTAAGAAAAGGTTCATATTTTTCTGCTGTGCCCCTTTATTAAAAAGATTTATGTAAAATTTGGTTTTAGTCAAAAGGCCTCACACACTTACGGACCAGGAAGGCCTTGAGTTTCCGTAAGGCTGCAGGCAGATTCCCCATCCCTTATGCCAATAGTTGGTTGGGAAATGGTCAACATGTGGATTTGTAAAACTTGGATTCCTAAAACTGTAATATTTTTTCCATTTTCTTCTTTCTTCTATATCAGGTAGCCGAAGATTGTGAATCCAGCTCTACTTTCATAGATGAAGAGAAGAAAGTTTTAACCGGGGAGTATGAAGCATAGGATGGCAAATAACAGGTAGTGGTGGATCCTTTGATGAACTGAGCCTAAAAAACTAACATTTAATTTAAAAATAAAATTATTGAATACAGATTTGAAAAGTCTGCAAGCCAAATGTTGGTGAATACAGTTTGGGGGACAAGCTCTCCCAAGACGGAGGTGGTTTCAATACTCTGGAATCATTTAAAAACTCGGTGCCAGAAGACTTCTGATCTACAAAAGCAGGGTTAAATATCAAATGATAGCAGCTTAAGAGACACAGTCCAAGAGTGCTCAACCTAGAGCTGGGAAAGCTGTAATGAATGCCCTTTACATTAAATATGTCTATGAAAATTGAACATTTAACTGAGATAAGGCTGCCCAGGCTACTAAAATCTCAAATGTTGAGTGGCAGTTATGTAATGAGTTTCTTCAAAAAATGGCAAATGAATTGCCATTTAACAAACACTGCCTGAAATGTTGATAATTGAAGCTACATGATGTGTGCTTGGGGGTTCATTATACATTCTCTCTACTCTGGGGTATGTTTAAAAATGTTCAAACTAAAAAAGTTTAGAAAACAGCCTCTTTGTCTCCCCACTTTGAGATAAAGTTCTTTGTAAACGTTCAATCCCCCACAGGGAAGAAATAACCAAGAGGATCATTTTTCGACCCATTAACCTTCTTTAAATAGCTAGGAGTGGGCCTAAGCTTCTAGCTAAACTGTGATGTGATCAAGCTTTAACAGGAAACTGTAGATAGAAGTGATAATTCCGGAAGTGCTACTTGATAAGATTATCCATGTGGAAACCATGGAGAGAATTCAGCAAGAGATGGGTTGACCACTTTAGGAATTAGTTGTAGCTATATACATTATGTATGCCCCAAAGTTTCACTCTAAAAATGACTTCCATGCAGAATTATAATCTCTTATTTTTAAAAATGTGTTTATTCCTAAACCTTTAGGAAATATAAGCCCAACGAAAGCATGCAAACACATCTTGTGTAACTGACTGTGTTCACACAGAGCTTCTTACTGAATTCTGGAAAAGATTTTGCTAAGCTTGTGGCTTTACTATTGTACCCTACAAACTCAGTTAAGTTTGAGTTTAATCGAACCAAGATAACAAATGAATTTCAGATTGTAGTACATCCGAGAAAATAGTCTGAAACCAGGTCAGTCATTTTCAGACACACAGAAGAGGGGTGAAATGTTAATCATAGGTGGTGAAGATTTCTGTGGTCTGTAACACGATTGGTTATGGTTTTACAAATGTAAGTTGTGAGCAGGAGTACAGACTGAGAGAGACTCTCTGCTCTATTGATTGGAACTGGACTGGGTTCAGGTTGACAAAGTGAAAGGTTTTTAAGATGTATAGAATGCCAGTTATTCTATACGGACCACCTGTGAACCCAAATTTGGACTGAGGTTGTTTTTTCAGAGAAACAGAGAACATTTTTTTTCATGATGGGTTCCATAAAACCAAACTTTCCAATAGTCATCAATATCATCATCAAAGTAAATCTGCATTTAATCAATAAATTTTATCTAGTTTTCTCTTGAGGAGAAGATGCTATTGGCAAATGGCCAGATTGTCTTTCTAGAAAAATAGAAACTAAGTGAGGTGAGTGATTTGTATAACATCACATGGTTTCAGGGCAGTCCAGTATCTTTCATCTTTCGTCATTTCTGCAATTCCCATTTCTTATCCTGAAAGCCAAATACGTAGTGAAAAATCATGAAATTCAGATTGTTGCTATTAGCATACATTTAAAATGAAGAATTTAATATCCTGGAGCTTCATTTATCGTTTTACATTTTAAAATTCCCACTACGTAAACTATGTATGAACTGCTTTAGGAAGAACTTGTTCCCTAGGGTTCTAGATATGAGCAAACTACAGTGCATTTTAGGAGACTTTCTGTGTTCCTCCTTTGTCTGTATTAAAATCCAACAATCTTAGCTCTTGATAAAACTTGGAGGCTTCCTAGTGTAATCAACTGAGGTTGCCTGATATATTTATCTTCTAGATTCACTTATAGTACTTAACGTGAGCTTAAAGAATAAAGAAAAATAACCCAGCATCTTCAAATAATCTGTATGCAGTCAATAGCTAAGCCAAATCACAGTATAAGCTCTGCCTTAGGGACAAGAAGGAGCTCTGACCACTTAGTCCTGCTCTTTATGGTCAGAGACCACTGCAATGAGATAAAGAGTAACAGCCAGAAAAACAAACAAACAAACACTCCAATTCACGTCTCTTACATACCAGTGTGAGGGGGAGGGTAGTTATGGATAGAGAAAAAGCAAACAACAGCAACAACAGCAAAAATCAGGCAGTGGTTCTGAAAGAAGTTCAAAGGCTGTTTCTCCTCTTTTTACCTATTTTACAGATGGACAAACGAACCTCTATTTTAGATTGTATTTGGGAGTTTTGCTTTTCTTATCCAGGCCTATGAAGGAAATCTACATTGCATTTAACCAGGCTGGAGAAAGTAGAGGAGGGACAAATACAAAAGACTTCACAGTGTCACATTCAGGCCCAACAGAGGTTTGGAAGTAAAACTGAGAAAGCCCAGTGACTAGAAGCCTTTGAAGACAACACCTCCCCTGCCCCCCTCCCCAAGGTATGATCTGTATTCAAAAAGAGCCTTTTGGTTTTTGTTAATTTATTATCATTTAGTTTGTCTCCAGCACAGAGACTGCTTATTATATATGCAGGCACTCATTTCAAAAGGGATTCTCTTCTGATTGTGGTGTCACTTCATGCATTTCTGCAACCAGAGATTCTCTCAGCAGCTGTACTTATGTTAGAAACACAAATGTACCTTATTAATGCTACTTATCAAGGCAAAGGGTTTAAAAATACTTGCTAAACACTTGTTTATTTATATGGAAGATTTAAGAGTTTTGCACAGCTAGATTGAGGCATATAACAAACACTCTGAGTATGTGCTAGAAATATAAATGATTCCAGCGGATGGGCATGGTCAGAAGCAAAGGGTTTGCAAGCCCAAGAAATAGCACACATTCAGACTGAGAAATCTGAATGGCCATAACTGTAACACATTGATAGTCAACTGAAGAAGGTCGCTTACATTACATGAAGAAATACAGGGGTAGACTCTTATCTTCTGTAAGCGGGTTGCACAAAATGAGGATCTGGCACAGGGGTTACTCCTGGACAATATGCCACACACAGTTTTTATTCCGGTTCCAGTAGAAAAACAGTATCAACACATTTCTTTCTCTCTTTGCTGCCTACTCTGTTCAATAGGAGGGGTAACAATAGCATCTGCTGCACTTGGCTGGAGCCTGGGATGAGGAAATTGTGTATCTGCTGCTCCCATTGGAGTGCTAGCACAAGGCAGCCACTGCGATCCAGGGAAGGGCTGCCAAGATAGCCTGTCAAGTAATTTTTAGTGGTCTGAAGTGGTTTCCACCATCATGGCTCCAGGCACTACTGCAAAGCAGGACAAGTTTATTTCTGACATCCTCTCCCATCTCCTTCTGCCATCCCTCTACCATTTTCTGCTGCCACAGCTTTACTAATCACGTTGGTGCCCAGTGCATTGAGGTTGCTGCCGGATCACCCATAAGCCCTTCTCTCCATGAGTTATGGCCTCGAAGATCTGTGATGGTTAATTGGCTCTAATGTGGCAAAATTACCTCCTCCGACCATCTTGGTTCCAAACTTACACCTCTTCTCATTACACAGATGTTTTCGGGTGATTTTCCTAATGTGTCTAGAAAATGTTAAGGGACTCTTTAATCAAATTAATTTTAACAAAATTTAAAGGACTATACTGCAGTGGGAAACATATTGAACCAGCAGTCTGAAAACTGGGCCAATGGGATTTCTGTTTAATCTCACTGGGCCACATTTTGTTTTCTTATTTCTGAAATTAAAAAAAAAAAGGGAAAGGGTGGAGAGGGGAGGTAGGTGGTCTGGAAGGCTTGAAATGACTCTACTGAATCACTGTGAATGAATCATACTTCTGGAGTTTCTGGAGTTTCCAAAGCAGCTAGTAACCCCAATAAATACTGAATTGTAGGAAGATATAAAGGAAATATTTCTGAGTCAGGATCAAAGAGGAGTTAAAACTACAAATAGCTCCTGCCTATAGCTAGTATTTTAGCAAAAATAATCAGGTAGCCATTATAAAACAAATTTTAAAAAGTGACTTTTCCTCTACTTTCTTATTTCATCTGTTAAGCAATAATCCTACATTTTAGGGTCACCTTGGAAGTCTTTGCTCCTTTCATCAGCCCCGTGAAGGAAATTCACATTGTACTTAGCCAGGCTGGAGAGAGTGGAGAGAAGAGTTCCATCAGTCCAGTAAGTAGAAAAAATGAGGTCACAATTTATTTGTTGCTTTTCTTATCAAAAGGCGGAGTCTTTTTTCCCAGCTCTTGAATCTGGGCTGGCCCCTGACTCAATATGAACAACGAATGGAAGTCCCAACCTTAAAAGGCCTACAGCTTTTCCTTTGATGGCCTCAGAACCTGGAGATCACCTGACTAGGATGAAAGGCTATAGGAACTGGCCCAGGCTTCCTAACTTTACCACTGACTGTGACAAAGAGCTGAGGAAAGGCCAGCCCAAGACCTATGTCCTGCTTCAATCAAGTCAACCCACAGAATAGTGACCAACAACAGACTGCTGCGATTTAAGCCACTATGCTTGGCTGGGTATTTGTAGGCAGCCATGGCTAACAGATAGGTGCAGCCTCCATTTCAGAAAGGTTGCCGCTCCAAAGGGCACACAGGTGAACCAGAAACCTGTTCAATACAGAAACCTGTATTGTAAAACAATACAATGCTTAAAACCGACCCAAATCAAATGAACGAAAACGGAGAGAAAAGGCATGTTTTCTAAAAATAATCAAAATTCTCATAATCCTCTCCTTTCACATGGTAAAAGGAATTTGAACAAGTAACTGCTTAGCCTTTATCAACAGAATGAAAGAGGCACAGTTAATCCTGCCCCATTTTATCTGGCTTATCTTTTTTTATCCGCTTAGATATAGGACAAACCATATTCTCAACAAGCACCACTGTGCACTCATGAAGACACTTAACTGTTCACTCTTCTTTGATGAATTACAACACAGAGAGGGATTTGGGGAGGTGGGAGGTGGGAGGGGTGTTAGAAGAAGGTGAGATGGAAAGAGAGAGAAAAAGGGGCTGCTCAAGCCCCTTGGAAGGTGTAGAAAAACATGCATGAAAAGTGTTTAATTATTTAACAAGCAGTGTGTCTTCAGTAAAATTCTATGCTTTAAAAATAAAGTGCACTGATCCAGAAATGTGTACTCCCCAAAATCAAAGGGCAAAGGGTTTCAGGAACCAGGGAGTTTGGGCAGGAGGTCTGACATTATGACTCATTTTCCTTCCATTCATCTAATCTGTTATCCTTGGCCTCCACTAAACAATGAAAAAGGGACAGTCACTAAGTCATATGCCATGGAAGGGCAGGCCTAGGGCTTATTGTTTTTAAACTGCAAAATGCTAGAAGTCATACTAAGCATGAATCTGAAGCAATTTGACTGATACCCTAGCAAAGAAAAAAAACTACCATTTATCAACTCGAAAGTGCGTGCTTCTTAAAAGTAGCCACCTTGAGGGGCTGAAGATTTATTGCAGCAATGCTGCCCTGGTGCAAAAATATTTTGGGGACTTCTTGTTAGCTATAGAGGTAACAGCCTATGGCCTATTCTTTTGAATTCATTAATGGTGGCACATTTTTGTCAGTGAAAGTGGATTCAATTTTTCTTTTCCCAGTGCCAAGAGACATTTAGAGCCAACAATTTGGTTTGTATGGTGGTGTTCAAGGTAAGGAATGCTGCTGGGTAATTTTTAAAGTAATGAGTTTAGTTCGCCACATGCTTTTAAATGGAAATTCTTAAGCTAAATTTCACTGACAAGTTCTCCAAACTTGGAGGGGCAGGTGGCAGTGTCTACAGACAGTTTCATGGTCACAGCTGGGGAGGAAGGTGCTTTCCTGGCATCTACTAGACAGAGGCCAGGGATGCTGCTAAACATCCCTCAGCACACATGACAGCACTCACAACAAAACTTCATGACCCGAAATGTCAAAATTGCCAAAGGTGAGAAATTTTACCATAGAGAAATAATCCATTCTAATATGTGAAGCATTTATTTTAGCTCATTGAAATAATCATAGCACTGCCTATGCATTTTTCAAAGTGTTAAATATTCTAGTTGCCACTCATCTTCTAGGTCAGTGGTTCTCAACCTTCCTAATGTCTCCTACTGCCGCGACCCTTTAATACCGTTCCTCAAGTTGTGGTGACCCCCCTACCATAAAATTATTTTCATTGCTACTTCATAACTGTAATTTTGCTACTGTTATGAATCATAACGTAAATATCTGATATGCAGGATGTATTTTCATTGTTACAAAGGGGTCACAACCCACAGGTTGAGAACCGCTGTTCTAGGTTCATATATACACACGTTTTCTACTCTTCTAAGTCACAAATTACACAGACCTCAAATTAACATTTCAAAAAATGCAACAGCATTTTTATATTAATAGAACCAGCTTACTAATTTAAATAACTATTGATACATATTTTATGTGGAGTAAAACAAAATAATAAAAACATCAGTAACTATGAATATTTATTGACTTTTCTCTATGTGACAGGTACATGACTATTTAATCACAAATATCTGATTTAATTTTCATAAACAATACTATTAAGGAAATACTACTATTATCCCTACATTACTGATGAGGAAATCATTTGTTGTAGGTCACAGATGTTGTCAATGGAACAGCTGGGATTTAAGCTCTAGCAGAATGGTTTCAGGTTCATGGTCTTACTACCATGTATTGCTGGTAACTAGAACAGTTGTATTTGCAAGAAGCCATCTCTTTTGCAGGCTAGGGATGGTTGTGCTTTCATTTGTATAATATAAATTGAGGAAAACAGAAAATAGCAGCATGCAAACCCAAAGCGAGCAGAAGAAAAGAAATAATGAAAATCAAAATGATTTCATTATTTCATTCGCAGTAAATGAAATTGAGAACATAAAAATAATACTCAGTGAAACAAAAAGTTGATTCTTTGAAAAAAGAAACAAAATTGACACCCTGCAAACTAGGCTAACCAAGAAGAGAGAAGATGCAAATAAACCTAACCAGTAACAAAAAAGGAAACATTACAACTTATACTACAAAAATACAAAAGGACATTGGACACTGCCAGGGAACAACTATACTCCCACAAACTAAAAAATTTGGAGGAAATAGATAAATCTCTTGAAATACACAAATAGATTGAACCAGAAATAAAGAGACATCTTGAACCAATCACTAACAAATAGCAAGATTGAATTAGTAATTAAAAAAACTCCCCCCTCCAAAAAAAAGTCTAGGACCAGAGGGATTCCCAGTTGAATTCTATCAGTTGTACAAAGAACTGGTACCAATAATCCTGTGACTTCTAAGACATTGAGAAGGAGAGAAATCCTCCCATACTCCTCCTTGAAGGTATCATCACCCTGATAGAAAAGACAGACATGGACACAACAAAAAAGAAAATGACAATAAATATCCTTGATGAACACAGATATAAAAATCCTCAACAAAAGACTTAGCAAGCTGAATCCAACAGCACATCAAAAAGATAACACAACACATCAAGTGGGTTTCATCCCAGGAATGCAAAGAGAAGTTAACATATGAAAGTAAATAAGTGATTCACCACATCAACAGAATTAAAAACAAAAACCAGGCTTAGCACCATGGCACAGTGGTTACAGCACCAGCACATGTACCAAGGCCGGTGGGTTCAAACCCAGCCGGGGCCAGCTAAACAACTATGACAACTGCAACAAGAAAATAGTTGGGCGTTGTGGTAGGCACCTGTAGTCCCAGCTATTTGGGAGGCTGAGGCAAGAGAATCACTTAAACCCAAGAGTTTGAGGTTACTGTGAGTTGTGATGCCATGGCACTCTACCAAGGGCAACATTGTGAGAGTCTGTCTCAAACAAACAAACAAACAAACAAAAAACCCAACCAACCGAACAAACAAAAAAAAACCCCCAAACCACAGGATCATTTCAATAGATACAGAAAGAGCATTCAAGAAAATCCAACCTTCCTTCAAGATAAAAACCCTCAACAAACTAGGTATAGAAGAAGGATCATACCTCAAAATAACAGAAGCCATATATGACACACCTATATCCAAGATCACACTGGAGAAAAGTTGAAAGCATCTCCCCTAAGGATGGGGAACAGATGAGGACAACCACTATTACCACTCCTATTCAACAAAGTACTGGAAGTTGTAGCCAGAGTAATCAGGGATAAGAAGAATATAAAACATCCAAATTGGAAAAGAGGAAGTCAAATCATTTCTGTTTCTTGATAATATCTTATTCCCATAAAACCCTAAAGACTTGATGAATGAGTTCAGTAAAGTTTTAGGATACAAAATCATTGTACAAAGATGAGTAACATTTTTATACACCAATAACAATCAAGCTGAGAAATAAATAAGTAAATCCCATTTATAATACCTACAAAATATCCAGTAAAATACCTAGGAATATATCAATATTTAACTAAGGTGGAGAAAGATCTTGAAAAGAAAAACTACAAAATACTATTGAAAGAAATTGTAGATGACACAGACAAATGGAAAAACATCTCATTGCTCATGGATTGGAAGAATCAATATTATTAAAATGATCATCCTTCCCAAAGAATTCTAAAGATTCAATGTAATTCCTATCAAAATGCCAATGTCCTTTTTCACAGAATTAGTAAAAAAAGATCCTAAAATTCATATAGAACCAAAAAATGACCCAAATAGTCAAAGCAATGCAAAGCAAAAATAACAACACTGGAGGTACCGTATTTCCTGACTTCAAATTATACTACGAAGCTATAATCACCAAAAGAACATGGTAATGATATAAATGATATAAAAATACACACATAGAGCAATGGAACAGAATAGAGAACCCAGAAAGAAAGCCACATACTTACAATCAATGGATCTTTGATAAAGTTGATAAATACATACACTGGGGAAAGGATACTCAATTCAGTAAATGGTGCTAGAAAATTTGGATCACCATATGTGTTAGAATGATACTGGTCTCCCATCTCTTACCATATAAAAAAAACTATTGAAGATGGTTTAAAGACTCAACTGTAAGACCAGAAACTATAGAAACACCAGAAGGCTACCTAGTAAAAATTCTTCTGGAAATTGGCCAAGGCAAAGAATTCGTAACTAAGACCTCAAAAGCAAATGCAACAAAAGCAAAAACAGACAAATGGGTCTTAATTAAATGAACAATCTTCTGCACAGCAAAAGAAATAACACAGTGAACACAAAACCTGCAGAATGGAAGATAATATTTGTAAACTATGCATCCAGCAAATAACCAATATCTAGAATCTATAGAGAACTCAAACAGCTCTACAACAAAAACGCAAATAATCCCACTAAAAAGTGTGTAAAAGGGCTGAGAATGGTGACGCATGCCTGTAATTCTAGCACTATGGGAAGTCAAGGTGGGAGGATCGTTTGAGCTCAGGAATTCAAGACTACTTTGAGTAAGAGAGAGAAACAATTCCCAATAAAACTAGAAAAATTAGCCAAGTGGTGTTGTGGGCACCTGTAGTACAAACTACTCAGGAGGCTGAGGCAGAGGGATCTCTTCAGATCAGGAGATTGAGGTTGCTGTGAGCTAGAGGTGGGGGCGAGGAGGCAAGAGTGAGGGGAGCAAGAGCAAAGGGGGGTGGGTGGGGGTGAAGGCGGGAAGGATGGAATGAAGGAAGGAAGGGGAGAGGAGGGAAGGAGGAAGGAAGGGACGTGAGAAATAAATACAGAAAAAAGAGTGTGCAAAGGACATGAACAGACATTTTTCAAACGAAAGCATACTAACGGGCCAAATGCAAATGAAGAAATGTTCAACATCACTAATCATCAGAGAAATGAAATTAAAATGACAGTAAAGTACTACCTTACACTAATCGGAATGACTGTTGTTGAAAAGTCAAACAATGATGTTAGTGAGGATGTGGAGAAAAGGGAATGTTTGTACTCTGTTGGTGGGAATGTAAATTAGCACAGCCTCTATGGAAATCCCTAGTATGGAGATTTCTCAAAGAACTAAAAATAGAGCTTTTATTCAATCCAGTAATCCCACTATTGGGTATTTACCCAAGAGAAAAGAAATCATTATATCAAAAAGATACCTGCCCTTGTAGATTTTTTCACAGCACTATTCATATTAGCAAAGATATGGAATCAACCTAAGTGTCCATTAACAGATAATTGGATAAAAGAAAACACATACACAGACAATGGAATAATGTTCAGCCATGAAAAAAGAATGAAATCATGTTTTTACAGCAACATGGATAGAACTGGAGGTCATTAATCTACAGTGAAATAACTCAGAAATAGAAAGTCAAATACTGCATGTTCTCATAAGTGAGAACTAAATAATTTGTATACATGGACATAGAATGTGGAATAAAGGACACTGGAGACTCAGAAAGGAGGGAGGGTGGGACGTGGGTGTGGGATAAGAAATTGCCTAATGGGTACAATGTCCATTATTCAGGTGACAGTTACACCAAAAGCCCACACCCCACCAGTATGGGATATATCCATGTAACAAAACTTCACTTGTACCCACTAAGTATACGAATAAATAAAAATGAATTAAGAAAATGGCAGTATGGTATACACAATGACCTAGAATCAGAAAGTACACGTTCTTATCCAGACTCTACTTACTAGTTGGAAATGCAGTCTTCAGCAAATCATTTAACTTCTCAGTCCCATTTTCCTTATCTGAAGGGTGAGGGTACTAACAATACACATTTTTTCACTCTTACTAAAAACATAACATCAAATAAATGATGGGAGATGCTCTGCAAATGGTTGCCTTCCTACACAAAAGTGAGTTGGTTGCTATTCTTGGGCATGGAATCAGAAGGAGACGGATAGTTTCTCAGTTGCCCTTGAAGACACCTTCATGATGTTAACCCCACAAATGACTGTGAAGTTGATAGTTTTTTTTAAAAATAAATTTTCCATTTCATCAGTCACAGAATGCACACGTCCTACTACCCCAAATACGTTCTCCATTGTAAATTTTAAACTTTCCACCTACTGTGGCCATTGGGCAACTCTTTTCAAATGCTTTTCTTTGGGTATATTACTTTCAAATGATTTCGTGGAAGTAAGATGTTTTTCTGTTATAGGATTTCGTCATCAGAATATTGAAGACCTAGCCTTCTGTTTAAAATCACCATGTGTTTCATAAAGTAAGGATTTGATTTTTATGCAGAATTATATAAGAACAGAACCTGACATAATAGATTCCAAATGGTATAATTATTTCTCCCTACCTTAAAATGTTTCCATAAATAAGGACATCATTTGTATATTCCATCCATATTCTTATGCTGACATTTTTAACAATCCAGTCTTTCATCTACAGAGGGCTAGCATCTCCTATTACTTAATTTACACATGAAAATAAATCCCAGGTTTAAGAAAAATATGGGTCTATGGTTCACACTTGTCAGCATCTCAAAACAATCACATGCTTTGCCAATACTTGTGGTCTTTGATCTGAAGAGACATTTGAATGAAACCCTGGGAGAAATTAAAAACGGAATTTAGAATGAATTGTTAAAAATGCATTAAACAATCCTCTGCAGCATTTACAGCATTTTTGGATCACAAGGTCTTTTATTGTTATGCTCATATTCCATGGCTTCCAAAATCATTTGACTTTAGAAAGGCAATTTTCCTTATTATGGAGTGGGTCTTAGGCATATAGGGTTATGTTATAAATATTACCTAAGTAGTTTCTTGGTTGTGTTTTCATATGAAAAGTCAAAAAGTGTTATGAAGACTGGAACTTAGGGATCTTTCCAAACACAAATTGCTGTCTGACTTTTGCTTGGCCACCTTTAGCTGCCTATTGATGCTTCTGGGTCATTACTGATCTATATTTGGCAGGAAGTTCGTGTCCCTTCCAGTTTTGAAGATTCGTTTGACTCTACAGTGTGACAAATTTAAGTGGTTCTCGGGAGGTCTATTTTACTCTCTTCAGGATTGTTTCATTTGGAAGACTGACTCAGGGGTCTTGATCTATCCCCACTTCATATTTATTCATAAATGAATAAATTTCTCTTATGAAGAAAAAGTATCCCCTTTGTCTTTGAAATGGGGTTAATGTGACTCAGGAGTTGGTATCATGGGTCAAGGTTTTATAACTGATTTAATGAAATTATAGCTTTATCCCAATGTATTCATTCCTAATGAGAGGCAAATACTCAGAGCAAATCAGTTGTCATGTCTTTTTGGCACTAGAATATAGACTTTATGGAATACGTGGGTTAGAATATAAGCCACAAATTCTACAAAACAACATAAAGAATAAAGAATAAGGTTGAAAAGGGCAAGAGGGAATCAAAATTTTATTTTCCAAGGGGAATAATATAGGAAAACCAGTGCATAACCTCTAAGAAAATCTAAATAAGTAACTTGAAAGATCTCTTCTTAGTCTCTTTGAAAAAAAAAAAACTTTTATAAATAAAATGAAGAAATAAACATTGCATGTCTCTCCTGATGTACTGCATAGATATCTATGCAGTGAAGAGCTAACGAGAATTACCTGACATCCATTTACTCAACGAATACGTAGTGGGGAGGTACATACTGCGTGTAAGGAACTAGGTGGTCTCTGCAGCAGGAAGAGTCAGAATCGGTCAAGGGCTTTGAAATCGGGCCTAAATTTACATGCTGTGTGGCCGTGAACAAATCACCTATGACCTCCCGGTGACTAATTCTCTTCACAAGTAAAATATATTGGATCAAATGAGTACATCCCAAGCGCTTAGTAATACTTGGAAAATAGGAATGGCTCAGTAATTGGTAGCAATTATGATTATTTATGTTAAAATGATTAAAGGATAGAAGAGACTCACATGCTAGCAATTGTCTTTGATTTAGAAAGAATGAAAGAAAAGCTAGACTATGGCAACTCGATGTGGGATTGGAAAGAAAGAAGTGGCTCACTCTGACCCAGTCATCAGGAAGGCTGGACAGTGAAATGGTCTCCCAGTGGGCAGCAGAAAGGGAAGCTGAAATCCACCAAGTAACCTACAGTCTGGAGAACCTATTTGGTCTCTAGGACCAGGCAATCTGGGGCTATGAATAATAGCTTTGCCACTGCTAGCAGTATGAGAATTTTATAAAAAAAGATAAAGATAACCTTTCCTGGCCTTGTTTTTTTTTTCCTTCTGTGAAATGGGAGAGTAAGTTCCTACTTGTAAAAACCATTGAGAAGAAACAAGAACCTATAAAGTACTTAGAACAGAGCCTCTGTAATTGACAAGTAAGATAATTTGATGTTAAATAAGGTTTCAAACTATCCTTAACATTTATTTATTACAGCTAAAATCCAGGGAACTATGTTTATACTTAGTCATGGAATGGCTGGCATGTGAGAAAAGACATGGAAGGTAAAATAGTAGAAAAAGCAACTCAGAAAATATTGTGTGCTGAGAGCCAGAGATGAAGGTATTTGGAATGTGCAGCTTATGGGAGATGGCCAAAAGAGTGACCAATGAAGTGTGAAGGGTGAGAGCAGCCTGGATGACGAAGAGCCGCGGACACCATGTCAGGAAGTACTGACTTTATCCTGCAAGCATCAAGAACCACAGCGTTAAGTTCCATAGATCCTTAACAGCATCATTTCAAGAATTCAAGACTTTCTCAGCTCTTTATAAAGATGGATTTATCATTGTAAATGATTCTATCTAATTCACAGTATTAAAATGTTCTCATTCACTGAGAAAAATCTACTGGAATTGCCATGATGGAAAATATGTAAATGAAAAAAAAATTCACTGACTTAACCATTTGTATATTTGTATATTTATTTAATAAAATGGATGGCTGAGATCACATGGAGGATATCCATGTTCATATTCAATTTTTCTCCTTGAAATTCTAAATAGGCACAGAGCTCTTAAAAGTCACTCAATAATGATTAATTACTCATAACTTAACATTACTGCATGAAGCACTGTTCTAAGTGCTTTACGTGTACCATTTCATATAATTTCATTTAATTTTTATAAAATTCTCATTTCCGTGAATAGCATTACCCTATTTTTGCAGGTGAAGAAACAGATTTGCTTAAAGGAATAGAGCTGGTAAACAAATGAGCTGACATTTTATCCAGGCAGTCTCAAATGCAAAGTGTGCACTCCCAATTTTGTGATCACAGACTATGCATGAACTGACTGACAGCTGGAGTGGGTCTTCCCTTCCTCACCCATTAAACTAGACATTCTTGCTTTTAGGAATGTGGTAGGCCCTACCCTCCTCCTTGGCCTTCCAAGGTGTTGTCTCTGCTTACTGTACGAGGCTAATCCTGTGAGTCTTTCTTATCCATTAGTAGAATTTCATTTATTTAAAGGCTCATTTTAGTCTTACCGCATTTATTACCAGACAGGGCCATTGGAGGAGCAGGTTTTTCTGACATGTCCCCCTCTTTTTTGGGGGGCCTACTACTTGACTTCTCTTAAAAATTCCTCCATTCTCATAGAAGCTATTTGGCAGAAGGTTCAGATTGACTTTAAGTTTGTCACTACTTCTTTATTAGAGAGAAAACAAATCAAATTCATCATGCAGAAATCACAAGACTAAATATAGTATTCATATTCCAGAGCATTTTCTGTGATAATCGGTAACTTGATGGCGGCTGTGATCACTATCCCTTTGTGACTTGGCTATTGTGACTTTTCACATAGTTCCTTCCTGCATTCTCCTTTCTAAGCAGCATTTCTGGGATCCTACATCAGTAACTGTCACCTAGAATGACTTTAATATTTCACTCTGTCACAAAAAATTACACTGGCAAGTTTTAACATACTTATATTTAAATCAAGGATTTATGATGGTTTGCATGTCGACAATGTTAATGTTGCCTCTCCTAAATAAAGAGGCCAAGCTGTCTTACTAGGCAAGTGAAATTACCTAAGAGGAATTCTTTCAAAGAGCTCAGTTTATGCTGTATCTTTTCTGCATGCTTTTTGAAATTGTTAACAAATTTTGTCCACCAACATATCTACTCTTCTGTTGTTTGTTTTCGATACACAGCTTCTCCAGAGCCTCGGGCAGAGCACTTCCAAGTGTCAGCAGCTGTTAGCTCTGCACATTCGTCTTTGTTTTTTTATGTCTCCCAAGTAGCCTCCATCTCTCACAGGTGAGTCCAGATGGCTCAACATAACATAGAGGTGTGTGTGTGTGTGTGTGTGTGTGCGCGCGCGCGCGTGTGTGTCTTCTTAAAATAAGGGATGACAGTTACCTACCTTATCTCTCTTGCTTGTTTGCAAACTTTTTTGGATCCCTTATAGCGCATAAATTCCATACTTTGCTTATGATTTACAGAGGGTGAACTACATTTTAAACATTATCTGTCTGTCTATCTATATATCCATTCATCCTTCTTTCTCTCTTAGTTTTCCAGGGCATCCACATTAATTTACAGATATAGGAAGCATATTTTGAGAGAATGCAGATGTGATATTTTAAAATGCAGTACAAAATTTGCCATAATGCTCTTTTTCAATGAAAACTTCCAAGTTATACTTCCTTAACTTTTGTTTCTATTACTTTAAATATATAATTAGGTGCACACGTGTGTGTGTGTCTGCATGCATACACTGCATTTTTGCCATGGAGAATATAAAGGCAACATTTTTTTTTTTTGTGAGTTCAAATTTCCTGCTTCTCTATCCTTTGGCTACACTTCATCTGAAAACATTTAATGTGTTTCATGTGTGGTTTTTATAATCATGCTCAGCTCTCACCAAGCGGGCATACCATATTACCAGGTATGCTGGCTCTTTGAGGCATACCAAAGAAGTGTTTAATAACAGAGTATACATGCTCTGCTCAAACACGGGTCTGATCTTTAGATCAACAGGAGAGAGAACCAAAAATCTGATTTTTTGAATGCAGAAGCACTTGGTTAATTTAATACAAAAAATTTCTAGTGTTTCACCATGGTGCAGTAAACTACGATGAAGAGGCCAACCCTCAGGGGCCCTTGTTCTAGATACAGGGATGTACAAACTAGGTAACAAGGAATGAGGCCAATGATACTGCCACCTACTTGGCTATCAGTACTTGAACCAAACTCTCTAGCCTCTTACTCACACTTCTCATGACCTGACATACTGTTGTTATAAACATCCCACAAAAGAAAGCATGGGAAATGCTTTGAAATTAGTAAAATATTTCATATGAATACAAAGTAATATTATTGGTTTTTATTAGAGAAAACATTTGGTGGAAAAGAGAAACTTTTGTTTGGAATTTTCCAGGCCATTATTTAGTAATTACCATTGTAGCATGAAGTGGCCCAGTGAATTTTATTGCTTCTATTCTGATCTATCCATTGCCTCCATCTTTGTGCAAAGCCCCCTTTCTAGGGTCTGTTGCATTGTGCTACCATATGTGATACGAAAAAGAGTTAGGCTAGTAAGTCATGATAAAAGTAGTTTATGTTAGATGCTTTCTTGTCTTTTTTATATACTTCCACACTTCAATTTTACTTATCTGTGCAAGGAGCCATATTTTCTCATGTTTGAATTATTCACGTTATAAAGAACTGTTGTGAAGTTATATGAACTACACATCTATAGAGTAATAAATGGAATCCGACTAGATAGCTTGAGTAGTATGTTAATAATGATACATGAGAAGAACTCAAGGCAAAGAAATTAGTTTAATATTAAAAATGTGTACACTTTCTATAGTAGAATCTGAGTGGTGATATGAAAAATGTTAGTCGGAATTAAGTAAAAAATGTAAATTACACATTTCAAGAGACATATAGACTCATTATCTCCAAGTACATAAAATAATTTCTTCCAAATTATAGGGCTTTGTATAGGTTTTATTATATAAATTTAAAAAAATCACATTAGTGTATTTTTCATATGTAATTTGATATTACTAATGTATAGAAGGCATCTTTAAACAGTAAGACATTTTCCCTGTCAGTTACTATGATTATATTATTTTGTTTAGTGGTATTTTTCTATAGATGGTAAAAAGGTTGTATCAGTCAAGCCCATAAGAACTTGTCAAACAATTCATATAAATAAAATTTTAAGAATATTCCCCCACATAGGACATGAAACTTGACCCTAATTAACAAGGTTAATTCTTTATTCTTTTCTGTTTTATATATTGATGGCCATGTGCACACTTCACGTTGTGCTTATTTGTTATTTTCACCCAAAAGGGAAAACAGTAATGGGTTATAGTTGCCTACCATCTTCATGGGGAATGTGCCACTGTATTGATTCTTTCCTACTGACCTTAGTTAATACAGGATAGGCCTCAATTGATCAAGAGGGATCTGTATTACTTAGAAAGGCATTTACTACTCATGGTATCCACATGTTGCAAAGAGAACATCAACAAGAAAGAATTTAGCTTTCCATTTCCTGGAAAACCTTCTGACTTACAAGTAAAACAAACACTCTTGATGGTCCTTACCTGCAGTGCACCACCATCGGACCCGCATCAGGTGGGTTACAGGTTTTGACTCTCCGTAAGAAAGCTAGAAAAGGGGTAGGGTGTTCTGGAACACCGTGATCAGGCCAGGCGGTGAACTGGAATTGTCTCACTTCTCTCTTCTCACTTGAGCCATTCTGTGAAATAGGAACATTGGCTGCGATTCCATTTTCCCAGCCTCAGGTGGTCATGATGAATGACACAGAAGAGGTAACACTAAATGGACAGTCTTAACTTCCTCCTCTCACCCTATATCCTTTGGAAAGACACAGTCTTTGAGATATAAACCCCAAGCTATTCGTAAATGACAAATATTTGCTCAGGAAGATAAAATTCTTAGGTAGGCAGCATTACATTTTTCAGGTTTAAATATCAGGAGTGCTCCTATTATATTTTACCGAAGAACTAGTTCCTCTTCATTTATTCTTCATTCGCTGAAACTTTTGTTCGGAGAAAGAGTTTTATATTTACTGATAAATTGCCAGACAAGAAGAAAAATTGCTCAGCGATAATGGAAGAATTATTTCATTCTTCACTCTTGCCAGTGGGATCAAGATTTAAGTAAAGCCTTAAAGAGATTTGATTTCTCAAAAGGAACTTTCTTTAAATAATGGAGAGGGGAAAGGGAAAAAAAAATAAAAAGCAAACCTTGTAAAGTGCAAATGTTCGAACACAGTATGTGGCCAGCTCCACCGTATCCAGCAGCGTTACTTGGACCAGTCCGTGGGTTTCTGTGCCTCTGCTGGGCCAATACTGGTCACACTTCACCTACGAGTGACAAGTGACACATTCAGGGCAGATGTTCATCAACTTCTCGATTAACTTTACTTGGAGTTGCTGTTGAAGGAAAACAGCCTTTCTGCAATTCATTTTATGTTGATCTTTTTCTGGCAGGCATTTTTGTTATCCCAATATATGTAAATTACTGTTCTGATGCCAATATAAACCACATTTTTTGAACTGGTAGGAATACTAAGCAGTAACAGATTCAATTTTCCTGGAGAAAAATAAGTTGCAGATTGTTGCTGAGTAAAAGAAAGAGAGAGGTATTTGAAATTTCAGAGTACTTGAAAAGAAAAAACAAATTTGTTCTGGGATAGATGCTATGAATTGCATAGATTACACTTACTCATTTAAACTACATGGGAAGATAGTGTTAATCCATCAAGATTTAAAAGGCGCAAGCTATTTTGTCTTGAGCTATCACAATTTACAAATATGCTTGTTTAAAGAAAAGAGAAATAATTAGAAAATCTATCAAAGTATAATAAGAGAAGCATGTTTTTTTTTTTTTCTTAAAGATAAATATAATTTGTATCCAAAACAAATTAAACCCATAATGGCTAGGGGAAAGGGCTCTCCGTTCTTTACAAACAATCTCAGAGGGTCATACACTAATAGTGCAAAGTTTAAATAACTTAAAATTCATTCACTTGAGATGAATAACCTACAATTTCTATGATGAACAGAACAAAAGCACACAAAAAGTATTCGACCCAATTAGTTTAACACACACACAAAAAAATAATTACAAGTCTGCAATAAGCCTCAAAATTTGCTGAAAGTATCCACTATTCATTAAAAAGTATAATTAAAAAAATGACCAGCACAGCTAGTGTATATATATATATATATATGTTTTTTTTTTTTTTAATAGACAGAGTCTCACTATGTTGCCTAGGCTAGAGTGCAGTGGCATTATCAGAGCTCACTGCAACCTCAAACTCCTGGGTTTAAGCAGTCCTCCTGCCTTAGCTTTCTGAGTAGCTGGAAGGAGAAGAATGTACCATCATGCTCAGCTAATTTTTCTATTGTTTTGTAGAGATGTGTCTCTTGTTCAGGCTGGCCTCAAACTCCTGAACTTTAGCCTTCCAGAGTGCTAAGGCCTGAGCAACTGCGTGCAACCAAAAAAAAAAAAGGGGGAGTAATTCTTAATGAAAACCAACCAAAAATATTTTTCTAAATAAAGAAAGCTCCTAGTAGTATACTACATTAGAAAGCACATTTTTTACCTGAAAAAGACATGAAAGTCACAATCTTTGGATTTAACAAAGGCAAGAAGGCATTATTATGGTAGACACTAGAATTTTTTTTTGTCCAGTGGATAAAATTTTTACAATAATTTTTTACTTTTATGCTTAATATAAATATTAGTAGCATTCTGTGAATAATATTGTAATTTTCTGTTTCACAGAGAGAGCATCTGCTCCTCTGAGGACTCAGGTTTTTTCCATGTAGATATTGGACCTTCTAAAAGGAAGAGTTTTTATCCTCTACACAATTTTCTAGACAAGAAATAAAAATAAGAACGCATTTTACAGTTATATAGTAGACCAGAAATTGAATTCGCAAGTTTTAATCCCTGTGCCTTTATTTCAACTTTGAGACATACACCACGCAAATATCTTTTTGATGAAAAACAAACAGAAGTGGGTCACAGTAAGATGAAAATTTTATCTTAATAGGATTTAAAAAAAATACTTTGCATGTTTCCTAGATGCACAGAATATTCCTCTGTGATTTATATTTCTATCATTTGCTGTAATTCAAAGAGAGAGCACGAGGGAGAGGGAATTCTTTAAGGAGAATATTGATGTGGTATAATCTGGGGTGAGCACCTTTAAATGTTCTGTGACCAAAACCCCGATTAGTTTTATGTGACATACTTAGCAAAGCCTGCCACTGAACAGTACCAACACTACTTAAGTAACCATGATTCAGATGAAGAAAATAAAATCATGAAAATTAGACTGAAGACTTTGTTTTAAACCATGAAATGGGTGTCAAGTTGATATCTCACTATGGAGGACAAAAGCAACTTTGGATGCTTCTATTGTAATAGTCAAGAGGATACCAGCAATGTGTTGAGTTAAAGAATCAAGACAGAACTCAAATTCATTATTTAACTGTTTCAGCTGAATAGTAACCCTTTCAATTTAAAACCAGCTGATCAAATTCCATGAGGACAAATATCAGTGTGATGTGCACAAAAAAAGCATGTTAACACAACAAAATGATCTACAATGTCAGTTTAATGAAATGAACCAAATTCAATATAATTACAGGAGAACCTCCATAGTTGACCACATCCCTACATTGACCACCTCCTTATGTTGAACTAATTTTCATAGACCAGACATGCACCACATGTACATATCAGTACATAAGGCCTAGTTCCTTATGTTGACCACTTCTGTATCAACGTTGACTTGACCAGTTTGTTATAGACTCTCAGGTGGTCAACTTACAAGGTTCTACTGTGTATTTCAAAATTGACAATTGATTAGACTCAGACCTTTTAGTCAGGTAAGACAAAAGAGAGAAAGGAAGGAACTGTAAGCCAGCTTTTATATAACTTTTAGAAAAATTACTCCATTGTTTAATGACTCATCTACAAATCAGCTCTGTCCCTAAAATACAGGAAAAAGTAAAATCATCCAAATTATCCTCACACTTCTAGTAATAAGTTTGAAATTGGCAGCAGCTACTATTGGCTTAGATTGAATCTGACCCCTTCAGAAAAAATATCACATAACCATAAAGACGAATTATTGGGAAAATTTCTAGCTGAGAACAAAAAAGTTGCCCTTGTATTCAATTGAAATAATGCACATTAATTTCATTCTTTACTCCCCACCCCTACAAATTTTTTTTTTTCTAACTCAACTGCAAAAATCAGGAGCACTTTTTTTAAAGCAAATATATTTAAATTCTATCATTTTCTCTCAGGAAATATTACCTAAAGGAATCTTATAGAAAATAAATGCCTCAATGTATGTGCACACATATGGCTCTAGCAGTGGGATTAGAAGCTCCCTGTGCTTATCTGAGCAGCTGTAGCACACCATTTCCCCTTTTCTAGTAAGCAGCTCAGCGCTTCCTTTTTCAACCCCATTCTCCTGGTAACCTGCACAGATTTCATCTGATTTCAGAGGGTTGAATTTAAGGGCTTAGATTTACTGAGAAATAGTGTTTTAAATCTTTCATTTTTTTACCCATGCACTACATGCAATTTCTCATTTTAACATTAGAGGACAAGTAAGAAGTGTAGTAAGAAAAAGAAAAAATAAATAAAGCACAAGAGAACAATAGGAATATATTTTTTTCCTAATTAGCTAATGCAAATGAACTAGCTCCTTTTTCCTCTCTGGAAATGTTTTACTTTGACAGCAGCCATTCCCCCCACCCTTTTTCCTGAGAAAAGATCTTGTAAGTTATTTCTGGAGAGAGTTACTGTTTATTAGGCTTCACGCATAAAGCTGAGTGTGAGATGAGAAACAAAGGCGGCTCCCTTTGAGTAAGAACGAACTGGAAGGAGCTACTGAATATGAACACTAGAACACTAATTTTTGCCTTTTTCTATTTGATCGTGAAGTGACAAGTGGCCTTCAGGACTGATTCATGGAAGGCCAGGCAGAGTCCCACTGGATGCCCAGAAAGTTGATTTTCAGTTTCTAGGACCAAAGCTCAGCTGCCTGATCTGTAAAATGGGAACAATACCTTTGGCTTTACAGGGCTCTTATAGGGATTGAAAAGGATGCAAAATGTACCTCAAACTACTTAACCCAATGGCTGGCACAGACAGGCATTCTATAAGCATTAGCCATTATTGATTTTCAGATTGACAGCTGTTGTTATAAATTACCTAAATCACTCTAAATAGGAGAAATGGGAACTTGTTATTAATCTGAGCAGATATTGATTTAGGATATTTTAGGTACAAGGCAAAGTATTAGCTGCTAAGGGGGCACCATGGTGGAAGGGGATAAGTTCCCTCTTTGATCCATCCGTCTTACTGACCCACCAAGATTAAAGATGTGTTTAGACTCCTGGTTCTTCAAGTAGGTAGTTGTGAGATTCCACATAACTCCTTTAATCTACATGAGCCCAGCCTGGAGTGAGAATGTGTTAGATATACTCTAAAGTGAAAGTGGAGAGAGGCAGAACCTGTATCTAGGCTATGGTTGAGGCCCATTTCCCAGTTACTTTATTTGAGGGCTAAACTGGATGAGGCTATTCAGATTTTTGGCTGAATTTGGGGGGAGGGGTATTTCCTTTTATCGTCACAAAATAGTCTTATGTGGAACTTTCATTCTTCTATAATGATGGAAAGAACAGTTGACCACTGCCAAATTTATGCTATGAAACTAAGTTATTTTACTTTTTGCATGACAAAATATAAAGAGAAAGCCTATGTAATAATAAAACATATTTAAATATATTCAAAAGAAAATCTTGTTACTGCAAATATCTGGTGAGTGTTGATCCAGGAGGTCTGCTGCGGACGCTTTGGGAAATGCTCTTGTTGTTTAATCCCATATGGCTTAGCTTGGAAGTGCCTGACATAATGTAGGCTCTCAACAAGTGGCAGTCAACTTTATAATCAATTAACTGTGGTCTAGATTGGCTCATTTTTAAATGGCCTAAAACTTTCTGAAAACAAAACCACCTCCTTTCAATTTAATAAGGACTTACTGAGCAAAACAGCATGGCAAAGCATCAGATTTCCAACTGTAACAGACCAGTACCTCCAAAGGGTTCTAGCGTCACTGATAGAAAATGCATTTGCCACATGGTACTTTGGAAAGCCTGCTTAGAGCTAGATTACTTGGCCAAAGAAGGGCTTAGAATAGGCAATAAATAATACACAGGACACGTAACTGTTGCTAAAAATGACCGTAAATCCGTACTTAGTTAAGTTTGGACAGAGAGGTTAAGAGTCAGAATTTTTCTGTAAGAACTGGACAAGAAGTGTGCTAGCATTAGATAATGCAAATTAAACTTATTTAGGGAGTAAGGAAATGTTGATATCCATTCCAGCAGTCCTCAAACTGCGGCCCACGGGCCACATGAGGCGGTGTGATTGCATTTGTTCCCGTTTTGTTTTTTTACTTCAAAATAAGATAGGTGCAGTGTGCATAGGAATTTGTTCATAGTTTTTTTTTTTTTTCTTAAACTATAGTCCGGCCCTCCAATGGTCTGAGGGACAGTGAATTGGACTCCTGTTTAAAAAGTTTGAGGACGCCTGCTCAATACCCATTTAATAAGGGGTACTGCAATAAAAGTTTTAGATAAATATCAGAATATATCAATATTTTAGCGGGCAGAAAAATCATACGCTGAACTGATTACTTGCAGGTTACATAATAACTCCTCTGGCAATTTTTTAAGACCAGATTTAATACTTAATTTTCTACAATAAGGACAGAGATTATCTCAATGATTCTCTTTTAGCAATAATCCATTCTCTGCACTGCCCTAACATTTTGCCTTATTTATTCCCAAAGGGCAAAACAGTCCGATTTGTGTATATCCCCTTTTCATTCCATCTCCACCGACCAGTAGTTAGGGGAGGGTCACGAGGTAATGGCATTTTTAACATGAGTGTGATGTTAAGCATTTGACCACTAGTGTGGCAACAGCTTTTTACATGTACAGCCATAAAGTTGAAAAATATTATTCTCCAAATAAACCACATTATACGTCATAAAACTGTTTACTAGTTCATTGAATCATTCTATCACTTGCCAAGCCATTTATTAATTTAAGAAAAAGTTATTTCCTTTTGTTTGATGTGGCTGCCAGAAACTGACATAGGGAACTGCCCTAAATTTTCCCAATGACTTCCTCCATTAAATTGATAGCCATGTAAATATCGGGTTTCTGACATTTTTTCATAACCAGAGGATAACTGTGTGAGGACTCCTTTGTCATGGCCAGGCAGCACTTGGATATTAGCTCTTCCTACAAGAGTTGGGCCCTTAGAGTGTCCATTTCAGCCCTCATCACTCCTGAGGAGCAGCGGGTACCCTGCATAGCCCTGTAGCCTCTGCTTCTGCCTTGGTCTGCACAGTGGCTGCCTTTGACTCTCGTGCTACCCCCACCTAACAGTATCATTAGATAACTTAATGTTTCAATAAAAAGATAATTTCGATATACCATCCAGCACTGATGCATTTCTGTTGGGTACATACCAGCTGAACATTAGCCTTGCCTGACATTCTGCTAATAGAAGACACAAAAAAGCCACATACTAGACCCTAACCACCAGAAAATATAGTGATTAATGCACACGTCTGAAAACCTTCTCCAGCACAGAAGTACTACAGATGTGAAAGAGAGAGGCTTTGCACAAAGTCATCAGGAGCGAAGTTGCATCTCCTATTCCCAGTCCAGCTCTTTCCTTAGGCCATGAAGTCTCTAACTGGCTTTAAGAGGAATCTTTGAGACTGAATTTATAGCCTGCCATTCTTAATATGGGGGATGGAATGAAGAATGAAGGCAGAGAATTCAGGAAGCCAACAAATGGCAACAAATTGGTGGGATTCTTTCTGTTTTATATGTATTTGACACTGTGTTTGTTGACAAGAGAAAACTAAGAGTGTGGAACTGGCTAGATAAGAAGCCAAACATCCTTTAGGTTGCCAACACGAGCATCATTCTTTTTCCTGCCAGCGTCCTATTTACATTAAGTATCTACCACTTTCAAAAACAATCCCATACATCATGCAGACTCCAAAGGCAATGTATGTGCTGCTGGTCCTAAAGTTCCTTAAGGGAAAAAGCAGTTGCCCTATATAGGCAGTGCTTTAGGCAGCAGTTTGAGAAATTAAATGTTCAAGGCCTTGGGCGCCTCCAGTTCTGTTTGGAAAAGGACACAGACCTGGCATTTGGAAAGCATTTGCTCTCCATTAAACTTACCGAACCTTGACAAACCAGAGGGGCCAAGAATCAGTCTGCCACTGGCCAAGGTTGGGCTTTCCAAAACCGATAACAACAATGAAAATAATAAGACTGCCATTTATAATCTTCAGTGGGGTGCTGTCAGATTTTAACCCCAAAGGACCTCACAATCTGAAAAGAATCACAAGCTTTGTTTCAAAGGAAAGAAAGAAAATGTTTCCAACCAGAATATCCTTTTTCATTTCTTCTTGCTCAGAATTGCCCTCTTGGCCACAGAACAGAGTGTGAATGTGTCTCTATCTCACCTTGACTCTCTCTCTGTTAGGGGGAGTTTACTGGTTTACTGAGGTGACATTAAAGGCTGGGAAGACAAAGGTGGAGGGGTATTTCAGAAGTGTTTCATCTGTTAAATGTCTAGTTTCTTATACTATTAACACAGGGAAGTTAATAGTATAACTTTGGCCTTGACAGCGTCTAACCTCCAGTCATTAGCACAGAAAACAAAATTTAGTGAAGCATCCCTAAGATACAACTAAAGTCATGATGCACAAAATGTTTAATCTGCTCTAGTAATGGATGACTTCAAGTGGTTCACATGATTATTCGTGAACAAAAAATGGAATTTAGATAGTCTCGAAATTAAGAATAAATCCTTCACTTCCTGACCCATGTTTTCACTACTAACCAAATGTGGTCCACATTGGTTGGCAATACAAATCATATCCCCTTTGTTGGAATGCCAAAATTTCACTCCCAGTGTCCAACATTTATAGCACTAAGTACAAGCACAGTAATAGCTCTATAAGTATATCACCTCCCACTATAAAGTTTGTATGACAGTATCAGCAACAATGAACCTCAACTATGGGAAGAGAATGAAGGGAGGTTGAAGACAAGTGAGGAAGTGAAATCAAGTGAAATCGAGATATCCCCTAAACTCAGTTAAGCCATTTTAGCTCCTAACAATAATCAAGGTTACTCAAGAATTTTTCAAGCATAATGTTTGCACATTCCCTCTGTCTTGTGTACCTCAAAATGGTAGACAAAGCAGAATTAAAAACAGACAAAAGCAGACAGATGAAGGAAAAAAAGTAGTGAACAGCTACCCTCTAAATAATAGAACTTCCTGGGTAGGAATTACCTTGGCAAATCCTACCTTAGAAACTCCAATTCTTCAAGTGAGGCTGCCAACCATGTGCTGTAGCTGCCCACAAATAACATCCTTAGAGTGGAAATCCCAGCTGTATACATTTTACTCTGCCTACCAGTGCTTCATTTTTTCCAAATATTTTCTTCCCTCCATGTGGTTGCCCAGACCAATTCATGTGCTTATTGGCATGTTATGAAACATGGAAACAATTAAAGACCACATTCTGGGGCACGAGAATTGACTCCCTACAGAATCAATGAACCATGCAGAACTTGAGAGGATCTGGCAATGAAGATGGAAACTGTGGAGTAAAACCCACTAACAGTATCTCATATCACACAGTCCATTCTACAATGGCTTTAAATTGATCTGGGCGTTTCAGGCATCAATCATATTTTACTTTCATAATCTCTAGTTTTAGCCTTATTTATTTTTATTTCTTCATCTACCAGAATGAAACTCATATGAAATATACAGCTTACACTATTCAGGGTTGAAAACTGAATGTATGCACCACCCTCTTCTTGGTGAAATTTGGGATTCTCTCAAGGTCACTCTTAAGGATGAGTAATGACATTTGAAAATCAAAGAACTTAAGTTTCTAAATGACCAATTTATGATCACAGTCCCACTCCACATTTATAATGGCTTCTTTAGCCATCTAAATGCTAAGGATGGCTAGTTCTCTAAAAGGAGGTCCAACTCCTAACACATCCTAATGAACCCAGCAGCTTTTTGTCTCCACGAGCTATTCTATCTCTGGAAAGGTACAAAACATATATATAAACCTCAGGCCTGAGCGACAGCTTGAGAGTGAAGTGATCCAGGCTGAAGCAACATAAAGCTTGAAAACATAGAGGAGTTCTTAGGGGTGAATTCTCTAGCATCATAAAATAAATAAGAAAAGGTGGAGAAACACAAAAGTGAACTAAAACTAAAAGGATATGCGGTGTCAAGAGTGGATTACCTTCAGTGATAATTATCACCACAGGTAACTCATATCTAATATCACTCATGCTTCTTATATTGTTTTGCTTTAAGATATGGGTACAGTAAAAGTAGCAGCCAGAATATTCTATTTTGGTCTATTCCCAGAATGATTAACAAGTTCCCTGTGCCAGGATCTCCATTCTTTCTACCCTGGGGGAGAATAAGTGCAAAAGAATCCCATGGTCTGAGCTCCATTCTCCTCTTGACCAAAATGCATAGTTTTACTATCTAAGAACGTGGACAGAATAAACCATGAGCAGTTGACTCTGAGATCAGTCAGGATTCGCTCTTAATCAGAGAAACAAACTCTTTTCCTATGGGAACAAAAATTGAATTATTTAGAAGCCAGCTTTTGGAGAAACTAATGTTGTGAAAATAAAGCATCCAACCTCTTTACCAAACAATAATAATTGAGACTCACTCAGCCACCTTACAGCATCCTCATCTCAATACCCACATTATCCCTTCCACGTAATCCGAAAAGAAGAAATGAAGCTTTAAGGGGTCAAGTAATTTGCTCACTGTCATACAGGTTAGAGTTGGGATCTGACCCCAGACATTTACCACTAAGTGCCCCTATTGGAACTATGTCACAGAGCTACCCTTCTCTCCAAGGGGATGTCTCCATGCAGTCTTGTGTGACAACCTGCAATCTTCCTTTCCCTTTTCTTCTCTCTTCTCTACCCCAAATCTAAATCAATAGGTATTCTAACATACTTCCAATTCTCTCTCTCTCACGCACACACTTTTTTCCTACACCATGGGGATGAGTATTATTTCAAGAACTCAAAGCTTAATCTAAATAATGAAATTTCAAGCTTTAGCCCTTGGAGAGGTGATTTGTTTAAACTACGTGCACTACCTCCCTTTATGAGGGAGACCGTAGACACTTTCCTAATTAGAGCCAGGCTATTCAAATGCCTGCTTTGACACTGGCTGCTGGGAATTGAGAATTTAGAGTCCCCCAGGTCAGCCCACAGAACCCACAACATTCTTAAAGTATGGAGCTATAGATTTCAGTAACAACTAACCACTATGTATAACATTATTTTTATAGTGAAATTCAATTCAAGTTCTTGTTTAAGAATCAAGAAATACCTTCCCCTTTCTTCCTGCTACGTCAGGTGAAAAAGCAACTGGACAGGAAAAGGGTGAGGTGGGAATGAGGCGAGGAGGGATGCTGGAAGAGTAGATGAGATAACCTTAGGCTCCAATGCTCTGTTAAATCTCTCCATAACATCAGTCACTCACTCACAAGTGGCTTGGGGCCCTGGACTCAGGGTGCACTTGTACTGTCAGATCTGCGATGACAGAGACTTCCCATCTACCTACTGGCTTATGCAGGTCATCACAAACCTGGGTACAGCCTGAACCTCCACAGAATAAAAATCACAAGACAGCATTTTAATTGGGCTCCTTAGGCCATTTAACAAAGGAGAAAGCTAACTTGCAAGAGCAAAGAGTAATTAATGAAGGGAGCAAACAGAAGTTCATTTAGTAACTTCCAAATCTGTTCCTCTGTCTGAGGTGGGGAGGGGAAGGTAGCCTGCAACAGAAAGATAAACGGTAGGTATTTAAGTCACAATGCCTTCTGCCAAGAACTGCTCATTACCATCAGATGTTGCAGTGGCAGTGGGGCCAGTTAGAACTAACTTTATTATTAGAAGCAATTAGGGAGAAAGGGGGCAGAATTTCATTTAGTTATTTCAAAACAAGTTTCTGTGCACAGTTTAATGAAGGCCTGCAGTGTCAAGATAAAATGTGTGTTTTACTGAAAACAGCTTTTGCAAATGACTGCTTGTTACCAGCAGGTATCTCCAGGCAGAACAGACCGGGTAGGGTGGATTTACATGCGTGCTGTAATATAATAGTTCAGCTGTCTCAGCGTCACAGAAGTGTTAACAGGCAGTATGGCCTCATGGTGAAACACGTGTGTTCTGGAACCAGACTGTCTGTCTTCAATTCTTATCCCTGACCTTGGTAGCTGAATGATCTTGGGTAAGCTATAATTTTCTGGGCCTTAGTTTACTCATAATGTAAACTGGAGCTCATAGCAGTTTTTATCTTTATAAAGAAATTTCTTGCTATAGAGGGGTTGCCCTCAGTACAAATCAATAGGGGATCCATTTATGTCTTTGGGATGGAGTTTGCATGTGAAGTATGACAGATATTTGTCTTAATCGTCAACACCATTTGGATATAAATTCACGTTTCAGACAATATTTCAACATCTCTGTACAATTCAGATGTTTTGAAGAGATCTGACTGCTTTTAGGTTTGCTAACCCAGCTGCGTACCACACCTTTTAGGTAACCGTTGTGGCTCTTAGTGTTTTTCTGTCTGAGCTTATAAGGGAAAACCCTTATAAATTCCCCAGGCAGCATATAACTCTTCCCTCATATACACAATCACTTGGGCTAAGAGAAACTGCCATGTATTGGGCTTCGAAGAACAATTTAAGGAATTTCAGCTGTCACACTGTAAATAGAGAATTGGTTTTTGGCTTCTTTCTGAATGTTCTTTTGAACAACCATGACCGCAGTGAAACAGACCTCTCACCTACGGTTTTAGTCTTGACTGTTCCTCACTCTTCAGTGAGAGTATGTGCTATCTTTAGTGGATTTTCAGAGATCCCCTCATTAAATTCTCAGTGTGAAGGATGGATTTTCATCAGATGGCTACAATATGTGGACATGCGCTCGGGAATATGGTCGCAGGGCTAACCCATTATGCTTTAGTTTTCCAAATCAACAGCATTTAACTAATGTGTCATGCACCACAATATTGGACCCATATGATGAATAAAACTCCTTTCTTGGACTTTACCAAGCAATGAATCCATATTAAGACCTATTCATTTTAGGGAAGTTTAAACTAGCAAAATGTTCTTTATACATTTATGTGTTTTCTCAGCTGTGTATTAAGCCACATCATTTTTCTGGCTGCCCTGACTTCCTTTATGCTAACATGAATAATTTACATAAGAGCCTCTTTCATAGAATTTTAGATCTTATATTGCAGGTTATAAGAAATAAAAAGTTGAAAATACTGAGAAGAACATCTTGGTGGGATTCTCCTCATAACCTGTAGACTGAATCTTGTTCAATGTGAAATTTAGAAAGAGTTTCAAGCTAACATTTATTTTCTACAATCAAGTTGTGTATTCTCTTGAATACTCCTTTTGTTCTTTTCTTTTGGTAATCATAACATGGAAGAATATCTTTTTTGAAAAGATCCGGAAAAGTTTTAAAGAATGGTTTATTTAGGATTGTTGATACCCATTCACAATTAGTATCTGTTAGAAAGTTAAACCTTAAGGAAGGGTTAGAGTTGAACAGAATAAAATATGCACAGCAGGGACTCTGAAGGAAGATTTTTAAAAGGAAAGAATTAGATATTTATTCTTACCCTGGATCTTTCTTCTAGTTTTGTCATCATGACAACTGTGGCACTCCGTTGCTCCCATATCATCCTCCAAAAGTCCCCAAAAGTTTCGGGGAGAGATCCCTGTGTTGCAATATAGGCATTTTGTTTCCTATAACCATCTATGTAGTTGGCATTCACATAGTCACTTCCTGGGATGCCTGCAAAACAAGGATTGTTATTCAACCGTATGAATATATCACAAGAGGAAACAGCCTGGGACGTGGCCTAACAGCAATTCTACATTATTGTTCCACACTATGAGAGAGAAGTCACAACATATTGAAGTTTGGGTTTTAAGTAAGATTAAGAAAAGATCCCTTTGGGACTATCATTTAAAAAATGTGTACAAAAGACTAGCTACAATCACCTAAGCCTGTAATCTTATCACTCTGGGAGGCCAAGGCGGGAGGATCCCTTGAGCTCAGGAGTTTCAAATAGGCCTAAGCAACAGTGACCCTGTCTCTACTAAAAATAGAAAAAATATATAGCCAGGTATTATAGCAGGCACCTATAGTCCCACCTACTCGGGGGGCTGAGACAGGAAGATTGCTTGAGCCCAAGAGTTTGAGGCTGCTGTGAGCTAGGCTGATGCCATGGCACTCTAGGCTGGGCAAAAGAATCAGACTCTGTCTCGAAAAAAAGAAAGTATACAAAAAAAGGTGTCTGGTCTTCATATTATGGATATGTGTCAGGACTTTAGAATACAAAGAAAGAAAGAAACATAATAGTTGGTCCATAGAGTGCCTTTTTTCCACAGGTTATTTATTCTTACTATTGCACTAGCAAAAAAAAAAAAAAATAGTTTGCAAGGGATGATAAACAATTCTCTAACTTTTTCATTCATGTTCTTCCCCATTCCTAGACACAAATGAAATAAAAAATTGCCGAGCCTCAGAGTGCAACATAGAGTGGACCATGTTGCAATAGTGAAAAATCCTTTTCAGATCCAGTTAATGGGAAACTCACATATAAACTCATTTAGTCCTCACCACAACTCTGTGAAGTGAATCCTACCAGAATTACCCTTTCACAAAGGAGAAAACTGAAATGAGAAGAGGTTCAATCAACTTGGCCAAGATGAGCAAGTTGGTAGTCAAGGGTTATCATGGGCCTCACGTCTGCTAGGCCTATGCCTTAACCTCGGTAGGGCAGTACTTCTCATTTAAAGCTCAGGGGTTATTGTAAGTAGCGTATGAATCTCTCCTTGGATTAGAACAGGTACCTCCTAATTGGCTGTCCCACTTATACTTTTGTCCTCTCCAGTCTGAGAGCAATTTTTAAAAATATATGTTAGACATTGTGACTTCTTTCCTTCAAATAACGACTTCTCCTTATACTTCAAATAAAATCTGAACTCTCAACATTGCATATAAAGCTCTGGAGTTCTCAGGTTCATGTCATTCCACTCATCTCCTTGCCATCTAAACTCTAGAAATCAGCCTACTGCACTTGGAAGACAACATCTCTCTCTCACATTAGCATAATCCGCATCCTAGTACATATTCTGTCTTGTCTCTCTCCTATCATGTCTGCCCCTGAATACCCTGGAACTTCAAAACTCCCTTGGCAACTCCTTATATTACTTACTACAGGTAATCATTTTTGATTACTCTTTATATTACTTACTACAGGTAATCATGGTTTTGACCACAGGACCATCTCTCTCTTTTATTCACCTTTGCTAACCCTCATGACAAAAAAAAAAATTATTTTCCCAAGTTCCAACATTAAGTAGCAGAAATATAATCTAATGCAGATATTCTGATTAAAAGTCTAATTTTCCATCAGCCAAATGGCATTAGGAGGTAGGTAAGCAAATATAAGCTTCTTCCAAGGAAAAGCAATTTAGGAAATCCATGCTATTCCATATGAGAAAGGAATACATATTACAGTCTAGTGAAGGAAAGGGCAGAAGCTGGGGATAAAAGCCATCTTGTGTATCTGAAGAAAGGTTTAGATTTATTCTGTTCAGTCCTGAGTTTTCAATTCTGAAGGATGTAACTATAGAGAGATAAATTTCATCTCCAATATAATAAAGCATTTTTGAATACTCTGAATCAAAAAGGAAATAGGTTTCCATGGGAAGGAATGAGTTGCCTATTCCTGGGAGGGAATAAGCACTTTAAAGGGGTGGCAGTGTGATACGGGAGGTGGCACTAGAACATGAGCCTGGCCCCTTTTATTCCTGGGAAAATATGAGTCTTGGACTTACAGGGAAAAAAACAACTTTTTTCTCATAATGGAACATATGATCCTCAACTAAAAATGTTATATTTCACTGATTGCCACTTGCAATTACTTTGACTGCTTTTCTGATTCCAGTTGTAAAACTGATCCTCTCAAGAAAGGTAATGAAAGTCAGATGGAAACTACTGCGCTGGAGAAGAACATGTGGATGTGGAATACCACCAGCATTAACTGAAAAGCTTTTGAGCAAAAACTGAAATGCACGGGTGGTTGTAACATTATTCATCTATTACCGCTACTCAAGAAGCAGTTGGGACTCTGGCAGCCCTTTGTTGATAAAGATCCTATTCCTCCCCAACACCAAATTACTGTAGATTCAAAGGACAATTTAAATAAAATCCTCAGATTACAACCACTGGGAAGTACACACATCTTACATGTCCATAGGATTCGGTGCTGAGCCAAGAATGAATTGATTTTATAACATAGCAAAAACCCACTTTTAAAATGTTTAATTCAGCAGTTAGCAACATTAAAGAATTGATAAGAAGGATCGTGGTTGATGGCCTCCCTCAGCTGCCAATATACAGAAAACTTTTTTCCCAACAAAAACCAGAATAGAGAAATCTGGGTTAAATGACTCAGAAAATGCATCAACTGGGCACTGTACCATTTCCCCCTTATTGAGATCACAAATGTGTCTGAACACTGCATCTGAGGACAGAGAAGAGACATATGAGACTCATTCTCAAAGGAAGAGAATCACACCCAATCAACCCTCTTTGTGTGTATTTTAATCATTATATAATCAATTGGAATTTTTTGATGTACTGCTAAAGTTTGAATAATAAATTCATTCTCTGTCTCTTTCTCTTCTGAGGGGAGGATGGGTTCTTACTAAATAATGATTGCACTCCCCAGGATAAGAATACAAAAATTATGCCTGAAGATGACCAGACACCTGAGTTCAACACTGTACCAGCAAATACTTTAAGAGTTTGGGAACTGATACTTTGAAAAGAAGAAAATCAAAAGCAAAAGTTAGGTCAGTAGTTTAGAACTGAAAATAATGCTGAGGCTCCTCTTCTACTTTGACACGTGTTTGTAAGGAGGTAGTACTTGGAATAAAAGCCTCCTTCTGTCAAACTCTTTTGTCTACTATGGCAAAAAGACATTTCAGGTAAGTTCTCTCTCACATATTTTTTGTAATGTGGAGATGGGGGAGATGGCCATGTTCCTCTCAAACTCTTAAGCTCTAATGAGTCTTGTATTCATGCAACTCAATATAACAAGTTGTGCAGAAGGATGAATAAGAAAAAATGTTAGAAAGAGTGGTGGCTTGTCTTAAAACTATTTACCCCAGATTAGAAGCTAAACAGCCATCTGCTTCAAGTAGATGAGACCCCTATTTTCAACATGACATATTTAGAAAGATTTCTCAACCAATCCTATGAAAATACACAACATGCTGGCTTTGCAAAGGTTTTGGTGCCATGAAATATTTCCCTAGCAGTTCTTGCTTAGGTTGTTTCTGCTGGGAGGTTGGATCTACAAAAAATGCTTTCACATTTTTGGGGTGACTTACTCTAAGTAACACATATTTGTTTATTTAATTTTCAACTCCCTGCCTTATCCATATCTGCTAATGCAACCCTAGTTAGAGGCGCACTGTTAATCCAAGAGAAGTGTGTGGGAATTGAATGAATTCTGGGGTGGGGGCTCTGAAGGATGGAAATCTGAAAATGCAGGACTGAAAGAATTCAGAATGACTGAAAATTAGTTGATTGATTTTATTTCTTAGAGTCAAAGAGACCTGTTCTTAATACTATAATTATAGTGTTTGGTATGTTTTCTTGGTGTGTGATTGTTTATTTATGGTAGGGGGAGCAGTTATTAAACAAGAGAGCAGGACAAAGGAGCTTGCCTCTAGTGGTCATTGGCAAGATCTCAGGACAGACTGGTCTTGCTGTAGCAACTGCTTGTTGGAATCAATGACCTGAATGTCATAGTTCAAGAAGAGCAGTTTAGATCTAAGACCTACTCTTTCCTGAGCATGCGTAAAAGCCCTTCTCTTTACTGCATTTGCAAAAGTGAGGTTTTTGTGATTTCTTATGTACTGTTTCATGTGCATTCTCCACTGAATGACCATCATGTAAACAGTTCCAACAACAGAAATAATTATTTGTCATCTTAATCTGATACGTAGAAAACTATGGCTTGATCCTATAACCCCATATTATACCTAGTATGCCCCCATTCCTGTGTATTTCCTCAGTTAATGAACTGTTCTTTCTGTGGCTCTTAAAACATCACTTAGATGTTTATACTGTGTGTGCTTTGGGCTAGCTACACGTGGAAAACTCAAGCCTTTAAGAGAAGAGATTAAGAGATTGTGATTAGGTGAATGAGTGGTACAGCTGAGCCTCTGTGGTCTCCATGCACAGCAAGCCACAGCAAACTGCTATTTGAACAGAATTAGGCAAGTTTTGGGCTCTCATTTTATTTGCCTGTAATTACTAGTTAGTTTTCATTGGAAAAATAAGCCAGCTCATTCATTGTCTTTGGACTCAACTGTTCTCTTAATTGTCTGCAAAACACTGGGAACTTTATCATGAGTTAAAGACACAAGGACAATCAGCTTTTTTTCATCTAAGCATGAGATTAAGAAGACAGGGCTTCATGACATTGTTTCTGAATATATTTGAATATTAACAGAAGGAGAAGGAATTCTTGGAAACAATGATGCTGCTTGTTCAAAAGAGTATTTGTTATGAATAATTAATCACTGAGGACTGCTTTAAAACCTTGAAAGCATGATGTAACGTCAAAGAACATACTATCTGAGCTGTTTTGTCATGCCAGGGTGAGAATAAGGTTTTCTTATTGTTAATTTGAGGATGACTAATAGGGTCATGTGTCTTTCTTAAAAACAACAACAAAAAACCCCACCCAACTTGCTGTGAATTAAGTCAGAAGATAATTTGATTTTGAAAAGTTGTTTCTTGTTCAAGAGGTGGTGTTTATAATTATAATAGGTTTAGACTAAAGCTTGATGGTCTTACATTAAGTCAAATATAGGACCTAAATAATACATGAATTATTTTGTGAAATTAAGTAATCATAAGGGGAATGGTTCACATTTTTTTTAAACATGCAAAACTAGACTTCCTTTGAGCAATGTTCATACTTTTGCATCATACCACGTGGCTGGGAGTCACGCGTGCATTTGAAAGTCTTGGGACAATACAAAGCACTTGCTAACAATTTAGAGAAACTGCCAAGGAAATCTATACTTCAGTCTAGGGCTGCCCTGGTGGTTTGCTCTTTGACCTTTGACCACTTATTCAACTTGTCCAGACCTTTGATTGCTTATCTGCTAACCAAGGCATGTTGGACAAATTGATTCCCTTTTGAGTTCTAAAATAAGATGTCTTTCTGTGTTCTTAACCTTCTTGGATTTGGAAATCTCCCCAGAGTTATTTTGAGATAAATAGAAGCTTTGTGTTTCTCAGATTAGGTAGGAACACACTCTGATTTTCTTTCAGGCTGATTCCTATTGCTTCTACCTCTCATGTGCTGAGATGAGATTTCTTTGAGGCAGATACTTCAAAGCTTGATTGGAACCTGGTGAGGTTAAAAAATAAACAAAACCAACAGGAAGTGGTGGTACTAGACTAGCGGGTGGTCTGTCCATGGAAAGAAGCTCTCCTTGGAGTTTAGGAGGTGGGAATGGGTCAGAGGCGGCATGGAAGAAGAGAAGAATCTGTGCATGGCTCCCCAGGACAGGCGGCTGCTGCTGCACTGCAGAGCTGGAGATGGGCACTGGGCTGAGCGGCTCTGCTCTAGCTCGTGATGTGGCTTCAAAACTTTTGTTCCTTTAAGTTCTACTTATCCTTAATAAACTGAGGACTGTGTCAAAAACAAATGGCTTTTTGGTAAACCAGGTTATCCCTGTTTTAAGATAGAAGTACTCAACACTCAATAGAGCAGAAAGTCTACCTTTTATTTAGTAAATAATGTTCCCTTCTCTACTCTAATGCAGAAACAGAAAAACCCCCACAACATCAAATTGCTGGTGAAGACCTATCTTGCAGTTTTTATACTTCCCAATGCAGGAAAAAAGTGTTTACTTTGCAGTCACCGGTAAAACTCAGAAAATAGAAAAACAGAATTTAATACAAACTTATAAGGACATTTATTTAATTCTAAAAGACACAGGCCTTTTGATTTCTTTTACAATGGGTACATCAGACCTGGTAAAATGAAGGATACTCTTTGCAACACACCAAAGAAAACAAACGTTTCCTGCAAACACACAGTATACTGTATGCCACAGTATCCCCTAATATAGCTGTAGTTTGGCAAATTATCCTCATATTTCTTTTTAAGGCATGTATTGCTTTCTGGACATCATAGCTCATCACCACAGAGAGCTAACGGGAGAAGGGATAACCTTCAGAGTTTATTAACCCAACCTGCAACTTCTCATAGCTGTGTGTCCTCCCCTTGTTAATTTTTCCATACCTCCACACTGCTGAGGCTAGGCTTTGAGAACGTCCACTGAAAAGGAGGCGTGTGATGGAATTGTTGGACTATATCTGAAGACCAGCTATATATGTTGTCGGGTATCTGTGATAGAGGGCAATCATTTCTGATTAGGGAGCACTTTGCCCTGAATTAAAGCAGATCCTGAGTCACTGCTGTTTATCTTTTTGGCCACATCATGGAATTGTATTTCAATTATCTCATATTAATAAGGATACTAATTTTACAGGTATTTAGCCACGCAGTAATCAGCATCAAGCATGGAATGTGACTATAGGAGTTTTATTGATAGAAAATTCTCAGATCCTCTTTCTTTTGATCACTAATATATGAACATTGTGATCAAAAGTTCGTAAGTCAATATCTATGTGAGAATCAAATGAGTCAATGCATTTAAAATTTTTTAAGGGCCACATGGGTATTAGTTATTATTACATATAAGCAAAATAAATGAAATAATCTACTCGTTCCTAAATACTGATGTAAAGTAATTCCAAATTTGGAAGGCATCTTTCTGGACTCTATATTAAAAAGTAATTCTCAAAAAGGACAAAAATAATTACTTTCCAACTTCCCAGCAACCTACAACTTATATCTATATTCCAACAACAGAGCCATACGACAGATGATAGAGGTTTTTCTACAGTCTCATAGTAATGGAGTGCAGAGTCCTTAAAATAGTCTCCATGGATGTACAATAACAATGGAAAACAAATCCTAATAACTGATGCACAGACAATAAACTCACTCTCAGGGCTTTCTGATTTTACTCTTTGACTAGCTTCCTGAGAATAAGAATGTGTGTGTGTGGGGGGGCAACAGGAAAAACCAACCATAATACACCCCGCCACCCCTTAACAATGCTTTTTCCCTTTTCTGGGTAAGAACAATCAACATGCATAGGCTAAGGTGGGAGCCGGAGAATAACAGATCCCCACACCACTTACTGCACTACACGTCACAGAAAGACGCCATTTAAACAGCAGCTAGCGATCAGATAGTTGCTATGAAGACTGCACGCATCCTGGAAACTGTTCCAGGTTTCCCAGGCTGAGTCCCATCTTGCTTTCTATTTCAGACAAATTAAGCTATAAAAATCTGTCCATTCACCACTCCCCAAAAAGAGAGATGATTTTATGTAATTAAAAAAAGTACCCTGAAATAAAAGGATTCAACTTTGTCACACTTATAAACAATTTACTTGAAAAGTGAAAGATTGACAATGCTGAAGAAATTGTGCTGTGTCTAAATCAATGAATGATGTTCTAAACATGATGAGAAAAGGAACTCAACCACGAGTTGGATGGGATTTATGCAAAAATTTTTTTAAATGGGGTATGCATTCCAACACATTTCCTTCAGTACTTGAAATAGAATTTCAAGAACAAAATAAAACAAACACCAGCTTGGCCACAAATCAGTGGCTAAGACGGTGGGGGGAGAACCTGAGGGAGGGAAAGTGGACCATTTTTATTCAGGTGACTTGAAAAGACGCACAAGGCAACTATCAAAGAAATTATTTGCTGGGGAAAATAATTGTAATTCCTATGTTAGTACCTTATACGAATTATCTACCTTTACCATAATTAAAATTCTATTGGAAAATGTTGGGTAGAATGTATACATTTATTTTCCTGAGTTCAATTTTACTTATCAAAAATATATCAGGTTACTGTCAATAGATACAGACCGAGAACAAAAAAAAAGAAAAAGATATTTCATAGCATGGGTACAATGTGAAATTATAGAATAGTTAACATGTGCTGACAACTGTAATAAATGAATTATTACAGACTTACCTCCAGAACATTCTGGGGAAAAAAGGGCTGAGATAGGATTTAAACATAGAGCACTAGTGTGGTGGCAAATGGTGAATCAGTACTACTGAGGAATAGTAATTTCTTGTCTTTATTTACTTATTTTAATTAGATTTGTCTTAGGGGCGGATTCCCTGTGAGCAGCTTCTCATTTTAAAGGTGCTAAATTGCCCATCTCACACATAATCGAGTTGTAGTAACATCATCTATATTATTTACACGTAGGTTTTTTTTGAATTGCACCTATTATGCAAACCAAACAGCAGATGACATATTTTGAATTTCTCTTTAAAAGAACATATTCTTCGCCCTGTTGGAATTTGTAATGCTATTATGGGTCTGGTTTCCATTTATCAAGCACTAGTATTTTCTTTTGCTTCACAGAATATTCTAAATATATGTAGCATTCTCATTTGTATATTATTAAATTTTCCATAGATCATATACAAAAGCAATTCCATCTGTGGTTAAAAGAACCTATCTACAGTAGTAATAAAATTCATAACACTAATGATAAACTTAATACTTCCCAATATTTATTAGGCATTTTTTTATGTGTGTGCCAGGAACTTTTCTGAGGGCTTTCTGTACACTAATTCATTTAATCCTCCTAGGAATTCTAATTGATAGGTACTATGAATAATCTCAGTTTACAGATAAGGAAACCTTAGCACAGTAAGTTGTCTGAGCAAATTCTTCAGAAGTGGGAAGAGTCGAGGATGCTTTCAAATGAAAGAAGTTCTTTTTTTTTTTTTTTTGTGGGGCTGAGTTTGAACCCGCCACCTCCAGCGTATGGGACCGGAGCCTTACTCCTTGAGCCACAGGCGCCGCCCTATGAAAGAAGTTCTTGAAGGCATATGGTCCTTCTAAGAAGCTACTCATTAAAGAGATGCAGTAAATAATGTTACAAAACTTTAAATATATGCCCTGTCTCATAAAAAAGAAAAAAATGAAACACAGGGCTATACTCTTAATGTTTCCCTTAAAATTCATATGTTCAAACTTAATCACCAATGTGATAATACTGAGAGCTGAGGCCTTACGAAGTGATTCACTTATTTCAGCACAGCCCACAGAGTTGGGGTTAGGGTCCTTATAAAAGTGCTTGAGGATGGGGTTCTCCTTTTCTCTATCCCTTTTGATCATGTGAGGATGCAGTGTTACCCCCCTCTGGAAGATGTTACATGACAGTGAATTTGCTGTGATCTTGATCTTGGACTTCCTAAACTCCAGAGCTGTGAAACATACATTTCTATTATTTATAAATAAACTACCCAGTTTCAATAAACATAAACACAGACTCATACTTTACTAAGCGTTTTAAAAGTCAAATTAATTGCACTAGTGTTAAAGAATTCATGTAACGTGCTGTGGTTTGTTCTTTGTAATTTCTAACTCTCTCATAGATAACACCATTTATACCAGTTTTGGTGAGAGAGTCACACACCCGCCGATGATAATCCTATTTAGAATAAATCCTCTGGCTTTTTTTTTTTTTTTTGGAAAGCTAATCCCTTAATGTCCAAGATTTAATATTTATTTGCCTACTTATATTATCTTTTGATCTGGGTCTTTCACATTATCATTTTATGTGAAAATAGAACAAAAGATGCTAAGTCTCCTTAATTGGAGAATGGGCTGGAGAAAGGCTTCTGTGTCCATGAACTATTTGCAATTAGTATGCAAATAAAGTGTTTAGGAGTCTTTTGTTTTTAAGTGGGGTTTAGAATGTTCATCAAATTATCTAAAGGATCTGACTCCCCAAAGAGTTACTGTTAATTGCACTTAGTGACATCCCAGGGCCCTGTAGTTGTTTAAACTGAGATTTAGTTCCCAATCTTCTGTCTTCTTAGTCAGTGTTCTCAATATACCTCACTAAGTAATAGTAATAGTAAACGAACAAAAACACCCACCCGAAAATCATACATGGGCGTTTATTCTTTGGAAACATTCACTTTGACTGGAGTATTAAAACATAACTGAAGACCTCTAGGTTTAAAATTACTGTCTGAAATATTTATTTCACAATTCCTAGACAATCCTTTCAGCCAGAGGCCCCATTTTTGAATGGGTGTGACATGTGTTGGTGCAGTGGCTTCAAAAGCAGCTGTAGGCCCCAAGGGTCTACAGGGCAGAACAGCAGCCCTGAGACTGACATGTACATGTCACCATTGATCATAAATATGTTACTGACTGTTTAAATGTTTTTGTTTCCTCATCTTTAAATTGGGGTAACAATAGGCTTTTGAGGTTGTACTCAACAATATGTAGATAACAGATATAAAATCCATATTATGGTGCTCTACATATAATAGTTTCTCTGACAATCATATCTAGTATAAGTGCTTGTCTTTATCGTTGAATTGAAAAGTAGCATTTTCATTTTGCTTTATATTTAGACTTGGCTAACGATTTTTGCAAAATCCATGTCAATATGGCTTTTAAAGCAAAATGTTAATTATAATCCTACTTGTGGAACTACAGTACTGGCAGCAGGGAAGATTAATTATATTTTAGAACAAAAACCTCTTTTTTATCCAGGAATGCAATTAATTTTTGCTAATTACAAGGCACTACAATAAATAACCTGCCAATAACTGATATCCCTTGTTTGATAAGAAACTTAACACATATAAGAAGGTATTTGAAGTTAGTGGGATCAATTAGGTATAGATGCACTTAACTTTTCTTCCGCAATACTGAATTCTGATGCATTGGTCACTGATGATCCCCGTGATGTGTCACTGCCTCAGGTTAATAACATCACAAAATAGGAAATAGAATTCTAAAACATAAGTTTGTGTTTTCCTTAAGACTAGAGCCAAATGATAAAATGCATTTTAGGCAAAAAGATAAGGCTAATCCTTGGATGTAAGCTAAGTGACACAGGCATTGTCACATCTTGCATCAGTGGGGAAGAATTCTTAGTGATGTGGGCCCCTGGAAACTTGGCTGAGGATCACAAGAACTGGAGTCTTAGGTGAGTTAGATTATTTGCTCACTGTATGACTCTGGACCTGTTCCCTGGACTTCAGTTTCCTCCTCTCTAATTATGGATACTTATGTTGTAAAATACTAATATTGCTACTTCATTAGACTGTTGTATGCAATACATTAAGAAAAAACTGTTAAGAAAACTACATGGAGATAACTTGAAGAAGTTAGAAATGAAAGAGGTTACAGCTGTGAAAACTGATACTCAAGAGAAGTTAAGGTGACCGAGCTAGTTGGTGACAGAGCTATGACCCAAACTCAGATGTCATTGTTCTTCAACTTTTTGTTCATTTCTTTTTTCTACGTCAGTATACTTTTCAATAACTTTGGATTCTACAGGATTAACCATATTATTATTCGGTAGAACCTCTGTAAGTTAACCACCCAAGGGACTGTAACAAATTGGTCAAGTCAACATACAGAAGTGGTCAACATAAGGAACTAGGCCTACCGTACTGATATGTACATGTGGTGCATGTCCAGTCAATGAAAATTAGGTCAGCTTAGGGAGGAGGTCAACTGTGCAAGTTCTACTGTGTTTGGTGTTAATGCACATGTCAATATTAGTCTTTCTTTGAAAATTTTATCTTAAGTCCTTAAAATAAATCCTATCACCTCTCTTCTTTAGGAATTACTATTTTCTCCTAACAAATGCTTAAACATAGAAGTAATGCTTAAATATCCAATGGTAACTGGATTTGTTACAAATTCAATTGTGTTTCCATACTGCTTCCCCTCTGATTTAATAAGGAAAACATTTTGTAATTATGATTTTCTTGAATTTATTTTGCATTTTCCCTAGCATAATGAAAATTATGGTGATTTGGAAAGATGTTACAAAGTGTCAAGAAGATTAATAAATTGTGTTATATGTATACCATGGAATACTATTCAGCCATAAAAAGATGGACTTTTTTTATTGTTTGGGATTCATTGAGGGTACAAAGAATTAGGTAACACTGATTGCATATGTTAGGTAAAGTCCCTCTTATAATTGTGTCTCACCCCCAAGAGGTATGCCATACACCGTGACGCCCCATCCCTTTCCCTGCTCCACTCTCTCTGTTCCCTCATTCCTCTACCCCTCAACTTGTATTAGATTATCTACTGCCTTCATATTAGAATTGAGTACATTGCATTCTTGGTTCTCCATAAAGATGGAGATTTGTATACCTTTTGTATTAACCTGGATGGATTGAAGAATATTCTCTTCAGTAAACTATCACATGAATGGAAAAGCAAGTATCCAATATACTCAATATTAATATGAAACCAACAGATAAACAACTATATTCTCCCATGAGAGGAAAAACACAATCATACTCAAGTGGTGGGAGAAGGGAGGGGAGAGGCGGTGGAGTGAGAGGAAAGGGAGGAGGGGAATTGGTGTGCTCTCACCTAATGGGCACAACGTAGGGTGTACAGCACAGCCCTCGGGTGAAGGGCTCAACTACGACTTCAGTTTTACCTAACAAATGCAAATAAAGTAACTAATCATTTGTACCCTCATATTAATAAAAAATTTTAAAAAAAAAGAGGTTCAATAAGCACATTGGTGCCCACACACAATTCATGATGCTTTTTGTTTTTTCTCCTGTTATCCTCTCAATGAGTGTAGGGTATATACATTTGCTCTATTAAGCAGGGATAAAGACAACAGGAATCACCGTGGCCACTTCTAGGGTTTTTGTTACATTTTTCTTACTGACTTTCCTACCAGAGTCAGATCACTCTGCAAAGTAATATGGAGCAAGTAGTTAGCACAACTAAGCAAAAAACAACAAAAAGGCCCCAATAAAACCCTCTACCAAAGCCTAACTACGTTAATAACATAGGTGGAACCCAAAACATGCACAGTAAGTCTTATAAATTGTGCATGAAGTCACCCACAATTTTAATACATATGAAAAATCTTTTCCTATATTATCAAGACTGCCTTCCCAGGAAGAAGCCTCTGTGAGTGGTTCTGTGGTTCCAGATGCCAGCGTTTTCTCTCCTGTGCTTAGGCTACAGGATGGCTGACTGCCCTCATAAATACCTGCTGGTTGGGGCTTAGTCTAAGATAAAATGCTGTTCACGGTTGTAATCTAGATTAAAGCTCTCTGTATAGATAGCTCATAAACTTCAATTAAATGCGTCTAACCTTTTGCATAACACTTATAATGAAAGACTTTTGATTTCTAGGTCAGCTCTAGATTTAGGGTGCATTTGTGGGCACAGAGCTATAAAAAGGCAGGTTTTAGTCTGATTCAAGTGCTTTTGCTTTTTTTAAGGTAAAAATAGCATAGGAATGAAATGCACATAGTTTCCAACTACCATAATAAAGGCACAAGAAGGTATATTTTTTGTCCTTTGACACACTTTACTGTTAAGATGTGGAAAATAACAGGTTAAGGAAAATAATGACAAAGTGGGCAAAAATACAGGGAAGTGGTAGTATTGAATGACCTGATTCTTAGTGGAAACAGTGCTACATACAATACAGCAAAGGCAGACTGACAAGTTCTCCAGGCAAGATCAAGCCAAATAGATTCTCAACTTGCATCCAATTATTTTCTTTCAATAATTTACCTTGCTTTGCATAATGCAAAAAAAGATTTCTTTCCTCTATTTGTGACTTGATTTAGCTTTTCATTTATTTGGGAGATAATTTAAGAGACCCAAGACAAGAACTTGCTATTACCCTTTTTTTTTTTTTTTTTTTACATTTTAAAATTGAAAATGTAAACCCTATATGCTAATGATCCACATATATTAATCACAGTTTTCAAACAAGATTCCCAAAGAAACGGTTACTTATTTGATACTATCCAGCCTGAACTAGCATTGTGAGACTTTGATAAATTTAATCAAATTTTCCAGTATGAAAAAAGGTTAACTCTTAAATACCTAGTATATTTGGCTGCCCAAAAAGGGGATTATAGCATTTTTCACCATCATAAGCAAATTTATTGTGGGAATTTTATAAAATATATCTATGCTAAATATCATGTTGAGGCACGGGGACTGTGAGTATAGGCTTGCTTAAATGTCAGAGGTTCTTCCCAAAACACTGGAAATAAATGGATTGGGTTGCTTTCAGCACTTACCAGGAAAGCTTTTAAGCAGAACCTCACTTTCAAATTAATTTTGGACACTAAGGAGGGAGGTAGGACACGGTCAGAGGTATGAAATGAGGTGGTCATCTTAGATTTTGGAAGCAATAAAAAGGGACAGATATTTGAACAACTATGGATGCAAATGTTTCAACAGGAAAGTGTTAAAAAAAGATTGAATCTGCAGCTTGTGTTAGTTAATGTTTTATAACGCATCTGCAAGAGGGTAAATGATGAACTCCCAAGAATGAGGAGGACATAAAACTCCTCTGGGAACCAGTAAGAATGAATGTGGGATGTGATATGTGATAAGTAGGCCCAGGTTGGCTGTGATGACACAGAGAAGGATTTAAGTGGCATTGTAAATTATTCCCTAAGCACTTTTCAATTCAAGGTGGCACTATAGCCAAAACCACTACCAACATGCTGAGCATTGAGTGCGAATTCCTAATGGTTTTAATAAGCCATGGGAAAGGCATTCACCATTGGAAAGAGGTAAATGCAAAGATTCCTCATGAATACTTAAGATATATTTGAGGAGTAGCTCTCATCTTTCAGGAACAAGCATCCCTTCTAGAATACCCTCTTTACTTCAACTGTGAGAGGAGAGAGTTGTAATAAAGTGATACCGAGTGGTCAACTGGTCAGCACATCACCAGACATTTCCAACATGCTTAGATATCCCACTTCCAAAGTTCCAGTGGCATGGACACATTTTCTAAAGTCCTCACCATGAATTTTACCACACCACCAGCTTCTAATCTTTAGACTCTCCCTAGTGGATATCCAGAATTATTAACAAACAACCCCCTAACCCAGGCGTTCTCAAACTTTTTAAACAGGGGGCCAATTCACTGTCCCTCAGACCACTGGAGGGCCGGACTATAGTTAAAAAAAAAAAAAAACTACGAACAAATTCCTATGCACACTGCACATATCTTATAAGTAAAAAACAAAACGGGAACAAATACAATTCATACCGCTTCGTGTGGCCCACGGGGTGCAGTTTGAGGACGCCTGCCCTAACCTCCCTCCCTTTTAATTAACCAGTTAGTTTAGGGGGTCTCTTTTTACAATCACCTGTTCATTCATAACAATCAACAGCCATCAGTAAAACAGGGGATCCCAATTTGCTTCCCGTATAAGAACATTAACTATATTATCAAGTCTTTATTCTAGGGCAGAGATGAGAAGGTAATGAGGGATGTTCTTCTGCCCTGTGGTGTCAGGGATACTGTACACCTTTGTACGATGTATTTGTGTGGAAACGAAAAAGTGAGAATAACCTATGCCTGAATCTTAACTATTTTCACAGATGGCTAATATCCCAGCTACAACTATATAATCACGCACATACGTAAAGCATGAAAATAAAGGTATGAATAATGTCTGTATTTCCTTACCTTCTATTGCTGAGAGAAGAACCCGGGAATGATCATAAGCAATTACATTTGCATATCTATTCTTTGGTTTGTTTACTTCCAAGTTGGAATGTTCCCATGTGAACTGCTGGCCAGGGTCAATTGACTTTAAAAGAAAAACAGCACACACACACAAAATCAATACTGAAAAACACTGGATGCCAGGCATTTATCACAAGTAACAAACATGATTTAGAAAGAAATTCTGAAGCTGTACTTCAAGATGATCCTAACTGTGAAACTAACCACTCATACAACCGGAGTAACAAGAAATGATTAATCATAGTAAGAAACAATAGTCACCAACATTGATTCAAATGGAAAAAAAAATCAATATAGATGTTCTGTTTAATATTGGAAAGGCAGGTTTTTATTTTTGCTTTTCCATTTCTCTCTCTGCTGCTGGAGTTTACAAGTTATCTTGGGTCAATATTATTTCCAGTTCTGTGAACATTATTTTGTCTTGATGATTTTTCTCTACTCTTCCCTTTGGATGTTAGCTAGGTCTTTGGTCTTTCTCTGGCTACACTGCACACAGGCTTTACTATTCCTTATTCACCTACATTCTCACTTCTTAGTGGCCACTTAATGTTTTGTCTGGTTTTCCATAACACATTATGATCAACATTACAAGGCAATTCCTACAATTCAAATAGTTGACAGTAATAGTAAAGAAGGGAAGTCAATTTGATCTAGTAATCATCTTAGTTAGAATATTAACTTGTAACCCAATACAGATGAAACCTAATAGTCTTTATTTTTTCTAGTTTTCATTAATCTTATCCATGTATCATCATGTACTATGTTTACAGTTTGCTTCTTTTTACTTCCTATTTTTTTTTTTTTTTAACAGAGTCTCACTATGTCACCCAGGGTAGAGTGCTGTGGTGTCGTAGCTCACAGCAACCTTAAACTCCTGGGATTCTCTTGCCTCAGCCTCCTGAGTAGCTGGGACTACAGGAGCCTACCACAATGCCCAGCTTTTCTTTTGTTGTTGTTGTTGTTGCAATTGTCATAGTTGTTTAGCAGGCCCGGGTAGGGTTAAACCCGCCAGCCTCGGTATATGTGGCCAGTGCCCTACTCACTGAGCTATGAGTGCTGAGCCATTTTTTACTTCCTATTTTAATCTTATTTTTCCTGATGTTCATGTCTTTCTCTGATGTCTTAGTTCAACTAAAATTATTAAACAATCTAAAATAAATAGTGCACAAAAATAAAATATCTAATTTTTTTATAGTTAGGTAGAACCATTATTTCAAGACTGAGTTCAGGTTGGATTATAAAATGCTAGGGAACTTTTTAATTTCCTGTAATGTCATGGAAATTGAAACACCTTTTTCTTCATAACAGGATACTGACACCTTTTAAAAATTTATAATTTCATGGTACATGGAAACATGAGTTCAGTAATTATTTTATTATTTTTTTTTTTGTAGAGACAGAGTGTCACTGTACCGCCCTCGGGTAGAGTGTCGTGGCGTCACACAGCTCACAGCAACCTCTAACTCCTGGGCTTATGCGATTCTCTTGCCTCAGCCTCCCGAGCAGCTGGGACTACAGGCGCCCGCCACAACGCCCGGCTATTTTTTTGTTGCAGTTTGGCCGGGTCTGGGTTTGAACCCGCCACCCGCGGCATATGGGGCCGGCGCCCTGCTCACTGAGCCACGGGCGGAGTTCAGTAATTATTTAAACATAATTTTAAATGATCGAAATCAAGTTTTCAAAAATAATGATAAAGTGGGTTTATATCTAGGTGCAATTCTTTAAAAAGTAAAGCTACTACATGTGTTAATAGAGTTTTTAACAGTTATTTTTGATGCTGAGTATTTTCCATACCTCTATGTGTGTATGTGGAAGGCGAAAGTAAAGCACAACCAACAGCTATTGTAATATTAAAGATGTGTCCACATTCCGTCAAGAGGCACAGTTCAGCACAACAGCAAGACTCACAAGTGTAGAGTCAAGACCCTTAACAGTCTCCAGTAACCTTTAAATATACAAAAATTCTCAGCAGTATAGATTGTAGCCTCTAATTTACTAAGTATTATAAACTTTCCCCCTTTCTTCGCCTGCATTAATTTATATGTGAAATAGTGACTCAATGAACAGTACTCAGGAAAATGCCCATGCCTTAGATTCTAAAGAATACTGTAATTAAGGGGCTCTCTAGTTTGTTTCTCCAGGGAAACTTATCATTTTTCCAGAAGAATATAATTCTCTCCATGTATTCCATGAGCTGAAAGGAATGGAAGCATTCAGAGGCCCAGGTGGAAGTCTGCCAGTCAACCTTGAACTTGTCCACACAGAACAGGTTCATTCAGAGTTTGAGATTTGTCCAAATAGTCCCTCAAATTGGTCCCCAATCTACAATCCCACTGCTACTCCCTAAATCCAGACCTTTAGTTTCTGGTGTCTAACGAAATCTCTCCTCTAATCTCTCACTCCATTCTTCATTCTGCTGCCAGCATTGTCTTTCTAAAGTACAGCCCTGGACAGGTAAGGTCCTTGTTTTAAGTATTTCCACTGGCTCTGTCTGAACTACAGGCTAAATTCTAAACTCCTTAGCCACAGTCCTACCTATGCAGTGTCATTCACTTTGCCTTATACTTGGCTCAGTAAATGGTCAACAGATGCTTTTTAAATAAATGAATAATTGTTTTTGAGAAAAGTTCTTAAAGAGAAATCATGGGAGTGATGCCTCTGCATCACTTGGGAGTCAGAGAACATACTACGGAAACGTTGATGCACAGTGTAACAAAATTTTAATACATTAACACCCATTATGGTATGGCCGGGTAAGTATGTGATCATGAAATTACAATCGCCTCTGACATTTACTTTACACTGATGAACATCATTGGGTACTTTATTGATTACATATCATCTTCTCAAATATCCAAAAGATCCTAAGGTCGGTGACATACACACAGTGCTTTCAGGGGAATACATCACTATTTCTGACACCCGTTACTCAGACTAGGATTACCTGCAGATGTTTAATTAAGATGGCATGAATTTCATTATAGAAATGAAATTTCATCTACCAACTTAAAGACATTGTTAACTTGTTTCCATTTCCACTCTTTACACATGTTCTCAGCCCTCTGCATGATTTATTTGATACTTACATGTAAGACTATAGAAACCAGGAACAGAAACATGAGTTGTGTTAATAAGCTGAGGTTGAAAACGTGGCCCATAAGAACTGTAAGTAACAAGATAAGTATAATGGTATCTGCTGCGTCATTGCATTTTGACATCCACTTATCCTGTTTAATTTCTGCAATTGTTATACGGTAGATATTATTATTATTATTATTTTTCCATTTGGAAGGAGAGGAATTTGAAGTAAAGAAGAGTTAATTCAGTAACTCTTCCTGGGGCCTTCTCTGAGACAGTCATTGTGTTACTTGGTGTTTTAAATAATTTGGCTAAGTTCCCAAAGCTGGACCCACACAGTTACCCTCAAACCCGCATCTGTATCAAAGCAAAGCTCAGCTGGTAAGATGAGCCTGTAATAACTAAGCCACGATGCTCTCCAACTATCCAAAAAGCCACTCCAACATGACGAAGCCCAGCATACAGAACACACCTAAACAAGACTCCTCTTTTTCTTGCCAATCCGAATGATATTCTTCCCAACTTATCATCCTGTGTCATTCTGGGGCAATTACATAAGACATCAAGTTTTAAAAAATGAGGTTGGCTTCACATGGATGATAAAACAGATGGAATGCAGGTTTCATTTATACTCATTTTACCCGGATCAAACGAACATTGATTAACTAATACTGACTTGTCTTTGTGCAACACAGCACTCATCCATCTGTATCTACCTGTCTGAGTGGACGTCTAATAATACACAACACAGGTTATTATTCTTAGTGCCTGTCGGAGTGCTGAGAGCAGTAACCTCAGTGGAGAAGAATAACCACTGAAAGTGGGGGGAAACATGTTAAGATCTTTTATATTTTGAAAAACATAAAACTGGTTGAAGAAAATCAAATTTTAATCATTCATGTTTACAAGGGAAGGATGTTAATAAGAATAAGACTCTACTTGCTGGTGGTAACCATGACTTTGCCTCTTTGTTCTCTGGCTTCTCTTAGTGCTTCTTAAAGAAGAGCAAACGTGAAGAAAGGCAACATGAAAAAAGAGCAATGCAAATCTCGAGGGACACAAAAGTCCATGTCTGCTTCAACCTTATAATCTGGGTGGACCCACGCCAATTGTGCATCTTTCTATTATAAAGTTGAGGTGAGGTCACCCCAGTAGTATTCAAAACAATTGGAAAGAAGCATCACCTTTGTACCTAATGTATTCACTTCCTTCCCAGACTTCCTGTTGGTATTTGGTTTTTCTGAGCTTGACTCTAAGTTATGTCTCAGTCCTTTGGACTCTGCCTACCCAAATAACCTTCTGTGGGATCCCCTCTCCTTCCCAGCAATCCCTCTAAAGTTCCTGGCTGGAATGTTGGCCAGCTTTTCTTCAGCATCCCTTGAGAAGAATTTTGTAACTATGAGATGAAGCAGATAGCTAGATTTACTCAACTAAAAGTTGATTCATAGACTTTGCCACAAACATATGAAATCTGCATATTGCATTATCACAGAACTTATAAAAAAGAATGTTACTTCTTCATATTAACTTTTGTTTTTCCACCCAATCAACAACTATTTGTACTGGAGGAATCTTACGTAGCATCTGAAACTTTACCAATATTCCAAACCATTTTTTCACTGCCTTCCTGCCTGCACACTTGGCAATCAGTCCCCACCAGAGCTTCTCACCATATCATTTTAAAGCCAACAATGGATCTGCAACTCAATGAATATGCTTCACTGAGAAAAAGGTGACCAAATAGAGGGCAAATCCCTCTTGTGAAGGATTCTTTTTTTTTTATTATTAAATCATAGCTGTGTACATTGATATGATCATAGGGCATCATTCACTAGCTTCACAGAGTGTTTGACACACTTTCATCACACTGGTTAACATAGCCTTCCTGGCATTCTCTCAGTTACTGTGCCAAGACACTTACATTCCAGAAGGATTCAAAGGAGAAGTGGAATGCCTCAAGTAGACAGTTGCTAATATCCAATACTTTGCATGCATGTAGTCTTTAAGCTGATGGTCTGAAGATTCTATCCTTTTATTCCCCCTATCAATTAGAACTTTGCTTTAAACTACGTAACTGGAAAATAACCGGTCTACAGCATATGGATTTATGATTTTGCATGATATTCTTAATTAAAAAACAGAATGGAAATATAAATATTTATATTCAATAGTTACAACAACACTTAGATAACAATTACTATGTTTTAGTTGTTATATATACTACGTACTAACTCATTTATCTTCACAAAGACCCTACAAATATAAATCACAATTCTGTAGATGAGGAAACTGAGGTATAGAGAAGTTCAATAACTTTCTCAGAGTCAAACAGCTAGCAGGTGGAGAAGCGAGGCATGGGTTCCAGAAATTCTGGCCCTGGAGACTGATGGCCCGGTCAGTCATGCTATGCTTTTTCAGAAAGTGTTCCTGGATGGTTTCACACTTGCCTTTCAACTGTTCTTTTGAAATACAATGTAAGGAAAGCTGGGAACAAAAATCTATGTAGTGCTGCTAATCTAAATTTATAATTCTAAACCCCAAACAAAAGAGTGATCACAAATTTGTACATCAGATTACAGTCATTGAGTAAAATTGTATCCTGATATGAGAGTGTGCTTTTTCAATAAAGCTAAAGTCATCATCTTAAAGCAAAGTCCTTTAATGTTGCTGCAAAATTCAACCTTTTTATCCGGAAGAAAAATACAATTCAAATATGCAAAACACCATACAACACTAGTTGATCTGTGTTCTACTTTCCTTCACCCCATCAAAAGAAAAACCTCAAAATATTCCCTTTAGAAACTCATCAAAGAGAAACCACAAAAAAGGATAGCCTCATCCTGTTTTTGTGTGTTTTTATAACAACTAACAAAATTTTAATTATATAGAAGGAACAGACCAGCTACTTCATTAGCCAAACTATGGGTCAGACTAACCATCCCTTTTCCAGGGCATTGAACCTTCAGTGACGTTCACTTCCAGAGAAATGCTGTCTTTTTACATAGTCTCCATCAGCAGGGTCACTGGTTCTTTCTTGGTGTGGTTTGCCCTGAGATATTCTCCACTTCCTTCTGAGGTTTAGAAGAGCTATCTGTCATAGACTATATATTTCTGCAATGAGGCTTTTTAAATAATATTCCTTCATGTTCTCTCCCTCCTCTCTCTGTTTGAAAACGATAAATTAACATTTACCCATTTGAAAAAGACTCAGGTTTGCATGGATGGGAAGGGCTATATTTTGCACAGTTGATGGTGTACTATTGTCATGATGAATACTCTCTTCAAAGAGAAGAGTTTGGGCTTAGTTGAATTCACCAAGGCTTTAGAACATGGAATGTGAGGAAGGGGCAGACAGTCTGGTGATGAGAAAAATCTGAAAGTCAGAAACCAGCGTGTTAGCTTTCCTGCGGCTTCTGGTTGGCTTCTGGTCGTGTAACTTAGGTCTGTTTGGTCTATCTTGCCTTTTCCTATAAATGTCATTCCAGGGTCAGGTTTGCACCCTCATTTTCTCTTATCTCCTTTTATCTAATTAGTGATCAGATCTGAGTCTCCCTCTGTCAGGGCACTTCTGAGCTAAGCCATCAGTAGTAAGTGAAGGACTGAAATAGATGCTTTCCACAATTCTCAGTAGTAACTAATAAATGGGGGTGGGAATGTTCCACCTTTAATGATAGAAAAGGCAGAGACTATAAATGTATCACATTCATCAAAGCTACCAAATAGTTTTTCAATCAGCTAATTTTTGCAGAATTAAAATGTTGTCTTCAGAGAAGTGATAAAATTGTATCGACTTTGCATGTCGTCTAATGCTTTGATTTAAAATTCTAAAATATATTATGTAACAAATACAGGAAATCACTTAAAGTAATAATATCTCTACGTCATTATAATTGATATGCATGGAAGCTAAAAGGATAAAAAAAGATAAACTGTACTCAGTATAAATCATTCAGCCCTGTATTTTAAGCAACTCTTTGATAAACATTTTCTTTGAAATTATATCACGGTACTAAGGATAAGTTTATTTCACTGAAGATTCTATTTGCTTTTGGAAATAGATTAAAATTATCATAATCTACCATGAATTAAAAATGATGAAAAAACAATAAGAAAAACAAAACACTGGATTCTTTTTCAACTCAGCAGGGCAACATAATGTATCTCTAGAACTCAGATAAGCTATTTTACCACTTTAAGTGTGTGATTGTGTTGAAGATGATTTTCGGGTGATATTTCCAAATAAGAATTCAAAATAGAACACATAACTTGTGATTGGTGGGATTACACCTGCAGTGCATCTTACAAGGGTACATGTGAAACTTAGTAAATGTAGAATATAAATGTCTTAACACAATAACGAAGAAAATGCCAGGAAGGCTATGTTAACCAGTGAGACGAAAATGTGTCAAACAGTCTATAAAACCAGTGTATGGTGCCCCATGATCGCACTAATGTACACAGCGATGATTTAATAATAATAAAAAAACTTTAAGATCTAGAGATTTAAAAGTCAAGAGTTTTAATTATACTTTCCTTTTTAATATGCTCAACATTTTCCTAAACACTATTAAACGCAGAAGAAAGACATTCTAGATTTTAAAGGCAACGTTCTAGAGGAATGAGAGAACTGATACGTTTTAATTCTAATGTTACAGTTTTTAGCTTCTTATCTCCTACATCAAATAAAGTGAATAATATGAAAGAGAGGGGAAGATTTGTAGTTAATGTTCTTAAAAGAATAGAATGTCACAGACAATCATTTTACAAATATAGTTCATAAATTAGGATTTCTGATGCTGTCTGGAAAGGCAAAAAGAAAAAGATTTTCAGACAGTTTGAGGCAAGAAAATGTTATTAGAAATTTATTAAACTGTGCTGACTAAAAAGATAAAGTTGATTGAATTCATAAAAACTAATTAAAATGATTTATAAAAAATAGCCACTTGATTAGCAGATCATTTAGAGAATAAACTATTTAATAATTAAAATAGGTTGTACACACCTAGCAACAGTAAAGGGATGTCCCTATTAAAGACTATATACCATTGTGTATAGATGACAAATACAATGACCTAGGGAATGCAATCAACATGCAGCATTATACTAAATCATTCTCAGATTCATCCTTTCTTGGCCACGGTAACGAGGCACTAGTTTGGGCACCAAATTAGCAAGATGGATTCAATTCCTTGTTCCTCCTTGTACTGCGTCAGTGTTGACACATCTGTGCAGATCCCAAAGTATTACGTGTAAAGCACCTAATGCAAAGTCATCACTAAAAGAATACAAGATGTTTTACCTTCTCCTGACTTGTAAAAGAACATCTCCAACTTCAACAATCTTTGCATCCACAAAATGAGTGCTTCTCCCTGATGCTAATTGTATCTCCTTTTACACTGAAGCATAAAAACTGCCTTGTTAATTTAAACAAAGAAATCAATTCCTACCCTCCTGCCTACCAGATAACATATGTGTATCTGTATAATTTTGAACCTGACCTACTTCTTTGAGGTAACGAAGAAGAGCACAGCTCCAGAGATGAAGGCTGTCCGGAAAGTATCCAGCCTCACAAACATACGCAGCCGCATATTTCCCAGAAAGCACTTGTTCGTATTTTTCACTTTTCCCATTTCATTTGATAATAGCAACCTGGCCATTTAGAAAATCCATTATGTAAGTAAATGACAAGAAATAAATTTTGAGTGAATAGTTTGGTTTCAGAATTGTTGTGTCAATCATATAACAGCAGCATTTAAGAAACAGCACTCTAAGGAAAATAGCAAATATAAATCATCATCTTTGTTTTTAAAAGTCAGACTGATTGAGTTTTTAAAGTATACCTGTAATTATTCTTTATCAGATATAGAAATGCCCAGCCTATTTTTTTTCTTTCTGTTTTTTTTTTTTTTAAGAGACAGAGTTTTACTTTATCGGCCTCGGTAGAGTACTGTGGCGTCACAGCTCACAGCAACCTCCAACTCCTGGGCTTATGTGATTCTCTTGCCTCGGCCTCCCAAGTAGCTGGCACTACAGGTGCCTGCCAGAACACCTGGAAATTTTTTTGTCGCAGTTTGGCCAGGGCTGGGATTGAGTCACCCTCAGTATATGGGGCCGGCACTCTACTCACTGAGTCACAGGTGCCGCCCTACCCAGCCTATTTTTTTTTTTGCATTTTTTGGTTGGGGTTGGGCCTGAACCCAGCACCTCCAGCATATGGGGCCAACGTCCCACTCCTTTGAGCCACAGGTGCTGCCCCCAGCCTAATTTTAAATACAGCATTTTTCTTGCTCTTATTTTACTTTGCATCCTATAGACAGATACATTTTAGGCTTTTAGCACTGCTTATCATTTAACAAAAAGTTCCTTAAATCTTTCTTTCTTCTTCTATATTTGGTTTCTGATATGAGGAGGAAAACAGATGGAATTCCTAAACTATACTATAAATAAACTTTTGTTAATGTTTAGTCAATGCTTTTCTAATTCAGAAAAAAAAATCTACATCCAAAAAAATGAGAAAAAGTAATGTTTTTTTCTAAGTCTGTGACAGAATGCAGAAAATCCCAAATAATAACTTTAAAGCTTCTCCAACCCCAACTTATCCCCAAATGTACTTAGAGCAACTACCTAATTTAAACACATGAATATTCATATGTGTCTTTTGGGACAGTGTGAATACCAAGAACCCTTACTGTTAATAGCGTTAGTGCTTGCATGTAAGGTAGCAATATACCACACTAAATATTGTCTTCTAATTAAAGAAGACACATAGATTGATCACAACTACCTATACCCAGAGTGCTCAGGTATCTCAAACTATTTACAATCTAAAGTGTAACATACACTTCTTTCTTACATATAACAAGAAAACTAAAAAGGCTATAACAAATTAACACAATCTAGAATTTTAGAGATTAAGATGTGGAACATTATGGAAGTTTTCAGATACACAAAAATCAAGAAAGGCAAAATCCATGCAGTCAGAAACAAACAAAGCCTCCCAGCAAGACCCGTAAGCTAAGCAAGGTGAAACTTGACTGGGTGAATCAGAAAGGACAATGTCAACTGTGTTTCCTGGAAGTGAATTAATGGACCCTAAAACTGTCACAAAACTGTCGTAATGACCCACATATCTTTCTAAACTAAAAGACTACTTTCAAAAATTAGTTTTTGTGTTTAAAATGTGCAGTGGCTTTATGTTGTAAAATTAGAGACTATTCCAAGTAAAATATTATAATAGAAAAATAATCAGAACTTTGATGACTTTACATATTAGCCCTTTGGGGGGAAAATGAAATGACTTGAAAATATAACTCTAGGTGTTGTGTTTTATCTGACGTTGTATGCTCAGTGTTTAACATGTAATGGATTTTAAAATGTATTTGTAGAATGAATGATTAAAATGTATTATCGGTAAAATACAGGGGAATAATTACTTTCTCCCTAGAAATAGTTAAATAAGTTTCCACTCTGAAGGTGGGATGATAAAGTAAACATATTGGAATACATCAGAGATATATGAAATCATTTTAAATAAATAGAATGGCTTCTAGTTCACACTTGGCGGCAACCTGATTCATAAAAACTACCCTTGACTTTGGCACATTTAAAATTCATTCTAGGCTATCACCTGTATCAGCCATGATTTCCAACGTTTGTACATCGATTCACTGGTCACAGAGAGGAGCTACTTGCCAGGCGACAGTTCTGTATAGAGCATATTAACAAATTTTTGGACAGCAGTATGTATTTATACTATTAATTGACAATTTTAAACAATAATTTTTGCTCCCCAAAGGTCTCAGATCTACCTCTGTTGAGAATCGTGGGGAGAATGGAAGTATTCTGATCGGATGGCAGGATAAATATCCCAGAACAGAGCTCTAGAATGGGCTGGGGTTGAATTAGGGGGGCCTCCATCCCGGTTCCTACCTGCTGTATATTCACTGCGTATTTACTAACAGGACACTCTCTCACTCTCAGAGTGTCCAGGTGGTGCAATATGTTATGTGGCCATAGCTAACTTCCTCATATTCACATCTGTATCTTTGCATCTAGGCTAGCTTCATGACAATGTCATAGCCATCACGGTCAGGTGTGTATATGTATGTACATGAGTGGGTGTGTGTGTGTGTGTGTGGTGGAGGAGAGAGAGAGAGAGAATAGATAATCTTCTGTATCTAATAATTATGCCATACTTTTTTTTTTCTTTTTAATGCTTTGGAAGTAAAACCATACATTTGTTCTTGACTATTGCACAATTCAACCATCATATATGGCTTCATTTATTTATTTATTTATTTTTGAGACAGAGTCTCACTTTGTCACCCTTGGTAAAGTGCCCTGGCATCACAGATCACATCAACCTCAAACTCCTAGGCTGAAGCAATTTTCTTGCTTCAGCCTCCCAAGTGCTGGGTCTACAGGTGCCCGCCACAACACTAGCTATTTTTAGAGATGAGGTCTCACTCTGGCTCAGGCTGGTCTTGCACCTGTAAGCTCAGTAATCCACCCACCTTGGCCTCCCAAGTGCTTGAATTATAAGCATGATCCACCATGCCCAGCCATATATGGCTTTACTTGTAATATATTCTAAGTATTAGAACAAACGTGTCTTTTAAAAATCTGCCTGCAATAACATATCTAAGCAAATGCTGTGTCAGTCAGTAGGAGAGAAAGTAAGTCATAGACCCATCAAAAATGGAGGGCCAGAGAGGGTGGCGACCATCAGAAAGGTGGCAGCATTCGATCATCACTACTTAATTACACTGCCATTAGGATCACACAACTAATGGAAGTAAGGTGCACAGAATCCAATTCCCTGTCTTCTTTACAAAACTAAGAATCAGGTTCTGGAGTAGAGTGACCTTGCTAAGGTACTTTCATGGTCTAGAGGTCTGGCTTGGATCACTTTGCCTTCCCCCTGATTCACATTCATCACACTCTATACCTTCTTCAAAAACTAAGTTAGTCATTGATTGATCTATTTTCTAGATACACTGTCAGATGATAAACTCTGCATAAAAGCCTAGAAAGTGAAAAACAAGGCTTTCCCTTGACAAATGTATATAGGACAGCTATTGGAGAATAATTTACAATGATAAAAAAAAGCTTGGAGATAGTCTTAATGCAATAAAAAACTAGTTAAACAATTTACAGTACGAAAAAGTATGAAGCTACTCTAATGACTATGCATCCACTGACATGGAAAGATAAATACTTTTATTGCTAAGTAAAACAGAAGATTATAAAAGAGAACTTTGTATGTGTATACATACATACACACGGCATGCACGTGTGGGTACCGACATATACAAAAACCTAGAATGTTAGCCATCAGTGCTTCCGGCGCTTATCTCTGCGTTGTGAGTCTTTATAAGGATTTTAATTTTTCCCTTATGTTTGCTCTCTGTGTTTTAAATTTTTTCAATTGTGTAAATTGTACTACTTTCCAACACGAGGAGAACAATCACGAAGCACTCACACAGCTGTGCATGTGACTTTCTCGTGGCAGGTGGACTCTAGGACTCAATACTCTGGAGGGTACTTTGTGAAATCCATACCAAATATCTCAGCTGGCTTTTATGGTCCGAGGAGGTAAAGCTCAGTGTAGGTTTATGACCAAGAATAATACTGAATGGCCAAGACTTGATTGACTGTCTTACTCTGAATTACCAAAGATTAGTAGTGAGAAGTCATCAGGTTAAGATATCTCTGATTTTGACGATGATAAAGATGAGTATATCATCACTACACACTAAATCTCATCTAAGTCTTAAAACAAATTTAGAGTTAGATACTGTTATATTATAAAGCAATTGTGATATATAGAATTTAAGGCACTTTCCAGGAGTCACCCTGGCAATCCATAAAGGAGGGCAGCTGGGATGTGAATCCAGGGGTTTCTGCCTTTGAAATCTGAGCTCTTCACCATTACACTCTAATATACACACCAATTAGAAATTTACTATCATAAGGTTTAAGTCCTTACTTCAAATCTGGGGACGGTAAGGAAAATAGATTAAATACCAGACGTCTCTGTTAATTCTGGTTTAATGATGCATGCTTCTCATAGTAGTTTTCATTTCCAACATTTTCTGATAAAAGACAAACTACAGCTTTCTACATGATTAGATTTTAAGATGATTCTTATCGACTTAATATTTGCCCTTTATAATTAGGAATAAAAAGACATGTGCTCTCCAGTTTTCTCTATCTCCCCTCCCAACAGTATCCCCCTCTCTCCCATACACCATAAATTCTGCAGGAAAAGAGGTAAAGCTGATGTGTATTCATTCCTTGGACCTGAATAGCCACAATGCAGCAAAGGGTGGAGTAATATTGGCAAGCAGAAACCACCAAGAATGGTGAGAGTCCAATAATTCATGAATAACAAGTCTGTACTAACAGTTTTAATGACTATTCTAATGGTTTAATGGATAGCACTTTAATGGGATTTCTAGTACAACCCTTCTGAAAGCTTGTCTTCAATAAATCTGTCATTAACAAAAAAGTGGATTGCTTCACCACATAACCATAGTTTACTGAATCTGAACACAAAAGAAGTATGGCAGTTGTCAGCCTGTATTACCGTCACAGTCTCAAGTATTCTGTGAACTATTGTGCGAGAGACTGCAACATGCTCAAAATGTAGGTTGCCAGTGAGCTGCAGAGTTATACTCAGATCTAGCAGGCATTAAACAAAATGCAACAGAAAGCTCAGCATCGTGACAGTACGTGCAGAGGCAGAGTTGGACAGAAACGAGCTGAAGTTCTCCCTGAAACAGCCTGTTACATTCTTTGGGGTGACTCATTTTTGAATGCCCGTAGCACTCTGTTACTACGTTTGTCTCGTACTTCTTTTATATTGTGGTGTTTCCCGAGCTGACAAAGTTCTCTAGACATTACCGTCCTCAGTAGTGTCTGCCAATGTTCCTCTACCCTTTGCTCCAGGATGGCTATTCAGTTCCAAGGAATGAATGTGCATCAGTTTTCTCTCTTGTTTTGCAGAATTTATGGTGTGTGAGGGAGAGGCTGGGGGACACCATAAAGGCAGGGATTTGCATGTTGTGTTCAGCAGGATTCACACCACCTCCATGGAAATGTGGAATTGGCTGTAAGCAGACCGGGTGAATAATCCTGAATTCCTGCCCTTGGCTCTGTTTTTTTCTGCCCCGTTAGAGGTTCTCAGTTCTGACTTCTTCACATGGAAATACTTCTTGCTTGGAGAGAACTCACTTATTATCCTTTCTCTTTTTCTATACCCTACCTTTCTTTCCAGTTCAGCTCAAATTCTATTCTCCCAATCCAATCCTGCCCAGAGATCTCGCCCACATACTTTCACACGCGCCCACCATCATCCAGTAGTAGGGACCACCCATTTGGTAATTAGCAATGCTTAGCCTGGCAGCATTTCTTCTTTGAAAGCTAAAATTCATTATTATAACCTATCATTTTAATTTGATAAATTCTTATTCCTTCAACTTATAATAAAGTTCCTGCATGGAAATATAGTCTACTATACACCTAGATAGGCTATAAAATGGCTAATCCACTGCATGTAAAATGTATGTAAAATATATTTTTGTAATTTTAACAATTTCAGGTTTTTCTCTTAATTTCTATGACTCTGTTGAGGTTAAGAAATGTATTTCTTTGTAATTATACTTTCACTTCCTGAGTTTTTGTGTCTGCAAGGATTACAGTGTGTTAGATTATTTTGTCAGTGTTAATAACTGTAAATTCATCAGTCTTACAGAAATTTATACAGATGATCAAGACTATTGAAAAATAACCCATTGATTATAACTTAATTATAGCTTAATCAATGGGTTATCTTGAACAAGGCAAGAGTATATTGGAAGAATTTAATGACCTCTCTTCAGATCCACTGTTGGAGAGATCTGAATAAACGCACCCTTCCCTAGGAGATTTACATGCATCTATTTTCTAGTAATGTTACCATAAAAATGACTTACTTTTCAAGATCAAAAGTATTATCATAAATCTATCCAATAAAAATAAGGAGAATTTTATTGTGGAAGAGACATTAATTTGAGTTCATTTAAAATACCTATTATTCATCAAGAAAAAATATTAGGTGACAGATTCTGCTCTTTAGACAGAGTTAGTCTTATTTACTTGAACTGGAGGGTGTGCTTTGAAAATTTAAAAATATAGAAAATAATACACAAAGGCTAAATAATCTTATAAATAAAATGAGTAAAATTATAAGCATAAAGATCACGCTGTAATAGGTAGATCTCTTTTTGCCATGGATATCAAAACATAAGTAGGTTACTCTAACCAATGATTTACAGTGAGGAAAGAGCTATATGATACTTTGGCACCACCATTTCTTTTGGAGGCATATACTTTATCTAACTAGGGAAATTTTGGTTGAAATTGTAATGCAATTACTACACTTGTTAACTGTTCCCATAGCTTAGAGAAATATATTATGCTGAGGAAGCATAACAAAAAACAAATGTTGTTCCTTAATCTTATTTTATAGACATTCAATTAACATGAGAAAGAGAAATTTGAGTTTTCTTTAAAATGGGTCCAAAAATCTAGAAGTTTGAAGGATTTATTTTTCTGTCCAAGAAATTAGGAAACACAGACTTCGAAGAACAAGCTTTAGATAGTTGCTAGCACTCTAATTGCACTGAACTATTGTACTTCTAAAACTCTTCTGAATGTCAAAAGATAAAAAAAAATCCCACCACCCCTCACAGAGTAAATATAACAAAATATAGACCAAAATCCAAGTCCTATTACACGAGAGTAAAACTCATAATTGCACAATATTGGAATCCTGACAAAAATCTAGTTATTGTGGCTTTGGTAAAGTTTGACTAAAAAGACTAAAGAGACCTTTAGATGCAGAATTCAAGGGCAAAAATTATGTATTATTCATCTTTGTACCCCCAGAGTCAAAGTAAGAACTGGAACATTCTAAGAACTCTGTGAATGTCTGTTGTGTAAGCTAAACTGAATAAAAAGCTAGAAAAAATATAGATCTCTAAAGAAGCAATATTAATATTCTTAAAAATTATTTGAGAGGTAGCTAACATTTTTAGAATTGGTCTTATTCTCAGGGACATTTGGGAGGAATGAGCAGCTTTGTTTCACAGAGTTCGTTTGTTTCTTCTCCAGTGAAAATTATAATCCTTGGTCTGTGGCATCACAATTGGTTGCTGTGGGAATGATTATAGATCAAACACCAAAAGATTATATCCCTTTTCAGGAGCAAATGAGTATCAAGAGCAGATGAAGTCTTAAGGAAACAAAGATGCTCTTTTCATGCAAATATTTTTACAACACAATTGCAGAGAAATAAATATTGAGGCTGGTAGTCTTTGTGAAACTTGTTGGCAGAATGTTAGCTTTGGGGAAAGATGACATGGCCCTATCGCTGCCCTCGTTGGCCTTGAGACATGAAGATGAAGAGACTACAGGTCGTTTTTCTTATTCGACACTGAGAAAGTAGAGAAAGGGAGAAAGGGAGCTCTGTGATGGGCATTCTCCTCTTGCTTTCTTTCAGGAAGAAGAATGGCTTCCCCATCTTTGTACAGAATCACTGTCAGGAAGCTTGATCTCCCACACTGTCCTGACAATATGCAGGCCGCCCACCGTGGAAAGTCAAAGGTAGATTCGCCCCCTTAAGGGAGGACTGTTGTCTACAACTTGCTGTTCCTCCCTCCCCACAGAACCTCCACTGCAGCAGGGCAGTAGCTACAATAACAATCTAATAAAGGATCTTTGTTCATGGCTTGGTAAATGGGATCTATTTTGATATACCTAACTGTGCTTGGGAAGAGGAAGATGCACACAGCAAACCAGCCTCCTATTTCTTTTTTTTTTTTTTTAACTCATGCATACATTCATTCCAGAAATATTTACCATGCTAGTTAAGAGATAATTCCAATAAATAAAGATACCCCGAGGAAGCTTTGATTGCAGTGAAAAACACACAAGTAAAACAGTGAAGACCCTGCAATATAATGGATTCTGTATAGCAAAGAACAAATACCATCTGCCACAGACACAGGACCGGGCACCTGGATCACTTTTTTCTTGGCCTCATCCTCAAGCTTTCATTCAGCTGGAGCTTGGCCCAGACTCTCACACTGCCTTTTCACACAACTCCTCAGTGCCTTTTAGTTCCCTCCATCCAATGTTTACAAGCAAGGCAAACTCAAGAAATAGAAATATTTACCAAAGACTAGGGGGGTGCAGGGAAGCCTAGGGGTCTCCTTGGTCCTTTATAATATCCTCATTTAACATTCAAATATAAAATATTTCCACTGACATTTTTACCTTAAAAGAGTGAATTTTGTATGTGCTTTATATTTCAATAAAATGATGAAGAAAAAGACATAAAATATACCACATGAATTTATATTTTTTCTAATACTGCTTTTTTCCATTAATAAAAATTGTCTATTTTACCATTTGATAGCTACCCAAATTTCTAGTATGTTTATAATTAGAGTTCTCACATAGAAAGCAAAATGTCTTTTTTTTTTTTTTATTAGTATTAGATCATAGCTGTGTACATTAATGTGATCATGGGGCACCATGCACTGGTTTTATAAACAGTTCGACACATTTTCATGACACTGGTTAACATAGCATTCCTGGCATTTTCTTAGATTGCGTTAAGACAATCATATTCTGTATTCACTAAGTTTCACATGTACCCTTGTAATATGTACCGCAAGTGCAATCCCACCAATCACCCTCCCTCTGCCCAACCTCCCCCCTCCCTCCCCTTCCTCTCCCCCTTCCCCACATCCTTGGGTTATGTCTTTAACATTTTGAGTTAACATAACTTTAGGATGTATTACTCTACATTTCTTTTCCCTCCCCCTCCGGAAAGCATTTCCCCTTACTTTTATCTATGAAGTTACTGACCTTAGAAAGCGTCAGCTGTTTGCATAGTTAGATGTGAAACTTGCTGAGTGCCTTTTGCCCGAGTCACTTAACTGCTCTGAAAATATCTTCTTTATGGCAAGATGACAGAGATAAACTAGATTTGAAGACCTGAGGAATCCTCAAATATAATTCCACAGTGGAAAGTTTGTGACACTGAATTTAAATCTCTAAAATTTTATAAAGGACTTTTTTAAGATAATAGGTGAATTCCTTAAGCTGTGACAACAAAGATCGATACAGAAGAAATAGAAAAGGAACAAAAATGGAAATCAATGCTCAGTTGCACAGCAACGGCACCAACTCCAACACTTAGGCTGAAAATTTTCACTTTCTTGGTGACTCAATTGATGACAAGGTCAATTAATTACTGGGGGGAGGGGAAGACTAAATTCTTCTACCTTCCCTAATGCAGCACCCTAACTGCTCTTAATACAAAGGGAGGCAGCATTTCACTATTCATTAACTATACTAATTATAGTTTCTCAATCACTGCAGCCAGTCTGCCCTCCCAAGTTACAGAGCACCAGCGGAAGGGGTTCAACCTAAGCCTACGCAGATAGGGGGGAAGGGACTTATCACTTTGACCCGAAATGTACAAAGCAAAATATATAACCAAAACATGGGGGGTACTCCTTGTAATATTCCGAAATTTAGAAAAAGGGAAACCTGACATCAGAATAGGATCTTTATAACTTCTACTTTAAATCATGTTTTATAATAATCAGAGAAAGAGAATTTCAGGTTGACAGAGACAATCTAAAAAGGTCCCTTGATGATTAAAGATGATGAGCATTTTTTCATATGTCTGAAGGCCGTGCGCCTGTCTTCTTCAGAGAAGTTTCTCTTCAAATCCCTTGCCCAGCCTGTGATGGGATCCCTTGTTTTTTTCTTGCTGATGCGTTTGAGTTCTATGTTAACCACTGTGATAAAAATGTGTCAAATGGTTTATGAAGTGAGTGTATGATGCCCCATAATCATATCATTGTATACAGTTATGATTTAATAAAAAAAAAAAACACAATAAAAAAAAATAAAAAAAATAAAAAGGTCCCTTGTCTGGTTACCTATCTGATGCAGAGCTTTGTCAATCCAGTTCATTATGTTATATGCCACTTGACATACTGCTCACTTTAACAGAAATAAAAGCTGGAGCTAATGCAAACAAAACAATAACAATAACAATAAGTTTTTAAGTTAATGGCAAGAAATGCAGATGGGCAATGAGTCTGTATGTTCCTGCCATTTTGAAATACGGCGAACATCTTTTAGTCGTAAAGTAACAGCTCCTATATTTTTAAAATCATTTGGCAGCTTTTATATGGAATTAAGTTGTAGAAACATAAAAAAGACTTTACATATATGAAAGAGTGTTTTAAAAATCTTTAAAAAAATTTTTTTATTTGTTATTTTATTTTATTTTTTTGCAGTTTTTGGCCGGGGCCAGGTTTGAACCCACCACCTCCGGCATATGGGGCCGGCGCCTACTCCTTGAGCCACAGGCGCCGCCCATAAAAATCTTAAAGGTAAATGTTACTTTTTATCATTTTATTAGATTCATGAAGAGCAATTTATAGTAGTGAACAAGTCTCCTTCATCACGAGTCTTACTTCAGTGAAGTTGGAATTTAACTAGGCATATGTGGAAAGCAGGGCTCCTTCTCATCTTATGTCTTCACTTATTTTTTTATTCTTCAGAATTAGACAAGCAGGTAGACTCTGCTTAGCAGTTTAAAATGTCAAGACAAAAATCAATTCAATACCTACTCTCTCCTCTGAGAGTTAAGACTGGGTATTTACATCTTCTAGTCCCTTCAAATATCTGCTTTTCCTTTTCTCCCCACTTCATTTTATTAGTAAATGATGACAAGCAGAAGCAAAGGCAGTTGTGACTGCTTCAGGAGTTATGAAATGAAGCTGATGGATTAATTAGCTCTAGTTCAAAAAATCAAATAAATTTTTGTCTTTGCAAAGGTTAGGATGGAGCACTAGCTATTTGTTTTCAGAGGTAAATTGTAGCCCTTTTCATACTCCTCAAACAAGTTAATAATGTTCTTATCCACAGCATTTTAACATAAGTCCAATGTCGTTATTGTTGAAAGAATGTCTCTGACATCGAAAAACAAAAATGGAATTACACCATTTGGAAATTTGGGCCAACATGCCTTTATTTGGGATTACATGACTACTGTGTGACCATCTTAGTTTCATAGTGAATGATATAAAATTTTTCCATAGAGAAAACTATGATGAAAGAAAATCAGTTATCAGAGGTAACTATTTGTAGTGGTCAGAACATTATCCAAACCTTAAATCATGTGGCTTCGTATTCTAGTTCTGCCATTTACTAGCTGTGTTGCCTTTAGCAAATTACTTAACTTTCCTGTGGTTCAGTACCCTCTTGGGCGGTATGGGGATACAAATAATATATCCTGCGAGAACTGAACCAGTTGATATTTACTGTAATGTGTTTAGGAGAATGCCTGGCACCTGGGAAGTGCTATGCAAATGTTTGCTGTCATCATTATCTTGGTAAATCACTATCTAGAGTCTACACTGTGAAGCCATATGGAAAGGCTAGGTAGTATTTAATACCAAGGAAAATACAAAAAATATTCTATAAAACTGGTAGACAAAGATGTGTAGAAAGGTAGAAAGATGGTAGAAAGATATGAGGGAGGGGAGAGAGTGAGGAGAAGGGAAGAGAAAGAAGAAGCAAGAGAGGAAAGAATGAATTAAAGCAAAGGTCTCCATGAGCCTCTGGATAGCGTGGAGGGCTGATGAATACCTGTCATTTATTTAGCAAGTGAAAAATAATGAAGTTCTGATTATGCTTCATGCATGAACTTAATAACTAAAGCCAAAGACTTCAATTGCTGCCTCTGTGATGATGAAATTACTAATGTCCCCAAGGCATAGCCAAATCCACAAATTTATGTAATGTCTAAATGCTTCTATCCTTGTCTTTAATTCTTTATGGTACTCTTCAAACATGGTGGTCTGGTCTGCCCAACAATTATTTTTCAAAAGAATAAAAAACTGTTTAGCCACAGCAGAAAAAAGACCATAACAAACAATACTGCCATTACCACTTGTAAATTTAAAAAATAAACACATAAATAATTAAAGACATCCCTAAGATGCTGGGTAGCAACCAGCTCTCTGCAGCCTTGCTTCAATCTTTTGTTTACAGTGTTGTTGAAATTCTCCCCAAAAGCTGTGCTCAGAAGCAATGTAAACATGGATGTATTCATTTGGCCCTCAGGTACTTGGACCATTAGGAGTAGTTGCAGGGAGAAATTTCTTACCAGGTTGTCATGACCTATGAAGGAGTCACCGTTCATACCTAACCCCTCAGCCGTATGACCCTGACATTGCAATGACAGCTACAGAACACAGTGGGGTTCCCAGAACCAGCCAGTCATCTCCATGCCTTGGCACCCTCATCTCCCTCAGTCTGGGGACCTGTATTTTCAGGTACCTTCAGTGACTCTCCACATGAGACGAGCTCTGGGAAGACTATCCTCATTATTGCCCACCCCAAAGATACACTTACAATTATTGGTTTATCTTTTTTCCTCGGTTTCTCTTAAAAGATTATAGACTCATCCAAGACAGAGCTTATTTCCTGATCATTTTTTGTTCTCTAGTGAATGTCTGTCAAACAGATAAGGACATTCAAACTGCTCCCCTTATAACTAAAGAAGTTGAGATGGGTGAGTTAAACAAAGGGTTTGGGGGCATTAAAGTGCATAGCAGGGACACTCAGGTGGTCTCTGCTCATCATTGAAGACACTTTTTTCCCCCCTGGATATTTTAACATGAATTTAATTTCTAGAAATAACGTTACATACAAAATGTATAAAGAACTCTTCAGATGTGGTAATCACCCTCTATCCTCATCACTCTTCCCTTCTAATTGTTTTCATCGAGCTCCTTTTTGGAAGAATTAGAAGGAAATGTTAAGAAAGACAAAATAACTCATGAAAAAAATTTGACGTTATGAAAAGACTAAAGGGTAGGTCAAGAGTAGTAAAGTTCACAATAACAAGGACTGGTTACTAAGTACCATGGAAAAGGGGCCAGGTGCCTAACACACATGTATCTTCATAATAACTGCATGAGGTGATGCTCTTAAATAAGAGAAGAAAGGCCATGGGAGGGGATGTGACTGGTGCAGGCTCAAGCTGCACAGCTAATTGGCTTTCTTTCCCTGACTCCAAGGCCCTCTTTGGTATCTGCTATCCTCTCGCTCTGAGCACCCACTTATCACTCAGGCCCTAAAATTACGACTTCATTTTGAAAGAAAAATAAAACTCAACAAACCATGTCTTTTTGTTTTGTTTTGTTTTTGTTCCTGCTGTCGTCTCTTTGAAGTTGAAACCTTGCTTTGGAACTAGAGACACTTTAGAATTAATTGTTTCTTGAGAGCCTTGGGCTCCACATGGGAACAGGTAGAGGGACACTTTGGATAATGTCCAGTAAGAGTCGAGGGCCAATTAGTTATGGAGGCTATATGTGGAAACAAGGATCACGAACCAGAAAACTAGAGTCAAAATTGTCTGAGGACAAGGACTGAGGAGCAAAAGCTAGAGTTACATGAGCGATTAGACCAAGATGAGCAGGACTCCCACAAGGAAAAATCAAAAGCTTGAAGCATGAAAGATACGGAATTTATTACAGGTAAAGAAAACATCTGAGGTTTTTTAAAAAGAAGTGGGTGAAAGAACAAGCATTAAGAAAAGGTCCAATTAGAAGTCAGCTTTGAAACTTGAGAAAGTGGTTGTACTTTGAGTTCTAGCAACTACAGAAGTTCAGGAAGAATAAAAGACTACAAACACGTAGGTACGCTCCTGATTTTGGATGCAACATTCCTTCTAAGGTGAGCTGCTGAGTCTTTGTGTCCTACAAGATTTGTTTACAAGATGGAGAATGCAGCTGGCTGGGAAAGGATGCTCTCTGTACCTTCATATCTTACTTGGTAAGGTTGGTCCTTGACTATGGAACAAAGAAAGCATCTTCTCAGGTTGCCAACTGGCAGGCCCGTCATTACTAGGCAAGCTGCAGCGGGAGTTTAAGCAGCAGGTACCTTTAAGTTAAATCCGAGGGGTCTACATTAAAATGTAATCACATCTGTATTGTCTAAAGATAATAACAGTCTATTTTCTGAGAGAAAAGGGTCTGAAAATAAGGCTTCGCTGCTGATAGATCAGGTGGGACCCTCGACTGGGAAAAGCAGCTTTTCACAGAAAGACATTCTTTGTTCTGTTCGCTCTTCTTGTTGGTACTAGCAATTTTGATCACAACAAAGAATTTCTGTGAACTGTAAATTCAGTTAGAAATTGATCCAGACACATACTTTGCTTAATCATCTGCTGTGTGCCGAGCTTGTTATAGCCGCACGGAGAGGAGCCTAACCCTGACCAGGAGAGGCGCACACATGCAAGGCAAGCTGCAGGGATGCAAGAAAGGCCAACATACTAATGAAGTGCTAGTTTTGCACTGTCTTAAACAAGCATGTTTTACTTTTTATTTAATTGTTATTATTATTATCACTATTATTATTTTTTACTGACTCCAGCCAAGCCTAGAGGTTTGGCCAGGGCCAGAGCCAGGAAGGTAGAGGTTCCATGATACTAAGAAACTCATTGTTTCACATTCTAACATCTCTGAAATCTATGTGTACCTTAAACTTGGTGGCATCTTACAAATATATTGGCAATGCCTTTGATTTCACAGTGGAACATTTAATGATAGAGGATCTTAAAATTGATGAATCTTAGATTTGATGAAATTAGTAATAGCAAAGGCTACTAAGTCTTATATCAGGGACCCTGATGAGCATTTTATGTCTATTAAGTTTTAATGATATTACACTATGTTCACTTCTTTTGTAGAGGTGAAAATACTGAAGTCATGTGCTTGATGGAGGGCTCAGATTTTGCTGACTCCAGGGCCTGGGTCCTTAGCCATTTGGCCATATTTGTCCCTCATTGACTCAAAGAGTAGAAGGCCCAGTGGCAGGCAGAGGAGTTTGGTCCCCGTCTGGGAAGCAAGAAAACTATTATGTTCTTAAGGAAGTGGGTAATGACTTCCTCACCCTCACCTCTAAGCCCAGAGTATTCTGATTCAGAACAGTAAATGGCAGCCATTCGTCTCCCTCAATGGGCTTACCTAGCCCAGTTACAAAACAACAACAACAACAACAACAACAACAACAAAAAAAAACAAAAAAAACAAAACCTGTTACTGTTTTTTATTTTTTTGTAGTTTTTGGCCGGGGCTGGGTTTGAACCCTGCCACCTCCGGCATATGCAGCCAGTGCCCTACTCCTTTGAGCCACAGGTGCCACCCCTTGTTATAGTTTTTTATTTGAGGAAATCACTCATTTTTCTCATTCTATTACCTAACTTATCATAGTCTGTTCAGAATTGTTAAAATATCCTTTCTATCTCTTGTGGCTCCATGGTCTGGTTTACTCTTCCATTTTGCATTAAAGATGAAAATACATCTTTGTCATCTACCTTTTTCTTCCTTGAGGGAAATGAGGGAAACCCCATCAAGAAAAATCCAGGCCCTTTTAAAGCTGGTTAAAAAGAAAAACGTGTGAGTATGCACGTGTGTGTATGTTATGTGTGTGTGCTTGGTTTCTTCTTGGAAATCTGTATAATGCTCTAATGCGTGTCCACCCTCGGGAGTTTACACATAAATTAGAAACTAATTGAAAGCAGATACAAGTACTTTTGCATTATGAATACTCAGAGGTTTACAAAATGTTTACTGATGACAATTCTGTGCCTGTGAATATACTCTGGCATATATGGTCAAATACACCGATAGCCTTTTCCAAAGGACAATCAAAATGTTTTCTTTTGTGGTCATTGCTTTCATGGCAGACAATTTTTGTTCTTTCTATGGAGCAATGCAATATTTACCATTGGGAACAAACTGTCTATGGAGAAAAGAAATGCATCCTTAGTATGTCATAGAAAAACCACTGTGTTTTCCCAGTGCTAGTCATGCAAGGCAAATTGGTTAACTATGACATTTGCACAGAAATTTTATCTCTATATTTTGATCTATTTGGAGGCTAAGATTTCTGGACTCTATAAGAAAGATATAATAAGAAACAAAGAATGAAAGATTTAGGTCTCTAGAGCCCATAAGTTAAGGTACAATGAAGAATTCAAGAAGACAACCATTTGTGAGCTGGTTTTAACCCACAGTAGGTATGTGACACCGAATAAGTCACTCCCTTCTCAATCTCATGTTCCTTACCTCTAGGATGAGGGGGCTACCCCACATACCTCTGAGGCCTATCTAGTTCATGTTTTAAAACATGATCTAAACAATGTTTTCAGATGTCTCTCCATGTCTCAGCCCCGTCTTGATGTATTTCATTATTCTAAAGGAAATGATACATCTTTTTCCTTTATTTGTGGAGACTGTAGCTTATTTGACAAAGGTGAAATGACCGTAGCGTTACAAAAACGGGAGTACTGGGCCCCCCATTGTGGACTGTTTCAGGTTAGAGGATCATTATCATTGGCACAGACAGGAGATGTGAAGGTGTTGCTATGAGTCCACAAGGAAACTCTTAGCACATTTGGATGCTAAATGGTGGGAGACACAGGAGCACTAATCAGAGATTACCACCTCCACAGAGGAAAGCGGAGGCCTTGGGACTAGGCTTTGTGAGGGGAACCAACTAGATCAAAGGTGTTCTTCAGGGAGGGCTTCTGTGAACCAGAGTGTCCTGCCTCCCACCTTCATTGCAATGGAAAGGTTGCTCTGAGTAGTATTAACATAAAACTACTTCTAAAAGGGCTGGAGCTGACATACTTGAAACTAAATTGGTGATAAAAGTTCCTCTGTGTGTGTAACAACCATGGCAGGATGAACTGTAGTCCAAAAGGTGACTTGTAAGTGAACTGATAGAACCAGAAAGAAATTTTGTTGTAACTACCTTTAAAAGGGGGGTTAATTACATCAAACCAGACCACAAAATAGAGTGTTTGATTTAGGACTTTATCACCACAGGAAATTGCATACTGAGGACCAAACTGAGAGCCAATTTCACATCTTCTCTAACTTTGTAGCTTTTCTTAATAGTGACCACTAAGACATCTATTTATTATGCAAATATATCAGCAGGGTCTTTTGTTAAAACAGATTCTGATTCAGTAGTTTTGGGATAGTGCCTGAAAGTCTGTATTTAATAACAACTTTCCAGGTGCCCCCAATGCTGCTGGTGCACACCTTGGGTAGGAAAGCGCCAGAGCGTCCTTTCCCTTTGTGCCTTTCCCTTGATAAGACGTTCTTCACTCCTCTCCTTCCTAGTTCCTCCAAAGTCCCATTTGCTCTTCAAAGTCCTTCTCAGCTCTCTATCTCATTCTGACCTTTACTGAATCCCCACCACACTCCACTAGCATTATTAGCTCCCTGCGGTTCTTTTATATTTGACTGCGTTTATTTGTTTTGCCAAGCAGGCATCCCAAAAGTATAGGTTTCTTATAATTTCTATGTTTCTTTCCTCACGTGGCATGGTACTTGTCTGCAGCAGTATGGAGGATGATTTTGGTCATCCTCCCAGCTCAGAAACACATTCCACAGAAACTGTCTCTAATCCAAGGAAGGACCCAGATCTGTATGAGTGGACTATCAGAGCTATGCCCTAGCGTGTGTTCCAAAACAAACTCAGTCAATTAGAGTTCAGAGGTTGCTCTCTGGCATTTGGAACTTTAATCGCTTTCTCTAAGGGGTCTATATGTAAATAAAAATATGACCAAGACCACATTTTCTGTGTGTGAGTGGGAGAAACAGAAGAAGTGGGCCTGCGTAAGGGGAGAAAGAAGCCATCCCAGAGAAAGCCAAAGATGAGAGTTCCAGAGCTGTCAGGAAATAGCCACGGCCTTCCAACACACTGCTGCAGAAGTGCTGTGCTAAGTGCTAAGAGGAACACAGAAGTCACAAGGAACCTATAGTTCTGAAATACCTTGTTGGTAAAGACAAACATATGCAATTGAACAGAAATAAGATTTACACCAGGAGATAAGCTTAAGTGCTATTGGAATATTACTGGGTAAAGATCAGAGTGAGTTCCAGATGACAGTTCTTAAAGTACACTTATACTGTTAGCCTCTGGCTCTATAATAAATCAAATGCTTTTCTGTTTTTCTTTTAAGTAAATTCTAGGAACTGTAGCTGCAATCTGTGATGATGTTTGCTGATTGAATGTGAAATATACCAGTCTACATACCATCTTAGAAAATATTATAATCTGTAATCCATTACTATAAACCAATGGCATTTCTCAGACTGAAGTCTTTAGAGCACCTGCTTCAACGTCACCTGACATGCTCTTTTAAAGTGGAGGTTTCTGGATACCACATTTGACCTACTGAACCAGCATTTCTGAGTTTGGAACCGGGAATCTAAATTTTAGAAGGCTTCCAGTGGTCCTTAGGGACTAGCCTAAGATTTTTGTTTGGCAACACCACCACATATTCCTTTGATTTAATCTAAAGATTCACCAGCCTAATGTATTACCTTACCAGGCATATCAATTTTAAGGGGGCCCTTATTTCCTGCATTCTAGATACCATTCTCAAATTGTGACTGCTTAAATTCTAGTAGAGCTTTCCAGTTTCATATCAGCAAATGAACACCTGAAGTATTTATAAAGATCTCAGGGATGGGGTTACACTAACTCTCCAGGGCCATTCTTCTAGCTGTCATTGAATCCAATGTCAGAATCTAATTGCCTTTATAGTAAAGGAGGTCTCTCCCACGATCAAATAATACCGTGCTAAAGTCTGACCTATTTCCTCCCATTCCAACCTTAGGATCAGTGCAAACAACTTTCATGCCTTTAGCTTCCTTTTTAGTCCTAGAATCAGAGTGACAAATTTCACTTTACATATTCTAGAGGTCTGAGTAAACATTGATTCATAGTAATTATGCTAAAATAATTACGTGTTTGAAAGTAATGTGAGTTTCCTTCATTTTCTTCCCTGAAAACTAGAAAATATCTATTCAAATTTATGTGAGACACAATAAACAATTTTTCCCCAAAACTGTTGCTCTGTGGCCTAAAATACTGCATAGAGGCTTTAATCCTATTATCACAGATGAACATAACAGTTAAATATCTTTTTTACAGCTATGAAGGCACAGTAGAGTCAATTCATGCCCAGGGAGCCTTAATCACAGATGATCATCATGATAATTGGTGAGGAGTCTGCAGAGGCCATCCTGTCAATGGCTGGGCTACTGCGGAAGCTGCTGAGAGCTGCATTGCCAGCACGCAGTTCAGAGCTACTTTCCAGGAGCACTTGTGATCTAATGGCTAAATGAGGATCGTTAGAGTATCTTTACATGTAGCATTTCTTGAAAATTCCATCTTTAAATTAAACCAGTTTTATATTCAGTGGATGCAACTAAGATCGCTTGAATGATGCCAGTACAGTCATGTGTGGCACAGGGTTTAGGTCAACAATGGATCACGTATAGCATGGTGCTATGTAGATTATAATGAAGCTGCACAAATTCCTATCCTAGTGATATGGTAGCTGTCCTAACATCCTAGCACAGCACGTAACTTTTGTGTTTGTGGTGATGCTAGTGTCCAAATCCACTGCAATGCCAGTAATAGAAAAGTACAGCACATGCAATTATATAGGACATAATGGTAATAAACAGTGATGTAACTGGTTTACCTATTTACTATACTACATACTATATTTTTTACTATTATTTTAGAATGTAAAATAACATTTACATATATAAAAAAGAATGAACTGCAAAACAGCCTTATTTGGGTCCATCAGAAAGAATTACAGATGTAGGCATCACTATCATAGGAGACGACAGCTCCAGGGCTGTTGGTACCCCTGAAGATCTTCCAGTAGGACAATACGTACAGGTGGATGACAGTGGCACTGATGGACTCTCACCCTGTGTAGGCCTAGGCTAATATGTGTGTTCCTATTTTGCTTTTTAAAAAAAGTTTAAAATGTAAAACAAAACATAATTAAAAATAGGAAAAAACTTAAAGAATAAGGCTATAATTTTTTTTGTACAGCTGTATTATATGGTTATGTTTTAAGCTATGAGTGTTATTATAAAAGAGTCAAAAAGCTTAAAAAATCAGGAAGTTAATAAAGTCAAAAAAGTTGCAGTGAGTTGTTGATATATTATTGAAAAAAAGAAAAATGATTTTTATAAATTTAGTACAGCCAAAGCATGCAGTGTTTATAAAGTCTACACCAGCACAGAGTCATGTCCTAGGCCTCCACATCCTCTCACTGCTCGCTAACTCACCCAGAACGACTTGGAGTCCTGTGAGCTTCGTTCATGGTTAAGAGCCCTGTATAGAGGTAGCCTTTTGATCTGTTATACAGTATTTTTTACCATACCTTTGCTATGCTCAGATTCACAAATACTGACTAGAGTGTTACTGCCTATAGCACTGAGGACAGTAACACAGTGTACAGATGTGTAGCCTAGGAGCGCTAGGTTATATACCATATAGTGTAGATGCGAGGTAGACTACCACTGAGATTGTCTATGATGTTTGCACAAAGATGGCAACTGCCTATCGATGCATTTCTCAGAAAGTATCCCCATCATGGGCGGTGCCTGTGGTCCAAAGGAGTAGGGCGCTGGCCCCATGTGCCGGAGGTGGTGGGTTCAAACCCAGCCCCGGCCAAAAACTGCAAAAAAAAAAAGTATCCCCATTATTAAGTGATGCATGACAGCATCATTGTCAATGGCTTCAGGTTCTATTGGTGCAGAGTGAATTGATGGCTTATTAACAGGTTGAGTTATCACACTTTTATCTTCTTGTGACCCATTATATTCCTCAAAATCATAAAGAATTAAAATGAGGCCACAAAGACAATCTCACACAGAAAAATAAACAGAAGAATCATGATAACAATAAAGAGCAGGCTAGAGCAGTGAAAGATTTCCAGTTGGTGAAAACTGACAGTTAACTATGAGTTTTTTATGTGTCGCAGCTGGTATTCATCATTTGTCTTGTTTTCTCTCCTAAAACTCAAGTTGTATCTCAAGCCCCTAACTAGAAGCTACAGAAACTGCTTTAAAAGATACTGCATAATTTAAAAAGAGCCATTCTGATCAAGAGAAAGGGAGGAAAAAAATCAGAAGCAGACCTTCTGAGAAAGTATGGCAACTCACAATTCAATGCAAATATCCCCAGATTAACCTAACCAAGAAGCAAACAAAATCATTGTGTTCTATCAAATAGCTGACAAAGATATTGGAGCATGCAAATTAAAGGCTGTCTAGCTCTTGAGAGTGGAGGTGAATGCGATATGCTTTGCTCATCTAGTAATTTAAAATAATTAAAATTAAAAAATGTGAAGATTGGGCTGGGTGTGGTGGCTCACATAATCCTAGCATGCTGGAAGGCTGAGGTGGGTGGATCACCTGAGCTCACGAGTTTGAGACCAGCCTGAGCCAGAGCAAGACACTGTCTCTAAAAATAGCTGGACATTTTGCTGGGCACCTGTAATCCCGGCTGCTCAGAAGGCTGAGGCAAGAGAATCACTTGAGTCCAAGAGTCTGAGGTTGCTGCGACCTGTGATACCACGGCACTCTACCCAAGGTAATAAAATAAGACTTTCTTAAAAAAACATACGAAGATTTAAGGAGGCCATGCAGATACTCAAGAGTGTCACAGGTTCTGTTGGTCCACATTCTTTTACATGAGGGTTCTTAATAATTTTTGTCACCTCTCTAGTCACTGGAAGTTGGGGCTCCTCTAAGAGGTAATTACTGAATATCATGTGATAGGGCAGAATGGTGGAGCTGGTAGGGACTGAGAGGCCATGTAATGTACATGCCCCAATTAAGGCTGATAAAATAGATACTAAGTGAGATAACAAGGACCTGTTGAAAGATTCTCTTTCAGTAAATCAGTAGAAAATCTTTATGGTTAAATTAGGGCTGTTCAGGTACCACACAGCCTTTTGTCATTTGGTACAACTATGCAATTTTACTTGTTATTTTAATCTTAAGTTAAACTTGGCCTAAAAGAATAATTATGGTCCAGCTATCAATAATTCATGAATTGGCTCCACTATGGGCCCTTGTTGCTAAATACTGGAAATATCCAGTTTTACAATCCTTTACTTGATAAAGGGCCAATATTCAAATATACCCCGGGCAACACATACACACATACGCACACACAAGCTTTCCATTCACCATCAAGAATTCACAAAGAATATTTAAGGATTCTGGAATTTTAAGATAGCATTCAGTTCACCATTCCATTAAAAATAAGCAAATTTTTAGAACTACCTTTTTAATCTTACCATTAGCTTTAACATTAAAGACTATACATTTAAACATTAGACTAAATGGTAAAATCACACGTGTATTCAATAATTATAATTTTCAGGGCCTAAAATATAAAACTAAGAGTATTGAGGAATCTATTTCATCTCTGTCATTTCTCTTTTCCAGTGAGGATTGTCAACATGAATCCATGTACTCGGCACCTATTTGGTATACTAGGAAATCTATCAGTTTAGTATGTTATTTAAATTCTTAAAACAAGAAAAGACAAACACTAAATGACCTCGCTAATATAGTATGAATGTAGAATCTAAACAGTCGAACTTGTTGGAGTAGACAGGACAATAGTATCTACCAGAGGGAGCACAGGGAAAGGGAAGAGATAATCAAAATTTTAGCTAGCAAAAAGGAATAAGCTGTAGTGATCTATTGCACAAAATGGTGACTATAAATAATAATGCATAGTATAGAATTATAAGCAATTATTTATCAATGAAAAGTAAAATTTCAAAAAGCAAAAAGTATATAACCTTAGTAAGTAACACTGAACAAATCTAAAACTAACACCTTTGTAAAGGACGATTACTATGTTAATTGTATAGATACTTCTAAGTAGGGTCTTAATTATAAATTTTTACATTAGATTCTGAGTTATGCTTAAAAGGAAAAGCAGATAAAGTTAATTTTCAAGAATATGGTCAAAAAGATGGCGGCGGCAACTCTTGAAACTACTTTTAAGTATAAACACAGTGAATTACCTCGTATTCCTGGGAAAACTTCAAGTTGTCATTTGCTTTCAACCTTTCAATGTGATCAGCAAGTTCCAAGATAGGTATTGGAGGATGGCTAGCCATACCTAATGAAAAAGACAGAAGAGACACATTTAAAAATACATGAAAATGATATCAATTATTCCCCAATACAGAGAATGCTATAGTTAGAAATGGCCTGAAATTATGTGAGTAGTAAAGATGTCTTAGGTGAGGAAGCAGGCAAATAGTTTGGTTACTCAAAGCAGGACATGCTCTGGAAGGATGGATTTTGTAGCCAAATGAAAAGTCACCAAGCATAATCTCCAAACTAACACTCCTAGTGTAAAAGAAAGCGTTATTGTGCTATGAATCAATGGGTTAGCTAGCGGAGAAAACTGCCAGTCAGGCTTGATGTCAACTTCTGCTTTGAGTAATGACTCTTATGTCATTTCAAACTCCTTCTCCTGCACTGTGTGAAATGGAAATTGTGTGGAATTAAATGGTGACGAGTGAACTAAGAAAACAGACACTGAGAAAGGCCTAAAAGGGAAAGAGTAGTAGCTTGATAGGAAACATAAAATGACTTATGCATAAGCAAGGAAAACTAACTTGAAGAATGAAGGTTACCAGGGTAACCGGAATCATCTGAACCTGCAAAGGAAATGATGGTGTAAATAAAATAAAATAGAACGGATTTGTAAAAAAAAAAAAAAATGATATGGATAGCCTGATATCCTTAAAAAAAAAAAAAAAACACTAATAGAAATGCTGTGAGCTTTTGCAGGACTTACTCTAGTGTGACTTGATTAAGATAGAGTTACTACTTCACACACCTGTAGGTGACGGACGTTCACATGCAAACACAGACACAAAGGATGACATGCACTATAGCTCATTGACGATAATCACTGACCACACGATCAGATACCACACTGAGCTTCCAACATGTTTCCACTAGTAGCAGATTGTAGAGGCTGGGGTTGCAGCCTTCCCCTGGATATTTATAGACGGCCACACTAACAACTTCGTGGTGTTCTGCCCCAGGTCCCCCGTTATTCAACCCCCAGCAAACCTACAATCTACTTCAGGTGTAAACATCTTTGTCCACTCGTGGGAAATGAATCCAGGAAAGTGAGAAAATGGTGAAAAGGTAAGGAAGGAAAGAAGGCGGAAAAAGGAGGAAAGCAGAGACAGGGATTGACACATCTTAGTTCAGTTGGCCAGCGGGATATATATTAATTTCATTGATTCTGTTAAAAAATACTCCACTATTAATTTTGGTGATCCCTGTATTTTTCTGACATTTTCTCACTTTTCACATAAGGTGCATTTTATTTCTTTCTAATGAATTTTGCAAAAGTATCATGGGAGAGCATGGCTGACTCGGATCTTACAGGCACAAATTCCAGCTGGCCAGAAAGACCTGAACTCGTGTGTCCCCAGGGAAGCAGAAAAAGGAGGGAGGAGCTCAAACTGGAAGCCCTGTTGACATTCTGTTATCATTGTGACTCTCTGGAGGGAGTCACACTGTGGAATGAGGACCATTAAGTCAACATGTGTTTACTTTATGAACATTTTAGAAATTGTACCATTATTAAAAGTCACCCGGTAAGTTCCTTTATCTCAAATGCCAAATTGTTGATGGTTCTGGTAAGTTGAGTAAAAAGGGGCTTTGGTTTCTGAAGACTCACTTGGGCACCATGCTGTGAATCGTCGTGGTCTAGTATCACAGCTATGCAGGTGAGCTTCTAGTCAGCTAACATCTTAGTGGATATCCAGTAAAAATTACTGCTTGGAAGTAAAAACTCTTCATTGGTGATATAATGATGGCTTTGGACCAAAATCTTGGGCCACTTTCTGAAACTTTTCTGTGTGGATGGTAGAATTGAACTAATTGACCTTCTCTGGAAGGAGTGGGTGGGCGACAATGGTTTGATAACTGAGTGATCTCATCCAGATGAGGCAACCCCGGTGAAAAGAATGGAAATGCAAGGCACAGGAGACATTAGGCTTGTCAGGAGATGGAAGTGGACTGACACGGACATCGTTACAGTGCTTTAACAGAGAAAATAATACAGACAAAGATGTTTAGACCTTTTCGAGCGAATCGTGGGAGAGAGTTATTATCATATATGGACTGAGTGGTGGTTTGGCTAGAGAGGGAGGACACAGAGCCAATCAGGGAGGCGTAGGGGACTGAATTACTGCTCAAAGCTGCAAAAAGTAAAGCCAGTGGGAAATGGGACAAATATTAGTATAACAGCAGTAGAAGACCATAATAATCAACCAAAGATGCGATCAACATATTCACTCTGGCATGCACTGGCACGTGGTCTGCAAGTATTACTTTGGAAGCAATCCTGTGCTGACTCATGATGTTCTAAATCAGAATACATATATACATGTATACCTATCACAGGCACCATATCATAGCACTGAACAAACACTATTTAAGACTTATCTGTATCATATTGAACCAAACTTCAAAGATAAGTAAAAAATGGCAGAATGGATGTTTCCAGAAAAATAAAAGGGGGGGGAGAACTAGTGGGAACTCAGTGGTAGAGGACAAGGGGTCCCAGCCTAGAATACTGGGCATGAGTCCAACTTTTCATTCTGCCACCTACTAATAGGGACATATCACTGCTTGTCAACCATCTCAATTTCTTTAATCACAAAAAAAGAATGTGGAATTAGATAAATTATGGAGTCACTCCTTTCTTTATAACTCTCATTTCTACCATATTGATAGGATATCTGAACAGATAAGAAACGTTCTCTTGACACAACTCATACCTAAGGGTTCTAAAAGTTTGTACCTTTTGACGGGGGCATGGGGAGCACTCTTTAAAAACTAAAAACTATTACGGAATTTAATTGTCCACAGTTTGAATGATTTAAGTTCAGTGATATTTTCTTTAGCCAAAAGTATATATACTCTAATGTCATATACATATTTGAAAAGACTGTATGCCAACATAAAAATTATGCTGAAGAATAAATCTGGGATAACATTCCTCTACGATGAAATACTTTTGCTCATATCAGTAAATAATCAGCAAGGATCTACTTCAAAATATTGTTACATAATTCCCCAGAAAGTTCTCCATTGCCCAGCGTTGAAAAATTTTATATGATGTAATCAAGTATGTTAGATTATGAATGAAAAGTAGACACTAAGAAAATGATGAAGTTGACCTCATTGTAATACCTTTTCAATCTTTTATCTGGAACCCTGGCCATTGCTCAGAGTTCTACAGACCAAAGTCTTTATTAGATCATTGTCTTTATCTTTGAATCATTTAAGATGCTTTAAAATTATTATTATTTTTTTTTTTGCAGGCTATACACTAGTCCCAGTAATTCAGAATCTTTGGTGTGGGAGCCAATGTTGACATCTTTAACCTTCCCTAGAGCAATGGCTCTCAGCCTTATGGGAATCCATGATGGGGGTCCTATAACTTCATTTATTACTTATTTCTTTTCCATTTAAAAATTATATGAGGATTTATGAGAATGAGATGAGCTTTCTCTTGGTGGTATCTTGGAAACTCCTCTGATTTCTTATTAGCAAGCGTCAGTACCTTAGCAATTTTTTTTTTTTTTTTTTCAGTTTTTGGCCAGGGCTGGGTTTGAACCCACCACCTCTGGCATATGGGGCTGGCGCCCTACTCCTTGAACTTGTAGCACAACTAACAATTGGTAAGAACTTGCCAGTGTTATGACTTCATCCCTTCCAAGCTACAAATGTACAAATAAATGCAATTTAAAGGCACATGTTAACTCTGAGCAGAGCTTTCATTCTGAAGCTATGATCTCCACAATATATCGTGTCATGAAAAATGGAAGATTCAGTCACTGAAATTTTCCTTGGGCTGCTGGAGAAAGAATATGATCGCTCTTTAAAAGAGGGTACATATTTGTGATAGTAATGCTATGGTGGCTTCCTAAAAGAAGAAGTAAAACTTTAAGATCATGGCAGCTTCAGCTGAGAGGTACCTCAGAGATGACTTTTGTCTGGCATTTTCATTTTACACAAGAGGACTCTAAAATTTCAGAAAAGTTCAGTGATTTGCGTTATGTTAGCCCAGATAGTAAACCACAAAATCTTCCCATGTAATCTGCTCCCAGACCTTGTCACTTCTCATTATACCATACTGTCTCTCAAATCATCTCACCCCCCTGGAAGAGTGGGGATATGTATATGAAACTAGGCCTGTAAGAATGTTTGAGCTATCTCTATAGCAACCCAGAGATCATAAACCCTCCCCAATTTGAGAAAACGTGTCAATGTAACTAGTTTACTTAGAGCATCTGTTTAGAAGGCGGGGAAAAGGTAAAGTGTGCCCATAAACACATCTGTATTTTCCAGTTACTTCTTGCCAAGACATAAATTTCCACGAAAACTTGAACTATAGGTAAGCTGTTAAAAACTGCAGTGCTATTTGCCAGAATATTTAAAAAAAAAACATTTTTGCTTTTATAATAAATATGCTTCTATATTTTACTACTGTATGCGCCACACGACTTTACTGTCCATAGTGGTACTCAATCTGTGGGTCGCGACCCACAGGAACTGTATTAAAGGGTCACGGCATTAGGAAGGTTGAGAACCAACTGCCATGGAAAAATGTTTATCAACCACTTTATTTTCAGATTTTTTAAAAGTGCAATAGGCACTTTATAAATGATTCACTAAGCAGAGTTTTCGAGATTGCTAACAATGGTAGTACATCTTTCTGATGTTTTTTCTGTCACTATGTATGTGTTTGTAATGACGCAGTAATGCTCCCTTCATGATTTTTCTTTCCAGCAAATTTTGATAAAGGCTAAAGAATAGTTTGTGGTCATGGACCAAGGAGAAGTTACTTTGTTCATCAAATCAACAGCCATAGCCTTGTCAAAAAGTGTACTTTACCCAGCTAACAGTAATAGAGAAAAACATAGTTCATTAAATATTTGTCATACTTTTATCATAATTCATGCATTATTTATAATTCTCTGAATGAAATACAAATACTCTGCTCTGTTTATAATTTGTTTCACAAACTAATGATAAATTAAAGATAAAGAGAACATTGATTTGTAAAGCATAATTGCTTCTTGGTAAAACAATAATGACAATTTGACTTAATCCAGAACTCAGGTCCTGATTAAGTAAAAGATTCTCCAAGAGAATAGCATAATTGAAATTCATTTTTATGTAGAATTTCTCAAAAGACAGGAATATGAACCAATCATGTTCCTTTACATGGGAGATTTGGCATTTAGATATAGTGACTCGGGGTTTTTTTGGTTTTGTTTCTTTTTCAGACAGAGTTTCACTCAGTCTCTCAGGGGTTGAGTGCTCTGTCATCATAACTCACAGCAACCTCAAACTCTTGGGCTCAAGAAATTCTCTTGTCTCATCTTCCTGAGTAGCTGGGACTATAGGCTTTCGCCACAACCCGCAGCTACTTTTTCTATTTCAGGCTGGTCTCTGTGGGAAAAGAATTCAAGAGTGGAGCCATTTTAGAAAATAGTGTCAGAAATCAGCAATCTCTTCCTCAGATTCTTGGAGTGCCTTGAGGCCAAAGTTCCTGGAAATACCCTATCCATATTCTGGCTGGTACTAAGGAAACTCCTATAATCCTGGCCCTAAGTCTGTGCCCCATAATCCTAAACTGCACTAGGGAAGAGCCCTAGGTGGAACTCCGGTCTTACTCTGCATTCCAGCTATGCTGATAAGTCTAATAAAAGCTTTCTGCAACCACGTGGGAGCTGGTACATGGGCAGTCTCCATTCTCTTTTGCCCCTCTTTTAAAGTCTTTTCTTGTCCCTGGACTGGCCTGCTCTCTTTTCTTGCAGACCCTCACCCAATGCCAGAACTGTCTCAAACTCCTAAACTCAAGCAATCCACCACCTCAGCCTCCCAGAGGGCTAGGATTACAGACCTGAATCTTAGCCACTGTGCCCGGCTTAATGACTCAGGGTATTCAAAATGTAAAACACAAAGAACACATCTGGTATACTTAATGTAGATCATATGCCTAAATTCATTACAGTACAAAAATAAAATATGAAGAAGGAAGTACAGATAAGAACGGATCTTGTTAGCACTGATCCAATTAATAGCACTATAGATTGAAAGAGATACCCTCAGAGCTCTCAAAGCCCATTCAGTTGCTGTGCAGACGTTTCTGCTGCTGATATTGCTATTTCTGATACGTTAACTTTTTACGAGTTTGTTTTTGTTTTTCACAGCCCATCAATCACCTACCATCCATGTATGCTTTAGGGCAAAACACATTAAGGTCATCCATAGAATGAAAACGAGGCTTTACGTTGTACCATCTGATCATCAAGTTTTAAAGTTCTTTTTGTTAAAGGGCCAAGCACAACCACTATTGCAAGTATCTTCTTGGAGGGCGGGGGGGATGGCGTGTGAGCAGAGACAGCAGATTCTGTGAGCCTGCATATGTAGGCACAGAGGAAGGTGGTGAGCAGTGCCTTGCCGATGCATTCGTTATATCCTCTCCTATCGTACACCTTTCTTGTACTGAAACAAAGGAGTACTCTTCTAAGATGCTGAACTTGTAAATGTGCTTTGCTGGGAAAAAGTAGTAAAAGGAATACATACCAGTAAAGTATTTGGTTTTCTTATATTTCACCATCTTTTGACAATATTATATTTATCTTAGTCATTTTGTCCAATTTTAGAGGCCACAGGGCAGAGAAGTCAAACTTTTAGTAAAGGACTTTTCCAATATTTCAAAAGATATGTGACCAGCAGTCTCCATCAAAAGGTTGAATGTGCCTATCCCAGGACCCTGCTATCACATGCCCAGGTGTCTAACATGCAAGAATAGTGACAAGGGTATAAAAAGATCTGGGCTCAAGAGTGCTTATTACAGTAGTATCTGCAATAGCAAAACAGGGAAATAACTTAGCTTCCACTAACAGGGAATGGGTCTAAACATTTGGATATCTATCATCAGCTGTTAGAAAAGAAACCAATCCAGTACACTAACTTAGAGGAAGGTCTTTTTTTCTATAGTTAAATATGAAAACAGAAAATTGTGTGTATGTATAAACATATATACACACCCACATATCTGTCCAACTACCTGCTACATGTTTTATCATTTAAAGAACTATGCATACAAATAAAAAGTTCTGAAAGGATAAGCATGGAGCTATATCTGGTAGATATTTCTAGAAGGTAAAATTGGAGTAATGGTAAGAAATATTTTATTTTTATTCTAAATATATCAATTTTTTTCAAAAAGGAAAAATATGGTGTGTGACACAACTTTTGGGGGCAAGACACAATTGTAAGAGGGACTTGACGTAACAAATGCAATCAGTGTAACCTGGTTTCTTGTACCGTCAATGAATCCCCAACAATAAACAAAAAAAGAAAAGAAAAAAAGGAAAACTAAGAAGTGGTGAAATAAAGAGTACTTTTCCTTCTCTAAAACCGCCTTTGAGGTCAGGCATGGTGGCTCATGCCTATAATCCTAGCACTCTGGGAAGCCAAAGTAGAGGACTGCTTGAACTCAAAAGTTCAAGACCAGCCGAAGCAAGAGTGAGACCCTGTCTCTCTAAAAACTAGAAAAACTGGCTGAGCATAGTGGGTGAGCACCTGTAGTCCCAGCTAGCGGGGAGTCTGAGGCAGGAAGAGCGCTTGAACCCATGAGTCTGTGGTTGCAGTGAGCTGTGATGATGTCACTATTGCACGGTGCCCGGGTGACAGGTACAGGAAGAAAAAAGTGCTTTTTTTGGCCCTTTTTCCTAATTACAAAATTTCAAATATACAAAAATATTACATAACAAAATAACAAATACCTATATACACAACAATTGTTAACAAGCTTATTTTCTAAAGTTTTCCCAATAAATGTGTTACTTCTGTAAACAAAGAACAAGACACATTGGGAGGGAGAACTAAAATAACTTGGATTTTTTTTTTTTTTTTTAAGGAAAAGAATATCTTTCCTTCCACCTCAGGCTAACAGAATATACTTTTGCTTAAGATATAACACATCTAGTGTTATAGTACATGTCATCTTCATGTACTCTCAGTTACTGTTGTCCACAAAGGTGGATGAGGCTTAACAGAGACTTCTTTTGAAAGTATCTTTTATAAGTGAATACTTTCTTCCCTTCCTCCTTAGCTGTTAAAGACTTGCAAAACTGTGATTGGTAATTAATAATTCTAGCAAATTCTATGACACTTCCTCTCTTGTTTGCTCATGTTGCCGTTTCATTCCATTATCTACTTGAGGCAATTAATCTGCTCTTAGCTAAATGATAACCTTCCTATTACTTAAGTCCCCATTTAAGTTCACAAAATTATTAATGGTGCTAGCAATGCCATTTCAGCTGCCTGTTCCACATGAATTCTGACTGACCCTGTATACCCACAGTCAATGTTGTGTGGTCGCAAACCACTATTCTTTTAAGGGATTAGGTAGCTCAGGTTCTCTGAAATATAATTTGGCTACACACCACCATCTGAACCTGAATGAGGCTGGAATACACAACCATGAACAATATCTAAAGCACAGAGCCTGCCCTCCATTTTGGAAGCCTGAGTTTCTCTAACATGTTCAGACGCTCACACACAAGGGTTTAACAGAGTGAATTAATTATTATTCAAAAGTTTAAAAATATGCTAACGCTTTGATCTTCCCCACACCTCCCAACCTCGAAATATTGGTTATACCTGAAAATAGCAGGTTTCTCTGTCTTTTCTTTATGCCTTTGTTGAGCAATAGTGGACAGAATTTTGGCTCTTTCCTAACCGAAGTGTGTTCGTGGTACTGCATTTAAGGGTACAGTTCTTTGATGTACTTAAATTGTCAAACTGCTATATTTATATGAAATTTGGAATTGAGGAAAAAAGATCCAACTCTTACAAGAATACACAACTTGAAATGTAAATGAATCTTTCATTCACAAGATGATTTTTTTTTTTTAAAGAAAGTAGAATTTATAGAATCACTGAACTAAGCAATGTGCTTCTGAAAGGCCTACAAAATTTCAAATGGTAATGTTTGTTTGGCATTTTATCATTCACAGCAGCCCCATCAGAAGTGGAAATCAATTTGCTTTCATTAACAAGTTCTGTGCTAGGCATAGTAAGTCACAGCTTTCTTACTTCATTGAAAGCCTTTTTTTTTTTTTTTGAAGATGTAGATTATTAATTCACTACCTATGCATATTGTTAATAAACATTCTCAAGTGTTATAATGTTTGGAGATAAGTGATTACACATTCATAGGTGTGATGTATATAAAAGGATATTTTTAGACAGTGCCATGGGAAGAATTAAAAAATCTGAAATTTAAGTAAAGTCATAGGACTTGCTGTGCTTTTATAACTTTTGATTCTTTGTGAATAAGAGAGGAAAAAGCACAACAAGGTTACTTGTGGTTAACAATCCCCACCACCTGCTCTCTTCCTATTGGCAAGTAATTAAGGTAATTCACAGTCCCAGGCTGAAATCCATACTCTCTGAAGCAAAATGGTCACATCTCTATGAATTTCACATTAGAAGCTGAGTCTCTTTCCTTTGTTAAATGGTAGAATTTTCAGGATAGCAGGACACATAATAAAGTTTGGGAAGCAAACAGACAATTTCAACAAATCAAGCTTAAGAGTATTGCTAACCTGAGCTAAAGGGTACGGTCTACTGCTTCCTCAGTGAACAGATGTGCTAGGATCTCAGAACAATTTCTCTTTTTCTAGTGTCTCTTCCTCTACCTCTTCTATTTTTCTACATTAATTTTGCTCACTTATTACATGATCCATTTGAGCTTATAAAAACTTGATTTAAATGACACCTTCCTATATACTCGGGTTCCCATTTTAATTTTGTAAAGCCATCAGCGATATAAGTGACGTGACTGCAATTGTAACACACCTATTCTTTCCAGTGTCTTACGTAAAATTTAACAGATTCTTTCTGTACGTGGATCTAATATTCCCACATACATGTAGAATATTAAATTCTTAATAGAATCCTTGGAATTGGCCACATTAGCAAAATTACCTGCAAAAGTGAGAAGTACTTGCAGACAGAGGCCCCTTGGTTTAGACAGCAGGCATTCCTGTTCTCCTGTTTGTAGTCGCGAGCACACTGCTAATAATCCTTTCCACAGTTCCCATCCATGTTTTGTATTTAGGCTTGTAAATAGTCCGTGTTGGTGCTAGAGGAGAGGTTTAGCACTCTCACTGGCTCTCTTCTTTGGGGCCTACCTTTGCCTTTCCACCCAACCCTATGCTGTGTTTCTGCCTGTGGTGAAAGACCAAGGTTGGCTCCAACACACTAGCACTTTACATGGAAGCCAGAGCAAGTGTTGGGTGAGACAGTTAATTAGACATGAACAGGGTAGAGGGTGGATGCGGGTAGGCTATTTTGGACTGGCTTGGATTAGCCTGACCTGGGCTATTGTGGGAATATAGCTAATTGCTAACCAAGACCTTGTAGCTGGGTTGTTTTGGGGGACTGACTGATGTCCTTGTGACTTTCTAACATGAACAGATACATATGAGTTGTTATGGGAACATATTATGGGAACAGACCCTGGGAATTTCAAAGAAGCAGCTAACACCCTGCAAAGATTGTGCATAAAATCCAAGAATAGCATGCCCATACTACCTGCAGCATCTAGGAGAAGGCCTAGCCTACTATCCAGGTCATTAAAATAAACATTTCCACTCTTATTGAAACTCTACTTGCTCTTGTTCTCTTTAATTATTTCAGCAACTAACTCCAGCTGTTGCTGTGGTCCCCACACAGATGTTGGGGCAGCAGCCAGGTACTGAGAAACCAAACCATCTTCTCTTTGTCCACACTGTGCTACTCTTGCAAAGGCTGATGAGGCAGTACAGGTAAGGAATCATATAACAGATCATTTCTTTGGCTTCTAGATTCTCTCTACGTTAAGTTAGCCAAGGTAAAAAGGACACCAGTTCCTGGGTCCATTATTAAGAAGTTGCCTGTAACCTGAAGTAGTCAGTATACTGTTATTTCAAAAAGTACTCATCTACAAAAATTTACTACCGCAATTTAACTTATTTTGAGTTGCCTAGTGGACCTCCAAGACTCAAACTCAATGTAATGCATCAAGGGGACTACAGTCACCCTGGAGGATGACACGAGATTGTTCTGTCATCAAGCACACATTCACAGGCTAAATTTTTTAGCCCCTCCCTTTTATAAAGCATGCAGGGTTTTGGTTACCCTGAATATTTTGAACATTTTCTTCACCTTTGTGTTCTGATGAAGGTAGACTTTTCCTTTAAAAATAAATAATTAAAAAAATGGCCTAACCTCATTGGAGTTAGAATTAAAAAAAAAACAACAACTCACATTTATGATGATTACATAGCCACATGGAAAATGTTAAACATTTCCTTCCATTGGAAAGCAGCTATGCTCAGCACTGTACCACCAACAGTGATCATTTCTTTTAATTGAAGGGATATTAGTTACTATGATATATCGATGTACATGCAAAACAGAAAATATGCAAAACATAATAAACCATGTACTATATTTTCAGTTCAAAGTAATTCACTGTGAATGTCTAGTTTAATAAATCTGTAGTGTATCATATTGTGGGTTACCATGCATATAAAACAAGAGAAACTTGCCAACAATTTGGGACACATTACTGCAACCAAATTTTAACCCCCAAAACTTTTTAGTTTAGCTTTTTACTTTGTTCATTACTATAAAGTATTAAGACAGTGCCACTCAGTTTTTTATTTTTAGCTCCCTCTACAATTCACCATTGCCATTCATTTGGCATAAACAAGCTTTAGTTGAAAGAAAGAAAAATGTATCTAGGCTTGACTTAACATCATTGTACCAAATGCCTCTCAGTAAGAATAGGAATTTTCCTCTGTTGAAGCACTTAATATTCTTTATTTTAAGAAGCAAGCATATTTTTCTTATCCTCACTTTATGTGTCTCCCTAGTAAGAAATCTGAATTGGTCAGTGAGATTTAGTATGGGTAATATTTTAAAAGATATGTGATTTTGCTGTATTTTCTTCCCTCCCTCCCATCTTTCCTTCAGATTTTCGTAAACACAAAGAAATAGGAAAATAGAGAACAAATCTATGTTTTCCCAAAGGAAGGACAGATGTACACATTTGTCCATTGATTCATTCACTCACTGTATAAGATGAGAAATGACATTCTTTCCACATTGGTGTCATTGAAAGTAATAAACCGTTAAGCTCATAAAAATGGTTAGATATTCCTATAAAGACTTCCAAAATTTGAAGGAGAATTCCATTTCTTTTTCTTCCCCATCCCACTGCAGATTTGCATAAAGAATTCATTTCCTTTCAGACTTTTGCTTGAGCAAGTCTCAGTAATATTAAAATAAAAAAGCAGGATGAAAAATGGTTCTAAGCAAAGTAAGATATTCGACTCTCAAGACACTATCTGCTGGACTGTAAGACTTGCAGCAAAGAGTTGATTACAGATAAAATGCATGTGCCTCTTACCTGGGGTTTGAAAGTTAAGGCGCCTCAGTTCCACAGGGTCTGTGGGGTGGTGTGACGGGACCTCCTTACTGTTCGGTATGCTGCTCTTTCTAGAGTCTGACTCTGCTCTCTTCCTATAGGGAGAAAACAAAAATTTAAGAGTAAACTAAAAACTGACTGAAATGTAAAAAGATAGAAAGTTGTACATGTACTTTTGTGCCTGCCCCCATTTTCAGTTTAAGGATTTTTTAACCTGGCTAGCTTTGTGACTTTGTTCAGGACTACAGTGTTTCCTCAGGTCTAAAGATGTTCTCAAGCGAAGTCTTCTTTAACTGTTGTTTAAGTGAAGACCTCCCCTTGAAGACCTCCTTCAACTCCAGATTTAATAATTCAGTGATTCTGTCTTTAGGCTTTAAGGGGGTCTTGGTGAGATATGCTTGGACCTTTGTTGACCGATTCTTTCTTACCCATCGGCTCGATTTGTGAAGAACAGGATAGGACGTCCCTGGTAGCCAATGCTCACACTTTTGTTACCATAGTGAAACTACCTGGCCTCCAGCTGAATAGCTAAATTGGCCCCTTTCAAAGTATATATAACTGGTGGCTGCAAAGTGGCACAAGATTAGATTTTTCCATAAAGCAGGTAAACATGGGTACCATAAGTACATTTCTAAGATGTCAACTTATCCTAACACCTAGAAGGAGAATTGGGACCACACAAAACCAACATCCCCTTTCTTTTATAAGTTTGAAGGAAAAAATAGTGCTGGCTGTTTATAGTGTTAAGCTGTGATTAATATTTTATTAATGAAAATTAATCATAGAAAGGTCGGAGAAAAAGTCATTTCTCCTAGTGGGTAGATCAACACTTCTGATAAACATACAAAGTGCTGTTAACAGTGCCTTCTGTTATAAATGTGATTCTTCACACAGTGCATCTTATCTGTTTTAAAAGCTACCCACTAGCTTTATTAAGTACCCTTCTTAAAGCTATCATAAAGTAATTTTAAAAAATTTCCAAGAAGAAATGTTAGATTTGTACATAAAATTCATCTATTTTTTTTTTAAACCCAAATCTTCACTAAGTGGTAATGATCTATCTTCTTCCTTTTTGAATTTGGTTTAAAACTCATTTAACCAATGGAAGCGATTTTCAAATGGTGCCTTTTCCACCAAATATAATTCTAGCAATCTCTATGTTGGAGTCATGATTCTTGCATCTCACCCCTGCTTGAAGCAAAGGCATTTTTATTTGGGGAAAAGGGTGCTGTGTTTAGAATGCTCCACTTCTGTTTGATATGACTGTGGTATATAGCTCATTAGTGTTGCTGAGGCAATGGGCACTCATTCAATGCCACCCAGGTTGTTCTATGGTTCGCCAGAAGGCTCCTGTAAATAGCCTTTCTTCCCATTTCTACTCAACTGTATAAACTAAAATTAACCAGGGGATGAAGGGAAGATTGATGCAAAGGGGAAGTGTACTTGATTTGCTCAAGTGCAAAGCCTTTGGCAAAACATTGCTAATGGAATAAATTTTCTTGGGTGAGTCCTATTAGACACCTTGCTTTCCAGCACCTTGGATTAACCTGTCTCAGGATTCCCTCTTTCTATCCTATCTAAATCATCAGGTGTAGCCTTAGGACAAAATGTACTGCCAAGCCATACCACCAGTCAGAGCTCAGCAATGATTATGAGAAGTGCCAAAGGTCCTGGCATTCCAGTCATATGGAACAGAACAGAAAATACAAAGGAAAGGAAAGGAAGAGATGGGTGCTGGTGGGAAAGATAGGAGAAGGAATAAAGAGTGGGGCTCAGAAGACCCTGGGAAAGAAGGAGATGAGGACCAGTTTCAGAGGAGACAATGTTGCTACCTTCATGCTATGGGTATTTGCCTCAGCACACTGAGATTCATTTTATTGCTGAAGATCCAAAATTCAAATAGATTAATGGAATGTCTCTAAGTGTGACATTTCAAGCCAATCAATCCTGCATGATACATATGGTTGGTCTTCTTGCTTTAAATAATTCTGGAGGCTGATCTTATGTTTTGGTCCTGGTATGTAAGTTGGTACTGATACATTTCTTGACTGATGTGGCAGTCCTGATGACTAATGCCTTCATTTTTGTCCTTTCCTAAGGCGGCTGTACTAACCAGATAGAAAGGTTCAAATCCTAACCAGATAGAAAACCAGAATTAGAAGTATCTGGGCAAGAAAACTACTTCAGTCTTGCAGGTATTATGGAGAAACCTCCTTATCTTCTTTTTCCCTGAGGCTGGGCTGAGTGACATAGAGCTGGAACAATAAAAAAGAACACTGTCTAAAGAAATGTTGCCAATTTCTTTGGTAATAGGAAAGCTGGAAATCACATCTTGTTACCAAGATATATGAGTCTCAGAAAATCCAGGGCATAGGATTAACATTAAAATCCATAATTATAATGAACTGGGAAGGGCATGCTGATATTTAATACCTAATTTCTCCTTCACTATTAGTTTACATGAAGTGACCTCCAAGACCCCAGACTCTCAAATCATAACCAGATAGAAAACTAGCTGTTTAAATTGGTTTTGTTTAGATTTGTCTGATGATTGCACCATGGATAATTCTGGCCTGTCTACATTCTTATCGCATTATTTTTAAACATTCATGTGTTAGAATAGTTGTTTTTAATGTACAAAAAAAAAAATGCCTGAGAAAGATCTGGAAGATGAAGAATTTGGTCATCATTGGTAATAATGGTAAAGAGCTTCCAAAAATTGAAGCAACTGACATAAAATATTAAAAGACATAATTACCTAAGACAGGCCCAACACGAATGTAAACAGTAACATTTTCCTGATAAGTTTTCAGAGGTCATCTTCATTTTTAATTACAAGAGTGCAATGAATAAGGACTACAAACAAAATGTAAATTTTGCCCTGTGACATTATATTTTTTTCTATTAAGATTATGAAACGTTTATAAAGTACAAGTTTTTTTCTCACAGTGAGACGTATCTGCCATTTGTAGGAGTTCCTTGGGTGAAAAGGAAATGGAAGATCACGTGACATTTCAGACCCAGCAGAAACTAATAGTATAAAAGCATGTGGTTATTAGGGATACGGGAATTGCACAATAAAAATGTTCCTCTGTGGTCTACAGAGTGTTTTATTTTCACTTCTTCAACCTGGCTTTCATCTGGGGTCAGAAGACAGCAAGAACAAAGGGAGATGGTGTGGAAGATCGTATTTATGGTCTTGGAACAAAGATATTATCTGGACATATGGGCACAGGTGTTGGAAAGAAAGATGCACTTGTTGGAAATATCCACTCTTCATATTCAAAGAAGTCACTTCCAATGTTTCACAGTTCTGATTCTGATAACATTCATAATGTAATCCAAACCCTGTCACTATTTGTGTAGGGCAATCACAAACCTTCTTAGTTTCTTCATTTATAAAATAGTGGAGGATGAGAAGCTGATGGGTAAGTTTGGCCCAGCTCTATCTTCTGTAAGATGTGGAAGTGTTATAAGGGAAGGTAGACCTCTGAGTATATTAGGGGATTCAAAGTGTTTTGTCTTTTGCCCTAAAAAAAAAAAAAAAAAAAAAAAAAAATTCCAAAAAAATTGTGTACATGTCTTCTGCTGGATTAATAGCCACTAGAGCTGTCCACATAACACAAAAAAGACACCCTCACAGAGGTTTCAGGATTCCTATTGCTGAGCATGTGGTTTGCTGACTGATGTCAAGGGATTTTAGAGAAAATAATATGGTAGCAGTTCTCAAACTTGCATGCATCAGAATCCCCTGCAAAGATCTGTTAAAATATAAGCTGCTGGACCAACCCTGATTCAGCGGTAGGTCTGAGGTGGGGCCCAAGAATTTTTATTTCTATAAAGTTTCCATGTGATGCTGATACTATCGTTGCTGGGATAGAGGCTACTCAGTGAGAACCACTGAGAACCACTCATGATATAATGTCATGAGGAAGGCAGATGATCTTTAAGATTAGTTTACTTTTAATCAAGTATATATATTTATTTATATATGCATAGGTGACTATGTGACTATGTATATACGTGAGTTAGAAAACGAGAAGGTCACACAGTACATATTCCAGTTTATCATTGCCATTATTATTTGAGGTTGGAAGACACGGATAATAATTCTGAATGAGGTATTTTCACTAAGCATTGCCATCAATATTTGCAGGGTCTGAAAATGTTCATCTTCCTTCCTGTATCACGAGGCAATCGTGACTAAACTTGAAGACTACTCTTTGCTAAGAACAAACAAAACAAAACAAAAGGGGTTATGGGACACCTCACATTTCTGCTCTATAAACACATTAACACATACAAATGCTCATTTAATCTTGACCACAAACGAAACTCAGAGACTGGTTTTACTAACTTTGACATTTGATGGTAAAAGTAATGTTTTGTTTTTTTTTCTTATGGAGACAAAATATTTCTTTTTATTTTCCCCAGAATCATTTTATAATAATATTAAAACTACTGTATGCACGTCGACTTCATCCATCTTCCACTTGCCAGGTATTTTTTATCAGGTATATCCAGCCCCCACCCTCACCTCTTCAAAAGCTCCAAAGTCTACCAGTTTCTTATTTTTTTCTTACTGAGCATTAAAGAGGTTTGTTCTCTCTTCCTCACCTGTCAGGTTTACTGCTCCATTTTAATGCAGCAAAAGGGAAAAAGAAAGGCTAAATGTTAGTTGGCCAATGGTAACAAGAGTAACCATGACAACCAAGTTTTAAGAAATAATGCTCACAAGCAAGGACATGTAACTGACACACATTAGGAAATGACAGAGCATCAAAATATTTAAAGGCCTCTGCTCAGGAAGTAAATGAAAGACACAAGGTTACATCACGCAATAAAAAGTTTGTGTGTGTTTGTGTGTGTGTGTTAGTGCCACACTCACTTTTAGCCATCACCTACAATGTGCCACCACAATTAATTTTATCCCAGGAAGTGTTTGACAATAGCCATATACAAGGTAGCCATAAAGTTCGCGTGCAATTTTAAATAGCACACAAACTTTATGGCTGTAATTTCATTTGTACAAAACAGGCCATGAGAAAAGTCCTAATGTACTTAATGGGAATACAATATCATTCCACAAAAGGAATTCATCCATTTAAAAGAAAAAGTCTTCATTGAAGAGGTATGTTTTTCCTTTAATGGTACAAAATATCTGCAAACTGGATTGAACTGCACAGAAATTTGCACAATTGAACACTATACCATGAGGTAATAAAGTGACATAAATAATTTCTTCAAATATCTCTTGATGAGTAAGGCAACCATTCATCTTTTTTTCCAATAAAGAATCAAATACATTACAGTTTTGGAAAATATAATATTCATCCTTATAAATCTACAGAGTTGGAACCATCTAAATAGCTGGGCTAATCCAGAAAAACACTTTATTACCAGCCATTGACGGGATATTTGCCTATTCACAGAGGTGCTGGTCTCTGTGAACAAAACACATCTAGCACACGCTCACAGATCCTTTCTCCTGTGATAATATGTTAATTGTTTAAATAACCACATTATTTTTGCAGAAAGCATAACCCCTTTAAGGGAAGAATTAATCTGAACAATCTTCACTTGGAGGCAAATTGGAATGCTTTTAAAGTGAATCCCGAGTTGCAAAAATAAAGATACTAAGTCTCTCTTAATGTCCCTGGAATATATACCCATGATGCTGGAGTATCTGGCACTGTAAGGTAAACCAGTCCATCCCTTTTAAAAAAATAAAAATCCCCACATTTAAGATGTACAAACACACACATACAAAAGTGAATGATGAAAAGGACATCAAACACACTGGATAAGTCTTCTGACTCTTAACTTTAAAGTGATTCACCTAGTAGGCCAGGTTAAAAGTATGATACATGTGTGTTTCCAGTTTACTCAGTTTTTTAAGTCAACAACTATATTAGGGAACCAGTTGTAGGAAAATCTATGCCTCTGTATGGAAGAGAATCACTTACTGAATCATCGGTTTTTATGCGTTAGAAGGCTGCCTGAGGGTTCACATGAGCAAATGCACAGTTCCATATAGAAAGGTCAGCCTTGCCATACACATGGGTACCTATTTGTTGTAAAGATTTAAGTTTGAAGGCCTTCAGAACTGGCAGATTTAAATTATAGGCCAAGGACTTTATTACAACAACTCTTGCCAGATAAGATGAAACTGCGATATTGAGTGATGGAGTAAACTAGTGAAGAGAACTGAGTTTAATACTATTTTGACTGGTATGAATTCAATTGTTCAATATTGCTCTGCGCCATGCACTCTACTAGACACAAGGGGTAGAGTGAGGAATGAGAGAGATTCCCTAACCTACCATTTAGTGGGGACAGACAGTCAAGAAAATGGGCAATCAGAGTAACGCAGCAGGTTCTATCAAGTGGAAGTATCTTAAGAGCTCAGAAAAGGAGACCCTTAGGCACTTGAACCACTAAAGAGGAGAAGGAGGAGGAGCCAATGGGAAAGGCTTGAGTTAGCAGGTAGCATCTTCGCAGGCATCCCAAGGATGAGTCGGAGCTAGTCAAGCCAAAAGGGGGAGGCAGGAGGTTGAGAGACTCCAGACAAAGGGACGGGCTGCTTGGAGGCTGGAAGCAGAAACAGTCAGCATTGTTCAGGATGCTGGGTGTGGCTCTGCATATTTCTTCCGAGCATCTCAAAATATTCTGTACTGCATTTCTTTCTTTTATGAATGCGTGTAAATACATATAGTGTTGATTAAAAAAATAAAAAGAGAGAGAAAGAGCGAGAAGACCAAAGAAGCAAAGTCTGCCGAGAGCCAATGTTGGAGCTTGGAAAAGCTAGAAAAACTAAAGTCTATATTTTAATCCCATTTACCTGGTGGGCTCTGTACGTGAACATCTTGGGATGAGGAAGCAAAGTATTCACTCTCTCCACAGTGTGTGTTCAAGCTGAACTATTACCATTCAAGGATGTTAATTTTGGCTAACGTGTGCCTTAGACTTCTCCAACCCTCTAGTGCACACTTTTTTTCCATAGTGCATAACAAACACTTCTCATCCATCTTAACAGGCTTTTCCATAGAGTTGGGTTAACATTTTAAAGTATTCATTTTCTATATAAATAATTATTGAACAGTTCTAGCATAATATCCAAAAAGCTGTACATATGTAACAGATACACAGAATATCTACAAAATTTCAATTGCTTTATTGATTCCTTTTTTGCAGGCATAGATGGATGAACATTACCAGTTCTATTACTAGGTTTGTACTGTTTTCAGATTATGGAACACTATTATTAAAAAGGTTTAATTTTCGATACTGCCCACTGACTTTACTAATGGGGAAATCTAGGTCCAGATAGTCCCAGAGCTGAGACTGAAACTCAAATTTCCCGACACTTAGTCCAGCATTTATCCAGACCTTATTACCATCTTATCTCTGTAATTTTTTTTACTTCATGGCCCATATCACATATGGAGTATGGAATTTTAAAAAATGTCTCAGCACAAGAAAATCTATAATAGTAAAGACCTACCAAACATATCTTAATTTTCTGATGGTTTAGAAGGGCCCAAACACCTCTGTGATTTTTTTTGATATTAATTATCAATGTATTATAGGTGTATGAATTACACCTAGATGAAAAGCAAAGTCAAACGAACAGAATGCCAGATAAGAGTGTGCTATTTCCACATTAGTAATTAATAGGAATAAGTCTTAAAGTCTCAGACAGCTGGTTAAAATATATTTCTTTATATGCTAAAACTATTCCTAGCTACAGACCTACTTCTAATGCATCTTCTAAACAGGTGTATATGGTAAAAGAGATTATCAAGACAATGCAAGTCAATATTTTATACTCATTTCCCTCTCAAAGCATTATTTGCATACAGGAAGTGAAACATTTTAATAATAATAATGATGATGATGATACTTTTGATTCTGAGTCATTATCAATGACCTGTGTGTAAAGTGAAAGGCATCTAGAAAGAGGAAATTAAGTATTTATTATATAATTAACTTTGCTCAGAAGCCAAGCTATAAAAGACACTATTCATTGGGTACAGAAAATTTTCTCTTGTATGGCCTCATGATAATCAAAAAGGACATTGTTGGGTCTACTTGACTTTCAAGTCAGGAATATTCTTTACTGCTGAAGCAAGCATTTCTATTTCAGAACTGCTTCATGGGCCTTCAGATGGTTAGCTAAATATACTGATCATTCGAGGATGTGTGCGTTTCCCAACAATTGCATTAGACGACGCTTGCATATGCACACACTAAAATGCAACTCTATTTTAAGAGTCATAAAACCATTAGCTACGATGCCTCTTTTTGGAGGATTAGGAAAAAGTGTAACTGAGTTGATTTTTTAAAACATATGTGGACAAAGAAAAGAAAACTTAATTTTAAATTTTTTAAAATGATCAGGCTATAATGCTATTTCTTCACATTTACATAACTGATTCACAAATACTATACACATCTCTGTTATGTGTAGGACTTAATGAACCTAGGTGTATCCAAGTGAGACACAACTTTAAGGCATGCATTTTGTCTAGGTCAAACAATTACAAAACATCATGGCATTTGGTCTAAAATCCCCCTGTCCACAAACACTTGTTTTTTGATCTGACTCCCACAGCAGAATGTGACCACTTGAATAAATATTTTCCAGGAAATAATTAAAATTCTGCTTTTGCTTTCTTATTATTGCATTCTTTTCTGGTAATAAGAATAGTACATAAATAGCCAAGGGTGCTCAGTTAGACTAAAACAGCATCTATGACTATCCTAGGGCTTGTGGGTACCTCATGCTTCCTGCCCTTACTTCTTACACAGAGAGAGGCAATAACATATGATGGATTCCTTAAGATACACACTAACAAGATATGGATTGGGATGGAAGATTCAAACTATCAACTAAGAGGAGATTTTGGTCTTCAATCACTTGCTTTTTCAGCTATTTTATAGGATGGATAATTGAATAATGGCAGTGATCAGGAAAAAAACAATGATGGATATTTCTTTCATTCTTTCTAACTCTAAAATAGAACAGGCAATTTAATGGGTTATGGTTATGAACTTCTTTCATTTGCCCTTTATTTTATCAACCTCTCTTCATGCTGGAATAAAATGAAATAGAGCCTTTCAAGAGAAAGTTTTTCAAAGTAAAGTGTTTTCAATCAAGAGGTTATTTGGTGTGGGGGTGACTATGCTAGGAATGTAAGAACGAGAAATGATGGGTAGAAATAATTCATATAAACTCCCCAAAGGGAGCTTCATGGGTAGAAAAAAAATATTAATGAAACTAAGATGATCAGACTAAGTATGTATGAAAGAATCAGAATGAATATATTCTTTTTCGATTTTGAAGGCCAAGGTTATAGGGAGAAAGAAGCTATCTTCTAGTAGAGAGAAGAGATTATCTAAACATGGCATACCACCAAAAAAATAAGAACAGATTAATGTTATGAAAATAAAATTTGGATTGAAAAAGTAAAAATTGATGAAAAGGGAGATAATTTCAAATTCAGTTATTCTAAATGTGTAAGAGTATACTATATAATCATTTTTTTTGAGACAGAGTCTCACTTTGTCACTCTTGGTAGAGAGTCATGGCATCATATCTCACAGAAACCTCAAACTCTTGGCCTCAAGTCATCCTCTTGCCTCAATCTCCAAGTAGCTGGAACCACAGGTGGCCACCTCAGCACTAGGCTATTTTTAGAGATGGGATCTTGCTCTGGCTCAGGCTGGTCTCCAACTCCTGAGCTAAGGCAATCCACCTGCCTCAGCCCCCTAGAGTGCTAGGATTATAGGTGTGAGCCAATGTGCCTGGCCCCATATTATATAATTTTTATAATCTTATTTATTTACAGTATTATAATTCCATTTTTAAGTTAGGAAAGATTTAGGGACATGGTTACTAATGTCCTGTATTCAACTGACGAGGCAGTGATGGGCAGGGGGAGAATCTGGCTTATTATACCTAACAGAGGCAGAAATAGGATTGAAGAAAGAGTGAAAGATCAATAAAAAATTGTGTAAATATGAATTATTTGCATCCCAAGTTTAGTCAAAGACACTAATCAGATTGATACCTAGACATATAAGGACTCAAGTTATTTTTCATTAAATAGGAAAATGGTACCTTCACATCCCTTCTTGGACATCTAGGATAATTCACTTGTGAAGATAAGGAATAAGGCTTAGAAGAAAAGTAGGAGAAGAGTGGGAGAAAATTTATTCTCCATGCCTCTCTCTCTCTTTTTTTCTTTCTTTAATCATTGAATTTTAGCTGCTTCTGCTAAATTTTAAGTAATAGGAAATATTTCTGCACTTGTGGAAATTGGACATACAATATACAATATATGTATACGATATACATATAAATGTGCTAAATTGTAATGTAATTGTAATATAATTTCAAGAACACATTAAAATCAAGCAATTAATCATTAAAAACAATAAAATAAAAATGTTCATGGAGTTCTTTGTTGTCCTAATATCTCAAATGTCATAAAAAATGTTCACCTGCATAAAGCAGCAGAAGATAGGACACTTGCATGCCGGCCAATAGAAGTCTGTGCTACATACACACTGAACAATATTCTGAATGGTACAGTCTCAACATTTCGATCCACTCTAATGGAAAAACTTTTCCTTTTTTGTTGTTGTTGCCGTAATTTTTGGCCGGGGCCGGGTTTGAACCCGCTACCTCTGATATATGGGACTGGTGCCCTACTCCTTGAGCCACAAGCTCCGCCCCTACTAATGGAAACACTTTTCTAACAATTACTGGGGCTGCACTTAAGTATTTCTTCTAAGGTCAACCACATAATGAGTACAGAACAATGATGGAGTCTTCCAAAATAAGGTATCCTGAAAAATGGCAATAGAAATACTGGGGAAACCTACCTTTTATAAAGAAGGATAGCAATGACAATGCAGATGATAAAGACGACGGCGAGGACTGGACCTACAACCCAGATCAAGCCTTCCTCTTCGTCCGTGATTGGCTGAGGGTCCAGGTCCATCGACACCACAGGGTCCGAGTAGGGGCTGGTCGCATACATCTTCTGAGGAAAAGCAGAATCTGTTTCAGTTATAAGGTAGAGGCTTTCTAGAATATACATTCAGCATGAGAAGAGGCAAAACAAATCCAGGACATAACATAGCCTGTGATAAATGTGTGAAGCAATATTAGCAACATAGAAGGGAAGGGAGGGGGAAAAATAAAAGAAGTTTTGGAAAACGTCTCCTTAGAAAGGGAAAAATTTTGCAATAAAATCATTTTGATGGCATTAATTACTTCATAGATACTTTTCCATGTAGCTCTAATGTGGCATATAAAATGATCTTATGAAGTGTAAAGCGGCAGTAATTAACCAGACACAAAATGTTTAATGAACATTTACATTGTGCCAGTATGTTAGGTGCTACACCAAAATCAAGAGAAAAATTCAGAGTACCAGCCTTCAAGCATTGTCACCCAGTTAGGGAGACCAAAGTAAATATGTATAGAGCAACATCAGTCAATATTGAATTAAACGTTAAATTATGTTGGTAGTTCTTAGTACTACTGTGTGTTACTCAGGAAACAGGCCAAACAATGAGCAAGTACAGTCCAGAGCTTCAAAGGAGAATGCCAATGTTTAAATTATAGATGTAAGATATACGGAATTGATGATATGACTTCTAAAATATAAAATTTTTCCAACTGTCAAGAATTTAGAAGTTCTTAATTATATTACTTGTATGTACTCATATAACATATATTAATGTATTATATTACTATTATGGTAGTGCTCAGAGGTTGGTTTGCTTGCTCCTAAAGGATAATTGATAATCAATGTACTTTTCAAAAATGTAGTTACTTGGTGAAGGAATGAACTAAACGTCTATGAATTTTGCTTCTGCAATATCCTACTTTGTTCTACCCTATGTTAGCCTATCTTAGAAAAATATTCTCTTGACTCTCCTTCCTGCGTAAGGCCCTATGTTTTACTTTCCATCTCGGATCGAGACCAGTCCATATCCACTGTCTGCCCTGTGTCTCCGCTTCTCATCTTTTCTCATTCTTACACCTTATTGGTTTCATTGCTTCATTTGCCAAATCTAATCGTCTTTATTTAATCCTTACTTCTCTAGACATCTTTTCTATATTTGCTACAGGGATCAAGCCTTCTTTGAAACTCCTCTCTCTGGCTCTAATTCTGTATTCAATTGATTCTTCTTAATTTTTCCAACTGCTCATACCCTGCTGAGTTAATTGCCTCTGATTTCATCCTATGGACCAGCATTCTTAAGTTCTATTTTGTATTAGCTTCTCTTTTCCTCCCTTATCTGATGAGGTTGTCTCCAACTTTAACTATCTGTCTTTATGCAGATTACATCCTCTAGTGTTTCTAAGGTCAGAAACTCTACTATGTCCCGGATTTTCATTTCCAGTTGTTTCTAGAGATTCCTACATGTACGATCAAATTAAGAATTGCATACATTATTTCCCATCTTCCCAGATACCCCATCCTTTCTGATTGACTTCCAAAATTCTCTCATCCTCTCAGTATCTTGGAAGGGGTACTGGTTTTACCTAATGGAAACAAGTATGAAATAGAAATACTGATTTTACCTTATGGATGACCCTCAATTCCATCTGCTCTTTATCTCATCCCATAGAAACCATTTTTCCCCCAGGACCTTCTCCATGCTCTCCTGATAATAACAAGAGTTTCTTCCTTCCTCTATGGTTTCCACTGCTGCTCAAGTTATTACCCTAAATTGCATTTGTGAAACCTTCAAGAGGCTCTCTGGTGATTCCCAAATAAAACTTAGATATCTTAGTATGGTTCTTAAAGGCACCCAAAATTTTGCTTTTAACTTCCTTACCACACACAACATACTCCATTGCAGTGAGCTTCTTACTACTACTCCCTAAATGCTTTATTCTTGCTCTTTAACTCTCTTTCAAGTCCTACAACATCAAATACTTGAAACCCAACAACTCTCTGAGCCTCTACTTTTTTAAGACTGCTTCCATTGAAGCCATCTCTTCTTACCCTGGTGGTAATTGGTCTTTCCAAAAGACATAGGTACAAATAATGAACTTTAAAACTGCATTTAATCCTTTATTCCTTTTCTAATGACACTCCCCAAACTCTATTTTTTTTAATTTTTGCATATGTTTCATTTTCTTTAATGAAACTATAAATGCATGAAGTAAGCATTTATATACTAGTTTATTGATACATTTAAAGCAGTGAGCACAGAACTTTGTACTTACTGAGTTCTCAGAAAATCTTTGATGAATAAAATAAAATAAATGCTCATCTTTACAAATGGCTGAGCTTATTAAAACGTGCACATGCTCATTTTTTCATAATCAGTAAATGTGTTTATTTTTTTTTCCATCGGCACCTTTGAAAACTTAGCTCAGAACGTATTTTCCAAATTCAAGTACAATAAGCTTCAGAGTCAAGTAGGAAAACACATGCTCCTCTGAATACCTGCAGACTGCTCTTCCTGTCTTCACTATGCCCAGGAAAGAGAACGACTAGACTCCCAAATTTTCTTGGGCATCAAAATAACATAAAAAAATCAAGATGTATTTCCAACCTTCACAGAAGCAGCCTTTTCTTTCTTTCTTTCTTTTTTTTTTTTTTTAAAGAAAGTATATACATGTTATGAGGACTGACACAAAGCACTTGCAAGAGAATATCATCTCAGAAGCATGATTCTTTATGATCGTTTTAGTCTGTATTTTTCCCCTTCCATTTTGTAGGTCATGCCCAAATTTTCTGGTAGAGAAAATAAGCAAACCACTGCTTTGAAATTCTTTACCAAGAGCCTTTGAGATCGTAATCTTGGTTAATCAAGATGGAAATCTAAGCAAGGGTTTTCCCAAAGCACATAGATTTCTAACCCAAATCAAGAAACAGGAGACAAGAAAATGAAAAGAAAACAAAGCCATAAAATGATACCAGCCTCGTGGAAAGTAGAATTTGTTCACTGTTTGAGAGTAACAGAGGAGATTAAACTTTAGAGCATCCTAAATCAGTTTTCTGATAAATGGATTGAGGGAAGGCTTGTGTCTTCGGGTGAGAAAGAGAAGTATTTTCTCTCTTAAAATTGCCAGTTCACTCTTAAGAGTGGTTACACACATCATTAAAAATTAGTCATAGAAATTAGAGGCTTACAAAAGAACTATAACTCTGTAAACATTATCCTAGCTGGATACAACTCTCTTTAAATCGTAAATGCTGGCCTAAAAACATAGGAAATGTTCTCACTTTGAGAGTAATATTGAGAAAGATGATAAAGTAAAGAGATATTCAGATAACATATTAGGGAAAAAAAAATCTTAATTCTTAATGGAACAGTGAGATGACATACTAAAGGAAGGGACAGACTCTTCAACAATGGTGCTGCATTTGAACATGAGTGGAACTGTTTGAGAGACGTTAGAAACCAGAGTGCATAAGCGGCTCTATCAGTCTGTGTGATCAGATGAGATTTCTCTTTGCTGAATTCTCTGATCTACCTCAATGCTCTGAATGCGCTTTCTGAAGCATTCCTAGAGCTATTAAAAGAAAGTTCCTCTCAAATAACTCAAAGTAATTTTTGTGAAAAAAGGAAAAAAGATGATTTCTAACATTCCATTCCCTTGATGTTCTGCCTTAAAACTTTCAACTAGAAAGAGAAAGTGTATCTTTACATTAAAATTCCAGGAAGACCATCACTTTGTTTTCTAATGACATTCTGAATACAATGGTAAACCAGGCAGAGCAGCTGCCTTTGTATTTTGATTTTCTAAGAGGGAATTTCTTCAGTCCCTTGAAGAGAGGCCCCACTGTACATGCCAACAACTGATGCAGAGAAACCTTTGATACATTATGGGCTTCTTAAATGTGGGGAATGACTGTCTCAACTGAGGTGCCACACCTGTCAGATTTAGGCTCTGATTAGAAAGATACAGTTTAGAGGATGTATATTAAATGTTAATATGAACTGCTGCTGCAAAATCCATGCCCCCATCCGATCTAAAATTTCTCTCCCATTTTTTTTAGCACTCAAAGCAACTGAAGCATAAAACGACATTATGAGCCAAGATGAATTACATAAAAAAAGACAACTTACTATTTAAAGTACCTTAGAAATTCTCCCTTTCATTGAGAGAAAAGACTCCCTGAGAATCTGGGTACTGTGGTCTCAACTGGCAAGTTATAGGAGAATAAACATAATCTCCTCCATCACCAAATCAATATTTTCAACTACCTGGAAATACATTGTTGGACGACTAAGCCTGTTAGTTCCTACTATAAGGGTGTTCACTAACGTCTAGATGGGGACATCTTCTTTTCTTTTCCTTGGAAAGTATTTATTTTAGAAGGACAAGGAAAGGAGAGAGAGAGTAGTAATCAGTGATGGTTCTCACACCATGTTATTTGTGTTACATTGAAAGGTCTCAAGAACCACGTTCCAACAATCTGGCACTTGATAAACTCAGCGTCCACCCTGCCATCAGAGACATGGTCTTTCTTGTTTTTAAAGCAATCTCAAGCTGTACATTTCACAATGTTCAAAGAGAAGGCAGCCTATTCTTACATGTATGTTAACAACAGCTCACGAGAAATGATTAGAATGGATACACCTACAAATCCTTGAATAACCATATTCTACTGCAAACGTGCAAGCGCGCGATGGGAAACAGACGCCATCATAACTAACTTACAGACTCTGCGTGTTCCATCACTGCTAACACAAAGAAGACATATTCTTGACCACTTTGGAGTTGCTTGTTCGTAAATCCACCATAATGCTTGTCATCTCCCAGGGTGAACTCAGTGGGAAGGACATCAAAGTGTGCGGCAATGTATGGCTTTAATTCAACTTCTCTCCCATAACGGATGCTTCTGCGTTTCCTAGATATCTCCTTTAGCAGCTGGAGGAAAAAAGAGGGAAACAGAAGAGAGCCATAAACAACAACAATGCACCAACTTATTTATGGTTCAGTGAGAGAAATTAATTCAGAACTGGGAACAACCCAGACACAATGTGTCCACCTTTCACGGAGCATCTCAGCATCACTAAATAAATCTGCGTTCTCTCCATCTTTCAAATGCTTGTCTTCCTGTAAAAACTGTTATTTTTTTTATTTTTTGCAGTTTCTGGCTGGGGCTAAGTTTGAACCTGCCACCTCCAGCATAAGCGGCTGTCGCCCTACTCCTTTGAGCCACAGGCACTGCCTCCCCCCAAAAAATGTTATTCTTGTCTTCTCCCATTAAATACCAGCAATCTCACAGTTTAATAGGGAAAGGTCTGTATCAGTCTATGACACCTTTTGATGTAAGCATATTTTTTTTAACAGTTTTTTGGAAATAATTTTGATTTTATTTAATATCTATGTAGAAAAGACAGCTAAATGCAAGGCCCAGGCTATAAACATAAGGCAATTAGATCCTTTATTGGTAGCTCATTACATTTCCTACGCTAATGAAATCCTCTCAGAGGGGCGGCGCCTGTGGCTCAGTGAGTAGGGCGCCAGCCCCATATGCTGAGGGTGGCGGGTTCAAACCCAGCCCCAGCCAAACTGCAACAAAAAAATAGCCAGGCGTTGTGGCGGGCGCCTGTAGTCCCAGCTACTTGGGAGGCTGAGGCAAGAGAATCGCGTAAGCCCAAGAGTTAGAGGTTGCTGTGAGCCGTGTGACGCCACAGCACTCTACCCGAGGGCGGTACAGTGAGACTCTGTCTCTACAAAAAAAAAAAAAAAAAAAGAAATCCTCTCAGAGGGCAATAGTGCATCGTAACTTGTCTAAGGAAAGTCAGCTTGATTCATAAAAGCCCTGCCTTGCAGGAGATTTATTATTTAGTCTTTCAGATAAAGCTACCTAAATCTTTAAACATGACCAAATTTTAGGAGAGGTTAGTACCATTTTAAATTATTTTCAGTAATAAGATAATTCATAGGTTGCAAATTCCATCAAATCAGCAGAAGCTGAATCCAGTGAATGATTTTTAGATTTACATATATATTAAATAGGCATTGTCACTTATTTAATGATTTCTGGCTTGACTTGGCTCCTTGGTTAACCAAGTAGGGTGCAATTCTTCACAATTTATCATGGAGCCAACTTTTTCTAGAATTTAGCTCTCTGGGGAGTTTGAATCTCTTGCCAGATGATACAGGCAGTCAGCAGTGCAGATAGAAATTAATTTTAATATTACCCTAAAGAAAACAAACATATGTATGTATCGACAGATCCTTCATGTACTTCAGAAAAACCTAGCAGAATTTATTTATGGATAATCTATTGTTTTGTGTTGACTTTTATTAGAAGATCATATTAACAGTATATTATGAACATGGCTTTCAAAATGACATCAAACTTATTTTTGTCTTCTCCCATTAAATTCTAGTAATCTCACAGTTTAACAGGGAAAGGTTGTATCAGTCTATGATACCTTTGGATGTAAGCACAAATTTTTAACAGTTTCTTAGAAATAATTTTGATTTTGTTTTGTTGTCTGTGTAGAAAAGGCTGTATTAGAGGACAAATAAGAAAAGGGAATGAAACTTGTTTCTACATTGATAAACAAATTCAGGTTACTTAGAGAAACAGGGCAGCAAAAGTAGTTGCTACCTTTAGTTTTTCTGTAAATAGAAATGATATAGGGAAAACCAAAGTAGTAAACTCAACTTAGTTAAATGAGACCCTGGCCAGGCTTCTGTAATAATAATGGCGATGGACTATGTACATGATGAACACGGAATCCTTCTGCTAGGATCTAATAGTGTACTACAGTCCCTTCTATGCTGAGTTATAAATATGCCCAGCTGGTTCAAAATTACATGCTCAAAATGTAATAAAAACAGTCTTTTAGTTAAATAGATCATTCGTACCCATGTTATTAAATAATATTTAATTTATAATGTTTTAAAACTCTCTATAAAATTCGAATTTATTGATGCAATTAAAATTACATGAAATGTAAGCTGTTTTATGCAAACCACAGTAAACTGGGCATCACATGTTCAGCAAATTTGGACCATTTGATAACAAATTCAAGTATGCTAATCAATGATGCACCAAATAGCCAGTAAAAAAGCAAGGTCAGAAACTTTGCATTATCTTTTAATCCTGTTGTCAAATTTAACTTTATTTACAATAATCATCATGGCATTGATCATGATGATAATTGTCACCATTTATTAAGCACTTACTAGGTACCAGACGGTACCTGCTGTTCTAGGGGGCTAACCATGCATTAGTGAATTTACTTATGAAATAATTAGGTTGAGATCATCCCCATTTTATAAATGAGGAAACTGAGGCACAATAGAAATTCACAATATATGTTCATTAGACTCAATTAGTGAAATAAAATGAAATTACACATAAGAGCTTTTTGAAACTATATTTTACTAAATAAAACATAACTGTGATCTTTAAGCTCGGATAACTTAAATTGTTTTAGTCTGTATTTAAACATAATTTTTGTGCATCCACTGTTACTAACACAGATAAATGTGTTATTTCCTCTTCCTGAATTATTTTAACTTGCTAATTTAAAAAAATCTGATGCTAGATATTTAATGCAATATTACACTTTGAAAGCCATTCCATAGGTTATTATCGAGATGCGGTAAACGATAGTAGCCCATTACTTTAAGAAGGAAAAATGCACTGTAGATGAGTCAAACAGCTTTTTGAGGCTGGTTAATCAAAAACATTTACCATCATTTGTTTATGTGACTGTGTCCCCTCTTCTACCTCACTGATCAAACTCCACCTTGGTTTTATTCAGATTTCAAATGTAGTCAACAGTCATAACTCATCCATGTCACTGTCATTCCGACGGGGACCTTTTGCTAGGATTTCTTTAGAAGACTTGGAGCAAGTACTTCAGAATAAAATGTTTGGGCTTTTTGGTGCCCCTTACATCTAATGCGGTCATTCATTAAGGTCAAACCTGGAATATCACTCTGGCTCTTTCGGTTGTTCTAATCTCTGTAGGATGCTTCCTGTATTATATTTTACATGGTTTAAGTGAGCTCAGATGACACCAATGTCAGCTAGTATGCTGAAGTTATAACCACAAATGACTACATTATTTCACAGCAATCCTTTGAAGTAAAATGCAGTGAAAAGCTTATGCTATATTACATGACCAGCTCTGAATTAAATATAACTAACATTTTGGGAGTCATTCTGCCCCAAATTCATTTTGACTATTAATGTCTGCTCTGCCCAGTCTGACCTTGACAACAGGAGTTCCAGTTTATAAATTTATCATGTGGAGAGCATCCCCAGACAAGGGATAAATGAGCTCAGAAGATAATTCTGTGAGTAACTCTGTTTAGAAAGCCTCTTTCAATTTTTTATGGGCCTAGATTTGAGGCATACATGTGGAAATCCCCTTAGGCCACCATTCTGTTTGATGACAGAGTTCCAACAATTTGAATTATAGGCCTTTCTGAAAATTACTCGGTCAAATACATTTAAGAATGGAACATGCTTTGTCAAACCTGGCAGTACCAAGCCATAGATAAAATTACTACAATGCTCCTATTATCCATGGTAGGAAAAAAAAAAAAAAAAACCTGTCTATAGGGATCAGAACCTGGATGTGCAAGAATAAAGTGAGGCCATAGCCTACTTTCATTTGTCTCCCCTCTACAATAGTTACAAGATGTACTGAAGGTATTTCTAGAAAATACATCAAGGGCTTTAGTTCTTTATCAGAAATAATTTTCATTTTTCCAGTCAATGCATATCTTATTTCTTCCACTATTAATCCTACAATGTGGTCTCAGTTATATTAGTAAGAAAAGTGGGAAACAACCCATCCTGACCCCAAAATTTTGAATTAATAAAATGTTCTTTATCAAACTATTATACAGATTAATGCACCACAACTTGCATGATTAAAATGACCCTTTGTTATGGGAATCAGCAGAACAGACCCATAGAATTTAATTGCAAGGAAGTTCAAAGTCATATAGCCCTATACTTTAATCCATTAGTGCTTTCGAGGTTAAAATCTGGCTGTAAAAGGGAATCACTTCCTATTACCACCGAATGGTTTTACTTCTAAGGAAAGCTTATTATTTAAAAAGTATTTGATGTCATTTTGGCATAGATTTCAATGCTTTGAAAACTTTTTTTTTTTAAATAGGTAGGATGATTGTACACATGCAAGTCACTTTTGCATTTTAAACTCAATTCCAATTAAAATGGAATGGTGACAATTCTCCGATTCAGCAGAGTATGGATTATAACACTGAGAGTATCTCAAGATTAACTGATTAGTCAGTTGCAAATAAAATTGTGTCTTCCTTCAAAATGTTTATAAAAAAACCAGCTGATCATTTTGCATATTCCAATGAAGGGTTACTATTTCCAATATCATGGAATAATGATTTTGTTCACTTATTATCAGTAGAAAAAAATTAAATTGATAACATACTTAAATTACTTGACAACATCATTGAAACGATGTCTCATTTCACATCCTTCTACTGGTCATCTCATCATTAAATAGTGACACAACAGCCTAGGGATAATCTTGAACCCATCTCCTCTTCTGACCTTGTCAAACTTAATCTGCACAAAAGAACTAAGTGATAATGGATCTAGGGATGACTTGGGTCTGCCAAAGGAAGCTGACATCCTCTTTTATTTTTCTGTTACAGCAAAGTCTTCCTTGTGTGGACAGGATATAAAATGTATAGCACCTTTCCATAATGTAGTTAGGGGATTTGTTCTTTTTCACTCATTTGTACTAATTTGAGGAAGAGAAAATACCTAAAAATAACAGGTTGTAGTATGAAATGTGGTCTATGGTATAAATAAGCCCAATAAATAAAAATCTCTTATTTCCCCAAATGAGGAACTGGTTGTTTGCCTTATGAACTGATTTAAAGCAATATCACGGTAAAACAACAAAGTCTTTCTGTATTTTAAAATGGGAATTAACGCCATTAACTTGTTTTGGCCCTCTGAGGATCTAGCTTAACCCTGCTGGATCATAGTTTTCTTATCTAAATAGAAGCATGTAATAATTATGTCTCATTCCTCTTATTACATAATGTTTTCAAAAAAGTTCTTCTTACTAAGAGTATCAATTAAAATGCATGTCCTGTTGTAAGATTCTGAAAATTTAAATGACACAATTTCATATTTGCTGGGTTTTGTTCTTTATTTCTTACTTTGCTCAAATGTTTTGATTTGTTTTGTTTTCCCCTGTACTAAATTCACTTCTGATTCTGAAAACCTACAGAATATGTAATAAGGCAAACATTTGCTAATCAACAGAATTCTTTGGAGAAACTGGGTAAGATCACATAGTAGGTCAAACAGACTCTGCTACAAAATGCAATGTAGTGTTCGTAACAGCCTCAGCAACCGCTGCACTAATGAAGCAGACCTTGGAATTTATTTCAATGGTGATTAAGTCCTTGCTGATAATTTGCTTTACTTTCTACACATCTGCATCATGTTTTACAAGGGGAAAGGGACAAAATTTGAAGGCCAACAAAGATTAGACAGGTTTTAAGCTTTATTGCAGTTTAATGTTTTTTAATTAAAGCAAAAGGATCTTTGTTAGGATCTCTAGAAGTTAGCATGCCCGTAGCACTGAACCATCCAACCAGCCAGCCGTGAAGAAGCCAGCACCTGGATTAGATGCTGACCGGCCTCCATAGGGAGAAGGAGGATATTTCATAAGTTTAATAACTAATGAAAGACACAACCAACTAAAACAGAATTACCTCATCTAATTCCATTTCATCTGGACTCTCCCATGGCTTGATAAATTTCCCACGAGATTTCTTCAAAGGCACAATTATTATGTAGTAACCTCTGCACAGAAATAAATAGACAAAAATGAGGTTATTTCCGAGGGCAAACCAAGTGGATCTACCCTTAAATCTTCCACAGGCCAGAGATTGAGAAGAAGGCAAATTATGGATATGAAGTGACTTGTCCATTCCTTACATCAATGACAAATAACGACCTGTTTGTTCAATTTTAAAAACAACATGGGCAGACATTTATGTGTGACTTCAATGATCTTGTATGGTAATATCACCATGGTTGACTGCTCTTTATTAGCTAGCATAAACAGAGTAGGCATAGTTTGTTCTGGCCCTGGTGCTGGACACATACAAGGCTGCGATATTGAAATCTACCACCCCGAGCTGCTGAACCAAAAATTTTCTATGACATTAATTTATAGGAGGAATTTTTTTAAAAGGAGGAATACAGAATAAAAACTACTCTTAGTGCACATAAATGCCTACTGTTATGTCATTTATACAAAACTAAAATGCCTTTTATTTGGATAAAAAAATTAAAAGTATAAAAATTACATAGACTCTCACAATAAGTACATAGAGTAAAGATATAAAAACCCCCTCTCTGTCTAACCATCAAATTAAACCCCTTAAGGTAAGTACTATAGAAATTTGGAGAAGTTGGGCGGCGCCTGTGGCTCAAGGAGTAGGGCACTGGTCCCATATGCCGGAGGTGGCAGGTTCAAACCCAGCCCCGGCCAAAAAAAAAAAAAAAAAAAAGAAATTTGGAGAAGTCCCACCTAAGGGCCTTCAAAATCGATCTCAGTAGACATAAGTAGTAACTGAGTCCTAACTCTAAGAAAGGTCAAATAAAATTTAAGTGATGTATAAAGGCACCTCCCTGTCCAAAAAACAGATACGGGTCATTTGTAAAGTTGCTTTGTAAATTCAGCGTAGGGTAGTCTGCTTTTATATTTTTCTTTTTTTTTTTAATTTAAATTTTTATTTTTTCCATATATATGTCTTAATTAGGTTTCCATTTTTTTTTTTTTTTTTTGCCTTCACAAAATTAAAAAGACTCAAAATCCAATAACAATAACAATGTTTAAGATAAGGATTAGAAACAAAAACCTTGCAAAGAATGAATGTTTTATTTTTCTTTAGGGACACTTTAGGACTCATACCAGTCTTTGGTAGTAACTATGGAATTTGAACATGCTGTAAAACAATGACTTTATAAACAAATTAATCACTTCCTGCTTCTCAGGTATTATATAAGTGCATAATCTGGTTTTGTCCAGCTATAGAGCAATCCTTCAAAGACAGTATAGGTACAATAAGACTATAAAACTATACGCACAGATTATAGACACATAAACAAAAAGAAAGATCTGGAGAGACTGAATAATTGACCAAGTTAAAAGAGATAGCGAAGGAGACTTAAACCTACATTTATCTTAATCTTGGCCATGGTCAGTCTTTTCTCATTTATTCTATGAATCATAAAGTAAGGACTCCATACATTCTGTGGAGACTTACTGTGAGAATAAGAGCATGTGGGCCTCATTTGCACCTTTATGAGAAGGCTACCACCCATGACAACGGGGTGAGAGGAAGACCACTACCAACCCTTATATTACGGAGAACAATGGCATGCATAGGAAGGCCTCTTTCCACTCATCTCAAACCAAACCTGCAATAAACTCAGCAAATCCTCTGTGATCAAGAGCTGTTTCCATACAGCCTAGAGCTGAGCTGCTCAGTATGGTAGGGCTAGCTCCTTAAAGTGGTGGAGCCCTTGAAATGAGTGTGCTATTAAATGTAAAAGACTCATTGAATTCTAAAATCTTAGTATTTAATAAAAGAACGTACACTATCTCAATAAATAATTTTAAAATCGTGATCATGTGTTGAAACAATATTATTATAGACATACTGGGTTAGATATATCTAGAATATTTAGTTTCAAAAATTGATACCACTTATTTGCTTTTACTTTTTCACTGTAGCTCTTAGAAATTTTTAAATTTCCCTGGGATTTTGTAGGTGTGTTGGACAGAGCTGCTTTAGAGCGTTCTGGTAAGAATGCGGCACCTGGCCGTGAATTTGGGTTCTGCTGCTACCAATCTACTGTGTGATCTTGGGCTGATCGTGCTACATTCCAAAATTGCAGTTATACGCTCTGAAACATGAGAGTAAAAAATATCATACTTATACACGGGGGGAAAAAAGCACATGAACCCCAAATGCTCCTCATAGCGTATGTGGCAGTACAGATGGCAGCTGCTGCTGGCCAGGACTGATCACTGTGGTGGCACAGATGCATCTGAACTCTTGCTCGGTAAGACCTGATGAAATTCTATGAGATACAGGTTAAAGAACCTGCCAAAGTGTTTTTTTTTTTTTTCCTTTTTCCTAATAGAGAATTCAAGTCAAACCAGACAATTATACCACAATCCTTTTTCCATGGTGCACTGAGTAACTAATCAATGTGCAGGATTACATCACCTAGCCCTTCATTTCCTTTACTACAAATAATCATGATGATCAAGGTGGGTGAGGAGAAGAGTCAAGTGTGTGTGTGTTTGAGAGAGAGACCAGTTTTTTTTTATTTTATGATCCAGAGGAAGTTCCCCCTCCTCCCATCCTCCCACCACCTGAAGGATTTGCCAAACAAGTCCATCATGTTAAATGAGCACGGAAGAGAATGACAGAGGCTGCAACTGAGCGTGCAGAGTAACACCGCAGATGTGCTTGACAGACACGCTTGTCAGGGAACTCCTTGCATTTCAGTGCCAGCCGAGCCAAGTCAGAAGAGCTCTACCCTAAAGCAATGGTGCTGCGCGTTATCAGACAGCATCTTGTCAATCACGGTTAAGCTGATGAGTTGTACTAATTTTTCTTCTGCCTTTATATTTGAATTGCCCTTCTTGTACATGAGAAAAGAATCCATTCTGTCTTCTGCAGCATTCCCTAACTATTCATTTGACTCATGACAGGGATAAGAATTGAACAGCTTTCCCCACAGCAATCAATTAACAGTGTGGCCAAATATCCACAACCTTTTCTCTCCACTGATCTCTGAAGCATTCATCTAGGGCAGTCAAAGTGAAGTCTGCTTCCGAGCAGCTCTCACGCATTGAATGAAATGAAGCAGTGGCAATTTGGAGCTTCCTATTATAGAGAGCTTTGCTGAGGTCCAAATCCCACATTTCAACTGTGTTCTCTCCAACCAAGGCTGTGTGAACACCCAGGTTTATCAGCCGTACCTGCAACCTGGCTTTCCCCAAGGACACGCTTTCCTTGCAGCCCTCTTGTGCAGCGGCCAATGGCTTCTTCCTCCACAGCCTATGAACCTCAGAATCAGGGTTTGGGGGTTCCTTGCTGCCTTCCTGCAGGTATTTTCCCTCCACCCTCTTTCTAACAATGAATCATACCTCCTCCTTTTTTGAAGTTCATGGACACCAGCTGTCTTATACTCTTCTCTTGCTGATTTTTGTCATCTACCACCTGCCCCGCCTCTTTTTCCATTTAGGAAAGATTCGGGGTTCATGGACTTCCTTTCTCTCCCAACTCTGCTACATCATGGGTGATGGCAACCTTCCCACAGCTGGCCCATGCACCTTTCAGGCTCTCAGATCTTTTCACTCTCCCTTTCCAAAGCCTACCCCTTCCATTCTACCTCGGCTGAAGTCTCTGCTTGCTATTCTCTATGCCTGCACCCAGGGAGCTGAATACACCTTGGGAACCCAAGTGCAGGGCAGAATAATGCCACACATTCAGGATCAGCAAACCCAGTGAGGCCATCCACGCTGCCTGGCCATCTTACCACTTCCCAGCTTCCTAGTAACTTCTCTAGTTGCCTAGTCCTTCCATCGTCCACAATAATTTTTCACACTTTTGCTTCCAGCCTGAAAACATCTCTACCTCCCCTCGAGAAGAGAATCTTACCTCTTATATAAAGAAAAAAAAAATACAAGCATTGAGATTGGAATTCCTTGTCTGGGAATTCGGTCTGAGAATCGTCTGTCTACCCAACTACATGCTTATCTGTATCTCTATCTGCAAATAAACCATACACTTTCTTTGAGGTACAGAAGAAAGGCTGGCCCTATGTTTTAGGGCCAATAACTATTTCTCAAATTGTTTCTAATCCTCTTCTTTTCTTAGGAAGTTTACCACACACTGGACCCCTTTCTTTCATATATCTCATTTTCTCGTTCCTGTATCCTATCCATTAGCTTCCAACCATGCAATAAATATCTGCATTTAATAAACAAAACAAACCATATCCCTCTCCAGTCCCCTCTCTCTCTCCTACCCCTACTGCGAAATTCCTGCAGAGAGACATGTGTTCCTGCTGCTCTCTGCTTCCACTCACCCCCCTGCTCACCCTGCCCGAGCTGACGCCTCTCACTCCACCCCACTGCCACAGCTGGGGTTCTCAGTGACATCCATGGTGTCACATCGACAGGCGAGTTTTTGATCCTCTTCTTTTTTTCTTGACCTCTTGGCAGAATCTTAGTGTGTTGACAAGATCCTCCACAAAACCTTCTTAGCCCTTTTTCTGTGTTGCAACTCTCCTGTTACTTCTACTTGTATCTCTTACCGCACTAACATGATTTCCTGAGCAGAATTTATTACCCACTATCTAACTATCACAGGACCTTCCATAGGACTATCCATGACCCTCTATTCATATTCTACTTTCATCCTAGGAGATCTCATTGCAGCCCAAGGCATCCATTCTTTAGCTATATGCAAATGATTTACAGATTCACATGTTTAGTCAAGAACGCTCTTCTGGGTTTTACAGGTTTATCCTACTTGACTTTCTGTCTCCATTTGTATGCAACAAAAGTCCCTCAAACTTACAGTGATAAAAAAAAAAAAACAACCTTTTAAAACATACCTTTTAAAATAAACCCTCCTCCAACTTTGCACAGCAATCTACTTCAGCATGCATGCCAGAAACCTAGGTGTTGTCACTGACAATCTGCTTTTACTGTCCCCTCCCTCGTACCCAATCTATTGCCAAGTCCTGTAACCTCCCAACTCTATCCCTACTCCAACCCTCTGGTCTTATCCATCACCCTGTGCCCAGACCCCTGCCTTACTCTTCTCTCAGTCTCTCCACTGACTTCAGGTCTTTCTAGTCCTGTCTTTTTTTTTTTTTAAATCATAGCTGTGTACATTAATGCGATCATGGGACACCCTACACTGGTTTTATAGACCATTTGACATATTTTCATCACACTGGTTAACATAGCCTTCCTGGCATTTTCTTAGTTATTTTGCTAGCCCCGTCTTTGAAATTTCCAATCCACAATACAAAAGTGATTGTGCCACGTCCGCTTTTTAAAGCTTTCAGTTGATCCTCATTTCTCTTAAAATAAAGATCAAAAGGCATCCTGAGGCCCAGCAGGCTCTTGTCTGACTCCATCTCTCCATGTCCTCTGAGCTATGGCATGATAGGCTTTCAGTGCCTTAAATTTACCATGGTCCGTTCCTGTCACTGACCCTTTCATCATTCTGTTCCAGGTGCCCAGAACTTCTGACACTCCAACTTCTGACACTCCAACTTCACTACTCTCTTTCCACAAATATCTATTCATTTGTTATTTCCTAATTAAAATTTGCTCTGACTTCTCTGCTTAAATCAATTGTCTATCATTCTCTTATACTATTCAGGAAATTTATATATTTAGAAAATATTAACAAAGTAGATTTACAAATAATTGAGAGGTTAAAGACCGAAAATGAGAGGCTATTGCGAGACATGAAGGAAAGGAAGTAGAGTCCAGGGTATGTGTGGGCTATGTGGCCTTTATTCACTCAGGTGAGAATAGGCTGAGTTCCAAAAAGAAGTCAGCATGTGGGTTAAGGCAGGTGGGAATAGAAGAGTTCCGAGGGGTAGGAATTGGTGCATTCCTTCCTCCCTGGGCAGGATCGTTCTATTTGGTCACGTGCCTATATTTGGTCCTATCATCAATTTCCCCCAAATCTGCTTAACTTTGCCATTTTATCACTGAGTTTTTTCCCACTGAAAAGTAAAAATTGCTGGGGGATGTGGGTCTCAGAAACTTATGCTTTCCCTAGCTCAGGGAGTCAAAAATATTTAGGGGTTCTCCATCAGAATTTCTAACTCTTCATCTCATTAAGCTTTTTCCTCCGTTCTCCAAGCCAGCAGCAACCTGCCTAAATAGAGTTTATAGAATATATAACTCTTTACTGCTTTTCCTGATGGCCCTAATGGTGACCTTTATTCTAATCTCATGGGTCATTAAGAAAGATAAGATGATTCAGATGGGGGAGTGATTGCATACCCAACAAATTCATATCAATCAAATTATATGAACTGAAAGAACTTTCCTGGAATGAAGAAAAAAAAGGTAAATTGCTTCTGGAGCCGGCTTGATATATGGGCAAAATTGCACACAACATTCTCCTTTGTCTGTCTGCCTCATGCGTGAAGTTTAGACTCAAAATGCCTTTTCAGCATCGACTTTAACTTTTAAACTAATAGTAAAATAAATAACTTCAGGATCAATATATCTTGGAAAGCCCTGGACTACTTATAAAGTAAGCTGTGTTTTCCCAGTATATTAGATTTAATTAGACAAGTTAAATCTAACCTTCAGAATTTTAATTATATTAAGTAAAGTTTTACTAATTTCATTTAATATATTATCATCAAGGGGCGAGCTTTGGTCTTTGTGGCAGTCCCACTTCAAATTCAGTCAGGCTTTTTGTATTAGCAGGCTGTATTAGCATTCTCAAACATTATTTAACTGGGAGGTGAAAAATCTGTCTGGAGGTTTAATGATGAATGTCATTGCTTACAGAGGCCTCACGGCAACTTATTGACTTTATTGCTTCATGATACTCTACACGCATTTCCATGATCTGTGCCCAAGTGTCTGTGCCTGGTCATTCTTGGTCATAAGGTTTGTCTGGGGCATTCCTATTTATGCCTCTTTCTTACAGAGCTCTTAATCATTTAGCAATGTCTTAGGAAAAAAACACGTGTCTTGACCAACAAATAATCTGTGATCACAGGGTTGTGGCTTAGAATATAGGCTGAGCAACACGAAGACCTGCATGCAGGTCCCTCCTCTTTGCTTCTTATATTGTGTGCCAGGACCAGTTAGTCAACCTCTTCAGCCGTAAAATCAGAAGCACCTTCTCATAAGGATTACATCAGTTAGCGCACTGGCCCCCAACCTCTTTGGCACCAAGAACGGGTTTCATGGAAGATAATTTTTCCATGGACCAGGGTAGAGGATGGTTTGGGGTTGATTTAAAAAATGTTGCATTTTCCCCAGATCCTCAGGCATTAGCGTCTCATAAGGAGCACACACCCTGGGTCCCTCATGTGCTCACTTACAGTGTGTTCCCAGTGCTGATCTGGCAGGAGGCAAGGCTCAGGCAGTGATGGGAGCAACGGGGAGCAGCTGTGAACACAGATGAAGCTTTGGCCTCTCACCCACCACTCACCTCCTATTGTACAGCCCAGTTCCTAACAGGCCACTCACAGGTACTGGTCTGCAGCCCAGGGGTTTAGGATCCCAGATTTAGTGTGTGTCTTGTTCCTTGAATAGCACCTGGTAAGCCTCGGTCAGTACTATTACTGATCTCAACTGTATCTTCTTGGCTAGGTTACTTACTATTTAGTGGCTTCACTTTATTTACACGTAAATTGAATTGAAAGAACATCTACCTTACAGGGTTTTCTGAAGCTTAAATGAAGCTTTCTAAGGTTTTTAGTAAGTTGTAAAGCACTATACAAATTTAAGCTTTTAATTCTTCAGTTGACAAACGTCTGATGAATTTGCCCTCATTAAACTGCTAATATTGGTACACAAATTTTATGAAGCCACATTGTATGCTACGTTTTCACAAGAATTATCTTTTTCAAAAGAAGAAAAAGTAGAGACTCTGAAAGCCAACTGAGTAAGATCAAGGAAATTTACAATTTCATAAAATATACTTATTCTTCATTTCCATTTTTTAGAAACATGAAAATGGTTGTTAGAAATTAATTTACATTGAATACCTTCTGGTGGCTTTTTCTCTTAGTACAATCTGTGTCGTACATTTTTAAAAAATACCCAGAGTAAAATTCTGCTGTATACAGTCACAGAAGGTCCCCTCTGTCATCACAACTTGCTTCAGAGGAATAGTAGCATTGATAGATTTTCTGGTTGACATTTTGCTTCCCAAATTTATTTCAATAGAAAGTTTAAACACCACAGAATTCTCGGTTTCAGAACCTGCAGTATCCTTAAGGCTGCTTCTAAAGAAATTTGGCCTCTCCGGGGGTGAACTTCCCTGATTTACCACATTAAAAAAAAAAAAAAATAGGAAAAAAAAGTGTGAAAGGATTTGAAAGTAAGAAGCTGTATCTTTGTTAAATTGGTAAGGAAGAATTTTATTTTTAGGCGATGAGGAGCTGGGGAGCAAGGATCATGACCTCTCAATTAACACGGCCAGAAATGAGGAAAGTAGTGTCTCTGTGGGTCAACAAGACAGAGTTCAGCCACCAAAATTGCATTCTGCTTGAAAACATTTTTCTAGATAGTTTTAGCAAAGTAAAAGTTATCTACTTGGCCACAGTTCTGGAATGGGTTCTGTTTCCTCCCCCTCATTGCTCCCATAGAATACTGAGCAAAACACCATCATCTTTTCTAATATCTAAACTTGGCAACCATTGCAAATAGCACAGCATGGCACAGAGCTTCTGGTAATCCCTGACCATGCCTCGTGAACCACCCCAGAAAACAGATGCGTTACCGTATGCTATTATCCCCTTAAGAATCTCAGGAAATATAAATTATCTATGATTTTTCAATTAACAGGTTGGTATTTCATTTTCTATAGCTCTCATACTTTTCCCATTCAAGTACTTTCCTGGTTTGGTCTTTCCCTCCTTTGTATCCCCAGAGTGGTAGAATATATTTCTGAGAATCTTAATTACTTTCTAGGAAACAAAATTTGTTCACAACAGTTCGCTTTCTTTTTCTGCTTCACAATGGTTGTGTCTCTTTGTTACCAAAGTCATATCTCTTTCCCCTGACTCTTGTTTCAAATATAGAAGGAGGAAGTCCATAAATACCACACAGACAGAAATTGACTTTCAAGCTCGAGAAAAAACGCTAAAAGACAAAGCACACGCCACAACAGTCTCAATTCATTCAGAAATTGAAAACGAAACTGAAGTTTATCACCAATGAACTAAAAACACCAATTTCCAACAAGGGCTAACATATTCTACTAAGACAATTTAGTAAATAGCTTCTAATGATTATTTTTATGTAAATAGAGGAATGTCTTGAAAACTAAATTAATAGTAAGCACTACACAATATACTATTTTCTTCTTTCAACTGCTCTTTTCCTGAAAAGACATGCATTTTTTTTTAGTGGAATGAATTGATAGTCCATTATCTTTTCCCTGTTCTTTCACTAGTCACAACTTTTTCATCTTTCTTAAATCTTTGTCAGCCTCTAAGACTGAGGTTAGAGATGAGCTCCCTCGGAAAGCTTCCCCTGACGCCCCAGCTGGCCTGACATGCGATATTTGTGTTTCTATACGATATTTGGGTGCAGCACTCACCCAAATTAAATTCACGTGATCTATTTTCTCTTTCTATAAGGTAGGACTTTACTTCAGTGATCTTTCTATTCCCAGCCATAGCACTGGAGAAATGTTCATTAGTTAGATGCCAGCTGAAAAGTCCCAAGAGAGGGGTAAGACGTGGATGCATGACCAGGGCTGGTCTTTCTCTAGCTTCTGCACCAGCACATCCTCTATACCCTCTGCCTGAACAGCTGTCTCCTCAGTCTCAACTGTATCATCTTGGCCAGGTCACTTGCTATTTAATGGCCTCTCTTTATTCACATGTAAATTGAATTGAAGGAATATCTACCTTACACGGTTATAGGAAGCTTAAATGAACCTTTCAAAGGTTTTTAGTAAGTCGTAAAGCACTATACAAATCTAGTCCCACTTGTTGCTCCTTAAGCCTCAGCTTTGTTGTCATTTTCTCCAGGACCCTTTTCCTGAACTACTACACTGGGGTTAGGGACACTGACAACGGCCTCCTCTATCCCCTACTCTTCTCCGTCATAGGATTCTGCTGAACCTTCACTTGCCCAGATTCCCAGATTCACTGTATTGTGTGGGAGCGATGAGAAACTCCACATCATCGCCACTGCATCTTGGAAACACTGATTGACACCATGCTGGGTAACTGAGAAATAACCAATATGGACTGATCCAATTTACAACGACTTGATCACAACCAGTTACAAATTTGTTTCTTCTCCGCTCTCCCACTGCTTCACTTGGCTAGCCTTAAAAAGTAAAATAAAATGACTGCTATATCATGATGATTATACAGTTAATGCTTATCCCCAAACTCATCACGTTGTATATGTTAAATAGGTACAGCATTTCACATATCAATCATGCTGCAATGAAGTGATCTGAAAAATATACAGATATCTGCTGATATCAATAAAAATCACTTAACTAATAAATAAGTCAATGTAGAAATATAATGTCAACATCATATTAAATTTCTGGGGATAAAAATTACACTAATACTCCATTTTCTCTTTCAGTTTTCTAAATTATAGAAAAAGAACAGTGGGGAAAAAAGGAGTTATTTTCCAGTGAATTTCTTAGTGATTATCTTTTGGAAATTCTGTTACCTAGTTGAAATCCACCAATTATTTTACCAAATAACAACTGAAAGTTTTCTCAGGAAACTATTTGTGGCTGAGTTTGAAGTGGCCAAACTTATTGCTGATTTATTTCTGAATTTCACAAATCGCACTATTTTACAACTTCTTAGTCATGATTTTAATTTTCTTAATACCTGATCTTCTCAATCATCTTCCTAAAGTTTTCTGGAGCTTTGGAAATTTTTGACTGTGCTTTCTGAAATTTTCTTTTTCTAGAAAAGCCTTTTGCCATGCTGTGGTGGCTCAATTTTCCTAACTAGTTATGTTCTGTACCCACTAGCAGCTCTTTTCTTCCTACTGACTGAGATGTTAATTTTAGTCTTTTACTTCGTATTTTTACCTCTTTGCCTCAGTGATTCTCTCTCCTTCATAAAACCGTTGCTGCTCTTAATGGCTTGCAAATTGATATCTTTAATCCTAGTAACTTCTCTAAGCCCATGTTTCTAATTGGGTATTTCACTGATATTTCATATAAATACACACAAAATTTGAAAACTCATTAACTTTCTCTGGATTTTTTTCTCCCTTAGGATAAATGGCAACATCATTCACTGTCATCCACACTCAGACCTCAGAGCCTCTATGACATTTTCCTCCACTTTGATCTTTTCATTACAGTGACTGCCACTTTCTGCCACCCCACAGCCCGGTCTCTCTCACGTCTGTCTCTGCACAGGATTTCCACCACTGTCATTTTCCTTTAGGGTGTTATCATTTGCCTAGAGTTAACTATGTGATGACTTCCCAAAAATTTTTCTTAACACTATTCTCTAGGGTACTCCAATCCCTCCAACGGTCTAACAGTTTGTGAATTATATAAAAATGACTCTCTTCTTGACCTTCAACTAGTCAGAGCAAATCTCCTCTACACTTGAAGATGTAAGATAGAAGAAATGAGAAAGGGTCTAGACTTAACCCAAATAGGTAGCACAATACCCATTTACTCAATAAAATTTTAGATATTCAATAAATATTTCTTATTTATAACTTTGGTATTATGAACATATCATGGTAATCTCCTGCATAAAGACATTCAATGGTGTCCACCATCTACAGGATACAGACCAATTCTTAAGCATTCCTTGGCTCTGATGTACCTTCATCTTGTCTCTCTCCTCACTCTGGCCCAGAAACTCTGGGCCCCAGCATACACCACCACTTTCTGACTTTCCTAATGGCCCTTTGCATACACCAGTGGTTCTCAACCTTCCTAATACCATGACCCTTTAACACAGTTCCTCATGTTGTGGTAACCCCCAACCATAAAATTATTTTCATCGCTACTTCGTGTGTGCAAAACTATGTGCTTTTCAAAAATATGTGTTTTCTGATGATCGTAGGCAACCCCTATGAAAGGGTCATTTGCCCCCCAAAGGGGTCATGACCCACAGGTTGAGAACCACTGGCATATAATGTTCCTTTTGCATATAACTCTCTCTTATTATTGGTATGTTTCCTATCTGAGCTTCAAGATTAAGTTCAGAAACTTCCTTGACCCATCCCATTCTGCATTAGCTGCTCTTAAGATGATACATAACCCTATCATTATCATTTTACAGCTATTTCTCCATATTGCCCACTCTAGGATAAGCACTCTTTGAAGACAGAAAGTACATCTATTTTTTATTCCCCAGGGTCTACCATAATTTTTGTAGTTAATACATTTTGGTCAACATACTTTTCCTTTCTACTGACTATGCAACTAATTAGCTATAAACTACTTAATTAACTGGATTTAATTTTCCATTTTAGGCCCATCGGCCTCTACACTATGCTCCATCTAAGGCAAAAAAATCTTACATTTTTAATGTTTATGGTTTTTAATGTCATTTTGAACTGTAACTTGTTAAAATATTTCCTACTTTTTAGCAACACATACCTATGATGAAACATCAGTGTCGCATATCATATTTATCTTATTTCCCAAACTTTCTTTCAGCTTCATAGGACTTTGTAAGATTTCCTCACAATTATAGCAATATTTTGCCAAATATTAGCGTCAGTCAACTATTCACCTTATTCCATATACTATGACATAAACTGTGGTGGAATAAGGACCATGCTCTATTGTTCTACCTCCTCTAAGTAACACCATTCCTGGAACGCAGAGAAAACTCAATGTTAAGTTAATGACAATGTGTGTTAGAAGAAATACAGGAACACACTACAACAGAACTTGGAGAGCAAAACTGTGAGTCTGGGCTGAACAATCCTTTACTATATGATCAGTAACGTATTCTCCTAGAGCCACAATACATGCACAGTGCCGAGCTGTAACTTTCTTGTTTACCTGCAGATCTTTCCTTCAGCCCTAACCCTTGAGTCAACTTACTTTATATTCTCATTGGCAGGGACTTCAGGCAGTTGCACAGTAATCATGCCATCCAAGTTCGTCTTCCCAATGAAGGCAGGCTTGGTACGCAGCACATCTGGGGCAGTCTTTGCGGTCACCCTGTGCTGAAGCCCTCCAGCACTGTTCCCACGGTTTGTTAGCACAAAAGAATAGGACTTTTCAGGCTTCAGGTTGACAATTAACTTCTGTGTGGCTCGCCCATCCACTTCTTCTACCATTTTCCCATCATCGTAAAGAATCTAAAGATACAAACAAAGAATTTTTGTGATCAGAGAAGCAAAAGATATTTTCTAAACCAACATGCACTTGCTCAAAGAAAATGTACCAATATGCACTTACTCACAGAAAATGTTTTTCAGGTCAATTCTAATTTTGGGCAATCCCTAAGCCAATAAGCATTCATAATTCTAGAAACTGCATTAATTTTCCTGTCATTTTCCCACTGTATAACGATACAATGCTTCTATCAAAATATACGACAAAGATGCATACAATAACTTTTAAATATCTCACCTGTCAGTTCTACGCAATTTTAATGATATGTGTACAGAAATTCTCCAGGTTTTCAATGTATTATCCACATCACCTTTTTCCCCTAAAGCTTTCAATTCCTTCCTAAATATATTTTTACTTTCAAAAATGTTTCTATACTCCTTATTTCATAAACTTGTACTTCTCACTAACATTCTTCAATATGTCACAATGGCAAGCCAGAGTTTAAAATGTGCCAAGAATTCAAACCAAGGAAATTCAAATGCTCCCAGGATATGGCATTATAAATAGACAAGAACCATGCAAATTTCATTCTCTGGGAGAAAAACGAAGAACATTGGCTAAGATGTAAAAAGTTCAAGTTCAAAGATATAGGTAACCAGTAATGTTAGCCCTGTGTTTGAGCTCCTATCCTTCTTTAGCGTGGAAAGGTCACGATGCCAAAGGAACTCAGCCTCCTCCATGAAAGTCACAAATAAGAATAGTAAGTACACGGAGCAGCTCCAGGTGGCCTACGTGCTCTGTAAATAACATACCCAGATAAACAGTCCCCTTGTACTTTTACCTGCGATTTCCTAGAAATTAAAAAACAACTTACTTTGAAAGGCATGGCGGAATTATAATTCTCTGGAATCTCCCAGGACAGCAACACTGAAGTCTTCATTACTGCTTTGACATGAAAATTTTTTGCAAACACTGCTGGAAAAGGAAAAACAGTGTATTTAAACTATTCCTAAAAACAAATGTCCTGTCCTTTTCCACCGTGGACCATAGGGCTATGTACAGATGCTGCCTTTGATCAGAGAGAGAAGTATGATTTTGCCTACCTGTTCAGAGCATTCATATTAATACCCCATTCTCATAAAGATCTCTCCTTTCTCTCCAATTCAACCAAATATTTTGTATTTTCCTTACCTGAGGACATTGGAGTGCTGTCAGCCAGACTTGCTTGGCATTCTATAACTGAAATCTAAGGCGTCCAATATGTATTAAGTTTTACATACTTTACCTTTTTGTTTTTGCTGAACCTATTAATATGAATGGGCCGATCAGTTATTTATAGCTTCAAAATACTGATTTCCAAAGACTGACATTCCTTTAAAGGAGGAAGGCCATAAGCAGACAAATCCTACCTTGATCCACAGGCAGTGTCCTGAACTGGACACTGGGACTATATGGCCCGGGCCCTTTGCTCGTGTGAGCACGTACTTTTACATCATATGTGGTATCTGGTTTTAAGCCAGTGAGTGTCATAGTGGTGTCAGCTGGAACAATAAGCTGCTCCGTTGGGAGAAGGGGGATGTTGATATCCCTATACAGAAGGGTGTACTTGGTGATGACACCGTTTCTCTCAGCCAGGACAGGCGGCTGCCAAGACAACTGCACGGAGGTCGAAGTCGTGCCTTCCCAGTGAAGGTTTTGAGGGAATCCAGTTGGCACTTCTTCTGGAACAGAAATCTCCTTCACCATCTCCTCCCCAAAGCCCACTTTGTTTCTGGCTGCGAGCCTGAAGACATACGATGCTCCTTTGTGGATATCCGTGGCTGTGAAATGGTCTTCTCTTTCAGAGAACTCCAGAGTAGTGAGTGGTTCCATATCCTTGCGGCCAAATTTGAGACGGTAGCCCTGAAGGGGTCCAAATGTGTCCACAGGGGGGTGCCACTGAATGAGAGCAGTATTCATTTGAGTGTGGTTAATCACAAGCCGGGGTTTCCCTGGAACTGGAGCACACAGAATGGAACGATAAGACCAACCAATTCAATGTTCTTGTTTCAATCATTGCCAAATAAGGGTTGCACACCAGGGGTATTCTCATTTTGTTACTTATAAGAAAAAAAATAAAAGCAATACTTGATCTATATAACTTTATGAAAATGTGCTCCTTCTCTTACTTTATTAAGGTAGTAGCTCAGATACTAGAATTTGATAACAGACACTGTTAGGGGCCTGAACCCCTCCTCTACTTCCCCTCCAGAACAGAAGGCCTGCCTGGCCCTGCCCTAAGACTTCCGCTGAAAAGACCCTAGCCTGCCTAAGCCTTCCAGCAACCTGTAAACTTTCCTGCCCTTAGGCCAAGTACAAAAAAAAGCTTCCAACTATCCCCACTGTAGCCTCTCTCTTTGCCCAGGTGGGTCTTAGTCCCCTTTCATTAAATTTAGCCTGAAGCTCTCCTGGTTTCATCTCTGGGTATACCACCAACCCCCTTGGAGACACACAACAGAAGTTACCATTGAAACAACAATTTAAGGGAAGTTTTTAACAACTTCACATCTTAAACTTTTACATATAAAGGTGCATCCACTGAGAAATCAATCTAAGTAAAGATTACTCAATTAGATACAGCTAATAATAATAATTATTTATTAGTGGAGCACATGCAATGTACCATGTACTGTGTTAGGAACATGCACACAGTGTTTTCATCTCATGGGCACTTGTGACTCTTCAATGCATGCTCTGATTGGTTATTCTTGTCTCCATTTTCTACAAAAAGAAAATGAAGCCCAGAAAAGTAGCCACTGTCAAAGGTCAGGTGTGTAACAAGAAATAAGGCAAATCCAGCTCTGTCTGAATCCATAGCTTAAATGCTTTATTTTATTATTATAATCCTTAAGAGTTTTCTTTAAAAGTACAAAATAATGTTCCTTTAACTTACTATGGTTCTAATTTGTGCATTTTGTTTAACTTTACTACCCATATCTGTCATTCTCATCAAGTTCTTCATCTATTAAATGGGAATTATTCATACATTAAGACCTACCACATGTTGTTATGAATGGCAAGTGAAAAATTAATATTGAAGTCTTAACATAACGTTTTTTGTTTTATTATGATTAACTATAATTATTAATAATTGGAACATTAAGCTTTTTGTGGTAAGGGACTAGTTTCTCATAGTATAGAGTTCATTTTTTTTTAGGTTAAATATGTAAAGAGTCTAAGCCACTCATTTGCTGTATTATTACATATTTTTATTTTAATAGAGAGCAATTATTCCTGCAATCCACAGAGAAAGGCATTGATAAACAACAGAGAGCTAAGGGTTTCCTTGGGAATGGTCCAAATGAGGGACAGAGAAGACAGTACTATCAGAATCAAAACTAAACCAAATTAATTGAAAGAAGAAAGAAAGGTGGCAGGAAGGAGGAAAGTTTACTGTTATGGGAGATTAGGCTATAAGAAATAGTATCATGGGAATATAGATAAAGATAAAAAAGCACTAGAAAGATAATGTGATAATGCATAGAACAGTATCCTCACAAATTATCTGATTAAATTCTTCATTTTATATTTCTAAGTTTAGACCCAAGTGGGCATGTGCTCTGCTCAAGAACATATTCATTAAGATATTTCTATTCTTTTTTTTTTTTTTGCAGTTTTTGGCTGGGGCTGGGTTTGAGCCCGCCACCTCCAGCACATGGGGCCAGTGCCCTACTCCTTTGAGGCACAGGCGCTGCTGCCCAAGATATTTCTATTCTTAACCAATGGGGTAATGATTTTGTTTTAGAGGCTGGAAGGATTCATAGTGAGTTTATACAACTCTGCTAACATACCATGTATGAAAAAAATAGTTCCTAACATTTTTAATGGCAATTCTATAACATGTGTGTTGTATACATATAAAATATGTGTATTAAGGGCTTACCTAGGAACCAAACTTTTGCATTCTTGTTCTTCCTTAGGAAAAAATGCATCCAGAGATCTCAACTAATTACTACTTTCAGACCAAAGTTGTAAGTTGGAGAGTGCTTGGATTATCCTACGTTTTTATTTTAAATGTATTTATAGTTATTTTAATTTTAAAATAGTACTGAAAGGTAAACATTGGCAGACATCTTTAATTCAATTCTCCTTTCTGTTTATATACCATTTGATTTGTCCGTGAAAATGTCCATGATGTTGTCAAGGATTAAATACTTGAGTCTGTGCTGAGAAAAATGCATTATACGATGGAACTTTCAGAAGAGAATATATCCTTCAATAAATGAAACTCAGTTAAAACTAATGGCTGGGGATGTAAATATTAATTTTTAACATTCTCCAGACACAAAATATTTTATTAAATACATTCTTTTGTTTTGTTTTTATTAAATCATAACTTTGTACATTGATCCATTTATGGGGTTCAGTGTACTGATTTGATATGCAATGTGAAATGCTTACATTGAACTAAGTAACACATCCATCACAATTATACTCTTTTCTTAATAGTTTTGAAATGTACCATTGCATAATACATTAAGTGAGGTCCCCCCAGATATCCTCCCTCCTACTACCTCCACCCTCCACTCCTCTCTCTCTCATCTTCCCTTCTACTTTCTGGACTATAGTTATGTTTTACCATTATATGAATGTGTAGATGATTATATATTGATTTCATTGTAGTATTGAGTACATTGGATACTTTTTTCCCCATTTTTGAGATACTTTACTAAGAAGAATATGTTCCAGCTCCATCCATGTAAACATAAAAGATGTGAAGTCTCCATCTTTTTTGTGACTGCATAGTATTCCATGGTGTACATATACCAGAATTCGTTCATCTGTTATTTGGTCTATGGGCACCTGGGCTGTTTTTCATTAAAATTTTCCAAATTCTGGTTCCAAGGATCTTCAAAATAGTATGCACATACGCATCTTATTTGTATAAGATGCACATAGAGCTAATATAAATAAATATACTTAATTTCTTGATATAGACCACTACAAATATAGATTTCATTATGATAGTGTTTATAAGTTATATATAAGTATGTTATTATCTGATGTTTCACTTTATAATATTGCTATGGTACAAATTTGGAGAAATATATAAACTGATACTCTAAGAAAAATCCTCTGACTTTATTCTTCTTTGGGAATCAGAGCTTAGGTTAGAGTATGGCTTTTGTTTTTAATGCTAGCATGACCTGACCTTTCCTGTTTTGGTATATAAAGGCTTGTGGGCTTCTCTGACCCACTGGCTTTCCTTGCTGTGCCAGGGGCATCTCACTCTGCTCTGATTGCCAAACCTACAATAGGCATTCTTTTCCCTGGGCAGAAGTTTTACTAAGCCTGAAAATCATGTGACAACCAGCCTTGGAGCACCAGGATGTACAAGTGGACAATTCAGTAAAGAAATGAACGCTGAGGCTGCTTGAGGAAGAACTCCCAATACTACTTCAGAGAGGGTGGCCACCTAAAATGTCCAGAAATGTGTGAATGGTGGTGATATTTCATCCAGGAAGTAATGGGTACAATAAAACAGGGAAAAGGAATGAGGCAAATTCTACATCATTGCATATATGGTTAAAAACCTAACAATTGCAATCAGTGTAACCTGGCTTATTGTACCCTCGATGAATCCCCAAAAATAAAAAAAAAATAAAAAAAAATAAAAAGATTTCTCCTAAACTCTACGTATTCACAATGAAATCTATTCTCTTTCTGGCTTCCAGAAACTCTATATGTATGAAATATTTACCAACCATTCATTTTGTGCAAAGACTTATACACTGACATACAGATTTTTGAGTGGGAACATAAAGGTAGGATCCAGCAGAGTCCATGTCCTCTAACACACGCATACTCTAGCTGAGCAAATAAAGAGGTAGAGTGGACTATTTTGTATGTGTAGTCTGGTTCAAGGTTTCTAATACATAGGGTTATTGTGTGGGCCCTACTTATTACGTGGTTCTACTTATTCTAGCATTGAAGTGCGAGAGCTGACAAGGTGAAAGAGTGTTTGACTCTTTGATGTCATTTTTAAGCAGTGTCTTAGTGAACATATTCAAACACAGAGGCCCAACTAAAAAGCAAATAAGCTAACTCTAATTTATATCATGACATATAAACTGTTCTCCCTTTTGCTTTTTCTTATTCCTTTTATTATATTCTTTCCTTTTAAAAATCTTTTGAGACTTCAGAAATGGTACATAGATACAGATGCCCTTTACTTCTTAGCCAACAGCAATCCCTGGAGATCAACCAAGGCACTCAGTCCCAATGGTTCTAAATTTAGCCCGAATTTAACCTAGTACCAAAGCAGCAAAAACCATAATTGGCTGGACTAAGCCTGTTATTTCCAAATTCTCCATGTCACAGTCATTTTTTGATCATCTTTAAACATAGCTGCTCAGTATAGTACTGGAATTCATGTAAAAATACACAGAAAATGTCAAACCAGGGAATCTTCTGGTTGCCTTTAACCTCAAGGCCTCAGGCAACAGACCAGTTATCATCATACCAAACAATGGGAGTATTAACAAAGAAACTGTGAACATGTCATGATCTTTGAAACATAGAAGCCAATATTTTCTTTAGAAGCATCTTTCAGGTTATATGAATCTCACATGGATTATTTAAATTATGACCAGTATTCTTGTTTCAAAGATATAATTGCTTACAGAGTCTAGAAACAACATAGAATAAACAAACCTATCCCACAATCAGGAATTTTATTATTACAATAAATATTTTTGAGAATTTCTATATTTTCTGTGGAACCTATAACTATATACCCTTATAATTGTGGTTATTAGAAGCTCACATCTGTGAGATAAACTCAGTAATTCTTCACAGACACATAATTATAAAGATTTTTTTAAATAGTATATAAAGCAAAGCAAATTGATACAGTCACTAATTGCATAGGGATAAACCATAAGTAGAGAATGCTTATACAAAGGAAAAGTAGGTATTTTCTCTGACAGGGATTATAAATCCCAATCCTCCCACCTTCATCCCAGGCTCCCAGGGAGGTCTTAAGAAAGTGAAATGTGCAGGCATCTAAATGATAAGCATTTGCTTTCTCAAGACCCAAGTCTCTGTTGATTAAAAAAGATCTGAAACTGTGGATGGAAATTCCAAAAGAATTCTATATTTGAATCCTATGGATAAGATTCATAATTCTAAATAAACTTCTGTACGGTGACTAAAAAGTGAAGAGCTCGCTTAAAAACATTGAAATAGACAAAACCATTCACTTCTCTGGGGTTCACATCCCTTGGCTATAAATGTACTGTCTCCTCATTACGAGACCCCCATCTTATGGACAATAGAAATTTGATGCATCCCATAAGACATTTCAGGCTTATTAAGATGCCATTATAAATGTGGATGAAGGAAATGTATTTTCTTCCATTCAGATTCTGTTTCAAGAGTTCTAACCATGGATGTCTATGTTCCAATAGATAATGGTTCCATCATCATTAAATATGGATCTCTTATTTGGGGCACTAAAGTAGTCTGATACAATATACAATGGAACTCCTAAAAAATAAAAATAAAAAAGCCCAGAAGACTCTGGCTTGAAGGAGCTTTGCCATCTGTAATTCTGCTGCTTGAGGCAGTTCCAGGTGGCAGGAAGTGAGCAAGGCAAATCTTACGACATTTAGACAAATTCGGCAGTGCGCACGGCACCCAGGAGGGTGCTCAACATCACAGCTGTTCTTTACTTTATGCCTTCACATAGAGGTGTGTTCCTGAAAATTTGTGTGAGAAGTGATTCAGGAGGAGTAAATCAAATCATAGTTTAAGTGTTCCGTGGGAGATGGCTCTATACAGGGACTGGAGGAGATTCCTTTTGTAATTATCCCTTAATTTACTGCCTTCACAATCCCACCTCTTCCTTCATGCTGGTTTTTCTTGATGTGGCCGTCCAACCTAACCATAAAGAGCACTGAAGAAGCTTTGTTCTTCAGAAAGGAGCAATTTTGTACAAGTTCGCTTTCTTGCTTTTTTAATTCTCTTTTCTGTTTCCCATCTTTTGCACAATTTGCCTTCTTTAGAATCCCCACAGCAATGGGTCAGGAGAAGAAAATGACAAAGGATAAATCATGAACCCAGTTCAACATGGCAGCTCTTCTAAAAGGATTTGTTGTTGGGAGAGGTTGAGCCTGCTGTGTGACTCTCCTGCCTACGGGCCTGCCCTCCAGACCCGCACAGGACTTTCTCCTCACATCTCTCAAGTCACAGCTTGAATACACTTCCTGTAAGAGACCTGCTTAGTGCACTTAGAGGCATCCTAATCCTTTATGCCTACAGACCTTTACTTTTCTTTTTTTTTTTTTTATTGTTGGGGATTCATTGAGGGTACGATAAGCCAGGTTACACTGATTGCAATTGTTAGGTAAAGTCCATCAAGTCTTGCCCCCATAAAGTGTGACACACACCAAGGCCCCATCCCCCCCCTTTCTGCTTCCCCCCCATAACCTTAATTGTCATTCGTTGTCCTCATATCAAAATTGAGTACATAGGATTCATGCTTCTCCATTCTTGTGATGCTTTACTAAGAATAATGTCTTCCACTTCCATCCAGGTTAATACAAAGGCTGTAAAGTCTCCATTTTTTTTAATGGCTGAATAGTATTCCATGGTGTACATATACCACAGCTTGTTAACTTTACTTTTCAATCCATTCCTTCTTGACATTTTATTATATACTCATTTATTCGTGTCTTATTTAGTCCTATTCACAAGACAAATTTCAGGAAATGAGAGTATTCTTTTTCTGATTTGTTGATTGTTGTATCTCTAGCACTGGGAAGTGCCTGACACATAATAGGTGCTTTAAAAATGTTTGTTGAATGATTGATTGAATACTTTGGACAAAGTATGTATTTGCATAATTTTTCTTCCCTGAACTCTATTGCATAATTTTTCTTCCCTGAACTCTATTGTTCTCCTGAACTAAAATATATGAAAGTTGACCACAGTGCATTGATTTCCTCTGATTTTATCATAATAAAATCATGATAGAAGCCACCAAAATTATTTGGAAAGTCAGTACACATATTATTGTTCACAGCAAATACCTGCACAGACATAATTACCTGCCCCCATGGTGGACACTAGTTTGGGCTTGCTGCGAGCACCATCTCCTTTGGTGGTGTAGGCTGTGACAGTGAGGGAGTAGGATGTTTCAGGCTGTAGTCCAGAAATGATCATGTCCTAAAATGACACAACAGAATAACGCTGATTCAAAACATGCTACAAATGCTCTGGAGGAAAAACAAGCTGGTTTGTTTTCATTCTGTGCATGCTTGGGCATCCCTGACAGCCATGCTGAGCACCGGGAGCATCATGCCTGAAGCTCATGCTGTGGAGACGTGTTTTCATGCTGACACTGAAGGGCGGGAGGGTTTCAGACATCTTAAAATGCAGCTCTGAAGGAAGTTAAACGAGAAATCTGAAGCCATAACTCATGAATTTTTGAACTTAAACTTGTCTTCCCTTACTAGTTTGGTAATCCAAGGCAAGTGAATTTGCCCTCCTATGCCTTTCCTTTCCCATCTGAAAGTTGGCATAATAATAAAGACCCAGTAGGGTTACTGGAGGATTGAATGAATTACGCTTGGCTCACAGTGAGCCCTCCATGAACCAGCTGTGATACCAACAGCTCACCATATGTAACCACTGTAGCTGGGTCCACAGACACGGACGGGGCTGGTGCATGTGTAGTCTGCTTTATCACTAAGTATTATGCCCCATGGTTGATGTTGGATCTAGAAATACTGAGAGCCAGAGAACTTTCATAGGACTCCAGGAACATACTGGCAAACTGGAGGGCTATGAACAAAAATCATTATGCATTGAGAAGAACTTTCTGGCAAATTAGAAAGCATGACATACAACCAAAGAATAGCATAATAGGACTTGCGTTTTACCAGGTAACTAATGTGTACTCAATCACTTCTATTTATAAAATGTTACATGTCACAAACTACCAAAACTCTTCATTTTCTTTTAATAAGGGAGCAAAGCTGTAGTGATTATGGGACCCAATGATCTTTGTCTATTCCTTTAAATTGGATGTGGCATGATTCTTGTAGAGTATTGGCTATTAACTTGTTCTGGTGTTTCCTTAAAAGCTGCATGACCCCCCTCGCCCCCTTCCCCAACACACACAACAATAGTGATATAAAAACCCTTTTGGATTTTTGACAGTTATGTTTTCAAATTAAATATACGTAAATTTAAGAAAATATATAGTGTTATTACCTTCCAAATCTAAAAACAAGGTGTTAAGTGAATAGACTGTACTGTGTGGAATACAGTATTGCTGGCTTTTCTTTTTCTTTCTTTTTTATTTTTAAGCAAGGCTGTACTACAAGCCATTGAACTCAATTGTTTAAGCTGATTCCAAATATGATAACTGTTGGCAAATGTGCTTTCTCAAGAGAGTAGGAATATGATAATTATGGAAATTCAAGAATTTCAGATGTCATCCTGAAGAGTCACTGGAAATTTTCTTCTACCAGATAAATGGATTATTTGAGAGAGATGTTTTATGTCTATGACCTTGGGATGGTTTTACTTACATTTCAGAGGATACAAAAACCAAGTAAACTACCTGAAAGCAGCATTTTAAATTATGGTAGCCATACTCTACTGGCTATTCCAAAAACTATGATGAGAAAATACTAATATTATTGTTCCCCAAGTCCCTCTCACATGCCTCTGGATTACTGCTAAAAGGTAGGTGAGGCTAGCAGGAAAAAGCAAGAATTGCTTCTATCAACAAATTTTACACACTCTGAGCCTTCTATGCATAATTCAAAAAATTTGCACTAACCTCACATGCATCTGCCCTGTCACCCAAGGCTGTCACAGAACACCATAAGTTAACACAGTCTGAAGTTAGTCAAGTCCTCTGCAGTGGCAGCATCTCAAGTAGCCATTCTCTGTGCCACGATCACATCCTCTCACCGGCTACGTTTTCTTTCTTTAAGCAGTGGCTACCCTGCCTTGGTGGTTTCAGTACCTCTGTGAGATGGCTGTCTGTTAGTAGGGCCACAGCAGCAGTCCCTGGTCCTCTCCTGTCCCATATCCACTCTACATTTTGTTCTAGCCTGTGATAAGCTGGCATTCCTGAGGTTCCATCAAAGTCATTTCTCTCTAGTCTGCAACATTTGTCTCCAGTCTTACAAACTGCATATTTCCAAACCTTAAATAATTATTTCTGCCTCTAATTCAAATTTATCTCCAAACCCTCACTTCCCATTTGAGCTCTAGTGGCAACTACATTCACTATAAATATCCTATGACTATCCAGTGATACCTCAAATTCAACTTAACTTAAAAGTCATTCCCAGAAGCTGACTCTCCCTCCTTACTTTCTTATCTTATTTTATTTTATTTTTTTGCAGTTTTTGGCCGGGGCTGGTTTTGACCCCGCCACCTCTGGCATATGGGGCCAGGGCCCTACTCCTTTGAGCCACAGGTGCTGCCCCTACTTTCATATTTTTTTCTTTTCTTTCTTTCTTTCTTTTTTTTTTTTTTTATTAAATCATAGCTGTGTACATTAATGCAATCATGGGGGTACCATACACTGGTTTCATAGACCATTTGACACATTTTCATCACACTGGTTAACATAGCCTTCCTGGCATTTTCTTCGTTATTGTGTTAAGACATTTATATTCTACATTTACTAAGTTTCATATGTACCCTTGTAAGATACATTAGCACTCATTAAAATGAGTGCATCTTACTTTCATATTTTAATGAGTGCTAATGTATCTGCAGAACTTATGCACTATCTTTGACCTCTTTTTCTTCCTCAAGTTCTTATTCAGCATGTTTTTGTCAATTTTATTGATCATAACTATCCCTCTTTCATTTCTGTTGCCTCAACTCTGCTGAATTTTCAGTGCTTCATGACTGAATTACATAGTAAAATCTCTCTTTTTTACCTGCTGTTCTATTTGCTACCTTTTTATTCTCTATCCATTAAGGCACTGGTTTTTAAATTACAGATAATCGCCATTTAGTACATCATGAAATCAATTTTAGTCAGACCAGCATTTAAACAAATAAAAAATGGAATAGGCGTGAATATAAAATGTTAGACTTTATTACATATTTAAAGTGTTATTTTATATAATTTTATTTTAATTAAGCATATGTAGTATATGTCTATTGAATCGTGACATATAATGTATTTCTTGCTATAGATCATATTCAAATAAATTTATAAAGCATTTTTGCACTCCATGAAAACTGAGAACTGATAATTTGTGTGTCTTTATTAAGATTCCATCAAGAGCCCTGTGCCATGGCAATACATACGTGTTTACTGAATGAAAGATTCCCTTCATACCAACTTTTATCTCATTTCTTTAATATTTTTCAATAACTCTCTAGTACAGAAGAGTAAAAGACTGACCAGCTCTTTGGCTTGATATCTCATGTTTTCCTAACATTATAATATACCTCTAACTGTACTTACCACAAACTTACTTAAATAAAGCCTCAGTTTGTGTAAGACTGGCCAAGTTGCTGTCACCTGCCTATATCACATACTCACTTGCCCCAGTGACTGATTCTGCTGGGCTCAACTTTAAGAAAGTATGTTCCTGGGCGGTGCCTGTGGCTCAGTCAGTAAGGCGCCGGCCCCATATACTGAGGGTGGCAGGTTCAAGCCCAGCCCCGGCTGAACGGTAACCAAAAAATAGCTGGGCTTTGTGGCAGGCGCCTGTAGTCCCAGCTATTCGTGAGGCTAAGGCAAGAGAATCGCTTAAGCCCAGGAGTTGGAGGTTGCTGTGAGCTGTGTGAGGCCATGGCACTCTACCCAGGGCCATAAAGTGAGACTCTGTCTCTACAAAAAAAAAAAAAAAGAAAGTATGTTCCCACCTCCAACTCCCCAACACACACACACACTTGTGTGTGCACACGCCATTTCATCTATTTAATCTCTAGTCATCCCCCAAATTCTCAACTAAGCCTCACGTTTTTACTGTCCTAGATCGCTGCCTCTCAATTCATAGTTTAGAGACATGAGTTAATTCATAGTTCATAGACATTCTCATTCATTTACTAATGCATTACTCATTGTAGTTTAGGACACTTCTTTTTCTGTATTTTCTGAAGTTTTTCAGAACTCTTCTTTCCCTTTAGCCACCTAGACTATGACCCCTTGGGAGGTAGGTGTCACATCATGTGCCTTGCACAGGACCACATATATGAGAGCTTCTTAAGAAATAACAAACTTCTCACTCAAATATTTAAAACCATTCCTCTCTCAGTTTGATACTTGTTGCCTCTTAGTATGATCCATTCAATTGTACTCAAACCTGACGGGTACAACAGAGAATAGCCAATTCTAGATAGAGTAAATCAGTGCCAGATCTATGGGATATGTTATCCATGGGATATGTAATCCTGGAGTAGAATTTACGAGCAGCCTACATCAAACAAGTTGACATCTCTGGTCATCTCTCCGCTGACTGTGTCATAAGGCAGAGTTAGTAGCAGCCATCAAAACAAATCCCACAAGCCCATGACATTTCTTATGCAACAAATAGCATCATGCTCATTTCACAAAACATCAAAATAAAAAGTGTACCACACAGAGAAGATAACAAAAATAATTTGTTAGTTTATGCATGTAAGCAAACTGTGATGACAAACCATAAAATAAGCAAAAGAAGGATATCAGGAAAAACGAGCATATATAGTCTGCTTTTTGACAGAGCAATTGAAAATTACTCACATGTTCAGTAGTATCATCAAATTCCCACTGATTGAGATTAAGAAGGTGGGGACAAAATAAAGAGAAATGAAGAGATATTTGTAGCCTTATAAAGGAAATGATGCCCTCCTTTGATTAAAAAAATAGAAAAAAGTAAACAATTGAAACAGTGTGTACAATAAAATTCCAAAGAATGTGTCTTGCTACCACCTCCATCCTTGATTAGGAAGTCAAATTAAATATGTTTTATTACTTTTATCACAAAAATCATCTAATACTTCTCTTAATGTACAGCTCACTGAAATAAATCAATAAGGCAAAGCAAAAAAGCTATTTTTCTAATCATATCATACTTTATGACATTTATTTTGACTTATTTCTTAGGCTGCATAATTAATTCAAGTCACTATTTAGATTAATATCATTCATTATATTGGAATCTTATAGCCCCAATGAAGTACTGTGAGATTTAATGAAATTTCAGGGAATAGTCAAATAGAATAAATGAGATGGACAAGACCGATAAAACATAAGGAAAATCAGCAATTAATAAGAAAAGCCAGAGCAGAAGAGAGAAGAAAAGAGTTACCGTTTAATGTACTTGGTATATATGCACTGTTATATAACTCCATTATCTACCATACTTCACAATGAAAATGGAGACAGAATGACAGTTTTTCCATGTATAATATTTAAGAACCATGGAAAGGCATCAAAGCATGATGAAAGTATTGTTTTCTTTTTCATAATTGCAGATTTACAACATAGCAATAATGGCTTTGCTTATTTTATACTATGAGAACTTTTTCTTTTAGAGGCACTACGAAACAAATGTTTATAAAAATTAAGTCAACGACTTTTTCCTGGCATTGAAGGGATGCTGTCAATCTCTACCGACATTTATAGAAGTTTTCTTAGGCCAAAACCGTAGAACTAGGTTAGGGGTAGATAGGTGAACCACAAATCCATATCGTTTAGTTAAAATGTTTCAAAACTGAAACATAAGAACTTTTGTAAGCTGACTTAAGACTTTGGAGGTAAACACTTCCTTATAGCCACAGGGATATTTCATGCTCTCAGATTTTCACCCATAAGAATGTTAAACTGGCTCATGTGTGTTGCAGCAGCTTTTAACTTGCTTCATAATCTTTCCCATTTTCACACAAAGGGAGACATTTCCATTTGAAATAGATTACAATGGTTTTACCAACACCATCCATTTCCCTGTCTAGCCATCAATTTGCTGGGTAAGTAAAGCACTCTAATATTTGTCATATCCATCAACCGTTAGTCACAGCAAGAGAAGCTATTCCACAGGTTATGGATAATTCCTAGCATGGCAATTATAAAATGAAATCTCCCCCTCCTTTTAGGAAAATATATGAAATATAAATGGAATTATTGTGGGACTGTCATCGAATAACCTCCAAGTTCTGAAAAATATTGAAAAATTTCAAAGCACTGTTTTAAACAACTAATTAAAAAACCAAGTTGTGATACCATAATTGAAACCATGGCCCTAACCACCAATAAAATTTCTTACATAATCAATTAATCACTATTTGTACTTTTCTTAACTTGGCTCAACACGGGGCACCCTTTTATGTCTGGTAAACTCTAATTTTTCTTATTGTTATTATCTTTATTTTTCTTCGACATGAAACAATTAATTACTTTCATCAAATATGTGACTTGATAGAAATGTACTACAAAAATATTTTTTTTTTAGATAACTTTCCATGAATAAAAAATGTCTGGGTTTTAATGAAAGAAGTCACACCATTGGAAATTATATCAACTTAGTTCCAAGTAGTTTTAGCATAGCAGAAAATAGATCCCATTAACAAAACTGCAATTTATAATTTTTCCCTTTGACTTAACTAACTTGATCATTTTTCAACTCTAAAAGGCAAACTCAGATATAAAGAGCTGAATATCTATATTAAAAAAAAACAATAACATGTTTTCAATCAGACTTGAGTGTTATTTCGTTACAATTCTCTTAAGTTGATGGCGACTATGATTGAAAAGATAAATACACATTGACTGTAATTTTTTTGAATGTTAAAAACCTAAAAGTAAGGCCTATTATCTAAAAACATAGGTACATAATTTCAGAGGCTTACCTGTGCATCAGCCAGCATGACATCTTTCAGCATGGGCTGGCCTTTGGGTTCACCATTTTCCATCCTCACATAATGCACCTGGTATCCTCTTATTTGGCCATGCTGTTTATTGGGCACCGGTGAGCGCCATGAGACTTTAACAGATGTTGAGTTGACAGCCTCTACCTCGACTTTGCGAGGAGGACCACTAGGAACTGGAACAACATCATTGGATAAAAGAAAATTATAGGCACTTGTCCCACCCAGTCACAGCATTTTCTGCATTTTCTTTACTTAGTTTTTTCTTTTAAAAAAATGGGTAGACACACTATGTTTCCTTTGAAGAATACAAACATTTTCAACCAATGAAAATGCTTAACCAATCTGCTCTACCTTGTAAGAAAAGATCAAAAAACATGACCAATGCAAAAAAAAAAAAATGGAAGAAAAAAAGAGTATCAGAGAAATAGAAAAACATGTAAAAAATGTACAAAAGCCAAGGAAGATGCTTTGAGGTTCAAAGCATGAAAGCACAAAGAGGTATAGCATTGAAATAATAACAAAAACTGGCTGTTGATCGTTGTGTGTTTTTTAAAGCTTTCTTTTATTAGCAGAATAAAAAGATTCTTGATTATATGGATTATCTTCTTTTTTTCTTATATTAAAGGTATTCCATACAATAGATGCCAAAAATTGAATGTCGAGCATCAGTGTCTCTGAAATTTTATGTAAGATAAAAAGCCCACAAAAAGACAAGAAGACGGGTTTTAAAAAGTTCACTTCAAAATGCTACAAAAAGCCAAGAAAAACACAGAAGACGTTAGGTGAAGATATAGAGAGGGTCTGGATTATAAGACCAGAGAAGCACACTGTTCTTTTAAAGAGAGGCAAATTACTGCATTGAGATTGAAAAAAAAGGAAAAAAAAAAAAAAATGCCCAGGCTGTAGCAAAGACAGGTCTTTGGCAAAAATATTGAAGTAACAGCAATGCTGGGTAAAAAGATGAGCAGAGAAAAATGGATTATGGTTAGCCTATCAAAAGACAGCAGACCAAGATGTGTCAGAGGGTGAAACTGACGTAGCGGAGGCAACATACCATCTTCATCGGTTCGAATCAACAGGGACAAGCTCTCAGGGCCAGGGCCGACGTCTGTATGGGCTGTCACAGTGATGCGGTATTCAGTCCATTTTTCCAGCTGTTCCAAAAGGTATTTGGTAGTATCCGAAGGAATTCCCAAAATCTCGTGAGGCTTGTCATCTTCCCCATCCACTGCTGTGTACTTGATGGAGTATTCAGTGATAATGCCATTCTGGTTTTCCACTGGTGGAGGTTGCCAACTTACCAAAATACTAGTGGAACTTGGGCTGGTGCAACTAATGTCTTGAGGAGGAGCTGACGGCTCTTATTTTGGTAGTGAGTTAAAGGAGGATTTAAGTGAAAGGACAGGAGTGGTTGAAAAAAAAAATGATAAAACAAAAGAAAAGGCAAAAATAAATAAACGAACAATAAGGGTAACAAAACAAAAATAAGGCTTTGAAACTTAAATTTTAAAGATAAATTTATGTACCTTGGCTTAGTAATATGAATAAACCAAAAACAAATAATAATGAGTAAATGACCAAAAACAATTGTAATGACCAAAAATAATAGTGGGTGGGGGGAAATGAAACCTTGAGATAATAGAGCCTCAAATAAAATTACCTACCTGCAATTTAAATTGTTCTTCTAAACCAATCTTCTATCCCCCACCCCCACTCTACTGACTACTCAGCTTCAAAACAGCTGAAAATAGTGCTAATATGTTTTTATTTATGATTCTTCAAAGACTTGTTCCAAGTCTTCACTTCTACATTCTAGAAGGAGGATGATTTATATACCTACAGTATTCATTTGTGAAAAGTTTCTGAAGTATGACAAGTTATAATAACTGCTAGTGTCCTTCCTCCACTTCCAATTAAAAAAAAATCAATCAATTAATTAAATTAAAACCACAAAACCAATGAAAGAGTTTACTCTTTCTAGAAAAAACTGAGTTTGCCTGACCAGTTTTAATGAAAAGTGTTGACCTAACATTGATCATAGCCCATATACAGTGAGCATGCAGAATCAATAAAGGATGAAAATGCAGAGTTCAAGATTTACCTACCAGAGGGTAATGTCAGGCTTGTTGATTCTGACTGTAACTTGTACTTACCCTATGTCAGCTTTCAGCTTTTTTATTATAACTCTTCTTGAGACACCATTGCTAGTGAAGAATTAGATCCCACCAGCACATTTTGGTAAAAATCAATAATAATCATCTATCCCTTACAAAATGTCAATAACATAGCCATTACAATTAAGTTTTTCTTTTTTTTTTTTTTAAATCAAGAATCATCTGGAAAAGATAGGACTTGTGGGCATAATTGCTTTCACTTTGTACATAATTATTCAAATAAAGTAGGGATTACATCAGAGTTAAAAGAAATACTTTCTTACTGTCCATTCTAAAACTGGTCAGTTTCTGAACAATTATTTTCCATCAAGTTTTCCAAATGTATCATTATTTGATAATAATTTAAAAATCAGCAAAGAAACACACCATTATTATCATACATTATTTTAAAGTTAATAACACATGTTCCTAAAGAAGAACAAACAAACAGGATAAGATGTACGAATATATACACATACACGTAATTATTTCTTAAAGCAATATATATGGTAGAATGAATAAAGCAATCCTAAGTTTCCTACTTCACTGTGCAGTCTGGTGATTGACTTAGACTTGGTAAGTCTTAATAGTATGGAGGGCCAGGTGTATCCAATTGTTTAGAGGATTATTGGTCTTTCCTAATTTATGTGCCTTGTGTTCATTGTTATAGTTAATCAAAATAAAAAGCTGCCTGTACTGACAAAAAAGAAATCTTCATAGACACCCTTGTAAATTTGGAAAAAGATTTACAAAATCACATGAATATCATGTTTATTGATTGTAACTAGAGGGTCTTAAATCCCAAATTATTAAACAAGTTTATATGTTATAATTATTCATAATATATTGAATTGTTTATGCAACAGCAAGGACTCATTAGTGTGATGAAAGTGTGTCAAACGGTTTGTGAAGCTAGTGAATGATGCCCCATGATCATATCAATGTATACAGCTATGATTTAATAAAAAATATAAATAAATAAAAAAAAAAGCTGACAATTGATTTTCACTGGGCTACCTTCAGACATCCTGTTTTTGTGAGAATAGATTCAACACCATTAGAAACATTCACTTAAATAAAGAGTAGATAAGCTTTTGATGTGGTTATAAAAATCCACTCAATATCTATGTACGTATACATGTATATGTAGAAAAGTGAGTTTTGTACTGAAGCGTGTAAAATTTCTTTTAATTAAATGCTTGGTTTTATGAAATTATCTTTACATTATTATTTATTAGCCTGCCTGCAGAATTCAAAGCAGACATACAGAAAGTGCATTAATTTACATGCTTCTATCTTCAAATGGTAAGAAATTTTATGCGACTAGAATATAATCACTAATGGATGCTAATACTTTTCATATGAATAATCATATTTTGATTAAGAGGGAGAATATGAATTTTATTACCAAAAACCTTGAAAGATTTCATGTTTCTATTAAAAAATGAAATGGTGGAAAACTTGCTTAAAAGAAAGGAAATTAATGCGTTAAAAATAATAAATTTCATGTTTGTGGATAGGTCTAAATAGCAGGTCAACAGAACATCCTTGACCAAAGTCAAAGTATGCATATTACAAATATCAATTTCATAAGTCACTATGTCAAACAGCACAGATAAAACCTAAGAAAATCACTCCATAAAAGACTTTAAGGTAAATAGTTGTTTATAGAAGAATTGTAGATACTTATTAATAAAAAGCAAATGATAGTATTACAAGCCACCAAACTTTACGTTAAACACAATCTCCTAAATAATATTTTGTGCAAAACACTTTTTCCTGGGCACAACGAGCCCTCATTGCGATTAACATTACTATGCTTAAGGGTAGCAGTTCCAAAAAAAAAAAAAAAAAAAATGAACCTGAGGAAATGAAATACAATTTAGGATTCCACATGTGTTTGCAGTTACCCCATTATCCCTAAATACAGGAATCTGTCCAAATGCAGATATTGGCCAAATACAGATTTTCTGTGACTATTCCAAATTTCTACATGTAATACTTGCAGAGTTAAAAAGATACAAATCATAGGAGCTGAGCTTTTCTCTGAGTAGCAACAAATACATGAAATAAAGACTTAATTTGTTAGCCAAGTTAAAACCTGTGTGCTTAAAAAAGATAACAGTTTTGTCTCTTGCTGCCTTTTTCATTTGAGCCAAGCCTTCCTATGATTATTTTGCAATGTTCTCAATCCAAATTTTGCTTTACAGCCTTATAAATTTAAAATAGGGCCTGGTCTAATTATTTTCATCCGCTTTTCACCCATGGCGGTCTACTGATTTCTCTGCAACTCTTTCAGTTGAGTAAGGGGAGAACAAGGTCTGTTTTGGAACCAAATGTGAAACCAATATAAATCACTGTTGTATGCCAAAGCTCAATGCTTCTTAGCACAGAGATTAATAACTATTAAGCATACTAGCAGGTTTGCTTGTTTGTGAGGATAAAAGGTAGTAACCTCTCCTAGTGAAAAAAAAGGGCAGAAAGTAAGCAAAGAGAGACACCTACTTGACTGCATGGTTCTAGCTGATATTTCCGCAGTAGAAGCACCCAAGCCTTGAGGAGAGCGAGCTGCCAGACGGAAGTAGTACAAGCTGTTTGGCTTCAACCCTTGCAGCCTATACGATGTCCCTGGCTCAATAGTAATTCGTTGCTGTGGGTAACAAAAGAATCTGTCATCTTTATTAAGATTTAAGCAAATGTATTTTTTTTTTTTGAGACAGAGTCTCACTATGTTGCCCTGGGTAGTGCCATGGCATCACAGCTCACGGCAACCTCTAACTCTTGGGCTTAAGTGATTCTCTTGCCTCAGTCTACCACATAGCTGGGACTGTAGGTGCCCACCACACACCTGGCTATTTTTTGGTTGCAATTGTCATTGCTGTTTGGCAGGCCCGGTCTGAGTTTGAACTCCCCAGCGCTGGTGCTATGTGGCTGGCACCCTAGCCACTTCAGTTACAGGCACCGAGCCTAAGCTAATGATTTTTTATCACAACGTCTGGGAGCATGAGATTTCTGTTATCAGCATTCTAATCTCATCAAAATACTATTAAAAGAGTTAACAGTGGCACCAAGGATTCCACTAGGGAAAGACATAATGAAAATATCAGAATTTAAAAGGCAAGTTTCTACAAAAGGTGACTGGGATTAAGGGAAGCCAGAGGCCTTTTTAAGGCTGACACAGTTATCTGCATGCATGAGATGAGAGGGAGACGGACGGGCCAACACCTGTGAGTGCGTTCTGTCCTTAAATATGTATATGTTGCTGTGCAACAGACCACAATAGATACAGGCACCTGCCCCTGGATTGTGGAACGTGCCTAACGTGTGCAATTTCAATTGAACAGATGTCTAGCTCATCTCCCTGACCTTCTGCAATCTAAATAGGGGGTGAAGAAAATAGGACCAGAAGAAGCAACAGTAACTGATAGTTTATACAGGGTTGCTACAGAATAGATCTCAATTTGCCAAGTTCTGATGTTATAAAAATCAGATGTTAGACCCTACAGAAAGCTAAAAAATTTCTGTGACAACATATCATTACTCTAGGTTGATCTAAAACAATCAGAAAACTTCCTTTCTCCATTTGTGAACATAGAAGCCACATCTACCAAAAAAAAAAAAATTAACAAACTTTTCTGCAACTTTTATTATTATAAAGGACTTTTGAAACAAGATTTCTTTAAGCAAATGCCAAACTATTACCTTTCATACTTTAAATTTGCCTTTGCATTTTGCATTGTTGTCTGTACATAATCAATCTTGGATTGAACATAAGCCTATAATAAATCCTAAAATGTAAGTAAATATTCCATCTAGTAATACCAGGTAATCGTAAGTCTTTTATCAAATAGTGTTTGTCGTTTACAAAAAACAAATCAGTCAAGAGAAATTCTGATATAAACTAGAGAAAACATCCCTAGAGCATTCTAGCTTGCAAATACAAAAGCTTTCAGAAATTTAAGTCCACCAAATAAGAAAAAAATAATATAAACAACAGTAAGGCTCAGTAATTGTGCCAACATCTAAGCAGCCAGAGTATTCTCAAAGGATTGCCATCTCCGTCACTCTCACATTCATTTACTTTAATTTTGTGGTGGTAAAGATTTAAAATAATGCTGATTTATATCTCACTAAAAAAAAATCAATAGTTCAAGTTGTACAACGAATACCTTAAGTCTGCATTTTTGTCATATAACTTTTTAAATGCTTAATTGATATTGGCTTCAATGGTTAAATCTAAAACCACTGCATTTAAAATCTGTTCTGCAGAGATTCTGCTGGTTTAAGCAGATGTAATAAAATAGTTTGTAACAACATATTTATTACAGCATTCAAACTAATGTACCATAAGTGAACTGATAATTGTTCATTTAGTATGTGAGTTTTTTTAAAAAAAAGGTATTCCTTTTTTAACTTAAAACCTATTTAACTTTGTGAAGATCTTTTTTTAAAGAGGTAGGAGCTGTATAAATTGAGTTTTTCAATATAATGTCCTTAACTCTTTTTGTCCTAATATTACCTGTAAGATTCAACAATACAAAAAAAACACATATTTATTATTATTATAAACACACATTATGAAAAGGTTGGATATATCAATATCAACTTCTATAATTTATTCAAAGTGTGCTCAGGAGGCAATAGACTCTAGTGGTAAAGAACATAGATTCTGGAAACTGACTATTTAGACTCAGATCCTAGTTCTGTCATTTACTACAGTGAGACTCCGAGTACATTTAACTTTTTTCCATGCCACTATTTGGTATATGTGAAATGGATGAGTAATGGAGGGCAGCTCATCATGTTCTTGTGAATATTAAACGAGTTAGTGAATGTGAAACTTTCAGAACAGTGGCCTATCAAGATGTGTGTTCCTTATATCAATTTTCATTTCAGTGAAAATTTTAGTCATTTTCAGGGACTGTCAGCAATTTTCACACCTTCTATAATCTATTGTTATTTGCATAGAGTACAGGATCTTTATATATATTCATGTACATATCAATGAACATTTGATTTGCTATGGGGAATCTTTCTGTGGAACCATTTGGACAAATTCACCCAGCCAAGGACTTTTATTAACTTATAGAACTAATGTAGTCATGTGTCTCCTCAGTGACTTCCGTACTTTAATGCAGAAAAGAACGAAGGAAAGTCCACAAGTCTCATTGAGTATCTGTCCTTCTGCAACTTGGTGTTTCTATAGAACTTGGAAACCTGAATAGAAAGATGTTCCAATAAGAATGGTCGCTTTGTTGAATAATTTCTTTTTTAAAGTCTTTTGGCAACTAAGTCTTTTCTACCAAGGTCCTGTATCTGACCAAGAACTGGGGTAAGTACACAAAAGTAAAGTAGTGGCCCTATGTCATGAATGACTATGAAGGTGAGAAGCTCATCTTACCTCCTCTCCATGCTCCCCATCTTTGTAAACCAGTTCATAGTTGGCAATGGTATCTGAGCGTGGCGGTATCCAAGACAGCAAAATACTTGTTTCAGATTCAGGTTCTGCTTTGAAGTTGAGTGGTTGCCCTGGTACTAAAAACAGGGAGGCAAAGGATTGAACTCACCATCGCCATGAGTATTGACAAGTTCCTCCACTGCTGCATCCATTGAAACCTTTCCAAATGTGTCCATGTGTATCTGCTTCATGGTAAACTAGCTCCCTTACACTGTATGAGTTAGCCTCTTTGTATAGACTACATTTTTCCTCCAAGAAGCAAGAACAATCTTATAAATACTGTCCTCGTCCTTGAGTAGCAAAATATCTATTCAAAATACAGTGGGATTCAAAATTTAGAATATGTCAGCCTCTGAATTCAATTTTAGGGGTAATAAAATTACTGACTTCATAATACTATTATTAGTAATAGATAATTTAATTTAAATAAAACCTTAAATATTTATAACTGAATGGGAACTTATTCTTTAGCACTAATTATAACATTCAAATTTCCAAATAGGTTTATAAAATCCCACCTGTGCTCCATTAATAAAAGCTAGCGGCAACCAGAAGCCCCTAGTATTTTTTCTTACTAACCCAAAGTAAGGTGAATAAAAAATAAAAATCGTATCACTTACAAATAATTACTTCAAATCCCTAAATTACTTTAAATTATTTAATTCACTAGACCTAATACAAACATAAGATTTTCCCTAGTAGCATAGAGCTAAACTACTACAGAAATTAAAGTTTATAGAATACAGCTATTACTAGAAATACGGTAACATATAGAGTCATCTAAAATTCTTACATTAGCCTAATACTCTGTGCAATAAACAGTTTGGAAGATCTTTCAGATGTAATAAAGAATGGTAAGTATAAAACGCCTAACATAAATGCTATACCAAAGTTAGTTTTACTATCCCAACTTCCTAGTCAACACCTAACCCCAGTAGTTGGCACTCCATTATCCACAAAGAAATCTGATGTATATTAGGGTATCTCTGACAAATCTAATCCTAAATTGTTCTCAGCCAATGTCTGCTTTGATTGGTTGGTGCCTGGGCTTTGCTAGTTGCTAAATCTTTTAATCATTACCATTGGTATTATAGCATGTCTCAATGTGCTGTGGCTGAACCTATGTCCACATTCCTGCAAGTTTAAATGAGAATTCCATATGTATTGAATAAAAGAAAAAGAATAATACATCAGATGAGAAAAGAACACCTAAAGTATATTTTTGGCAACTTGAGCCATAAACATTCTAAAATACATATACAATAATATAATTTATAGCTAACATATGACATCATAATTTTAAAAATAGTACTTGAAGCATTATTTTCTCAGGAAATGAGACTTTGGATATATTACTTTCTTTTTCTTTTATAGTCACCTCTCTGTGGTATGACCAAAAAAATGGCCTGTTTTAAAGAGAAATTAAAAGTCGAAAGGGAACTACAAGAAAGGTATCTAGAATCCCTAACAATAATTTCTCCGTGGGGTTTTTCAACCTGTGTATGTGTGTGCGTGTGAGTGTGTGTGTGTCCAGGCACATGCTCATGTTTGAACCTACGCTTAAGGCTACAAATAATCAGTGCTTCATATTTCTAGTCACCTTCACCATCGTCTGTCTCCCTTTAATCACAGGCCTTGAGATTCTCATTAATCTGATGCCTCCGGGAATAGGGTATCATTTTTTTTTCTAGTACCTGCCCAGTGGCTGACCTAATACAATCATTTACATTGAGAGGTAGAGACAAAAGAAGATAAAATATCGAAGGGCAAGAGAAGAAGGGACAGAGGGGAATTAAAACAACAGGCAAATAGCAAAGCAAATTGGACAATGCATTGTTTTTAAAAGGGGAATACCAAGAGCATTGGCAGAAGCAACAGTGGAAGCCAAGAATGATCAGACAGATGGGAAAATTATGATTGGATTCTAATATTCAGACGATGAAAGAGTTGCTCAGCCTAAAGAGACACACATGGGCATATGCATGCAGTCATTTATTTTTCCCTAGTTTTATTTGTTTGTTTCTCTCTTCCGATTTCCACAAGTCTGAGAAAGAAAGCCTGTGTTAACTCTTGATCCAAACTAAACCAGAAGACAGTATTGTCAAGAATTAGAAACAGGGACTGCATGGAAGGACTGCTCTCAGGATAATAATTGCTTGTTGCCTAATGCTAATAATAAATTGACATTGATTGAAAACATCTTGGAAACATAATTAATTTTTTCTTACTTAAACTGTTTACTTTTTGCTTTTAATTTATCTTGAGCAAATTCCCTGTTGGTCTCAATGTTTCATTCTTATTTAGTGACACAAGCTTCGTCTGATCTTCTAATTCTGTTTGTTTCTATTACAAGCCCCCCTTCCTTCTAAACAATGAATTAAATAGGCACATCAAAGTCTCAGAGGGTACACCGTCCTTCTAATTGTTGCACAAACTAAGCATTAGCTAGACAATTTGACGGTAGGTCTCCTTATCTAATGTACGTGGGGTCCCCTCCTTTTCTTTCAGGGTCCTCCTTTCAAAGTAGTTTAGGGGGTGGCTCCCTTTACAAGACCTTATTCTTGTGGTGGAAACACAAATGCCTAGAGGTGTCAGAAAGATCACTTTTAGCTGATTTTTGTGAGGGAGAAGGCCAGGAGGTAAGGGAGAAGGCAGCCTGAAGCCAATGGGAGAGGACTTGGTCCACCTGCAAGAGGATGACAGGTCAGGTTCAGTACAAGCAGGTTGCTGCCTTGTGAAACGGGCACCCAGTCAGCTTCTGTCTTTTACCACAGAAATTGATGATAAATCATCTAGATAAAAATATTTTCATTTTTTAATGATTCAAAGTTAATTAACAAAAAACCCCCACCATATGGAGAAAAAATACACCTACAGGCTGATTCGAGATATGCATGCGTGCCTTAAACTACTGCTATCTCTTTTTTATACCAGGTATGCTCATAAATAGCTTAAGAGTGCCACTACTCAGACTTTTTTGGGAATTCAGGGTCTCCGTAAAGCTATCAGTTCTTCAGAGTCATTTTGTTATATTTGAAATGGCCACCAGGAAGTTGAGGACTTGAAATTTTTTTAAATCTGTGAAATGGATGGACAAATTTTTATATTCCCAAATATGTTAGTCCAAGTGATCATAGCATCTGTGTACAAGAAAACACTTGAGGGGATGCTAGACTGTCATGTTTATTTTATCTGCACTACTTGGAGACCCAGGGAGTCCTTTCCTTACTTGTCAGTTGAATTTTTATACCCATATTGTGTCTACAGAGGTTCTATTTTACATTGATATCAATGCCTTCTCCGTAAACAAGTTTACATTTATTTACACATACAAACACATATGTAGACACTTCACTATGTAAGTATATATACCTCTTTATGCGTCACTCTTTCTTACTGATGTTCTTCTAACTTCACTTACTAGTTCTAGTTCTTCGTCTATGTATACTTTATCACCATTTTATTAGAGCTCTTCTGTGATATAACATTTCCTTCACCAATTAACTACACGTAATCTTTATGATAAAATCTGAGATTCTTGGAAACTGATGGGCAAATAAAAACAACACAGCCAGAACCGCAAGCAGCTTATGGGGACAAGTAACACTGACCATCAGCCAGATTTAGAATTGGAAATGGAAAGCAGAAATAAATATGATAGAAGTACAAATATTTTTCTTTATAATTATATTTAAGAAGTCCTTCTACCCTGTGAAGGTATGTCCACCCCCACAATTACTTATGTAATTGTCTGCAAGAAAACACAAATATGAGCTACCAAGTCAAGAAATGAGATAATCTAATTGATAAACATTAAGTACTTGCGTATTATTCATTGCTTGAGTATTACTGTGAGTATCCTCAATATAAATATCTGAAGGCAACTTGGAGGCAATTCACAGTCAGAGGATGAAAACAGACTCAGTAATAAAGGGAAAACCTTCACATTCTCTGAAATGCTGATATTACATATATTAAAGGAAATCAATATTTGAGTAAAATTTATGGTTTATCTCTAAAGAAAAGGTATATTATACTGCTAAACAACAATTTCTTCTAGCTGTAATATACTACCAAAGAGACTAAAAAATCCATTATTGCGAAAATATCTAACACTTTAATAAGGTACATATTTTTAAAATGTGTGTATCTAGCACATTGATAAACGATAATAATAACAATGAAAGCAACAGCCAGAATCATCATGGTAGTAAAACAAAACAAAATTCAACGCAAGGAGTCTGATCTGTAACTTCTGCAAATCTATCATCAACCAAATAGGTACTTAACACACAATCATCTACACAAATCTTACTCTCAATTGTCATTAAATATAAATAAGAAAAAGTTAAATTTTATTACAGTTGTATTTACATCCAGTGCTCCTTTACACATTGCTGAAACTATTCGGAGGGAGCATTTAAATTGGACTCATAATGTTGGCTATTGGATAGCAGCCTTTTTTGTAGTTTGCTTATATAGGCCTGTTGATATATACTAATAAAATGATTTACAAAATTTTAGAAACTTAAAACACTTTGTCTCTAAATGGCATAACTTAAATTTTAGTACTTTTGCAATGCCCAGACTTTGTAGTAGAATTAATTTTTCTAAAATGTTTAAAGTTGATACTACTCATTACTATTTATTTGGTAAATATATATAATTTTTATTGCCTAAAGGCATATGCTGTCAAGGGGTATCCATGTAAACCAGTAGCCTTTTTCTAAGAATCTATTACATGCATAGAAGAAATAGAGGTCAGATATGTTTTCTAAAGAAAAATTCAGAAAAAAAAGACACACATTAGGATTTAAGATGTAATTTGCTACATTTCTTTATCAGAGTTCAGTTTGTCCTGTAAAATATAGTTACCTTATGTTCTTATGATAACGGGGTATAAGAAAGGATGCCCCTTTTCCTATATGAATGTGTTTTCTTATAATGCAAATATTTTTCTAGCACAACATAAATACTTCCCTTATCAATGGCCATGCATATTTTCAAGGTAAACTAGTTACAACTTACTGTAATGCCAGAAATTAGAGCTATGGGAAATTGGGAGATTGAACCGTATTTCTAGAAAATAATCATCTAAACTAAAACCTTTTCATATTTAAAACCATTTAAAGTTTACCCAATATAGTCGACTAATACAAACAAGGGGAAATACTCGATTGACTATAAAGTAGATCATATTCTGATTTTCTCCATTACCAGATACATACAAATTTACATCAATCTTCCATTTATATCAATCTGTGTGATGGTCATCTTACATAGATCTAATGTGATGACTCAGCTCTTAAACTCTTTGTTTCTAAATCTGTTTCTTCAGAATCTGATTTTAAATAACAATAGGAATGCAAGTGTTAGGCAATTAAAGATAATAAAATGAAAAGAAGAACCTACCAGACACAGAAAACATAAACATGTACATTTCTGTGTCTATGTAATTAAAATGTACTTAAATTCTTATGTATTATTGATCGGTAAATTCTTGTACATTTAGAAGAGATAAAATTGCAATGAAATAATCCCAAACTTAAATCCTATCTCTCTGTAAATGAATAAATCATAATGGTTGTATGCTTTTGCTTAGCAATGATTCAAATACAGAGAAAAAGGAACATCTCAACATTAATTGTATCATAACTAGCATCATTATATTTGGAAAGTGTCCACTAATATTAAATGGCGTAACTAAGCTTATAGAAAAGTCTAAATCACTGTGCTATTTTGGAGGGTTTTCTTACCCTCCCGATATCTTCTCAATCAGTAAGTATTAAATATATAACTATTATGGAAGGTTCTTGAAATATCTTAATGTAAAAAAGAGTTAATCAGAGTTTGGGGAATAACCATCCCAATATATTGGTAGTATTTTTAAAAATCCAAATATAGTCTATTTATAAACATTACTTCTATATTTTTCAGTAAATTGTGATTAAATAACAGACATTCATGCCTTCAATGTTCTGAATACAAAAAATTTCATAATTCTCGAGGATGCCAGTTTTGGTTGAATTTAAGAAAATCTTTTTTTTTTTTTTTAGAGATAGAGTCTCACTTTGTCACCCTCAGTAGCATGCTGTGACATCACAGCTCACAGTAACCTCCAGCTCTTGGGTTTAGTTGATTCTCTTGCCTCAGACTCCAGAGTAGCTGTGATTATAGGTGCCCGCCACAATGCCTGGCTATTTTTTTTGTTGCAGTTTGGCCAGGGGCAGATTCGAACCTGCCACCCTTGGTATACGGGGCTGGCGCCCTACTCACTGAGCCACAGGCACCGTCCAGGAAAATCCCTTTGTTTCTTAGATCCTCTATCATCAGAAAATAAACATATAAAATACTGTATTCTTCTATATTTAAGTTGGTGGTGATAAAACTCAGAGCCACATATAGTGAAGGGGTAAAATAATTTTTCATGAAAAATGTTATTTCTTTCACTTCTTTCAGAAAAATGTATTTTTTTCATATCTAAACATTTTAATGTATTTTACACTGGGATAATGTAGTAGCCACTTCAAGTATCCCAGAAGTAAATTATATACAATTCTTAAAGATGTGAATAAACGACACACTGTGCTTGTCTCTCCTGCCTTTGTTGATCTATTGAATACCTAGTAGGCACAAAAACACTAAGACTATTGCATCAGAAAATTACTAATCTAAAAGATAATGGTGGTTGAGAGTATTCAGGGTCCCTGGATTTAAATTCTGCTTTTCTACTCAGTCACCTTATTACCCAAGGCAAATTCCTGAATCTTTTTTCCACATCTATCTGAGTTGTGCAAATTCATACGTGCAAAATTCATAGCATAGTGTCCAGCATATGTTATTACTGCATTTCCTCAATTAAGTTATAAAATGTTTCTATCCATTATCTAATCTATACTTCTCTTATGTGTTTGAATGCATTCCACAAAATTCAGAGAGACAAAGTATCTTGTCCAAGGTCACTGAGCTAATAAATGGTAGCTTGTAATTCAAATCCTGATTATGTCAGACCAAGGATTTAAAATGTTCACAGCTGAAAAAATTAAATAAAGCTCACATTAATATGTAAGTTCCAATATACTTTCCTATAGTCATTTAAGGGTCACTATGTAGCTGCTAAAATAGTATAATAAAAAATCTCATAGCAGTTGACTTCTTTTAGTCAAAAAAAGAAAAAAAGTAAAACAAAATTCACAGATCTCTACATTTTCCAATGAGATGCTTTTATGATAAAACCAATGTACAACATTTCTCTGCATATGAATATAGAAAATAAGCATAGAAGGACTGCAAGTGGAAGATAGAGAAGATATACAGATGGTTTTAGTACAGTTGTGGTGAAACATTTATTTTTATAGTTAGCTTTCATAAGTGTAGTAAAGAAAATAGTAAATCCATGAATACACCAGTGAGAACCAAATAACAGTGTGAAAACACAGCCAGGCAGGCTGTAAACAGAGATCCTAGTAGCAAGGACAAACAGGTACACATACTGAGTCACACCGTTCGTAAAGCTCATAGCATGAAAACAAGTCAGTAGTCAGTAAAACAGTGAAACCAGATAACGGATATATTATCTAGTTCTAACAGCTGAGAATACACAAACATGGCCACGATTAGCAGTGAGTTATACCTATAGATTATAGATACTGTCTCCAATAATATGGATGTTATACTATAGATTCCCAAACCAAGCCAATGGCATGCCGCCAAAATACTCAGAGATTAATATGAGTATAAAAAGTGCAAACATAATGAGGAACTAAATGAGTAGCTCTCAGATGGTTAAGAATAAACTTTGGTAGAAAGCTGATATGTTACATGCCTAGCCAAAAACATAACTGATGAACTCGAATCAAAGACCAAATATGTTCCACATTCTTCATGAAAACAAAACCACTGGTAAGGCCAAGTTTTTCTTCATAAATTAAGAAGAAATTTTATTAGGTGCTAAATCCTCTCTAGCACCTAATAAAATGAATGAATCAGGCCCAAAAGTTCAATCTGAGATCATGATAACTGTCTTTATCTACTGAGGGTAGTGGATGAAGAATTTAAAACAAAAATTTAAGCCATTCAGAGAATATTTATTAAAGCGGTAGCTTCCTAGCAAACACAAGATATATAATAGTAGCCTCCTAGCAAACATATAAATATATGGTGCCCCCTGATAAACAATTTTATTTTTAACTACACAAATTAATTCTTGAGACCATTCCACCAAAGTCACTAGTTTAAAGGAACATAATTTTTGTGTTCTTGAAATAGTACATGAAGGAGGCTTTCCTCTAGTTCATGCAGAAAAGTATCATACATCCCTCTGCTTAAAACACTTACTTAGTCTTTCCGTTGTCTGTGCCTTTCCCTTTTAGATGACTTATTATAACCCCTCACTTCGAAGCCGTATACCGTAAAAATCAGAATTCATACTACCTTTGTTCTTAATCTGTGTCTGTCCTTCCCACTTCTCAACCCCAGCACCTCCCCTCTGCCCTGCTTCCACCCTGAACCAGACTTACCTCCTGTCTGAGTGATGACTTGTATGTCACTTGAAAGAGGTCCATCTCCAATTGAGGTAAAAGCCAGGACTTTGACAGAGTATGTTTTCTGGGGCACTAAGTTGCCAATAGTGGTGATCTGGCTGTCAGCTACATTATGTTTCATCCAGTTATTGACATGCTGAGTGGGGTCCATGGTATAATAAACTCTGTATCCTTGGATCTGCCCATTTGGCTCCTCAGGTTCCTTCCACTGTACCAAAATGGTGGTCGAACTCAACATCCGTGCCTGAACGTCCCTGGGGGCACTGGACGGTGCCTGCTCTGAGGTTTGGGTTAGCACAGGCTCGCTGGGAGGCCCCCGCCCAATGTTATTGACAGCAACAACCCTAAATTCATAATCCGAGTAGGGACTTAGTCCAGCAACACTGTAGCGTGTGGTCGCTACCCCATCGATTTCTTTGTAAGGTTCCTCAGAATTTTTAGGTTTATGCTGAATAATGTAGTAAGAGACAGGCTCAGGGTTCCCAGAGTCCCATGTCAGTGTGATGCTTGTAGCTGTGCTCTCTGTCACTATGGGAGTTCCTGGAGGTTTGGGTAAGGCTTGGGTGGGCGGGAAAAAAGAAAAAAGATACTTACTACTCAACGTCTCTAGTCATCTCTATAATGTTATAAGACTTCCCAAATTCTGCTGCTGTAATGACAGACTTATGCATCTACTGAAGATTTAATTAGATGAAATTATAGTGAAGAACAGTTTTCTAAGTGGTCAAGAAGTACAGTAAACACACGAGTGACACAAATCCTATTTTACTAGAAGGGCTCAACAGCATATTTCTAGGCTTTTATCCAAATCTCCCACCTATTAGCTAAGTGATCCTGGATACATTCCTTAACCTCTCTTTGTTTTAGTTTCCTCATGCGAAAAATAAGAAAAACTGTATTATTGGAGTTGTATTGTACAGCTGAGTAACTGTATTTCATGGGTTTGCAGCGAAGATTAATGAGCTAATCCAGTAATGCTCTTAGAATATATCTGCAACCCTCACAAAACATTAGTTGCAATTATTACTATTATTATACCAAAAGCTGGGCCAATTAGCCCTTTGCTTCAAGAAATAAATAACTGAAATACCAATAAACATCGAAAAGAATAAAATTTGGAATACAGTGTAATGGAATTACATTGCTATGAAGAATATTATCCACATTGGAAGACATAGGAACATTATTAAACTTTCCTTATAAATAATCTTAACTATGAATTTTAACATAAAGAAATAACAGAAATTGGAAACCAAAGGTTTTTTTCTTACTATTTAAAAAATGCTGAAGGAACTCAATGGACATAATCACAAATCACTTTTCAAAGGATTTTCCTATTAGAATAATATGTATTCTACATCTATATCAGAAATATCTGGGATTATAACTACGTAACATTTGCAATTAAGTACATCTTTTCTGAGATCTAATTCCTTCCTTTTAGCAGAAGAACTCAACTTGACATACCATTAATTAAGATTTCAAACCAGAGACGTATTTAAGTGTCTTGCTGTAAACAATGATTCTGCCACGGCAGCGATATTAGGGTAAAGAGAGGAATTTTACCAGCTGACTTTTTAGAAAAAACCCAGAAGGTAACACCCATATAATCAGCTCATTAGTATCCCTGCTTCCTTGTCAACAAAAAGGCCAAGACGTAACATCCCCTAGAAGAGCAGCATGCGCAGAGCAGCGGGCCTCTTACTTGAGACACCGCCGGCATGGAGGAGGTTTCTAATGGAAATTCTTAAATGACTAACTGAATGTCAGTACCCATTCTCTTCGCTCCCTTCAGCCTGTTCTTTTGTTTGGATTTATTCTATTTTCTTTTTTTTTTGCCTTCAAGATTCACCTTTATGTTTTATTTATTTATCGTTGAAGTGGAAAAGGGCAGGGAAGTGGCAAGAGTCGGGAACACCAAGATAAGAAAGTGTTGGTGTTCACATCACATGCGATGTGATGTGACTCTGTCTTTTGAATTCCTTAAAGGTCTTCGCACACCGTCAAATATTTACAGCTGAAATGGTCCTTATGGAAAAAGGTGATTCAATATTTACATATTCATTGAAGAATGGTGGGATGATAATAAATGGCCAAAGAAATTTATAAAAAATAATAATAAATAGACATTTGTTCAAATATTCTGACCTGGCATTCTTTTCAAGGAAGTGAGTGATCCAGATTTCCCCTACATCTTCCTGAACTTTCAAAGCAAATAAAAGTATTGCTAATTAAAGTCGTGTTTACTGGTATTTCGCTGACATTATTAGGTTCAGTTGGTCACATTTATTATGTGTTATAAGTTTTGTGTCTGTAGTGTATGCATAAGTAAACATATGTTTATTATTTTAAGGATATGCAATACAATATTATTTCAAATGACCATAAATGTTAACATTTTCTTTTGTTCTCATGTCATTTTACTGATTTTGCATGCCATCTATTTGATATACATGCCTCGCAGGAATACAATACCAATTATAATAGGTATGCTGCATTTTCTGAGATCATACTTCCTAGAAAGATAATTTTGCAATAGTTCGAAACATTTGAAACAAACCTCAACTGATCCAATATGCAAACATTTTCTAGAATTCTATAAACATAGGCTAAACAACAACTCGTACCCGCCCCCAAACATATACTTACATCCTTTTTTTCTTGATTTAAAATTATTTGTGAAATACAGTACTTTGGTTATATTTAGCACATGTATTTTAAGAAGAGACTATTTTTCAATCATTCACATATACAAGGTGAAAGACAAAACTAAAATATAATGCTAGTTACATTTATAATAATAGGGCCCACCAAAAATGTACAGCATCTATTATTAGAAAATTTAAACTGCAATTGTCTTTCTCTTCTTTTAATTTTGATTGAAGAGATTTGAAGTATTTATTTAAAATTATTTGTATTTTTCTTGTGACTCTTACCAAGGTTGGTTCTGCTTTAGCTGAAATCTATATGGATCTGTTCTGCCATAATGGTCAACCACATCTGGCATTCCTAATTCTGTCTGGTTAGTATCCGGGCCTGGTTGGTTTTTAAATATTGTGATAATTAACTCTATTTAGGCTGCCAAATACTTTTAAGAAAAAAATATGTTAGCCTAGACATGGATAGAAGCATCTTATGTAATACCACAGATATAATTGGGTTATGCATATTTGAAACACCAAACCGTGAATTGAATCATTTAGATGATTCAAACTCTCTCAAGGGAGAGTTTTCTAAAAACACTAGTCAGGTGGCTTGACTGTACTCCGATCTTCAGAGCACGATTCATTGAGCATACCTTTGACAGTGATCTGTGCTATTGCTTCAATGACACCCAGTGTTGACATAGCCACACAGGTGTAATTTGCTGACTGTCTTACATCATTCAGTTCTAAGACATTTCTTCCTATTGGCATATCATCTTCAGGTGTCAGATCTTCTGCTCCCAACATCCACTTTACATAAGGCATTGGTGACCCCACGGCCACACAGGTGATATTAACGCTTCCACCTGGCATGATTTCATGATTAGTGGGTGGGATAGAGAATCTTGGTGGGACACGGCGAACTGGAACAAAACACAAGGTAAGATGATAACATATACAAGGCAAGTAAGAAGTGGATTGTTGAACACATGACATGCACTATACGGACACAAACAATTGAAACATTTTGTGGATTGTCCAAAAACAAAACAAAGAAAAACTGTGGATAATACAGACCATACAAGTATGGTATGTGTATACACAGAAGAACTTAACTTAGTCATTGATACCTTAGACACATCCATACAAAAGTTGATTCAGACCTACAAGGGCCCCACAAAGAACTATCTACATACTAACAATACACAAACATCATGCATAAGAGA